>NC_136061.1:1779004905-1779719905 GCF_964261635.1 Lissotriton helveticus
AACACCTGCGTTTAGCTTTGCTTTAACACCTGAAAAGAGACCCAGTGTGCAGTGATGCACATGTAATCATGGCCTGGGCCACTGGTCCACATGTCTGTTGTCAGATGTATTGTGTGAACAGCACTCTTCTGCAAAGCTGCCCCAATCGCCTGCAGCACATCTTCATGTAGTGCTGGAACCGCAACTCTGGCAAAATAGAACCGGCTCGGAACTTTCCATTTAGGGCAGAGCGTTGCCACTAATTCAAGAAAACCTACCGCTTCTACAAAAGAAAAAGGTAGAAGGTCCACAGCTAGCATTTTAGCCAGCTTAGTGTTATACAGACGCGTCAGTGGGTGGTTGCGTTCATATGGCACGTCTGAAGTAAGCATTGTTCTAATGTTGGCCTGGACCAAGCATTTACGGGCTGATAATGACTTCGTTGACCCAATTTTGCTCGCTGGTGAACTTTTGTGCGTTGGTGTCTCACTCGCTCCAACACTCTTAGTGTGCCTCACATTGGGTGTGCTGCTGACAGGGGTACTGGGTGTAAGGGACGTGTTTGACACGTCTTCTTCCTGCTCGTCATCATCAGATGAAACATCAACGTTTCCTTGATTTTGGCCTTTCTTGATCGCATCTAGGTGCGCAAACCATTTGACAGCGTGCTTTCTCTCAAGATGACCACTCTGGCCGCCGGTACCATAGTTGGTACCTGACTTACCACGACTAACTGCAAGCTTACAAAGGGTACAAATGGCAAACTTTGGATTTTTGGGACAAACAGTAAAGAAGTCCCAAACTGGGGACTTGAAGTGTCTGTGGGACCTGGAGGAGGCGGCGATACTGGTGGTGGTGGTCATGAAGCTAATGCCAGATGAAGTGGAGGATCTGGATTGCCCAACATTTGTACGTTTTGCACTTTCACCGCCACTAATTAAGGTCGAGGTTGACGGAGGTCTCTTCTTGCCAGAAAGAAATATGGAAGCGGGACGAGTTGGTGTACTACTTAACTCCAATGATTGTGGTGTTTCCACTGCCTCCTCATCGACAACATCATCATCATCATCATCACGCGCAGCAGCTCTTCGGGCTAGGGTCAAAATGTCTGTTTGCTGCATGCCCGCTGGGGCTGCAGTGACCTTTATGATGACTGGGTCGTCGTTGGCAGAGTCTTCATCAGCAGCAGTATCCGCCACTTCTTGTTGAGCCTCATCACACTCCATAACTCTGAGACTTTGGACGAGCTTCCTTTTACGCTTAACTACCTTTGTTGGATCATGGTGTGCCTCACTCTCAGACGGCTGTGGTGCTGGTTCCCAAGTTTGATCCGTATCATCAGAAGGAGGTGTGCTTGAAGAGGATGTAGACACCACCCTTGATCTCTTCCTTGCTAGGGGTGTGGAAGACAATGAAGGATCATCAGGAGGAGTGGCTTCCTCAAATGATACCTCGCCTTGATTGTCGATTTCCTGATGTGCCCCTACTTCGGGAGGAACAACTATTGTGGGCACTTGTGACCCTCCATGCACCTCTGCTTGCGCATCTCCTTGCGCTGCCTCTCCTTCCACATGTACTTGGGCTTGTACTTGCACATGTGATTGTTGTTGCGGCTGTGGTTGTTCAACACTCGTCAGATGAGCTACAACAACCTGTGTTGATTGAGGGACATTGCTGCTGCTTTCTTGCGATGAGCCAACATCACTGGTCGATGGTGATTGAAGAACTATACTGGCTGCCTCTGCAGCACTCAAGGGCTTGGACTTAAGTTGGCGTGGTGGTGGTGGTGGCACTGAGCCCAATGGAGCGGGGGTGCTGCTGCCAGCTTGGTCCCCAGCAGATCCCGCTGCTGCTGCTGCAGGCATACTTTTTTTTTTACTCCCAAAAAAAGGGGCGGGCGGCACACCAGTCTCCTTGGTAACTTGCTTCTTCTGCTCCTTACTGGCACCTTTCTTGCTAGAGGAGCTACGGGTTACTTTTTTTGGGGCCATCCTCTTCAGAGCAGGTCAGCAGGCAGCAGTTGCACGAGTTGCAGAGGGTTCTGTGTCCAGACGTGACGTCGCGTGACGTTATGCTGCACACACCGCTGCAGGACTTCTTCCTGGCACTGGTGGTTCTCTTGAGTCTTCTTGTGCACCTAAAAGCAATGGAAGACAGAGGAACATCAGTTCAGTTATACACCCCAAAAAATCGACAAAACACAGAAAAATGAGCACAATCCCATGCCATCCTTGATGTTTACATTGAAGACACCCCACAGAAAGACTACGGACATGCAAGTATGCAACACTCACTACCCCTGGGCATAATGGATGAAAAGTAGGCAAAATAAGTGCAGGCCTCAGACACTGCCTCTCCTCAAAATGGCCCCCTTACACCCCAAGCACATGTTGCCTGTACCAGCCAGCACTCAAGATGGCCACCACCACCACCCACATGGCCAGTCCACATCAACAGTACACCCCCAAAAAACAGAAAAACAGCCAGAAATCACCACAATCCAATGCCATCCATGATGTTTACATCAAAGAGAGTGAGACCACACCACAGGCACACTCAGTCCATGCACCACCACCACCCCTGGGCAAGCAAAAGGCCACACCAGCAGCCCCCCAAAAACGACAAAAAACAATAAAATAAGCACAATCCCAGCCCATCCATGGCCTCAATTATGTTTAAATTCAAGAAGACACCACACAGAAAGACTAGGCCCATGCAACACTCACCACCACCCCTGGGCAAAGGGCCACACCAGCAGGCCCAAAAAAACGACAAAAAACAATAAAATCTGCACAATCCCAGCCCATCCATGGCCTCAATAGAGTTTAAATTCAAGAAGACACCCCTCAGAAACACTAGGCCCATGCAACACTCACTACCCCTGGGCATAAGGGATGAAAAGTAGGCAAAATAAGTGCAGGCCTCAGACACTGCCTCTCCTCAAAATGGCCCCCTTACACCCCAAGCACATGTTGCCTGTACCAGCCAGCACTCAAGATGGCCACCACCACCACCCACATGGCCAGTCCACATCAACAGTACACCCCCAAAAAACAGAAAAACAGCCAGAAATCACCACAATCCAATGCCATCCATGATGTTTACATCAAAGAGAGTGAGACCACACCACAGGCACACTCAGTCCATGCACCACCACCACCCCTGGGCAAGCAAAAGGCCACACCAGCAGCCCCCCAAAAACGACAAAAAACAATAAAATAAGCACAATCCCAGCCCATCCATGGCCTCAATTATGTTTAAATTCAAGAAGACACCCCACAGAAAGACTAGGCCCATGCAACACTCACCACCCCTGGGCAAAGGGCCACACCAGCAGGCCCAAAAAAACGACAAAAAACAATAAAATCTGCACAATCCCAGCCCATCCATGGCCTCAATGGTGTTTAAATTCAAGAAGACACCCCTCAGAAACACTAGGCCCATGCAACACTCACTACCCCTGGGCATAAGGGATGAAAAGTAGGCAAAATAAGTGCAGGCCTCAGACACTGCCTCTCCTCAAAATGGCCCCCTTACACCCCAAGCACATGTTGCCTGTACCAGCCAGCACTCAAGATGGCCACCACCACCACCCACATGGCCAGTCCACATCAACAGTACACCCCCAAAAAACAGAAAAACAGCCAGAAATCACCACAATCCAATGCCATCCATGATGTTTACATCAAAGAGAGTGAGACCACACCACAGGCACACTCAGTCCATGCACCACCACCACCCCTGGGCAAGCAAAAGGCCACACCAGCAGCCCCCCAAAAACGACAAAAAACAATAAAATAAGCACAATCCCAGCCCATCCATGGCCTCAATTATGTTTAAATTCAAGAAGACACCCCACAGAAAGACTAGGCCCATGCAACACTCACCACCCCTGGGCAAAGGGCCACACCAGCAGGCCCAAAAAAACGACAAAAAACAATAAAATCTGCACAATCCCAGCCCATCCATGGCCTCAATGGTGTTTAAATTCAACAAAACAGTTGTATCATGCACCCATAACCAACCCTGGTCCTACTGGATACTGTGGCTACCCACAATATAATTTATTTAATTTTCTGAAAAAGTTCAAAAATTGTACTTGCAGCAACTGTAATGCCCCAAACAAACTTACTTGTGAAAGTTGATTTCTAATCCAAAAGTGATCCAAAGACAGTCAAAAAGGCCTCAAATCCAAATATCCAGCAGCACCCACAAAAAGTAATCCTTCCAGCTCCAAATGAAAGTGACCAGGAGATGGACAAAGCACTGGGAGGAGCCTGCTGGACAGGAACAGGAAGTTGGAGACTGTGGGGCACTTCCTTACTCCCCCCCCCCCCCAAAATGGACTCCTTGCAAAAAAAAAGGCCATGCAAATGTCAACCTGAGGAGTGATTCTGATAAAAATCATAATTTTCTGAAGGTTTATCCTGTTTGCTGGTGATTTTCTTGTGCGAAATTGCAAAATCTCTATTTCGCAAGTGCGAGATTGTTCCTTTCCGCCGCAACTACGTGTTCGCAATTGCGAACTCTCGCGAGGTGTGCTGTGCAAGGTGGCAAGCCGCGAGTACGTATTCGCGGGCGACAAACTCCCGCGGGAACACGCAGCAAGATCTAAAATGGCGCGTCACTCGCAAAGAAAAACAACTCGGCAAACGCTAAAATGACGGAAAGTGAACGCCGTGCACCACACCGCGCGCCGCAACCAAGCAAAAAATCCGCCGCGAGCGGATTCACGGATTTTCGACAAATTCGCGAGCGTTCGCGGATTGCGAATTTGCCGAAAATCCGAAAAATCCGCGAGCGGAGCGGATTTTACGCCCATGCTTACTGTTAAGCCTCTCCAAAAAAAGGCCCTTGCCAATCCTACTACCCTTTCCAATCTGCGCCCCAATTTCCTTGTTACCCATTCTATTCAAACTGACTGAAAAGTTTGTCAATAGTCAACTGACTAACTTCTTGGAGAAGAATAACGTTCTCCACCCCAACCAGTCAGGATTCCGGTCAGAACATTCGACCGAGTCGGCATTACTTTTCACCGCAGAAACATTACGGGCAGCAATGGATCAAGGAAAGAAGGCCGTCCTTATCCTACTTGACCTGTCGGCAGCCTTCGATACGGTTTCACATAACATCTTAGTGGACCGGTTGGCTTCCGCAGGGGTAGGAGGACAGGCCTTGGCATGGTGTAGGAATTTCCTTACCAACCGACGCCAAGTAACAGTGCTTGGCTCATATCAGTCTGAGGCTAAAGACGTCAGCTCAGGGGTCCCTCAGGGCTCTAGTTTGAGCCCTGTCCTTTTTAATCTTTATATGGTACCCCTGATGAAACTGATCGCGTCTTTCAAGATCAGTTCCATTTCATACGCTGACGACACTCAACTCATACTAGTGTTGGATAGGGAGCGGCCAGGTGCCGACGAAAATCTTAAGGATTGTCTTGCAGCAACCTTTAAATGGATGACGAACAACCATTTAAAGTGCAACGCCGGAAAAACAGAAATTTTACCCATAGGGAATTACAATCTTTTTTCCCCAAAAATGTGCTGGCCAGCAGAAGCCGAAGTACCCCCCAATACAATTGCTTCCGCTCGCAATCTGGGCATCAAATTTGACAACCAACTATCTTTTAAACCCCAGGCTGTAGCAGTAGCAGGCATGTGCTTTCAAATCATAAAAGCACTGAGGAAGTTTTTCGATCTACTCCCATTATCGGCAAGGAAAACAGTCGCAGTGGCCTTAATAAGTTCTAGGCTGGACTATTGTAATGGATTATATGTTGGAGCTAATAAAACTGTTCTCCACAAATTACAAATGGTCCAAAATGCGACAGCCCGCCTTGTACTGCGCCTGCCCCATAAGTCGTCAGCCTCAGCAGCACTAAACACGCTCCATTGGCTGCCAATAGGTAAAAGGATCTTGTTTAAACTTCTTTTAATTACCTTTAGGGCATTTCACCAACAAGGCCCAACCTATTTACGTAACGGGTTTAAAAGATATCATCCAACGCGTTGTCTGAGATCTGCAAGCCAGAACTTACTTACCCTTCCCCATTTCAAGCTGGCCACAAAAGGTGGCAAATCCCTTTTTGTACTGGGCACTAAGGCCTCAAGCTCCCTCTTTTTTTGCGGTCATTTTCTCAAGAAGCCCCCTTCAGGAAGGCATTCAAAACTTGGATTTTCTCTCTGCCTGACGCTATATGTAGGACCTTGGTGTAATGTTTGTGTAGAACACAGTTCACTCCTTTCCCTTCCAACTCTTCCACCTGAGTTGTGTGAGCGCCAAGATACTCCTTGGAGTGAAAGCCGCGCGGTAGAAATGTCCCTTACATTACATTACATTACACTGCAAAACAGACTTACATAGCGGGGACGACCTACGTTGATTAATTTTAAGACCAAAATTGCATTCGCTATGATTGGACCATGTGCACATGCTCAACTGAAGCTTGCACTTGGTATTGTGTATTTGCACAAACATGGCATTACTTTGCACAAACACCTCAGCACAAAGTCTTTACTAATGTCTACCTATGTTAAGTGGGACAACTGAATTCCAGCATGAACATAACTTTCTCTCTGCTACTGCATATTTGCACAAATACAGCTAATTTCTCTTATTAAGTGAAGCTACAGGCTGGCCACAATTTCACACTAGTAGTATGCATTTTTTACAAGCTGAGCATACATGTTGCACTATGTTAATAAACAAACCTGGTTTTCAGACCTTTCGTAATTAGCAATGAGAGACATATTTTATAATGATGTTATAAATTGTACTATTTATATTTTATCTTGAAATTGTTATGGTTTTAATTAACTGAAACAATAAATTTAAATAAAAACTGAACATGCTTGAACAATGCTGGTGTACATGAGGAATTTCCATGTGCAGTCACCAGTGCTTTGAGAAAGGAACCGGATTCCGTGAGCCAAAGTGTAATCTTCAGGAGGCCCAGGTTATGTTACTGCCGAAGGTCTTCATTGTTTATGCAGTAAATCTGCAACTGCATGAGTCAATAACTGATTAAGTGACTTAATCTCCTCATACACATCAGTATTGTTCAAGCATAAGTATCCAACCCAAAAGTCGATTCAGTCTTTGGCTATCAATCTCATCACGTGGAAAACAATAAACACTATAAATGGCTGTCCACATCTCTGTCCTGAAGAAGACCCACAGTGACGTTGATCTAGTAACACATGTTCCTGGGTCGAAACGTCAACGCTTTATAACAATCTATGCCCTACTCTCTCCTCGCCCTAGAATAGAAAAAGGCCTCTGATCAGGGACTTTGAGATTATTCTGTATAGGGAAAGATGTTATTTGATTCATACATTGTACATATTGTTTTATAATCTTTACACTGTATATATGGTACTCACTTTACCACATTGTCACTTCTTGATCACTTATTCACCATTAAGACACACATTTGTTTTTTCAATGAACAATATTTCTATGTGCCAGCCTTGCTTGTGCCAAAAAGATAAAAGAATAAGATACTAATCATGTAAATCACAAAATAATTCTCTTGGTGTGTTTCTTTATATATATTCATTATGAAATGCTAAGCAATTGTTTACCCAAAAGAGCCATTTGTAGTCCATTTCATAAACACCCAGGTTCTGAGGGACACAGGGTTACCCCTTTACAGTTCATCTAAACAAAACTGGACCATCTTTTTCCTTCTGCCCTTTGATTCACTCTCAGACCATCGTTTACTGGTGCTCTTTGGTCAGGGTTGGCAGCGCTGTGGGATTTTTAGATCAAAGCCTGTTTGCTTACGTTAACTTGGGGACATTCAGAAAGCTTCCCTGGGAATGCATTCCACCCATTGTTTACCATTGACTTTGTGGGTTGTAACTCAAAGTTGTTTACTGTACTCAATTTCTTTAAACAGGCATTTATAAATCTTGTTCTTATATTATGAGATTTGCTGTGCATTTAAAGACAGATCTCAAATGTCAGGCTCTGTCTTCAGAGGGAGCGTGGTACTTACCTTTCTTTCTCGGACTTCATAGTGGTAGTATTTATGTAACAATCATGCTAGCTACTGGGGGTGTGCTGGAGGAAAGCTGTAGGATGTTATTTTTTTCTAGCACACAACAAAATATAAATGTCTGTAAATAAACTGTGCAGAAACTTCAGAATATATCTGGATTGGGACAGCGCAAATGAAGCAAATGTTTTTGTAAGTCTTAAGTGTGTTGTACACAAGTATCTTGAAACGATCAAAACAAATCATTACACAGGGTGATGACATTTCCACACATTATCGTTTGTGCACTGTATACTTTTATCAGTAACACTGTAAACACTGTATGTCTGTTCAAAGGTAATGGTAATTTCTATTGAAGATGTGTTGTCTGTAATGGCAGTGCGCTACTACACCATACATACTCCACTCTACTCTGTGCCACTCCATGCCACTCAACTCTACTCTGCCCCACTCCACGCCACTCCACTCTACTCTGCCCCACTCCACTCTGCTTCATTTTACGCTCCTGTACTCTACTCTGCACCACTCTACTTTATGCCATTGCACTGCATGCCACTCTGCTCTGCACCACTGCACTCTTCACTACTGCACTTCACACTACTACATCTGAGGCAACTTTACTCTGCACCACTCCCCTCTACTCCACTCTGCAATACTGCACTCTATACCACTGCATTCTACACCAATATAGTCTACTCTGTACCACTCCACTCTACACCAGTGCACTCTATGCCAATCCACTCTACCCCAATCAACTCTGCTTCACTCTAACCTACTCTGCACCACTGCACTCTACACCAGTGCACTCTATGCCAATCCACTCTACCCCAATCAACTCTGCTTCACTCTAACCTACTCTGCACCACTGCACTCCATGCCACTCTACTCTATGCCACTGCGCTCTATGCCACTGCACTTTACCTTGCACTACTCCACTCTGTGCCACTTCACTCTACTCTGAAAAGCTCTACTCTGAACTACTGCACACCCTGCTTGTACTCCACTCTGTGCCACTCCACTCTGCATGACTCTACTCTATGCCACTCTAATCAATGCCACTACACTCTATGCCATTGCACTCTACGCAGCACCACTCCATTCAATGCCACGATGCTCTATTTTTCACCACTCTACACTACCCCACTGCACTCTATGCCACTCTGCACTAACCACTGCACTCTACACACTGCACTCTACGCCAATCTATTCTGCACCACTGCTCTCTACGCCACTCCATCTACTCTGCACCTGCCAGGACTGGACATTCTAAATCTAGACTTGCGATTCATCAGCCAATCTCTGGTCTAAGAAAGAAGAAAGTGAGTTACTGCTCATACAGCAAGAGACACAGTTTCGTTTTTAGGAGGCTTTTTCAATTATTTACAAAGTATGCACATCTTTGTTCTCTGTGGAATTCCAAGATGGCGGCTGCCATCTTTTCCGTTTTCAGTCAGCGCTCTAGTGTTTTGCCCCAGAAGAAGAATAGTGTACTTCGCGCATACGCTCAATGCGTGCTGCGCACTTCAACTGTCTACTCATGGTGTGAGGTAGCGTTTCATCTAGCGCATGAGAATTTCTTGAAGAATTTTCCTCAGGAGAGTAGCGTTTCCTGAATTTGATGATCTGCTTGACATTTGCTTAATGTTTGGCAGCGTTTCCTTGTTGGAAATATTTTTGAGTCCAGTCACCAGGTATTTTTGGAGACAGTTATTTTTCTGTACCTGGTGAGTTCCTATCTGGAAGCAGTATTCAAGTCCTCACAAAGAAAGAATCACCTGAACGACAAGTAAGTCCAGAATTTACCTCAGCGAGGAGTCAGCCCTTTTTCTCTGTAAGGCAGCCTCTTATGAAAGTGAATACAGGTCTGACTTCGAATTAGGTGAATATATTTTCATGGCATTAGTGAGTTTGCTGAGCAGTAATACAGTCTTTGCAGTAAAGGCCTATTACCAGACAGACTTACAGGAAGTTAAAATGCTGTGCAGTTAGTACCTTCTTCAGTCAGAACTAAAGTGGATTACAGTTATCCGCTTCCAGCATCTGTGAAAGAAAAAGAAATACAAAAAACTTTTTAAACAAGGTGATACAATTTTATTCAATGCTATAAATAAGAGCGCAGGAGTAGCAGAACGAATTGTAAAGAAGAATGCATTTCAAATAGTTCTTGTCTCTTACTAACAAGGCAAAAGAGAGCAGCTAAACCACTGTGTCTAAAAGGCAACAAGGTTCTGGGAGGAGGTTGGAAATATTTGAGAGGTGGTTAAGGTTAAGAAGTAGTAAATTCTGGGCTTGTAATTACAGGTGTTCGTGGGCATCCTTGCTGGGTTTCCAGTAAGGTGAACACAGCAGTCTCTCTTGTTTATCCCATTCCCCTTCCCACTCTTTACTGTGAGTGAATTTATTTACTGGCAGTGGAGTCTGGAATTTGGGAAAAGCTCTTCTGCTCCCCTGGAAGCCAAGTTCTAAGGTGCGTGGTACTTGACTACTTGATAGCACCACTGTACTCTGTGCCACTCTACTCTACTCTGCACCACTCTATGCCACTGCACTCTACACCATTGCTCTGTATGACACTCTACTATACATCACTGCATTCTACAACACTCTACTCTGCACCACTGTACTCTATGCCACTGCACTCTACTCTGCACCACTCTACTGCACTCTTCGCCAATACTCTACCCTGCATCACTCCCCTCTATGCCACTGCACTATATGGCAATCCACTGTATGCTACTCTAATCTACTTTGCACCACTGCACTCTACGCCACTCTACTCTACGCTATGGCACTCGCGATCTGGATCACATCGGAGTAAGACTGCCACGTGCGAACATAGTGGATACAAAGAGAAAGTGGTGAGAAAAATCTGAACAAAAAAAGGCGAGCCTGAGGTTGCATTTTCCATTATACAATGGTGCCATCGGTGGCAAATGTCACCGGATGGTGAACAAGTGGATAAAAACAAGGAGATTGAGGACTGGTTTAAAGAGACAGAACTCTTTATTTGTTCTGTGTCTTGAGGAGAACCCGGCAAGTAATCTAAGTGGGTTTGAAACGCGTCGAATGTTTTATTGTTGGCCAAATGGGTGTTCATGTGGATGAAATACCACTCGTGCTCGCCAAACATCTGTGCTTTTTAATTGCTATACACACGAAGTGAGCAGAGTAGGGTCACCATTTGGCTATTGACTCTGAAATAAACTGAAAAACGATCAATGTAGACAATTTCCAGAAGCACTGTGGGTTTATGAAACTGGATAGAAAAAATTATACAGAACCAGAGCGAAAAATGTGTTTTATATGTTTGTAATGTTATGTGATTTGTTTGTATATTGACAATATTTTGTGTTATTTAATGACTTATGTTGTTGTATCCTCAGTTTATGTCAGAAAATGTAAAAAATAATCTTTCTAAAAAACAATTAAAAAAGAACAAAATTAACTAAAGGTGATCAAAATAAAAAAAGTTTTTTCAGATCAGATTGATTAGGTCTTTTGATCTAGGGACGAAAGGATGAATTAATGATTATCAGTATTGGCATTCTCTGTGGCGGTTTCATGGCACTCTACAAGCACCACTTTATAATACGCCACTCTACTCTGCGTGTCGCCACTTTGTCACTGCATTCTGACATGCACCACTTCACTCTACCCTGAACCACTCTACTCTATGCCACTCCACTCTAGTCTGCAACACTGCACTCTTTGCCACTGAAATCTGTGCCACTCTCCTCTGCACCACTCCACTATATGGCACTGGAATCTACGCTGCAGCACTTTACTCTATGCCACGGTATGCCAATGAACTGTACAGTGCTACACTTCCCGCCACTCTACTCTGTATCACTCCACTCTTCACCACTACAGTCTAAGCCAATCCAAACAAAGACACTTTAATCTGCTCTGCATCACTGTACTCTACACCACGTTGCTATACACCACTGCACTCTATGCCTCTACATTATACCCTGCACCACTCCACTCTACACCACTTCACTCTACTCGGAAACGGTCTACTCTATGCCACTGCATTCTATGCCTCTCTTCACCACTGCAATGTACCCTGCGCCACACCAATCTACCCAGCGCCACTCTGCTCTACGTCAGTCTACTCTACTCAGCACCACTTCACTCTATACCACTGCACTTTACGCCACTGCACTCTACACTACTCCACTCTACCACACTCTACTCTACTCCACTGCACTCTACCCTACTGCACTCTATGCTACTCTATTCTACACCCCTGTATTCTACACCACTGCACTCTAGCCACTGCACTCTACACTACTCCACTCTATCACACTCTACTCTACTCTGCACCACTGCACTCTACGCCACTGCACTCTATGCTACTCTATTCTGCACCCCTGTACTCTACACCACTGCACTCTAGCCAATGCACTCTATGGCAAGGTACACAACGACACTCTATACCACTGCCCTCTATGCTACTGCACTCTATGCCACTGCACTCTACTCTGCAGCACTCTACTCTACACCACTCTATTGCACTCTATGCCAATGCACTCTATGTCACAACAATCTATGCCACTACACTCTACTCCACTCTATTCTGCATCACTACACTCTGTGCCACTGCACTTTACAACAATCCACTCTATGCCATACTAATCTACTCTGCACCACTGCACTCTTTCACTGCCCTTTACGTCTCTCTACTCTATGGCACAGAAATCTATGTTGCACCCCTCCACTCTACACCACTGTACTCTACTCTGAACAATTCTACTCTTCGCCACTCTACTTTAAACCACTGCACTCTACGCCAATGCAATATACACAACTTTACTCAAAACCAATGCACTCAATGCCACTGCACTCAAGGCTATTCTACTTTGCTCCACTGCACTCTTTCCACTATACTCTACAATCCTCTACTCAACGCCACTTCACCGTATGCTACTCTGCACCATTGCACTCTACATCACTGCACTCTACGCCACTCTAGTGTACTCTGCACCACTGTACTCTACGCCACAGCTTTCTCCACTGCTCTACTTTACTGTACTCTGCACCATTGTACTCTATGCCTCTGCACTCTAGCCAATGCACTCTATGCCATTGTGCACTACAACACTGCAGTCTATGATACTGAACGCTAGACCACTGCACTCTACTCTTAACTACTCTATTCTATATCACTCTACTGCACTCTATTTCAATACACTCTACATCACAACACTCTACACCACTACACTATGCCACTATACTCTGCATTACTCCACTCTACGCTACTGCACTGTACTCCAATCTACTCTAAGACACTCATATTTACCCTGCACCAATGCACTCTATGTCACTCTACTATACACCACTGAACTCCATCCAACTCTACTCTATGCCACTGCAGTCTGCCCAGCACCACTGTACTCTAAACTGCACCACTCCACTCTAGGCCTCTCTGAAACAGTCCACTCTATGCCACTGCATTCTATACCACTCTCCTCCACTCTACACCACTCCACTCAAACCGCTGGAATGTACCCGGCGCCACTCCAATCTAACCTGCGCATCTCCAATCTATCTTGTGCCACTCCACTCTACGCCACACTACTCTGCATCACTGCAATATACACCACTTCACTCTAGGCCACTGTACTCAATATCAATGCACTCTATGCCAGCCTATGCCACTCCACTCTACCCCACTCTACTCTACCCTGCTCCACTGTAGTCTACGCTACTCTTTTCTACTCTGCAACACTGTACTCTACGCCACTGTACACTATGACACTTTACAATACTGCACTCCATGCTACTGTACTCCATGCCACTGCACTCTACTCTGCACCACTCTACTCTACACCACTCTACACCAATGCCCTCTATGTCATGACACTCTATGCCACTTCACTCTGCATCACTCCACTCTATGCCGCTGCACTCTACACCCATGCACTCTATGTCAATCAGATGTACTCTGCGCCACTGCACTCAGACACTGCACTCTACACCACTCCACTTTACGCCACTGCACTCCACACCTCTCTACATCACTGCAATCTACACTGCAACACTACATTTTACTCAACTGAAATCTACTCTGCACAACTCTACTCTACACCACTCTACTCTAAACCACTCACTCTACACCAATGCACTCTACACCACTTTACTCAAAACCATGCATTATGTGCCACTGCACTCAACGACATTCCACTTTGCTCCACTGCACTTTTTTCCACTATATTCTACAACACTCCACTGTATGGCATTGCACTCAATGCCATTGCACCCTATGGCACTCCTCACCATTGCACTCTATATCACCGCTCTCTACTTCACTCTAGTCTACTCTGCACCACTGTACGCCACTGCTCTCCATGCCAATGCACTCTATACCACTCTACTCTGCACCACTGCCCTCCATGTCACTGCACTCTACGCCACTGCACTCTGCTCTGCACAACTCAACTCTACACCACTCTACTGCACTCTACAACAATGCACATTAGGCCACTGCATTCTATGACACTCTAATCTACTCTACAAAGCTGCATTCAAATCCACTGTACTCTACTCCACTCCATACTACCCTGCATCACTCCACTCTACGGCCCTTTATTCTACTCTGGACCAATTTACTCTATGCTTCTCCAATCTGCACCACTCCATTCTATGCCACTGAAATCTCTGCTGTGCCACTCCAAACTGTGCCACTTTACTCTACGCCACTGCACTATACTTTAAACCACTTGCCTCTATGTTACTGCGCTCTACATCAATGCACTCTACGTTAACGTACTCTGCACCACTTTACTCAAAACCAGTGCAGTCTACGCCACTGAACTCTGCAACAATCTACTCTTCACATCTGTACTCAAAGCCACTTCACTGTAGGCCACTCTACCCCACTCTACGATACTCTACTCCAGCAGCATTACACTCCACAATACTCCACCCTATGACACTCTACTCCATTCTATGCCTCTCTACTCTACAACACTGCAAACCACTCTATGCCTCTTTACTCTACAACACTCCACTCCATTCAATGCCACTCTACAACACTCTGCTCTGTGATGTGCTAAGTAACTCCCTCTACTCCACACCATGGCACTTTACTCTACTTTATTCTGCGACACTATGCTTCACTCTACTCCACTCCACTACTCCACTCTATGCCACTGTGCAACAATCTATGCCACTCCACTCTACAACACTTGACAACACTCCACAGTAGGCTCTTTAACACTCTATTCCACTCTACTACACTGTTCTACTCCATGCCACATCTCTTTACGACAACCTACTCAACTCTACACAACTCTCTCTACACCACTCCAAGTTACTTTACTCCAATATTTGCCACTCAACTCTGTTCTATGCCACTCCACTCTACAACACTGTAGGCCACTTCTCTCTGCAACACTCAACTCCACTCTACAGCCTTCCACTTTACAACACTCTATTCCCACCATGACTCTCTGCAACGCTATATGCCACTCCACATCACTCTACGTCATGCCAGTCTATGCCACACCACTCTGTGAGACTCAACGCCAATCTGCTTTACACCACCAACTTTTAGCCATGCCGAACTGCAACCACATGGTGTACAACATTGCTAAAACACACTGGAAAAGCCAATAGCTCTTTTTTAGCCGTTGCTCGTTGTATATTGGTTACGCCTAAGCGAGAGTAGCCACCACTGCCCATGCATCTCTACAGGAAGGTGTGCTCTCTGGGTGGAGGCACTTTGCAATGCGTGCAGAGGTCGCTCGTTTGTTCAACCCGACTAAGACCCTGTCAGCCATTAAGTATTTTGCATTCTCTTAAACGGAAATGCTTGCGTTTGTTTTTATCCTATGAGAAACCCAAACTAAAGGCAGAGAAGGAGGCCTTTCCTTACCTGGCAGTGTCTCATTGCATGGTAGCAAGTTATATTCAAGCGGAAATGTGCACTGTATTAGTATGACTCCTATCTTATTTACTTTTGCATTTTGTCACCGAGTTCTTTACATCCCTTTCTTGCACCTAAAGCTGAAACTGCACTTTTTAAACGGTTGAAATTAAATAACATGACAAAATGCATGAGAAAGTTAGGTTATCTTGTGCTAGATGAGGGACAGCGTGATTATGAACCAGCACAGTTGATTTGGTGCACTTAACTCTGACCCTTGTGCTGTGCATATATGCTCCAGCAGACAGAATGCAGTCTCACGGTGTGGTTGGATGTAACGTCAGAGGCGCAACTAGAGCCAAATTTCGGAAGGGGCTAATAAACATTTCCGGGGGCTAAGTCTTCCAGCAATAGGCAGAGTGGAGCTGCAGGGGCTCTAAGAAGGGCTGAAAACACAACAAAGCCTCGTAAACAAGTAAATGGTCTTTTAAAAAAACGTGAGCTGACACACACGACAGGGGAGGGGGGGGGGGTATTTCATGCCCTTCGAGACCAATCGGGTTGCGCGCCTGTGTAATGTGACATCTTTATAATGTGCCTCCTGGGCAGTGAGGGGTTAACGCAGTGGCATAGCTTCCATGATTGCCGCAGTTCTCCACGTCTCGCTGGGGGAAGGTCTTCCTTAACTGAGGGTGAATGTTGTGCCACTGTGCAACATTTCATCCATCATCTTGTGTGTTTTGCTGTTCACACCCTATTTGGGAAGGGTATGCCCAGACGTGGGTACCTTGCTCACTAAGCCACTGGAGTTAAGCTATCCTGTCGTGTATTTCTATAGGTTCTGAATCGATCCCCCTATTCCTGACCCTATTCTGGTTAAACTTACTAGCTAGTTAACTAACAGTCAGCCCATGAGGCAAGAAAACCCCCATGATGCAGATACCGTTATCTGACGCAGTCACACTACGGCACAGGAACGTGTTATCTGATTAGGTCATAACGCTTGAGATCTAATTAGACAAGCGACATTCCTCCAAACCGTGATAAGGCATACGACGTTCTCATAACAAATCAAACCTATGACAACCTGGATAATCCGTGCGGCCATTGTTTTGATTTCACAGAGACCTTTAGTAAAGAATGTGCTAACGAGCAAGTCGTATGACATCTTTATTGACGTACCTATGTCCATCCTTACGTCAATCCCGGCACCTTTAAGGTATAAATATTGCCGACCTTGCCCTATGCAAACACACGCGTGGTGACAAGACGGAGCAGCCATACTTGCCGAAGCCGAGAGCAGAAGCAGACCCCGCAGGCAGCAGCCCCGCCTTCCTGACGCGCTGAGAGACGCGCTGCTATCTCAAGCCGAGAGACCCAGCACCGGCGCTTCTGGGCAGCCCTCGCAGGCAGCCTGGAATATCGAGAGCAGAGAAAGAGATACCATTCCTCATTCATCCTAACTTCCAGGTACAGAACTGAATAACCCCTCCTAGAGAATTCTTTAGTTATCCACTTGGCAAAAACAAACTTAACTTAAACTGTAACTTTCTATTCCCGCCCACGTATTAGACTTAGGTCAGGTACACGGGGTAGGCGTATTTAGAAACACCAGTTGAGTACGTCTAGTCAAATGTATATGTGTATGTAAATATATTTTAATCATTTTAAACATCATATGGCTCAGAAACCATATCAATGTTTTTACAGTATTATTTTATACTATTGCTTCTAATGTATGCACTTTACTTAACTATAAGTATTGCAATAATATCGATCCATTTCTCTTGTACGAGAAAAGAGACTGATCAATAAATAACATCTTTTATTGAACACGCCCGTCTCCTCCTTTTCTCTACACTCTGATGAGACTAAGAATGCACGTACTGACTGAGTAAAATAATTGCCTTGTGCTCACACGACTCTTGAGATTGACTCTTGATTAGGGGAGAGCAAAGTTGTCATGTTCTATGGTTGTCAGAAACTAAATCCCTTCTTGTCTAATCAGGGGAGTTAATCCTTCCTTGAACATTCGAGAAAGTTTCTAGCGAACTCTGAGCTTAGCTGGCAAACCCAAAAATTAAGTCTAGTATCGACAGTAGTAGACCTAGTTAACGTCTGGCCTAGGCCTTTACTGCTGTAGGTACTATTCCAATGCGCAGAGCCTATTGGGAAAATAGGAGCTACACTACATGGCGCCCAACGCGTTTGGAAAGGGCGATAAAACTAACGTAAGACATTTAGAGTAACTCAGTCGTGCTTTCTCACTCAGACCCCTTTTCCCAAATACTCCAAAGACGTCTGGAGTGGGTGAAAGGTTATAATATCCTCCAAAACCTCGCAGGAGGGAACTCCTATGTATGGTTCTTGGTCTAAGTCAACGTTGAAGGATAAACAGTGTTCCAAAATATTGTGCATCTAATCTCTGTTTCCATAAAGAAACCTGATCTGCAAATAAACATAATACCATCCTGTCAGCAAAATGGACAGCGATGAAGAACGAGAGGTTACTAGATTAGCTACTGAAATAGCAGATGCTGATGCTACCATGCAAGCAGCAGACGCGGATATAATACTCATTCCGGTCGCCAAAAGAAGATCTATAACCTTAAAACTTATAGAAAATGGACTGACACCTAGAGGTGGCACAGTCATATTCGTAATCGAGGCACACGAATATCGGCAGACAGAGGTATACTATACATGGATACATTTTCCAGCAGCTAATACTATAACAAAGTACTTCCACTATTACAAAGTAGAGGAACCTCCTAATGAGTACACTCCTTTCGAGGAGGTGGAAGTACCACTCAAATTCCAAGAGCATTTGCTCTTATTTGATGGCGCCCTAAAACATAATAATCACATTACAAGGCTCGGTCCTTTAGGAAGACCAGGAGCAACGTGGCCGGTCTTAGCCGGATACACACCATATCCAGACATCGAAAGAATGCCTGCAGCAGAGCTGCTAATACAGCTAAAACAACTACTAAAAATTCACAGACAATTAGTTCAGTATGTAATGCGGACTTCAACAATACAGCCAGCGATTAAACTTCCACAGCTGACCCCTCACCAGGGGAACACAAATAAAATTACACCACAGAACATCCAATCCTGCCTAGGTAAAGTTCCAGCTAAACGGGAACAAATACCATTCTGGTTGGCACAGAAAATTACCCAAATAGAGGCGGTGTTTCCTGACACCACCCCATTAGAAAAACACAGGATTCTGACTATATGTCTCCCAATGGGAATCGCACCACACATTGAGGACTGTGACACTTGGGGTACAGTCTTTGCTTCCATCTACACAAAAACGCACGGTGTTCCATCCATTTCGGTAATACCAGATGTGCTAAAACAAATTCAAGATGAATACGGTCCAGAACCTGCTTTAACTCTTGGTATGAAATTACTAAAAGACTTCAAGCAGGTATCGGCTATATTACTAGCTAACATAAAGGGTGAAGCAGCAAACGTGGCGATCCGCCAGAGGTTAAAAGAGACAGATATAGCAGACCAACCAGCTGAAATTGCCAGAATCATAGAAAAATCCTATGAAGAACTAGGCAGAGATAGTCTAGGTGGAATACCAGTAAAACCGCAACTGACTACAAGTCCAGAAAAAATGTTTTTTAATAATAATAATAATTCACCAAAAAAGAACTGGGATGGGAACAAACAATCCAATCCTAAAGAAAAGAAATTCCAGTCCAGAGGAAGGTCTCCTAGGCGAAGAGAGAAATCTCCAAACCCGAGACAAAGGTCACCTCAGAGTGAACCCTCTGGGAATAGATATAACCTTAGAAATAGGGATAATATTAAAAAACCTGATAGATATCAAGACATTGATACACGTCCCTCTCAATCTTTTCAGAATTCCTCGCAGAAATCGGAAAGAAGAGGACGATCAGAAGAGCACGCCAAGTCCAAAGACAAGGAACCTGCTCAACTGAAAAAGAAATCACCATTTCCAAAAAAGAAGGTAGCCAGTATCAAGGTAGTTAACAATGCCGAGAATACTGAGGACACAATTGAAAAACGGAGAGTGGGCTCAGACAATGCTAGACAGCGCAGCAGAGGTGAGCATAGCTCGCAAAGTCCTTATGGATCATCTGGAGACAGTGGACACGAATGAATACCTTCAAGTGGAAACTGCAGATACCAGAGTTAGCAAGCCCCACAAAATATACGAGATAACATTACGTATAGAGGGAGATAAGACTAGGAAAATTAGGGGACTATTTTGGGATAACCTCTCCAAAGGCTATGACATCCTTCTAGCTGAAAAAGACTGGCCACCAGAGTTTGTCAGGGAGTGCCCTCATGGCGAAGAAGTAATTATGCCTGCCTTCTCGAATCAAATCCCGATTCATAAAAAATACACACTTGCTAGAAAGTGGGCAGTGGCCTTAGCACCTGCTTTATATCAAAATCATGTAGGATGGGATGAGGATTCTCCTCCTCACAAAATCCAGTTAAAATCACAACCAACTGCACAAAGGCAGTACCCAATTAAGCAAGAAGCTAAAAAACAAGTAAATGAAATACTAGACCAGCTAGAATACCAGGGGGTGATTGAAACTTGCACCTCGCAAATGAACAATCCTTTGTTTCCGGTCTCCAAACCAGACAATTCATACCGTCTAGTTTTGGATTACCGACACCTTAACACATGTTGCAAAACTTTTGCAGTGCAAAACTCACACAGTGCTGCACTAATGAATAACATAGTGCGCAAAAAATACAAAACTACCTTGGACATCTCCAACGGATTCTTTTGTCAAAACATAGCACCAGAGAGCAGATATTTAACAGCTTTCTCAGTAAATGGCACTCAAAAACAATTCTGTCGGTTAGCCCAGGGGTACAAGAATAGCCCGGGGGTATTCTCAGCGAGAGTAACAGAATTACTACAACAATATGATGATGAAGCATTATCTTATGTCGATGACATTTACTTAACAGATGATGACTTGGAAACTCACTTGAAAAGAGTGAACACCATAATACTTGGTTTCGCTACAGAGGGTTACAAATTCAACTTCAAAAAATCCAGAATTGCCCATCTGAAAATCCAGTACGGAGGATATGAATTATCAAGTATTGCCTGGTTGACAGTCTTTTAAGAACTAGAAGAATTAAAAAATCTAAAATATGAAAAAACGTATCCTCTGCCAATCGACATTCTGCCTCTACGACATTACGCCTGTGTAATCTATACAGACGGACATGCTCAACCCTCCGTTTGGGGAGAACATGCATACAATCCCACATGTGAGATCACAAAAGAAGTGTGGCGCGGAGGTAAACTAAGACCTCTATTAACAAAATCACACTCAGTAGAAACAAATTCAGAAATGCAAACTGAAATAATAGCTTTGAAAATGGCGCTAGATAATGCGGATCGCGAATTCCCGACACTTATAGTGTCAGATTCATATTTCTGCGTCAAAGCATATAACAAGGATTTGCAGACATGGATCCAGAACGGTTACAAAGATGACACAGGTGCACCAATAAAGCAGAGACTTCTCTGGGAACAAGTAGCTCTTTTGAAGAAAGAACTACCAAAGACTCACGTGACTCACTCACTGAGTCATCAACGTGATGGCGTTCACGTTGTGGGGAATTCATTGGCTGAGACAGCCGCAGTGGCAGCCACTAAATCGGCTCCCGTAGATCGAAAAAAGCATACATTAAAATACATTGACGGTGAAACAATGCTGGCGGTGAAAACGTCATCAAAAGGCGACTGCTCAGCGTTACCGATCAACTATCCACTCAATTATACATACATAATCGATGCAAACTCCGTCCCTTTTGCTCGAATCCCTGGAGTGGGGGATAGAGTGATTCCAAACAAGGACAGGAGAAACTTGTTAATCGCAGACGCACATATGGGCGAGGGTCACAGACACCTTAAATTAAAAGATTCTCTGGAAGATTTACAATCACGGTACTGGTGGCCAGGCATGAGCCTCCATCTTACCATCTTTGTAAAAAACTGCCCAAACTGCAACAGAGATCGCAGTGGGGAGAGAAGCAGTTTAATACCTCGTCGTATCAAGGCAGATAATATTACCAGCAAAAAGAATGGCTTGCGATTAACATATACAGGCTAGTTCCCACTTATAATGTAGATCCACAGCACTCGGCTGACGTCCGGACTATTATACAAGATTTGCGAGTCTAAATGGCATATACGCTAAGAGCATGCTACGTTCGACCATTTTTTTTTCTTTTTCTCAGGCAATCCAGCCTGGGGGGGGAAAGAATGGCCAAATGAGCACAGCCCAGCGGGAATCTTCTCACTTCCTTCCTGAGGGTATGGGATGGTGTAAAGAAAAAACCAAGACAGAAAGCAATCTATAATAGAAAGGATATTAGGTTCGGGAGCTGGGTGGGTCAAACATCTAATAAGTGTCCAACGTAGCCTAAATAACTTGCCAAGAAATTCTCTGAAGGGATTCAGTCCGTACGAATTATTATTCGGAACTAGGATGTTGATCTCTGACCTTGATAGTCAGACTTCAGTGGTAACAGAAAAAAGCTTTGATGTCAAAGACCGTTTGGCTATTTTGCAGGACTTAAACAAAACAAGAAAAGACCTGAGCAACATACAGTTGAAACAACAGCCAACAACCACTGAAGAATCACCACCTGTCCCAGCAAGACCTGTCTGGATTCCAAAAGTCGGGGATCTAGTCAGGGAGAAGATCGCGGTAAAGAAGGAATTTGGGCCTTCTTACAGAAAAGCAGTTCCTGTCTTGTCTGTCAACGGGACAAGATCAGTTGTACTACCGCCACTTGCTGGAAAAAAGGAGAACAGAGTTGTATCCATCGACCTGGTAAAACCACAACATGTGGCCGATAACAAACAGTAGGCCAAGTGGACTCCCAATAAGTAGCAGAACACCAAGGTTTGCTACCAGTACAGAGGTCCTAACAAAGAGGCTCATCACATTCGAAACGCCTACAGAAGAACAACAAGGACTATGCAACAATGCAATAGAACTTAGACCTCTGAAAACCCAAATAAAGACATTTAGCAGAGACACACCAATCTATACTGAAGTACCAAGTGAAAATGCAAAAAACAAAAATCCTGAACCAATTGGAACAATTGACAGAACTGCATCCGGTTACTTCATCAACTTCGATGATTCCTCTGAAGGCTTCAGCGAACAAAAGACACAGCCATCATCAAAATCCTTTAAAGACAAAGCGAAGGAACTTTTGAAACAACTAAAAGAAACATATCTGATTTCTCCATGGATTGAATTTTGGGTGGGTTTTGGTGCATTTATCCTCATACTTTGGCTCATCATGGTATTTACTTTGGGACGCTTCATTGAGGGAAAATATGCTAAAATGGACACAGCAAGTCAGAACATCAACTTGGTCCTCAAACCACACACATCGTCACACGTCGAGAAACGAGAACTTTCTTCAGAACTTTCTTCAGCCAACTTCACAGCAATTCCAATACCTGGTGGGGTAGCCTGGGACAACACTGACTATGAAATTTATGGTCCGGTCGAGATCCTGAAATATCCACACCAAATTAAGATCTCTTTGAGTGACTTTGCAAAACCAAACTCATTTGCTGATGATTGGGACTTTGAAAGTATAAACAATATGATGTCTGACTTAGTAATGTCTGCTAAATTTACAAAACATGATTATTTGCAAGGTTCTACAAATTATGATAGTATGTATTGCTATAACCACTATGGTAACCATTTCTTGCATAAATCTGCACAACCTAGAAATGTTTTAAATTATAATCAATGGGAACATTGTGCTACACCTCCAAAAGGGAGCTCTAGAACCGTTTATGACAAATATTCATACTTTCAAGGTTTTAACACTAGTAATGCTGAAACATTTTATTATAAATTGTCAAACAAGACAGGGACCAAAACCATGATAACCAACACAAAATTGATTTATTCTGATTCATTCTTTGAAAAAATGAATACTTTTGGATTCGATTATTGGGACAAAAATGTTGATTTGAAAAGTGTTTGGGGCACAAAAGAATGGCAAGTACAGGGTTTAGAAGCTTTGTTTAGAGCCTGCATGATCCCAGAACAAATGATATTTTTAAATGACACTGTTCAACAAACCACCTGTCTTGGCTTAGCCAAAATCAAAGATTTAAATAACCCGTCTATTCCAAAGCCAACAATGTTTAGCAATAACTCTGATACAGATGAAGAAATAGACATAAACCATATACTTAACCAAAACAGAACACATCCTGATTGGAAACAATGGTTGATCTGGCCCACAGATACAAATCACTGTCAAGATAGATTCCTGAATAAAACACAGGGTTTCAAAATGACCAGGCCAGACCCTAGATATCCCCAAAGACATCACCCAGGGATAATAACAACCTACAGTGTGGGCAAATTATGCCTTCAATGGCTACAGTCTTCCACACTGCCTGAAATTAAGCAACACCTAACTTTACTTACTGATGGTGCTGACTTGCGTGATTTCATAATGGGACCACGCAAACAGCGTCAAAAGCGTTTCATAGCAGCCTCTGTATATGCAGCATATAATGAGGCCTGGAAGGTTACTCAAATTGAAACAGCAGAGAGAATACGTGAAATTGATCGTATTAATTTGGAAAAATCACTTTCTGTAGTGGACAATGGGTTAATGACTCTGTCCTCCAGAATTTTTTCATTGGACAGCATTGTGTCTTCAGCAATCGATATATTATCGCAAGACTTACTGTTATTACAACATGGTCAGTCACAATTGCGTTCTATTGTACAGCTTGGCTGGACGTTACAAAATCTGCGTTCAGGCTATGTGCCTTGGCGTTTAATCAACACAACGTCACTATTCCAAATCTTTAACCTTACTGATAGACAAATCGGTATGGCGCAGAAGGGTGCTGATTATACAATCTTGAGCATTGAAAAACTAGAAAGATTACCGTTGACAATGTCAGAACGACCTGTCAGTGAATGGATAATCCACGGAATCATAAATATTCCAATCTCAACCTTCAGGTTTCAATACTGCCAAAAATATATACAGGCTGGCATGTACGAGAAATTGGGAAAGGGGTACCTTAAAACAACTTGGAACCTGCCCTATTCACATGCATGTGTCAGTAACAAAGGACAGAAAGTGTTTCTTAGTGGCAACAATTGTGCTATGTCACTAAGCGGCACGCTTCTGTGTAACGGTATTAGTTTGCACGGAGCCTGTGAAGGGAATTCATACAACCTTTCATGTCACCAGCAAGGCGCACCTGCAACTGAAATAGAACCATTCTTTCAAAGACTCTATAATGGGAGTTACATTCTTATTGTAGACCGCAGATGCTGTAGTCTTATGCCCGGGACTCCTTATCTCGTCACTACGACGGCGAAGGTCAAGTGCTGTGGACGTTCTTTGTTCCCCAGCTCCTTTCCAGACAGGGAGGCGAGGGCATGGCCCAGTTTGAAAATTACTTCTATTCGAATAGACACTTTAAGCAGAATGAAAACAGTGCTTCTTCAGACGCCTACAAGGCTCACGTCATCAAAAGAAACATATGATCTACAAGTCGCAAGGACGACTGCAGAGATACATACATTATTATCAACCAATTCCCCCGTACATTTCGCGGAAATCCTGAGCGAAATCTTAAATATTTCTGATACCACAGGAGTCTCAAAGGTATTTAAGACAGTATTTTCGATGGCATTAACACCATTCAAAGCCATACTGGGTATTTTTCCAGATTTCGTCCATTCGATTTTTGGCAGACTTCCCCTAATACTAGGACTAATTGCAGGAATCCTATTCCTAGTCCTTATTTTTCGATATGGCAACCCATGTCACAGATCAAACTCTCGCGACAATGGAAGATACGATCCTAGCCATTGGATACCGGGACCGGATATCAAAAATCCTGGGACTCTCCCGGCTTAGAGACCTGAACATGACTTGGTTTCTATCATTTCGACCAATGTGGCAAAGGTGTGTTTTACCTGTACTAAGGTGTCTGCTATGCGGAGAAGAATGCGTGTTAGACACCTGTCTGACGCTACAATCGGATGCGCCGGTGGATGCAGATACACTGTTGGTTCCTACCAAGGTTCACGCTTTGTGCTGCCCTCAAAGGCTGCCAATTCTGATGACGGCATTCCTGGAATCTTCACCACTGCGATTGAAGAGTAGTGAAGTACGAGATGAAAGCAGCATCGAACAGGTACGACCTTCTGTCAGCAATGCAAATCAGAATGTCAATGCAGACAATCATGCGCATGAATGCATGGTTACCCCTATTTCCGACTTAGTGGAACTTTCCCATGGAGCTGTTGACAGTTTTTTCGAAAGCCTGAATGATATGATGTTCTCTCCGGAACAGAAATAGAGACTTTTGAGTAAACTCGCACACGGCGTTCCCTGAATTCGGCCTTCAACTATAAAAATAAAGTCACATGAACAATTACAATCCAGTTCACGGACAGCAACTTTTTTCAGCAAGCCCTTAAAATATTTTTCTATATATTTTTTCCCCGGGACACTGATCTTCTGCTTAAAGTAAGAAACTATTCCTAGAGAACTAAGATTTCTATTTTTTTAGATACTTTATAGACTTTATATAGACTTTAGCTGCCCGCTGGTATGTTCACAATATATTTTATGTGATGAAATGGTTTCGACTTTTTTTCTGTATAGCCATATTAAGAGCCATTTCATGTGTATTTCTCATATACCAACAAGCAATAATGCATATCAATGCGTGTTTACTTTTGCATTTAATTCATAGCTTAAGTGCATACAATATATATGACTGCAATTTTTCAGTATATTTGAAAATTTCAAAATGCATTTATGTATTTTGGGGTGGTAAGGTATACACTATACTCTATAGTATGTTGTACTATGTTATACTATGCATAGATTAGTAGATATGACCATAGTTAGCGTGGAGTGGGTGTCGTGTATTTCTATAGGTTCTGAATCGATCCCCCTATTCCTGACCCTATTCTGGTTAAACTTACTAGCTAGTTAACTAACAGTCAGCCCATGAGGCAAGAAAACCCCCATGATGCAGATACCGTTATCTGACGCAGTCACACTACGGCACAGGAACGTGTTATCTGATTAGGTCATAACGCTTGAGATCTAATTAGACAAGCGACATTCCTCCAGCCCCTGATAAGGCATACGACGTTCTCATAACAAATCAAACCTATGACAACCTGGATAATCCGTGCGGCCATTGTTTTGATTTCACAGAGACCTTTAGTAAAGAATGTGCTAACGAGCAAGTCGTATGACATCTTTATTGACGTACCTATGTCCATCCTTACGTCAATCCCGGCACCTTTAAGGTATAAATATTGCCGACCTTGCCCTATGCAAACACACGCGTGGTGACAAGACGGAGCAGCCATACTTGCCGAAGCCGAGAGCAGAAGCAGACCCCGCAGGCAGCAGCCCCGCCTTCCTGACGCGCTGAGAGACGCGCTGCTATCTCAAGCCGAGAGACCCAGCACCGGCGCTTCTGGGCAGCCCTCGCAGGCAGCCTGGAATATCGAGAGCAGAGAAAGAGATACCATTCCTCATTCATCCTAACTTCCAGGTACAGAACTGAATAACCCCTCCTAGAGAATTCTTTAGTTATCCACTTGGCAAAAACAAACTTAACTTAAACTGTAACTTTCTATTCCCGCCCACGTATTAGACTTAGGTCAGGTACACGGGGTAGGCGTATTTAGAAACACCAGTTGAGTACGTCTAGTCAAATGTATATGTGTATGTAAATATATTTTAATCATTTTAAACATCATATGGCTCAGAAACCATATTAATGTTTTTACAGTATTATTTTATACTATTGCTTCTAATGTATGCACTTTACTTAACTATAAGTATTGCAATAATATCGATCCATTTCTCTTGTACGAGAAAAGAGACTGATCAATAAATAACATCTTTTATTGAACACGCCCGTCTCCTCCTTTTCTCTACACTCTGATGAGACTAAGAATGCACGTACTGACTGAGTAAAATAATTGCCTTGTGCTCACACGACTCTTGAGATTGACTCTTGATTAGGGGAGAGCAAAGTTGTCATGTTCTATGGTTGTCAGAAACTAAATCCCTTCTTGTCTAATCAGGGGAGTTAATCCTTCCTTGAACATTCGAGAAAGTTTCTAGCGAACTCTGAGCTTAGCTGGCAAACCCAAAAATTAAGTCTAGTATCGACAGTAGTAGACCTAGTTAACGTCTGGCCTAGGCCTTTACTGCTGTAGGTACTATTCCAATGCGCAGAGCCTATTGGGAAAATAGGAGCTACACTACAATCCTGGCTGAAGACAGCTGATATCCAAAAACCGGTCCTAGGATGCTTGATTCCGGTCCAGGAAAGACATGGCTTGGCAGTTCGGGCTGGACTGTTCCCATGAGGCACAGGGTCTAGACTGATTTGCATATGGCCATGTCTGAACTGGGGTGGCTTGGTGAGCATAATAACGATGGATTAAACCCAGATCTGGGACTAGGGGTGAATGTTTTGCCTTTGTGCAACATTCCGTCCATCATCTTGTGTGTTTTGCTGTTCACCCTATGTGGGAAGGGTATGCCCAGACGTGGGTCCCTTGCTCACTAAGCCACTGGAGTCAAGCTATCCTGGCTGAAGACGGCTGATAGCCAGAAACAGGTCCTAGGATGCTTGATTCCGGTCCAGGAAACACATGACTTAGCAGTTCGGGCTGGACTGTTCCCATGAGGCACAGGGTCAAGACTGATTTGCATATGGCCTTGTCTGAACTGGGGTGGCTTGGTGAGCAAAATAACGATGGCTTAAACCCAGATCTGTGACTGGGGGTGAATGTTTTGCCATTGTGCAACATTCCGTCCATTATCTTATGTGTTTTGCTGTTCATCTTATGTGTTTTGCTGTTCATCCTATGTGGGAAGGGTATGCCCAGACGTGGGTCCCTCGCTCACTAAGCCACAGGAGTCAAGCTATCCTGGCTGAAGACCATGGCTTGGCAGTTCGGGCTGGACTGTTTCCATGAGGCACAGGGTCAAGACAGATTTGCATATGGCCATGTCTGAACTGGGGTGACTTGGTGAGCAAAATAACGATGGATTAAACCCAGATCTGCGAGTGGGGGTGAATGTTTTGCCATTGTGCAACATTCCGTCCATCATCTTGTGTGTTTTGCTGTTCACCCTATGTGGGAAGGGTATGCCCAGGTGTGGGTCCCTTGCTCACTAAGCCACTGGAGTCAAGCTATCCTGGCTGAAGACGGCTGATAGCCAGAAACCGGTCCTAGGATGCTTGATTCCGGTCCAGGAAAGACATGGCTTGGCAGTTCGGGCTGGCTGTTCCCATGAGGCACAGTTCCCATGAGGCACAGGGTCAAGACTGATTTGCATATGGCCATGTCTGAACTGGGGTGGCTTGGTGAGCAAAATAACGATGGATTAAACCCAGATCTGTGACTGGGGGTGAATGTTTTGCCATTGTGCAACATTCCATCCATCATCTTGTTTGTTTTGCTGTTCACCCTATGTGAGAAGGGTATGCCCAGACGTGGGTCCCTTGCTCACTAAGCCACTGGAGTCAAGCTATCCTGGCTGAAGGCGGCTGATAGCCAGAACCGGTCCTAGGATGCTTGATTCCGGTCCAGGAAAGACATGGCTTGGCAGTTCGGGCTGGACTGTTCCCATGAGGCACAGGGTCAAGACTGATTTGCATATGGCCATGTCTGAACTGGGGTGGCTCGGTGAGCAAAATAACGATGGATTAAACCCAGATCTGTGACTGGGGGTGAATGTTTTGCCATTGTGCAACATTCCGTCCATCATCTTGTGTGTTTTGCTGTTCACCCTATGTGGGAAGGGTATGCCCAGACGTGGGTCCCATGCTCACTAAGCCACTGGAGTCAAGCTATCCTGGCTGAAGACGGCTGATAGCCAGAAACCGGTCCTAGGATGCTTGATTCCGGTCCAGGAAAGACATGGCTTGGCAGTTCGGGCTGGACTGTTCCCATGAGGCACAGGGTCAAGACTGATTTGCATATGGCCATGTCTGAACTGGGGTGGCTTGGTGAGCAAAATAATGATGGATTAAACCCAGATCTGTGACTGGGGGTGAATGTTTTGCCATTGTGCAACATTCTGTCCATCATCTTCTGTGTCTTCCTTGAGTGTGCACCAGCGATGTGCAATGATCGGAATTGGACACAAGTAGAGGCGACTGGCATGACTTGCGGGTGGCAGGGCTGGCACGGGGAAAGCTGCATTGTGATTGATAAGCACCCAGGCTTCCCTGACCAATCATAATTCTGCAATGCAGTGTTGTGATTGGTTTTGAGCATCCTGGTTCGACACTCAACCAGGGAATGGGAACCTGGGCATGTTCTCCACGCAGGTTGTAGTGCCGCCTGCACGGAGAACAGGGAAAGTGCACATGACTGTTTTGGGTGGCCTGAGAAGGCCGACCAAACAGTCATTGCGCACTTAGGAGTGGGCAAACTACTCCTCCCCTTCCCTCCTCCGAGAGCAGAGCAGCCCACCCGCCTGCAAAGGAAACATAAAATGTTAACTTAAAGTTATTATCATTTAAATTTACTTCGCACTGCTCAAAAGCCATGGGGCGACGCTCCTCTGCCATAGTGGAGGAGCCACCACTGCCCACAAATTGTTGCTTTGGTGTATTTTATTTACTCTGGGTGCATAGTTTGCATCTGACAGGAAGTGCCCTGTTTTGTTAGGTAGGGAGCCTGTGAGGTGGTCCGAGGCACACCTCACATGACTGTGACCGAGGAGAGGGAAGGGAGAGAAAAGGAGAGAGACAGAAGGGGCAGATAGACAGGGTTGAAGGTAGGTACGGCTCAACCGTTAGCTCTCAAAAGCCTTATGTAGTATGTAGACAATACTTATGAAGGTCTCATCAATGAGACAAAAAGTAGGAAGAGTTAGAAATAGAGAAATAATACAATGAAGTGAGCGGGAAATAGAAGAACTGCAACAAGGAAATAAGAAAGGAGGGTTTGGCATGGTAGAGAATGACAAGTAAAGTACCATACAGCTAAAATGATGCTGCTTATGTGATTTACTAAGATACTGATTATCTCCTGGCTCAGCTTGTGCGTTGGCTCTTAGAGCCATGCCAGACCCTTGGTCCAGCCCTTCCCATGATCTCTCTGGCTTGCTCACCTCTATGCAAATGCCTGTTCTATGTGCATGAGTGGATGCTCTGTATGGGAGCTCTTTGGTATGTGAATGCATGTTCTGTATGGGTGGATGGGCTCTGTGTGTATGTCAGTGAATGTCCTATGCGGGTGGGCGGATACTCTATCTGTGAGCTGTGTGCATATGCTAGTGCATGTTATGTGTGGGTACTTGAGTTCTGTATGTATGTGAGGGCATGTTCTGTGTGGATGGATGAGCTCTGTGTGTATGTCAGTATATGTTCTGTGTGGATGGATGAGCTCTGTGTGTATGTCAGTATATGTTCTGATTGGATGGTTGAGCTCTGTGTGTATGTCAGTATATGATCTATGTGGATGGGTGGATACTCTATGTTTAGGGCTCCCGGTTTTATGGTATTTATTTTTTTCACATTTCCGTGTACAGTCATCCATATTTATTTTTTTGCCTTCTTATTGGTATTTATCAATATTTATTTTGTGTTTTGAGAATAAATGGAGCTGTAAAATGGTATATTTCCGCCTTTATTTAACTGTTGGACGTGCACTCATACATGGATGCCTTCATGTTTTAGCTAATTAAACAGCCACGTATAACAAAAGACTACACTCACAGGTACATATTAGTGTTATATTACAAATATATGTTAACATATGCCTGTATTTAAGGACGTCATCCTGTTTTTTTAACTCTCCATCCTATCTATCTGCTTAGCTTTTGCCTGGAATTTATGAAATACAGCATGGAGAGTCTCACAAGAAGCACCATTTTCAGTATTTTTGTGCATTTAAAAATAAATACAGACATGAAACACATTGTTTTTTGTATGTATTTATCTGTACAAAATCAGTAAAAACTGAAAAATGGAAGCCTTATCTATGTATCATCTGTGTGTATATACTAGTGCATGATGTGTGTGGATTTGGGTGCTAACTCTGTGCATATGTGCATGTTCGATGAGGGTGGGTGGATAATCTATATAACAGCTGTGTGTATATACCAGCGCATGTTCTGTGTGGGTGTATGAGTTCGGTATGTATGTGGGTGTATTTGCTGAGCTGGTGTGACCTCTGTATGCGGGTTGGGTTAGGGGAGTGCAGCAGAGAGTTGCATTGCATCTCTGCTAAGAGCTGATGGCATCTATTTTCAGCCATCTCGCAGCGAGGTGTGAAGGGTTTCATGGGCTGACTGCCCTTGTGGTCAGGGGGACTTCCTTTCTGCTATTCACACCTCCTGTGTTGTCCTGGCACCTCAGACAAATATCTGAAAGTAGCTCATAGACTGCAGTGAAGGTGCGAACCACAGCAGCAGGCTGCTGTGCAGCTCTCAACCTGCCCAACTTGTAACAGGGCTGCTCTGTCACTGTTTTATTTTGTTGCAGAGTTTTATATGTAGAGCAAACTTGACCCAAAGGTATCAGAGCACTTAACATGAGGCCCAGTTGCTTACAGAAGGACACATTCATTGTGTTATGCACAGAGAGATTAATGGCTAGATGTAGGTAATTGTAAATTACTGATTCGAAAATACCGAATTTTACCGATTCGGTATTTTCGAATCGGTAATTGCTATGTAGATAATAATTCGGTAAAAAATACCGAATCGGTAATTACCGATTCGGTATTTGCCATTCATTGCCCTAAGGGCATGTATGTCTGTCACATGGCACAGGTGTAAATGCACATATTTGCATTTACATAGGAATTCGTTATTTACAACCAACTAATAGTTGGTGGTAAATAACGAATCCTTAAAGCCCAGAAGCACTGTTTACAGGGTTTCCTACATCTCATTTACCGATTCGGTAAATACCGAATCGGTAAATGATGATTCAGTAAATACCGAATAGATAAATACCGATTTGTTATTTACCGAATCGGTAAAAAAGCCTCCTACATAGGAAAAGTCTATTACCGGTCGGTAACGGCCGAATTCCGCCGTTACCGACCGGTAATAGCCTACCTACATCTAGCCCTAATTGATTTGCCCAAAATCACAGGATGTTGAGCGTCCCTGCTGAGACTCGAACCTGGTCCCCAGCTTCGAGGATGACCACTCTAGCCATTAGGCCACATCCTCTCACAAATTTGTGGCTCAAATTTAAAAGCATATTACTAGATCACTATTTTGTAGGGTCATGGCCCGATATTGTGTCACTAGTCACTGTCAACTTAAGGTCGGACCCATCAAATGAGGATCACTTGACTATTCCGGAGCAGAACCTGGAAATGCAGTATGGTTTAGAGGCTGTAGCAGCCTAAGCCCTGCAATGCCCCCTGTATGTCAACCTGCACTCCAACTACGAGTGAGCACCAGCGCAAGACCTACTCTGCAGTGGAGCAGCTTGGACATGTATGCATTTGCAGCAGCACACGCCCTTCATTGCTGCCTGATCCTGTGAATGCTCATGCAGTTTACAGGTAGCAGCACTGGGCCTGCAATGCTGCCTGAGCATGGACATGCACTCCCAGGCAGGGTTGCAGCTATACCTGACTTTCAAGGAAGTGGGAGGGAATGGGAGGGCTAACTCTTCAGTCAGTGGGGCGGGACAAGCATTTCAAGCACTATAGCCGGAGATATCTTTATAGCCAATATGAGGGAAAGAAGTGCCAAGCTGCAGTTTAAACATATTATACAAACACAATCTTATTACAAGTGAAGGACTGGAGTCCGTATTTATCCCTAGGTTCCTTAGTTAGGCTCATTTGTTGGTAGCGGGCCTACTTGCTGAGGCCCTATTGTTGATGGGCGGTGTTTGATCCATTTACTGCATATGGATATTTCGATTTGTGATGTGTTTATTTTGCTGTGGTGAGATATCATCAATGATTTGACTCTGAGATATTGTCCGATTGAGTATGGGTCAAACCAGATGAGTTTTCATACTTAAGGATGATTTGTTTTTTGATCTACTTAACAGTAACACTGGAAATTGAAGAAGCATATTGGATGCAATATAGCACAAAGTAAATGCTAATGAGGGGTTAAGGATGTTTGGTCTGTTAGTTGTGAATTAATGGATCTGACATGAAGGGAGCAGTGAGATGATGATCTGCCTGATAGAAAAGATGCAATCTGCTTCAGTTATGGGCCCTGCACTTTGATAATGTCAAGTCTCCATAGAAGCTCAGGATGGTGAATAGTATCAAAGGCAAGGGAGAGTTCAAGTAATAGGCATGGCGGTTCTCCAGTTTTTATTCACACTTGTTATAAAATCATCTCATGTGGAAAGCATTGCTGCTTCTGTGCCTCAGCCATAGTAGAATCTGTTTTGGAATTCTTAAACAGGTAGTTTTATCTGAATGTAGATATATGTTTTGAGGCAGATCTTTCAATCGCTCTATTTCTTTGACCAAAAATAGTCTGTTATTAGACGGTTAGAAGGATCTCTTGACTCAAAGCCTGTTTGGTTTAGGGAGAATTTTATGTAAGGCATTTAGAGTCCCTATGGATAAATACCTATATTCAATGAGTTGTTGGCTGTTCTGATTGGATTGGCTGCAGAGATAGTCATGAGGACATGGGTCTGCAGGTGATTCTGCTAACCCACAGGCATTTGCAACATTGATGAGTGATTGGTGAAGCCTTGATGAGAGTAAAGGTGAGTGACTGTACATGTTTTTCTGTTTTGTTATCTGGTAAACTGTATTGAGCTCTGGAATTGTGGTTGTGCAAGGGGAAGGGATGCAAGAGGGTGAAATTGGTGGATGAGATGTAATGCAGGTTTGCTAGCCAAACATCAAGGCCATTGGTGAGGAGGACTTCAGCTGTATTGCCCAGGAATCAGGATGTTCTAAGGTACTACCACTTCAGGTATTATGGCTGGCGGACCCTTCTACCAGAGCTTTTTTTTGTGACCCTGAGGCCTCTTATCATGTCTGACGGTCCCTCAACAGCTCTCTCTATTCACATCTTCTGCCCCATGCTAAGGGCTTGTGGTGACTCCCAGTTCTACCGGATGCAGTTAAGCTCTCCAGGACATAGGGCAGGTCTCCCTTGAGCAAGACAGCAACCAGGCTACAAGGAATGTTAACTGTATTGGTTCCAGTCAGCTTTCCTTGCTACCAACTCATCAATCAATCAATCACTCAATTTGGATTTGTAGAGCATGGCTAATCAACTACAAGGGTATCCAGGCACTAGGGGGCAGATTCACAGAACTAACTTACGGCAAATTCCTAAACTTACTACTTTTGGTATTCACAGAAGGCATTTAGTAGTCTTAAGTTAGGATTTTGTCTTAAGTTAGGATTTTGTCTTTCGAAATTCAGGAAGGGATGATGTTTGGAGGTGAAGGGGAAGGTTCTACCAGGACTTGGCGGCAAGGTAGGAGAAGGAGCATCCTCCACTTTAGCTTTGGCGGATGCGGGGAGTGTGTGCGAGGGTGAGGGATGCTGAAGGCAAGTGTCTGGAGGGTTGGTGGAAGTTCAGGTGATGGTTGATGTATGCTGGTCCTTGGTCATGGAAGGGCTTTTAGGCATTTGTCAGCATCTTGAATTGGCATCTTTTCTGGATGGAGAGGCAGTGTGGGTTCATGAAGTGGTGGTGATGTTGGTCCATTTGGGGAGGGCTAGGAAGAGTCTGGAGTTGAGTTCTGTATCATCTGGAGTCTCTTCAGGATTTGGATGGTGATTCCTGTGTGCAGTGCTGGAATGTAGTCCATCCGACTGGTGACTAGGACCTGAGTGACAGTTACCTTGTGTTGACGGGAGTCATCTGAAAATCTTTCGGAGCATGTAGAGGGTGTGGAAGCAGGCAAAGGAGACTGCGTTGATCTGGCTTTTCATGGTGAGTTTGCTCATCATGATGATGCCAAGGTTGTGGGTGTGGTCTGTTGGTGTGGGTGTAGGTCTGAGTATGAAGGGCCACCAGGTGTCGTTCCTTGGGGAGGTGTTGTTTCCATAAATCAGCGTTTCCGTCTTGTCAGTGTTGAGATTCAGGCAGCTGGTCTTCATCCGGTCGTCGACACTCATCATGCAGGTGCAGAAATTGCTCCTCGTGGTGTAGGAGTCTTCATAAAGTGAGAGGTTGAGCTGGGTGTCATTTGTGTAGGGTATGATGTTGAAGCCATGGGTAATCACAATGTTGGCTAGGGGAGTCAGTAATGTGTTGAACAGGGTAGGACTGAGTGATGAGTCTTGAGGGACGCAACAAAGATGCTCTTGGGTTCTGAAGTGAAGTGTGGTAGGCAGATTCTAAGGTTCATCCCATGAGAAAGGATGTGATCTATTTGAGGGTCTCTCCCTGGATCTCCATGTGGTGGAGTCTCTCGATGAGGGTGTGGTGGGATATTGTATTGGACGCTGCTGAGAGGTCGATGAGGATCAGGGCTGCTCTTTATCCCCTGTCAATGAGGGTTCTAATGTCATTGGTGGCAGCAATCAGGGCGGTCTCTGTGCTGTGGTTGGCTCTGAGACCAGATTGGGAGGTGTCCAGCAGGTTCTTTCTTTCCAGGTGTTGGGTGAGTTGGAAGTTGATGGCCTTCTCTCGGACTTTGGTGGGGAAGGGGAGCAGAGGGATGGGGCTGTAGTTCTCGAGTTCGCTGGGGTCAGTGGAGGGTTTCTTGAGGAGGGATCTGATCTCTATGTGTTTCCAAATCATCGTTCTTGTGAATAAAATTTTTAAAAACCGTCCAAGCTACTAATCATTCAGAGGGTGAGGAGTGGCTATTCCTGCAAGTGTGCACTGTGTAGAGACTGGCAACAACTGGAAATAATGTATATTTACAACAATGATTATATATTGAGACAAAATTTGCACTTGTTTAGTATCCACAAAATAACATATTTATAAGAGACAAGTACATCTATGTATCGAAAAGACCGTAAGATAAGCCATATTAATTTAGGAAAAACATAATATCGCCTGGACATGCTGTTGGACTAAGAATGTTCCCTGTGGGGTAAACAGTCATGTTGCCATGTTCTGAGTACTTGACTGTGACTCACTTATACCCTAGTTTTTGATTTTGGCTCTAGGCTCACACTAATATAACATGTGCAGAGGCCTACCCCTGCCCTTGACACAAATGATGTCCTCTAACTGTCCTGTGACCCGGAGGGATGCATTCACTGAAGGATTCACGGCTGCAGCTCTGGCTGCCCCATACTGCTGTGGCTTACCAAGGGCCCCTCTCATCCTAGGAGCATGCGAAATCGGAGACTTGTGATGCTGAAACACATAGAGACCTGCATTGTGGGGAGACTGTATATAGGAGACTTTATTCAACTGAGCACAACCGTAATTGAACTGGTGTACCTGTCCGTAAGCCTTGATCAATGTCTCATGAAACTAACCTAACAGGGACCTGCCTAGACTCACAAGAGGAGGGACTCATGTGAAAGGGAGAAGAGAAACACAGTGAAGACAGTATCCCAAAGTGCAGTAGCTTAAGTTTCAGTGCATATTATTGTACCTGCAGCAGTATATCGTTTTAAGTGTGTGTATTAGGTATGTTTCTTGTCCAAATAAAGCACTGAGTTGGACAAACAGATATTGCTCTGCTGGATGATCTGAGTTCTGAGTTTCCATACCCCTACACTACCTCCCTGAGAAGTATTTGAATGCTCCAAAGTGCTATCACTGAGAATCAAGTGCTGAAGGATCTGTACATGGGCAAGTTTGTGCATCCAAAGTAGGACAAACTCTAGGACATCCAAGATAAACCACCCTTGCCCCAAGGCGGAGGCCCAATAGCCCCTACTTGCCCATTGCCCCCTGAACTAGATGTGACACACAACAAGCTCTTTTTTAATACAACTAATACTGTTTTAAAAACCACTTCAAGTGACCTGGAAGACAAAATAGGGAGGTGGATTCAGTTACCACTGTCATTAGCGGACAGACTGGCCATTGTGAAGATGGTTATTTTGCCAAAATTGCTATATTTATTTAATAATATTCCCATTCAACCCCCAGCAGAGGTGTTTCGTAGGATTTCTACTATGGTGATTCGATCAATATGGGCGGGTAAACAGGCCCGTATACAAATGAAAGTCCTCACTTTGCCTTACTCGAAGGGTGGCTTTAAGGTTCCAGGTTTTTTCTTTTTTTTTTTTAAAACAGTTCTTTATTGAGATTTTAACATTTTATCCCATCACCGCCCCCCCCCCCACGCCCCCTCCCCACCCTCCAATACAGGCAAATAATTTTATAAATATATACATAGTCCGATATACGCATAGTTTGAACATGTAACATATATATATATATATATTTTTTTCTGAATTCTCCTTGCCCCCCACTCGTCGGCAGAAGTCACAGCACAGCAGCAGTAAGTTTTTCACAACTTATTCTTTATTCACACACCATGTGCAGGATATAGTTCATCAAAAAACGGACGGCCTACGCGTTTCGGCTACTCTAGCCTTCCACTGGACCATATATATATATATATTATTTTTTTCCCCCCTTTTCTCTTCCCCTTCCCTTCTTAAACTGAACATAGCGAGTAATTATTTGGGACCAGATATACAAGACAATTAATAATCACAGTGAGTTAATGGGTACCAAATTTTTAAACCCCTCTTTTTTTTTTTAAACCTTTCCTGCCATAAATTGCTTTCTCCAGACTATAAGTCGAGAGTAGTCGAGCCCAAGCAATAAATTACTGTATTTAAGAATTGTTGCCCACCAGTAAATTTTTAAGTTGGGGAGTGCCAGGCCACCTCTATCTATCGGTAGGGTAATACATTTGTTAGCTTTACGAGTTTTCCCATAGTTCCAAATAAAGTGGGAGAAAATTCTATCAATTTCCTTAAATAATAATGGTTCAAAATTCAAATAAATAGTGCGGAAAAAATATACAAATTTGGGAAGATATAACATTTTTATTACATTACACCTTCCTATGATTGTTAGATGCAAATTATGGAATTTTTTAAAGCCTTTTTCGGTTTGTTTAATTAGGGGATCCATATTAAGTTTAACCAAGTTATTTAGATTAGCAGTGAGATTGACACCCAAATATATTGCTTTGTCCGTTACTCTATCATCCACAAAATTACATTTATTATTGATTATAATTTGGGTTTTAGATTGGTTTAGTTTATACTCCGAGATTTCCCCAAATTTATTTGCCTCTTTTTCCATTTCCTCCACAGATTTATTCGGATCGGCTGTCACGATAGCAATATCATCAGCATACGCTAAAGACTTAGTATCACCATTAGATGTCTTTATGGGAGTTATAGATGTATTTTCTTCCAGTCTGTGGATGAACGGATCAATGAAAATGGCAAATAACAGCGGGGAGCATGGACAACCCTGCCTTGTACCTCTTGTTACTTCAATTGAAGCGGAATTTTCACCATTAATCGAGACCACAGTTTTTGGGTTGACATACATCTTACGTACCGCGTTGATAAATACCTTCCCAATCCCACTCTTTGACATGGCGGTCCATAAATAATCCCAGGAGACCCTATCAAAAGCTTTTTCGGCATCTAAGAGAAATTAATGCCATAGGGTCTCCTGTTACTTCTGCCATGTCAAATACGTGTGATCACCCTCTGAATATGATCTGTGGTGGATCTACCGGGAACATATGCTGCCTGACGGAGAATATTTTATGGATAACCGGGGCTAGTCGAGTAGCTAATAATTTGGAGTAAATTTTTGCGTCATTATTTATCAAGGTAATAGGACGGTAAGCCCCTAGTTCAGTCGGATCTTTGTCTTTTTTTGGAAAGACGATAATTTTGGCCTTGTTCCAAGATTCCGGTGCATGCCCCCCCCGAAATACCTGTATTATAAGCTTGGTCATAATTTCTTTTAATTGCTTATGAAATTTAGCGTAGAATTCCGTTGGAATTCCGTCTAAACCCGTAGCTTTACCAGCAGGTAGGTATTAATAGACAGAAGGATTTCAATCCAACATGGTATTTCTTCAAGTTTTTCTTTGTCAGTCTTAGGTAATTGAATCCCTGTGCCATAGTCCAAATATTCATTTATTTTAGATTGATTCTTCCCGGTCTCGGTGTAAAGATCCTTGTAATAATTATGAAAAGCTTCCCTAATCTCTTTTGGCTCGTTAGTAATACCTTTAATTGGATCTCTAATTTTAGTAATTGTATTATTACTAGTCTGCTGTCTGGTACGGACAGCTAGTTGATGTCCTACCTGTTCGTTAAGCTCGTAGATTTTCTCTCTGTTCATGGTAGCTTTTAATACAGTTTTGGTAGTTAGTATTTCTGTTATTACATTTCTTGCGATTGCCACTCTTCTTACAGCTCCTTCTATGTCTGCGTCATTCTGTACAGCAGTCATCAAATCTTCCTCTTTGCTGAGGAGATTATTTTGTAATTTGATTAGTTCTTGTTTAGCTTCTTGGTTATGCCTGATCGAAAATCTAAGGGTTTCTCCCCTTACTCCGGCCTTCAATGTATCCCAGACAACCTCTAAAGGAGCACTCCCAAGGTTATTAATTAAAAAGTCTGGGATCCACATTTCCATCATATTGCAGTATTTGGCATTAGTCAATAAAGCTCTTTCAAATGTCCAATTACTGCGTGCACTTAAGTGACCCCCCATTTCTACAGTAATAATTAATGGATTATGGTCAGAAAAAACCCTTGGTAAGCGAGCAACTGAACAAAAAGGTAATATGAAATTAGACACAAAAAAATAATCAAGTCTGGAAAATTTAACATGAGGGTGTGAAAAAAAGTATACCCAGGATTGGTTGGAAATTTCATCTCCCAACAATCGGAGATCGCGTGGGTACTACAGAAATCATTAAGAGCATTAAATGTTTTAGGTTTTCTACCATGATAGATAAAGTTTGGCGTGGAGGACCAAATCAATGGGAGATTTAAGTTTATATCTCCACACACAATCAGTGGCGCCGGCCAATGCACTAATTCATTTGATAAAAAATTTAATAGTTCTGGATTATCAGTGACACAGCCATATATAGAGCAGATCGTAAGTTTATTCCCTTTTCCATTCTTGCATTCTGTAATGGCCCATCGGCCAAATTTATCTGCAGCTGATTTTACGAACTGTATCTCGCTCCCCGTGCCAGGATAGCTACCCCTTTAGTTGTATTGGGCTGAGTTGTAGCAGTAATTACTAAAGTGAATAAGCTGTACCGCACTCAGATAATAAATAATAGGGGCTCCCAAGGTACTTGACTTGCACTTCCCGTCTTGTACAAAATGTAAATGTAAATGTGGGTGTACTTGTAAAGCGCACTGCGACTCCATGGAGTATCCTGGCGCTGAAGACCGCTGGGGAACCCGTCCTGGTTTTCCCTGTGAGATGTTCCCTTTCTGGGTATCTCCAAGGTGAAACCAGGCATCCCCGGCGTCTGTGGGGGGCCGTTGTAGAGATAAGGCAAGCTTAATGCCCAGAGTTGCCGAGTGAGTTCCCTGGTTAGAGTAGGCACCGAGGCGAGAATTATCGAGTCTGTTTTGACCCTGGTCCACGACCCTGCCGCGTCGGGAATTGAACCCTGGTCCCGGGCCATTCTCTGCTTAGGGGTCTGCCGCCTCTAACCAGTGAGCCACACCACTCCACTTGCAGCAGCGGTGACATATGGCATAAGCCTGCAGAATCCTTTATACAAAAAAATGATTTTGTTGACGCTCCCTGGCGCCGGATCCCTTAAGAGAAAGAATAAGAACAAGCATTTACAATGCAACGGTTTCGCCTTTGGAAAAGTTTGAGCTATTGGCATTGTAAATGACAAAATTTGTATTTATGTGTTGGTTAAGAAAACAGATAAATAAATGGCATTGTCATTTACATTGCCAATAGCTTTAACTTTTCCAAAGGCGAAACCGTTGCATTGTAAATGCTTGTTTTAAAAGAAGTGACGCCTTTAGAAGTACTGCTTCACCGGGAGATAGCTCGGGCGGTTAACTCACCAGCTGAGCTGTTTCATCCATTCAACTCGTAAATCACAGAAGGCCTCGGCCGCTCTCATTTTGGAGGTGGATCACACTCTTAACATGGATTTTGTTCATATTAACACTTGTAATTTATAGCGCATTGAAGCTGCAAAAGACGAAGACAGAAAAACCTGCCCAGTAAACACAGTATTTAGAGGCTACTCGAGTTCAGGCTTGGACTACATAGCGCATCGTAGTGAAATGCGTTCTTGAATAGTAACAGGTTATAAGTTATTGTATATCAAGTTCTTTTAAGCGATATTAAATACAAAAACAATTCGTAGTATAAAATAAGCCTGTGTTTAAAAATGGAAGTGTCCTGACAACATTGACTTGGCCCCCAGTGGCTGGCACGGGGCCGCGCGCGGGTTTGCTGCCTGCTGCTGCTGCTTGTATTTATTCGCAGCCGGGTGTTTCCTGTGCTGTGCTTCCCTCTTTGACACTCAGAGGAGGCCGGTCTGATCAGTGCGGCTCCTGGGAGTGCGGTGCCACCGGAGACCGGAGAGCTGGTGGGTAAGAGTGCCAGGGTGCTGCTGCTCGGGGCATCGGGCGCAGGCTGCCACCAGGAGAGGCGCTATAGCGGCGGCTAAGCCGGGGGAAGGAACCAACACACTCAACACTCAACACACGTTCACGGAGGTATTCTGATATCCTGTACCCGGAGGGTATCGATGATGGATCAATAGAAGGGGAGGTGCTCCCGTGAGCGCTCAGACTGCTTTTAGGCGCTCGAACACCTGCTTCAGTCGGAGGAGGAAACCAAATCTCGGCCACAAAAAGGAGCTGTTCTCTCAAAGGTTTCCTGATGCCCTGGACCCGGAGGGTATCGATTATGGATTGATTGGAGGGGTGTCCATGTGCCTCTTCAGTCTGTGAGCGCTCAGGGTGCTTCTAGGCGCATCAACGCTTGCTACAGGCTCGGAAGATAAGCACATCTCTAGCGGCAGAGGAGGCCAGCTCTCGGAGGTCTTCCCATACCCTGGATCCTGAGGGTATCGATTGTGGATTGATTGGAGGAGTGGCCCATCCCGCCTGAGAGCGCACAGACTGCTTCCAGGCGCATTGACAGCTTGGTTCAGCCGGGGAGGTAAACACATCTCTGCCAGCAGAGGGGGCCTCTCTCGGAGGTCTTCCCATACCCTGGATCCTGAGGGTATCGATTGTGGATTGATTGGAGGAGTGCTCGCGTGCCCCCTCCCGCTTGAGAGCGCACAGGCTGCTTCCAGGCGCATTGACAGCTGGGTGCATCCGGGGAGGTGAGCGCGCCTCTGCCGGGGAGGAGGGCTGCTCTCGGGATCCGGGCGGCATCGATCCTCGATTGGTAGCAGCAGACAGACGGACACACCCTGCTGCTGGTCGGATCGCAGCGGCCGTGGATGGAGCGGGGAAGCTGCGCTTGATTCCCGCCACCCCGTGTGCGGACAGGAGGGGGCGCCCGGTGCAGGCAGCATCTGACCGGAGAGGGGGGACGGTACAGATCCCGAGATTGTGTATCGATCCGATCGATTGGATGGATGTGGAAGCCCCGAGGCCGCAGGATGCCCGGATATCGCTGGTTTTGATCACGGAGGGGGAGCTGATCACCATTGGATGTTATTGATTATTGATTAACAGAGCCTCGGGCTGTGGAGCAGCGGAGGCGGGCCAGGGAGACAAGGGGATCCCCCAATGGACACAGTCAGTGAGGGGGGGCAGACAATGGGCACCACTTACCTTGCCTGCCCACAATCTCGGCCACGTGCTCGGAGCTGGGCACCGGCACGCACTCGGTGGTGTTGGAGCTCTTCAGCCGCAGCTCTGGCTCCTTGTACAGGGTGCACAACTTGTTCTCGCCCTTGGGGGGCAGCTGCTGCTGGTGGTTGTGGCTGAGGCCGGTGTTGTTGTTGCTGTCCTCCTGCTGCTCCTGCACCGCCACCACGCCGGCGCTGGCCGGGAGCTCTCCCAGCCCCAGCAGGCAGAGCTGGTCCAGCGCGAGCTGCAGCGCCCGCTCGTCCTCCAGCAGCGCCGCCCTCTGCTCCTTGCCGCCACCGCCCCGAAGCTTGAGCTCCCCAGCTCGGCTGCGAAGCCCCCGTTCCTCTCCATGATCCCCGGCACTACCAGGCTAGGCATGGCTGGAAAGCACAAAGACTTGGGAACAAAGAAAAGAGAGTGGAAAAAAAAAAAAAAAAGCATTTACGGACGGACAGTGGGAGGGGGCGGTAACCGGCACGCGGGGGGGGGTATGGGGGGGGGAGAACGGCGCATGGACAGGGGGGGGCGGGAAAGGAATGCACTCACCTGGACTTCTTCCGGCAGCCGTGGTCGGCATAATGACGTACACAAACACCCCAAAAAAAAACACGAAACTCCGCCCACCGCCCGATGACTACACAGAGGGAACGCCCAGGGAAAAAATCTCGGGAACGCCCCCGAATCTGGTCCGGCCTTGACGGACAGATCTCTGTTCCAATGGCTAGCCTCCATTTATGGAGCTAGCCAATGGAACAGAGGGCAACAGAGGGCGTATTCCAAGAGTCCCTTACTGAAGACTACAGATTTCTCTGGAGGCGGAGCTATCGCTCCGTGCTCCAGCGAAACCTAAAAATCGGTTGACACTCCCTGTGGCCTGAGAATCAGGGGCGTGGCAATCTCCCTTTCTTACTCCCAGTGAGAAGGTGTTCTGATGAAGCCCCAAAAGTTAGTCAGTCAGGCAGGAGGTAGCAGCAGGTAGCAGCAGGTAGCATCAGGTAGCAGGCTGGCAGAAAAGCAGACAAGCAGAATCCAAGAAGCCAAATGCAGTTCGAGTACCCCCCCCCACGCCAAACAGCAACACCACTGAAGGTAAATACAGCTCTGAAGACTATATCCTGGGGGGGTGAAATCTACTCACATACTGTGACAGTGGCTGTAGCGTTGATGCGCCCTGTATTATCGTGACGCCGGCCCAGGGCTCTGAAAAGGCTCTGAAAGGCGATTTCCTTGCTTTTCGTTTTCTCCGTTATATTATATATTTTTTCCTCAACCCGGCTCTACCAGGCCGGGTGGGCTGTCCCGGTCTTGCCACTCTTCTGAACTGAGCTCACAGCCGTAGTGATTTCATGCGGCTCCTTATCCGCCAGGGGCCCCCCTTTGCTCTGCTCCGTTCCTTTCTCAGAGCTGTGATGATGCCGTGCAGAATCCTGCGGCTGACTCCGTGACTCCGTGTAGACACCTCCAGCTCCTTAACTGCCGGGGCTGCCCTCGCAAAAAACTCTGCTCCGTTCCCAGAGCTGTGAAGGTGACTCCCGTGGCTCCTTATCCACCACGGCCTCAAAGGTAAAACTGCATGCATCGAAGATCTCGGGTCTCAGGTCTCAGAACTCTAGACTCAGATCGCCGGAACCGGTGGGTCTGTCAGGGGTACTGGGGCACTGCTGCTGCTGTCTGTTATTTTTTCATCATTTCGTCATTTCATCCCTGTTTTATTCAACGTAAGGTTCCAGGTTTTTTCTATATTGTTTATGTGCGCAGGCACAATACACACATTGTTGGTACCATAAAATCCCATATTTGACACATGTGGCGATATAAGAAGGTGATGCCTTACCGACACCGCTAGATGCCATTCTAACCTACAAACGACTCCCCTTACACAATAGGGACATAAACACGATAGACACAACGAACAGAGCCTAGCGGATAATGGGACGTAAAGCTAACAAACTACCTCTCTATGTGCCTTCATCCTGAAATATCTGTCACACAGGAGGAGGTAGGGATGGGTCTGCTGCATCAAGTGGGAATGGATACCATGGGAGACGTATATTGCAATGGTACTTTTAGATAGCTCACTGTTCTTACTTACATAAGCAATCTGACATTATTGTTCCGATTTACGTACCACCGACTGCAAGGGGCAATAAAGAAATTATATGCGTCATATCCAGTAGAACTGACACAGCTATCCACATTACAACTGTTAATTACAGCACCCACAGCCCCGCACCTGGTGTCTAGGCTATATGTCAAATTACAAGAAGATATAGGGAGCATGACACAGGACGCATTGGATAGATGGAATACTAACCTAATTGATCCACTGATGGAGGAAGAATGGGCTACCACTTGCTCATTAACAGCATTATTAACACCAAATGGTAATTTGCGTATGTTGCACTATAAATATTTGCATCAAACCTATTATACCCCAGAAAAGACTCTGCAGGTATGGATTGCGTGCAGATTCTAGATGTCAAAGATGCGGCATTGAAGCAGCAGATTTCTTGCACCTTGCATGGTTATGTGGAGGGGTGGCGGAATACTGGGAGGAGGTTGTAAAAGTGGTGGGTGATATGTTGGGTGTCATAATGGCCTGCTCGGTACGTATATGTTTACTGGGGCTGGTGCCCGAGCTATGGACCACTGCGCGTAAATTCTGTATGGTGGCATTATTGATGGCAAAAAGGAGAGTGTCACTCTGTTGTGGGAGCAAAAATGGTCCAAAGGTTAAGCATTGGCTTCAGGATTTAACCTATTGTAAAGAAACGTTGCAAACGTATGAAGAAGAATTGCCTGCGGGTTCAAGACCTAGAGACTATTGGAAATATCTAGTTACATATCTGGAACTGCATCAAGTTGACCAAAATTGTGATGTATAGCTGTACTGTGTTATTATAACAATTGACAATACTGTAATGATGCAATAACTGGAGGATGAACGTTGTTGTGTACCGGTCTGTAAATTATTTAACTGTTGGACATTGTATGTCTTTTCAAATGCTAATTAAAAAAAAAATACTTCAAAACCTCTGGATAATTGCCAGTACTCCACAACACATGACATAACTCCTTGTGTTATTCTTGAAGCATTAATGTACTTGTTAATGTAAAGTGCTTTTATATGGGTTTATAAGCACCATATTGGATGTGCTTCAATACTTCTGAGATGTACTTTGTGTGTCTGGCTATCACCATACCTGTGTAGTCAACAGAAAAAAGCTTAAAGAAACACAACTGCCAGAGAGACTATGGCTCCTCCCACATGTTTACCTTGATTACAGCATTTGAATGGGCAGAACTTGTGGGGTGCTGCTGAGAAAGAGTTCAGTGCTAGTTGCACTTCTATTGACTCTTGAGTGGTGTTCCCTCACATAACATGGCTACCCCATTAAACACAATAACCTTGTAGTGGAGAAGCGTGGCTCAGTGGTTAGAGGCGGTAGACCCAGAAGCTGAGATTGACCGTGGACCAGGGTTCGATTCCCTGCCTCGGCGGGTCTCGGGCTCAAAATTCCACGGACTCGACAATTCTCGCTCCGGTGCCTACTCGACTCATGGGGTCACACTCTGCGACTCTGGGCAATAGCTTGCTTAATCTCCACTACGGCCCCTCGCGGCGGGATGCCTGGCTTTCACCTTGTGGACACCCTGCCGGGGAATACCAGGACGGGTTCCCTAAGCAAGCGCTTAGATACCGTGTTGGTGATTTGCGCTATATAAATACATGTACATTTACATTTAGTGTGCATGAAGAAGACCCCGTCACAATGATGTGATAGTATTGGCTAAGAATACTGTCCTATGAGCAAGCAGCAGTATAACAGGTAAAGTTATTGGTGAATAGAGCTTCCCAACAAGGGATTTCACCTGTCCAAAATGGTTGCTATGTCCAGCGCGATGATGTAGAGGCATGGGAGCCTGTCTGATTTTTCTTCCCCATTTGCAATAGTGATATTCAAAATAAAAAAGTTTGTTTTGCCCAACCTTCTTTGCGCTCCAGAAGTGCTGCTCACTGTAGCATTAGCCTGCATCGCAACAGCCTCATCCCGTCCCTCCTCCTACACCAAATTACAACCTTTATTCTCTCTCCTCAACTTCACTAGCTCCTCCATGGACTCTCCCATCTCACACACCAGCTGCAGGCTCAGCACTATCTCTCCTCCGATACCAGCCCTCACAGAGTGATAATGCTATGCAGGCCAACAAAGCCCAGATTTTGGCCTACATCATGACTTCAGAAGCAGCAAAAAGAGCATGTCAGACCACAGGTGACCACCCCACCTTTCTTCACAGTGGCTTTTATGAAGGATAGTGGGGCTCAGTGCCGTGCCAACAAATACCTTGTGACGTGTAAATTCTTCCCCCACCTGCACCATACCCTTAAGTACCAGTCAACTTCCACACCAGCTCACAGCCTCAATTGCAGTGCTTCATCCTAAGCCTGTTGTGCTGCTCCCCATCCTGCTGCCTTCTCCTTGGCTGATCCCCACAGCCTTTGACTAATTCTGGCTCCCACATCAGCCTCCACAGCCCCAACTCAATCTCCTTTCCTATACCATTTCAGAGTTTTAGTACACACTCCCCTCTTGCATTGCACCTGTAGTTATGGGTGGAACTGAACTGAATAAGCATCTAGTGCTGCTGGAAGGGCAGATATTCTGCGACTGCAGTTGCCGACATGTGCATGTTCACAAGTGTTCTGTAGTTTAATTTGCGCTCAGTGACGGTGACTGGTGTAGGTGCAGGGTGGGCAGTGTGAGTGCAGAGTGAAAGGAATGCCGGTGGAAGTTCAGGTTGAGAGGTGTGAGTGCATGATGAGTGGTGTGCCTGTGTGAAAACTTGGTGACCAGCGTGCTCTGGTGAGTGGATGGGGAGAGGAAAAAGTGAGCCCGTGTGAGTGGAGGATGACTTATGAACCTGTGTGAGTGTAGTGTGAGCTGTGTGAATGCAGGATGATGTATCCTTAGACACTCTAAGTAATTCACCATATCCTTGTCAGTTGGCAAGCGGGGATTCAGGTGTAATGTGAACTGTGATTATCAAACCTGAACCTACAACAAAATGTCAGCCTTTCGGACTTGCTGAAAGTTACTTTTCTAGAGGTGGAAGAGTCATTGAAGGCCAGATGCTGAGCTCTGGCTCTGGAAAAGTTCTCTTGGACATTTGAGCGAAGACTTCTTGTGGATTCTGCCACCCTGGCCCTTATGTCTGTCACCATGTCCCTTTCCCTTCATCTAGTGGCTACTAAATTGTGCACCGTAAAACCAGCAAATCTGGTTTATAACACAGTTTACCTGCTAGAAAAAAATTGTTTTTCTGTAGGCAATTACCTTATTTCATGGTGCCTCTTTGTCTTCTATCGTCTCTTTTAACCCAATGTCCTCTACAAAAACTTAGCTTTTATGTTTTATTAGACTTTAATGTTGCTCCATATGCTATAAAAATCTAAGCAGGAGTCACAAGACAACTGACTTTCCTCTTGGTTCACTACTAGCTAGAGCTAGTGGAATTATGCGGCAGAGGAGGACCACAATATGCAGCACTGTTGACTAAGTTATGGGTCAAGAAAAGGAAAATTATGTGGCATAATACGGCACACTTTGTGATAGTATTACTTCGTGAAAGATTTCACCTTATTAATACCAATTTAACATCTAAATACAGCATTAAGCAACTGAAATATTACCATTCAACCTTTGCAAAGGGCCTTCCAGAACACGTATCCCAATGTATTTAGTAATTTTTGATGCGATTGAGCTAGAAATGACTTTTTGGTCAAAATCTACAGATTATGCAGCAGACAAAGGATTATGTGGGAAATGGGGCAAATCCAATAATATCGAAAAAACGCTCGAATTGCATAATTCCAGTGGCCCTGCTAATAGCATCTTAATTACAGGCATGAATGTGCCAGATTTAATGTTTCGAAACTGTGAATTCTGATAAATATCAGTCTATGCAGAAAGGTATTATAGTGTATTCAAGTGAAACGCTTCCAAGTTAAAGAAATATACTTTTTGAAATGTGAGTCTTTAGCATATTTTTAAATGATAAATTATATACCATGCAGAGGGCTCAATTACTGTTTTGGAGCTTAGAGGTCCGTGGCTGGGCACTTTATATTAATGTGCTACAAGGTCATGTTTGTATTGTAAAATAAATTCTGTCATCCTTTTTGGCAGCAACAGTCCATCCATAATGAGAGTGAGGGGAGGAAAGTGGCAGGTAGCAATTAAAACACAGAAGGACTCGTGAACTGGTAAATGGTCTTTTGAACACCTATAAAGTACTTTGGATGAGTCTGAGTCATCAGCCCCTGCCCAGCCCAGCCTACAACAGCTGACAAACTACCTGTGCACTCCACAGCCAGGACTACAGACGACTGGAGGCCGAAAGTCCTTTCAGCCTAACCTGCTCCCAGGTCAGGAAGAACAGCACCAGTCCTGCTGAACACACGCTCCCAGATCAGTAAGAATAGGGTGACCAGGCGTCCCGAATTTGCCACTACAGTCCTGGTTTTGCCAGGTCAGTCCCGTTTTTTCGCGAGCTGTCCATGCAAATTTCAAGAAATTAAGCTAATGTCCCGGTTTTTAGAGAGGGTCAGCTGAAAACGTTGGGAGGTACCTTTTTAAGTTTTGCAAAGCAGGGATAGTTAGCTGCTGTTCTAAGAATTCCATTTAATTAACAGGCATGCTACTGGCTTTAAAAATAGCATTTTATGTACGTTCTTACTGCCTCTTCTGTAATTCTTTGCTAAGGAGCACTGGCATTCTGTGCGCTGTGTGGAAGTAAAATTGCAGTCCCTCTTCTATTTTTTGGGAAATGCCCCTTTTTTTTGGCTTTAAAATTCTGGTCACCCTAAGACCTGCGGGGCTCCCAGGGTATGGATAAGCATCCCGAGCGCAGGAGAAAATGCACTGGCCTTTCAGCATTGTCAGAGCCTGAACACGCAGTCCCAGAGCAGGACCAGCCCCATCGGAACTGCAGCTCTGTGGAGGCGTGGGCACTCACTCTCGGAGCAAGAAGAGCTGCACAGGACATAGGGGCTGGACGTAGGGGCGCTGATGGTGCTGCAGCACTCCCAACATTAGAGTGCAGGATTTCAGAAGGTGAATGAGCAATAAAGATGTCTTTAAACTGTAGGTTTTATTGTGTCATATTTACTCAGTGTTCCAAGACAGAGGTCGAATGTCGGCTACATCTTCTGACAAATTGCTGCTTAATCATTTAATATGCAGACTGGTGTTTATTTTTCTTTCGGATTTTGTCAAGTGAACAACCTGACAGTCTTTCCAGGGATACAGGCAGTGTGAAAGGAAAAGCTGCAGAATGGCGATTTTTTCTAACACACACCATTTAAATATCTGTAAAATAACTGGATAAATGATTCAAAATATATATGCAGTTAGAAAAGCATCGACAAAACATTGTTGTGATTCTGAAGTGTGGTGGAAATAAAGATTTTTATAGGATCAAAACAAATCAAGACACTTTACTTGGTATTTGCAAATGTTACATATTTGCTGGAAACTGATTTCCACACTTTTTCCTTTGCACACCATTTGATTTTAGCAGTAAGGCTGTCTTACAGTTCAAAGTTTGTGGCCATTTCAATGGAAAATGTGCTGTCTGTAATTGACAGTGTGCTACCACACTATGATTTGGTAATTTGTGACAGTGTGCTCCAAAATGTACTACCAGCTACATACCACACCCTTATCTCTCTCCTGCTGAATGGACATGGCTCATTTACTATGCTTGTTCTTAGAGTGAAGCTTATATTTTTCACAATTCCTATGACTTCAAAGATGTAACATTGATGGCAGCAACCCTACTCTGAAAAGTGTTCCAGCACCAATGACACGCCCTGCAGCACTGCTGGACTCTGGACATGCATTCCCAGAGCAGGGAGAGCCATGCACAACCTGCAGCGCTGCTGGAGCCTTGACATGCACTTCCAGATCAGAAAGAGCTGCACCAGCCCTGCAGCACTGCCATGCACACCCAGATCAGGAAGAGCTGCACACGACTGGCAGCATTTCCAGAGCTTGGACATTGCCGTCCAGACTAGGAAAAGCTGCATCGGCTATGAGGCACTGCCGGAGCCTAGACACGCACTCCCAGACCAGGAAGAGCCATACATGGCCTGTAGCAATGCCATAGCCTAGACAAGCTCTTCTAGATTAGGAACCCACAGATGGCCTTTAGGATGGACAGGTTTACCCACACCCAGGGTAGCTTTGGTTTTTTAGGTGCATGTAAATGCAGTCTGGGTCCAAGCCTTTCAAAGGGTCATTTACCGAGCTTTAAATGGTCCTGGGCCTTCTAGGGATGAACTAACTATGGCAGCTAGGGGAACTGGTGCCGCACCACCTGAAGTTGTCACTAACATTACAAATACAAGTTACCCACCTCGGATGACCAGCTGCTCATTGGCCATACATCAACAACATAAAACCCCCAAATGAGAGGCAACAAAATAAAGTATACACACTGCAACATTTGTACAGTAATCAACAAAGATGAGACTGGTGGTTTCTGTATGTTCGTATCAATCTTTTATTCATGTTCATCTTCAGAAAGGCACAAGCGCAGCCAACATATTGCACTTCAACAAAAAAGCTTCCTCAGGGCTGCATACATGTAAAACGCATAGATGTAAAAATACACATACTCAACAAAGATACAATAGTGCATCAGTTTACCCCAATCAGCATATTTTTAAACTTCTGCCTAGTATACCATTCAAAGTGCAAAAACACACAGAAAGAGGAGAGAGTTCTGTATAGACACAAATGAAAAAGTTATTTACACATAATAATATCACATGGGTGTCATATGTGCTAGAGATCCAAAGAGCCATGCTACACAAAAAGAATGTAGTCCTAATATTAATACAAAAATTAATACTGTGAGCAAACATGCAGAATTTTGACAAAGTATAGACACCAATAATAAATACATCTAAAATACCTATAGTATACAACCTGATACACAAACTAAACAAACACAAAATTAACTAAAAAAGAACATTCCTTTAGGAAAAAATACATATATAAAAATAAATAGTAGGAGAATTATTACAAATAGCTTAACAGGAGAAGAAAACAAACGCAGAAAAACCCTAAAGAGTTGTAGAGATTAATGAAGATTAATGATAATGTGAAACAGTGCACAGCGCCTGACACTAAATTACGGTGCAGATGTGATCAATACTCATTCCGGTAGATGACAATTTTTTTTTCACTTCGCGGAACTCGACCCAGGCTTAATTCTTACCAGCTTTCCAATGAAAAGCTAATCAACAGCCAAATCACAGGTCACAGTTAATAACCAATTTTCAAAATGCACTATAATAGCAAACAACGCAAACTTAAATAGTCAAAAATATACGCATCTCATAGGCCAAAGGAACTGACTTCTGTCTACCCCAGAAGAAGTGGATACATTTAGGACAGGCGATCAACTGAAGAATAGCCAGCACCAGAGACACACGTGTGTATATAATTGCACCTTCTCACCAATTATGCCCGAGTGTTTCCGAACAAGTAAAAAGAGACAATTGATGTGATCCACGCACCCCATCTAAATACTAGAAATACCTTCTTTAGAAAGTTTGTATACTTCACAAGCTTCAAGCAAGGGAAATCCTATGTCTAATTTTGTAGCAATGTATTTAAAAAATCGTGAGTCAGGTCATCAAGACTAATAAAACACAACATGAGAAAAACAGATTCAAAGGATTCAATGAGTCCCATCAAAAACCACACAGCATTCATTATGTGGAATCCATGTACCCTTTGGTAAGTACTGCAAATGGTTTGATTGTATTATTGTCAAAGTTGGCTGCCAATAAATTAACACACGCTCCCTAGATTGTAACAAAGGATGACAAAAAACATGGTCATAAGCACGCGAAAGCAAAAGAGGGGTTACTGAAAGCAATTATCCAAAAAGGGGATATCCAAAAAGAATATAGAGAGATGAGAGATGTTTGTTTTATGATTACTGTATTGGGAGGAGAAAGGTAAAATAAATATTCATGTCCATCCGCAGGGGCCTTGTTTTGTGCTCTACTGTTTCCAGCGGTGGAGGCTGAATACTAGCCCCCACTATGTGTGTTGTTGGTAGGAGTCCACCAGGCAACCACCCGGTAATTATGGCAATATGTGAAAACATAAAATACGAGTTGTGTCATCTCTTGAAGTGTGTCAGCTTATGATAACCGTTCATAATGTCTGTGTTCCTTTCTGTTTGTCTCTGGCACTATCATTCCTTCCTGTATCAACCATTACAGATTTAAAGCATCAGTGAGGTGGAGATGCGTGCCCTGATCAAATTGCCAAAAAGTGTTTGAGCAATGAAACATCTTGGCCGTTCAAGCTAAGATGGTCTAAACATGCAATTTCTTTTAATCAAGTGTGGATACTATGGAAATAAAGTATGTGTGGAATAGATGTTCATAACTCATTTATATTAGGATATTTATTCACCTCTTTACATTACGTAGCTTAGATGTATAATAGATGACACTATCATTTACGCATCATTATTATTTCTTCACCACTTCACATGAGCCTAAGGATTAGGTCGCACACTTTCTTTCTGGCAAGAAAGTTGCCAATGATGACAGAATGAACAAACTGATGAGCACCAACCAGTAGCTCCATGGATGGTGCTTATGTGAGGCACTTTCTGACTTTTCCCACACTTTTTTCTTCTTTGGTGGGGTGAGATTAATTGTGGATGGGTGATATTTTATAAATGAGGAACATTTAGAGGTAGGCATGACTAGACAATTTAGCATAGCCATACCTTGGAGTATATAACTTACCCATTATATATCCATACTAATAGAGAGAGCCCAAACCTTTGAGGCGGGTAATCTAAGTAACCAGAGCACCAATCACAACACCCAATACAGCGTTGGAAAGGGCAGTTGCAGCAGAAGGACATAGGCTATGCAGACGGCCACCATATATATATATTTTTTTGCAGAGTTTTATATAGCGCAAACTTAACCCGAACTGAATCAGGTATCAGAGCGCTTTACATAGCACCAGTTACGTTACATGAGGACACACATTCATTTTTGTTAGGCACGGGGAGATTAAGTGATTTGCCCAGAATCACAAGATGTTTGGCGTCTTTACCAAGACTCAAACCCAGATCCCCAGGTCCGAGGTCGAGCGCCTTATCCGTTAGGCCAACTCCTCTATACATTTAAAAGGTAAAAGAATCGTGCCAGCAAAGTAGTCCCTTGTGGGCGTGTCTGCGTTGTGCTGTGGGCGTGGGCTGTGGACATGACTAACGCTGGGGTCGTGTGGTACGGCAATCACATCGTGGGCTGTGGGCGTGTGCTGGGGGGCGTGACAAACGCTGGGGGCATGACAAACGCTGGGGGCGTGTGTCCGCCCTTCATGCCATGTGAGTCGTATATACAAGCGCCAATTACGTTGCTGCGCAGCATCAAGGGGCACGCTGGGGGCGTGAGAAACGCTGGGGGCGTGTTTCCGGCCTTCATGCCATCCAAACGCAATTGCGCCGCATCAAGGGGCATGCTGGGGGCGTGAGAAACGCTGGGGGCGTGTGCTACGTTCCGCCCTTCATGCCTTGTGGGTCGTACATTAATCAGAAGATCGTCTGCTGTGGCCGCGTGCTGAGGGCGTGACAAACGCGTTCACCTGGAGGCCTGGTAAGTAACGTTACTGCAGCCACTCCTGCGCGCTGTTACTGAACTCTCTCATTCAACGAAATTACAAGCGCCTGCTACTATCAACCAGGGCTCTAGCCGGGATCAGGCGGGGGATCAGTACACTAATTACACGCACCTGATAACATCAACCAGGGCTGCAGCTGGGCCTCAAGCGGGGGAACATGCGCCTGCTAACATCAAACAGGCCTGCATCTGGGCCTCAAGCGGGGGAACACGCAAACGAGCGTGTCTGCGGGGACAATTACTGCAGCCTCTCCTACTCGCTGTCACTCAACTCTCTCATTAAACGGATTTATCCGCGGCTGATAACTCTCTCATTCAACGACATTACACGCGCCTGCTAACATCAACCAGGGCTGTAGCCAGGCTCAGGTGGTGGATCACTACACCAATTACGCGCGCCTGCTAACATCAACCAGGGCTGCAGCTGGCCCTTCTCCGTCCCTATTCTAATGAAACAAAAAATGTTGTCTACCGCGAGATTTTAAAATAAATTGCCCTTGCCAAATACACACATTACACACATTCTAATTCATACCCGGACAACGTCGGGACGGGCTGCTAGTAAATTATAAAGACTATAATGTGAACAGCATAACCAGGTTATTTGTGTACGAATTATATGAGTGGTGGTCAACCTGGTTACATTCTCTCTTTTGCTCCTTATTTTTTTACTAAGGTGTATTTTGGACACAAGTTCTCGCTAATAGTTCTACTCCTTCTGTAGGTTATAGAAGGCTTGATGGGGAGTAAGTTGCCAACACCAGGAACCCCCTCCAATAAAGACCTGTATTTACTCAAGACTTTAAAGACCTCATGGTTGAGTGGTTTAGAATATGTGGTAATGAATCCAAACCAACTCTTTTATAGCCACTGGTTTCAATCTGGAGAAAGTCTGCCTAATATGCTGCTCAAATTGTCAATGCTCACTACAGTTCCTCCTCATTCTAATCATTTCTCCATAAGAAATAGCATGTTTTATACATGGAGGATGTGTACTATCATGATGTAAAAAATGGTTTACAGCTGTCTCTTCCCTAAACAGTGTGCTGCGTAGTGTGTTGTTCATTACATAAAGTTCAACATCCAGGAACTGGATTTTTGTCTGAGTCATATTAAGTGTAACAGTTACATTGAAAGGATTCTCATTAACATAATCAAAATAAGCCTTCATTTGAGTTCCTGTCCCATCCAGATGCTAGTGACATTGTCAGTATACCTTCCGCAACAATAAATCTCGGAGGAGAACCCGCAGCTAGTGGGACCCGAGCATGAATGTGCTCTACCCAACCCATAAAACGATTTGCCTACGATGGGGAGAATTTTGAGTCCATAGCCGATCCCTGGAGTTGCTGAAACCGCTCCTTATCATGAAGGAAGTAGTTCTTAGTTAAGATTAAACTTTAAAAAATCCAGCAACATGGTATTATGCTCCAGGTAGTTCACTCTTCATGTGGAAAGAAAAACGTTCACAGCCCTGCATCCATATTATTTTTTAATGCAAGTATATAATGATTCCACTACTAGAGTTACAAGCCACATGGAGTTATCCTATATCAGATCCTCAAACTTGCTGAGGAGATCAGTGGTTTCACAAACAAAGGACAGACGATTCATCACCAGTGGCTTCAAAAACAGCATCTACAAACTGGGACAGTTGTTCTGAAATTATAGGACGTCTCAGAAGGATCCGTCCTTTCGTATGGACCTTAGGCAACAAATCCAGGCAAGGGAACCTGGCAAAGCAAACAAAATTACAGGCGCAACTTAAGAAAAAAACAAGCATTTGAAAATCCATTAGGTCTTGCCTTGGTGGCCTTTTTGCTTTGCCAATGGCTTTTAGCCAGGCTGCATAAAATCTGCAATGCTCTGCAAAGTGGCTAATGTGTCATTTTTTAGGCATGCGCACCATACAAACATTCCTACAAAATAAAGCAGGCACTTTTTTTTTCTTTTTAGTTACTGATCCAAGTTAGATTGGTAAGTAAAAAGTAAATAAAAACACAAAGGTTTTTTTTTTTTTTAAGCGGTTGGCACAGATGCAACGCCGGGGAGGATGGAGGAATCACACAGTAACACAGAGGTGGATGGGGTGAACGTTGATGTGGCAAAAGGAGATCAGAGCTTTTTTAAAGCCCAATCCAACACACTGAGCATAGGGTATGCATTGTGTTGCATTCTTGTATAATGTATGTGCTCAAGCTTAGCAGAAGCTAGCTCACTCAGTACTGGAAATGAAAAGAATTTACTTTGGAGCCCTTAAATTGGGTGTCAAGGAATAGGGCAGAAAGGAGGAGTTGTGAGGAGCGAAGTTATGACGAGAGGGCTCTTACAGTCAGCTTATACTTTTTTTTTTTTTAACTCTGCCCCACAGAAATTGACAACAAGGACGAATGTGACAGTCAATCTCTTCTAGTTTACTTCATTTGTCACAAAGAGGCAGCATTTTTAAATATCGGTGTTGAGGCACTTGCTGCAGAGATCTTTGTGTACCTAGCAATTTCCCAGGTATAATAAGAGTGAAGTGATTTTGGTGGTTAATGCACTTCCTTGAGAAATCTGTGTGCAGGCTAGCTACAGGTATGACTCGCCATAAAATAGCATTTATGGTTAATGTGCCTGCTGCAAGGCACATGCAACATGCGCATCACTGCATGTTGCATGTGCTTTATGTAACTACCTCAGTGGTTTGTGCTTTTGTCACAGGGATTCTTGTCTTATATACAGGTCATACGTTAGAATCTCTGTAACACACCACAAGGAGTTCTAAGCTGTCATAAAGTAGCTGAATGCAAACGGCATTAACATTATTGTTTATTTCTCAATCTTTCCTTATCATAAGGTTGCTAAAAAAGGGCTCATTTAAGTAGTGAGAAAGACTTACTAGCACAGACAACACCAGCCACAGAGTGCCTAGCTATCCTGATAAATAGTAGATGGCCTTTATGAGTAATACAAATATGAACAGTTCGGCTGCAAAGCTAGTTTTCTCTTTCCTTGTCCCTCTTTGTGGGCGCAGAGCATTTGATGCCAACAGATGGGGACATCTGGTGATATCAAGTTAGCATGAGCAAGAAAACATGTCAGAGGCCGGTTACATTTAAGCTAAAGAAGCAAACACGTTTTACACTATTTTACATGTTTTCCTCCCTTGAATTTGAAAGTGACTGGTGATGTGTATTGGGAGGGAGAGAGGGAGGCAAGCAATACCGACTACCATTTTGTGTGTGTAAAAGGCCGCTTTATTGAAACAGGTGCACATCACATTATTACCAACTGGCAAACCGCCTTACAAAACTAAAACCTCTCTAAACATCGAGTTACCTGACCCCCTTTTGTTTTTCTCCCTCCACCCCTACGATCCCACATGATAATATCCCCCCACCCCACAACATAACAATATATCACAGCATTATATCCTAAGAATATCCATATTTCTCCCCTACCTCTTAAATCCAAAACCTCACAATACCTACATTCCTATCTGTCCTATTGCAACTGTAACCAAACTACCCTCTAATGTAACCCCCAAACTGGTTACCCTTTCCCCGCTCCCGTTCCCCAAGTCCCCAAACTTAACAACGAAATACCGAACTCCAGCCAAACTTGGCCAACATCCCAAACAAACTCCGCCTGCACCTGCTTCCAGCGACAACATACATATATCCCCACCCTGTGCACCTGTCCCAATTCCTCACCCTTCATACATTTTTTATTTCCCAATGGAAATACCAAAGGGAAACCCCCCCCAAAAAACCATGAAACCCAGGGAGGGGGGGGGCAAAAACTACTCTCCGCTCCCACCCACCAGGTTTCAATACCTAAAATGGTGGCTGGGAAACGCGGGACGCCCCTTTTATATTTGGGCTACAAAAACATGGAATTGGGCTGCCTTTGGGCTATTCCCAGGCAGCCCAAAACGGCAAAATGGCCGCTCCCATGGCTTGCTTCCTCCCCCTCCCAAAACTGCCCGGGGGGCAGACCTCGCGGCTCGGCTGCCCCCCAAATCCCACTTGGGAGGGAGAGAGGGAGGCAAGCACTACCGACTACCATTTTGTGTGTGTAAAAGGCCGCTTTATTGAAACAGGTGCACATCACATTATTACCAACTGGCAAACCGCCTTACAAAACTAAAACCTCTCTAAACATCGAGTTACCTGACCCCCTTTTGTTTTTCTCCCTCCACCCCTACGATCCCACATGATAATATCCCCCCACCCCGCAACATAACAATATATCACAGCATTATATCCTATGAATATCCAAATTTCTCCCCTACCTCTTAAATCCAAAACCTCACAATACCTACAATCCTATCTGTCCTATTGCAACTGTAACCAAACTACCCTCTAATGTAACCCCCAAACTGGTTACCCTTTCCCCGCTCCCGTTCCCCAAGTCCCCAAACTTAATGACAAAATACCGAACTCCAGCCAAACTTGGCCAACATCCCAAACAAACTCCACCACCCTGGGAAAGGTGGAGTGTAGGTGAATACACCGCCTCCCCCTTTCCCTGCCCCCCCCACTCTGTTCTGCACAGCTAAGCAAATCAAACACTGAAAGCCAGGGTCCTACTCACGGCGCATGCCTAACAAACGTGTCAACACCTCCCGAAGCTCCAACAGGTACAAATCCATTCCTATCCGCAAGAGGTGTACCCCATCGCCCCTGAACATTTCCGGCGCATCATAGTGAATATCCATGTGCCAAATCCTCGCAAACCCCAAGTGCCGACAGAAACGCACCATTTCCACGTTTATCTTCTTCCGCGCCTTGTCTACCGCCTGCGGCCGACTGGCCCCGCGCCACACCCTTCGCGCCACCAGCTCCGTCCACACCCCCGAACAACCGGCCCAACTTCTCCGCAATTCCGCCAAATCCCACTGCATCGCCCTCATCAACACCAGGCCAGTCTCCCGCACCATATCGTTCTCCCCCAAGTGGAGAACCAACACATCTGGGCAGCGCCCCCCGTGCACCATACCATTCAATGTAGACGTTAGTTCCTTCCAGCGCATGCCCCCCCCCCAGCCACACCACCTGAAACAAAACAGGATTAAAGCCCAAATTTTCCCCGAAATATCTATCCTGGGCCTGCAACTTCGCTCTCTTCACAAATGAATGGCCCACAATCCAAATCAACATTCCCTGTGCCGCAGGACCCGCCACCGAACCTGAAACGAAAAACAAATGTAAGTAAATGTGTCCCCCCAACATCCTGCGCGTGCCTTACGCCAACTCTGAGCTACGCACATACCGCCGGTAGCAAGCCGAGGACCACCTCCCCAAGCGCATGATGGCCCTTCGCCCGCAACCTCTCCGATGCGCCTCCGACGCCGCCCCAATTCGGAAAGAGTGCGTGCCATACTGTTTGCCATTGACCCCCAACCTGTCCAGTGCCTTCCACAGCACCCCCAGCAGCTGCCGCCCCGTTGCCCGCGTACCATCTGCATGCTGAAACACCAAACCGTCCCCCCGCCGTACGCCGTTCCAAATCCACCCCCAGCGCACCGGGCACGCCACTTCCCCCCCCCCCCCTCCTGCAACGTCACCCAGGCCCCTACACAACGCTGGTCCGTTTTAGACTGCCTCAGCCAAATGCGCACTTCTCGGTGCCCCAACCACACTTCTGACCACCCCAGACCCTGGCCCGTTCTCCCGCCCACCATTTCAGACACCCGAAAGGCCCCCGCAAACATCCACACCATCAGCGTCGCAAACAAGTACGTTTCCCGCTCGTTCACACACACCAAATGCAACACCTCCACAATTCTCCCTAAAAGCTCCTCCGACAAGGGCCGCCGCAACACCCCCGCCCGCCCGCATTCCCGGGCCCATCCCTCCAACATCCTTGACCCGAGCTCCCCCGTGGAAGGTGCGTACCCTCAACACAGCTTTCCCATGAATGAGATCCCTGCTAACTTGCCCGCTATGGTCACCCTCCGGAGACCCCTATCTATCAAGTAGAGCATAAATCGGACCACATTGTCCTGCCTGTCAGCTCCCGGCGGCCTCCACCGCGCCCCAGACGCCACAAACTCTCCCCATGCAGCCACATACATTGTCCTGGTCGAGTCCGCCAAAGATCCTAGCACCAGCTGTAACATCCGGTGTTGCCCACGTGCCACAGCTGCATCGGCATGGGCGTCGGGTCCCGCTCTGCGTCCTCGGCTAACCCACGGAATCTCCCCCACTGCGAACGAGACAAGGCATCCGCAATGTCATTGTCGATTCCCGGGACGTGCACCGCGTGAAAAGAAATGTCATGCCGCAAGCAGCCAAGCACAAACACACGCAACAGCTTCAACACCTGTTCGTTCATGGCTGACTGCCGATTTACCACCTGTACCGCAGCCATATTGTCCACATGGAAAGTCACCTTCCGGTGTGCCAGCACCTCCCCACTCAGCCATATCGCCACCACCAAAGGGAAAAGCTCCAGAAAAGCAATGCTCCGGCCCCCCCGCGCCACTCCAGGGGCCAACTCTCCGCACACCATTTCCCGTTCCAGTACAAACCGAAACCGTCGCTGCCCGCCACATCTGAGAAAATCTGCACCTCCCAAACCATGTCCACGTCCCGCTGTAAGGGCACACCGTTGAACTGGTTCAAGAAAAACCGCCACATCCGCAAATCTTCCCGCACACCCGCCGACAAACGCACATGGTGGTGTGGAGGCCTGTTGCCCGCCAGCGCCCTACCCAAACGCCTACAGAATGTCCTCCCCACGCGTACCACTCTGCATGCAAAATGTAGGTGTCCCAACAGCACCTGAATGTCCAGGACTGCCACCTTGTGCTTTGCCACCATCACTTCCAGCAATACCAACATCTGCCGCTTTTTGTCCGCCGGCAGTCGTGCCTCCATCCGCAGTCAAGCTCAAGGCCCAAAAAAGACAGCGCCGTGCCTGGCCCCACTGTCTTTTACGGTGCTAAAGGCACCCCTAGGTCCTCCATGATCTCCTGAAACCTGTCCAGCGCCACCTGGCAGTCCGTGGAGTCTGGGGGCCCGACCAAGAAAAAGTCATCCAAGTAGTGCGTAACTCCCTGGTGACCCGTGCGTTCCGTAAAGAACCACTGAAGGAACGTGCTAAAACATTCAAAAAGTGCACAAGACATCGAGCAGCCCATCGGCAGAGCCTTGTCCACATACCAGCGGCCGCGAAACTGGATCCCCAGTAGGCACCAGTCGTCTGGGTGAACCGGCAACAGCCGGAAAGCCGATTTGATGTCGCACTTGGCCATTTGCGCACCGGGGCCTGCTTCTACCACCAAAACCATGGCTGCCTCCACCGAGGAGTACGACACCGTGGCCTCATTTTCATCAATGAAGTCGTTCACCGACCCCCCTTCCGGCCATGACAAATGTTGGATAAGGCGAAAATGTCCCGCCTCCTTCTTTAGCACGACTCCAATGGGGGACACTATCAAGTGTTCCAATGGCCAATCCGAAAACTGACCTGCCATGCGGCCCTCCAGGACCTCCCTGTCCAATTTACTCTGCACCACCTCCGGGTACTCCCTTGCCGACCGCAGATTGTCCGCCCAACGCCTCTGCCGCGGCCCCGCATAACCTAAAGAAACCCCCCCTGAAAACCAGCCCGCAAGCACTCGGCGGCCCCCACGTCCGGGTATTACGCAGGGCCACCGCCAATTGTTCCAACTTAACCGGCGCACGAGCCCTGGGTCCCAGAGCCCCGACCCCCTCGCCCGCTGCCCGCCTGTGGGGCGGCTCCGGGACGTGTGCCTCCCCCCGGCGCCTGTGATCCCCCCTGCTGTTGTGGGGGGCCCCAACAACGTACCACGGGGTGTCCGTACCTTCCGCATCCCGAGCATTCGTGCTTAAAACGGCAATGCTCCCTGGCACATACTCCTCTGTTAAAATCCCAACAGGCGCCCGCCGCTCCAGGCTGGCTCTTGGCACCTGCCCCCACACTCCCACGGGTGGGGTGCCCTTGAAAGGGCTGGTACACTATTGGCAAACCGCTGGCGGTAAAAATAGCCTTACCCGACCCCGCCAGCCCCATCGTGTGCTGCCAGAGGTCGCAATCCAGCTCCCCCCACTTGGCCTCCGGGTCCCACGCCATCCGGGCCCGAAACTCCTCATCATACTGTGCCCACGCGTAACCACCCCCCGTGTTCTGCGCCTTCCGTATAAAGTCCATGTATTTGAACATGGATACCGAGCACTCAGGGAATTCCTCGCAATAGACACTCGCGAAAATTAAAAACACCGCCGTCCAATTCTCAATCGTCAAGGGCACCCTCGGCCGCTTCTGCAGCTCATATTTCTCCTCCTTCGATCTGACCTTGCGGTGTAGCAATTTCAACAGCTCCACATATTCCCCTTTCCATATCTTTTCCTTGGTGGACGCCATTAAATGCGCCCCCAGCGGCTTTGTGACCCCCATGTAAGGGACACTTTTTAACAACAAGGGACCCCAATTCAGTCAGGCAGGGACCTCGGGGAACAATTTTATGGAAACAACAGTGGTCCCATGCATATGTAATAAAACACAACCAATAAATATAGACGAAATCGCTTCTATATTTTCAGAAGGACATGTCCAGCCGGACAGAGGTCTTTCAGGTTTACTTAATAAACAAGATTTGTCAGAAAATAGAAGTTAGGAATACCTTCCACAATGCCCCTATGTGGTACACAAGCCTGTGCCCAACACTCACGGGGTGATTACAGTTGGAGAAAACAGGAAAGGTTCAAGGCAAAACAAACGTTTTTCTGTTTACATACAAATTACACAGAAAATATCAAGCTGCACCATTACATAAAATCAATCAATCAGATTTGTATCGGGTGCATGAGCAAGTCGACGGCGTTTCGGTTCCATTAAGGAATCATAGGAACCATCATCAGGACAATTAAATACTTTGCCTTTACACTAAACCTCAATTTTGCCTATAAGAAGAGATAAAAAGTATACTTTAGGTACAAAATACATAAAAGAATACGTAAAGTGACTCTTTGTGCACAGTGCACATGCTCATTCGTCAGGAAGTGAGGTACTACTCATAACAAGGTTGTCGCGGCAGTGACCTTAATCTCAGCTATAAAGCATGCGTCCAGAGTTGCTATAATGTGTTTAAAGGGCATTAGTGGTTGCGTAAGAATTTTGAGCGGAGTGTCCGTGAACTAAAATTGTGGTAAATGTGTACTTAACACTCGCCGATAAGTGGGACTATTTCAGAATAAGTGGGAGGCCCGCACCGCTTACCGAGGCAGAGCGCGTTAGGGCACAGATAGATCAATACTTCTTGATGCCCGGACCAGTCGCCCTGAAAACGGATAACGCATGTTAAAACAACCAGGGGCTTAAGACATACCGGCGGTCGGTAGGGAAGACCATGCAAACAATCTTACCACAGTGTGGCGTCAGGTTAGCCAGTTTACGCGATCGTAACCGGACGACACCAGGGCAAGCCTAAGTGAAATAAAGTCCATTTTAGAAACGGAACAGCGGGCTAAAATACAGAGTTACTCCTCAGTCACGGTGATAAACTTACCGATTGCTTCGGTCATGGAGTGTTTCCCTGGCGTGCTCGTGTACTGAGACCAGGAAGTGAAAAGGGGTTCGGTGCGCTGTGATTGGGCAGTGCACGGGAAATGGGGGCATAAGAATAAAGGAAGGACTAAGCTCCAGGGGCCATCTTGAGGTGAAACCTTACGTGAGTAACATGCAGAGTGACTTTAAAATACAGATTCATTTCAAGGAAACATTATCAGTGAATCGCTCGTTTTTGAACAGCGTCAGGAAAAGATTAGGTCAATTCAGATTAATGATGTCCACTCCTCTTGCAGGTTCAAGCCGGAATTCAGGCTATCCGTCTTCAGTATCCACTTTAACTCCTCTTTGTTGAGCATCCGACTCAGGTCACCACCTCTAGGTGGTATAATGATCTGTGTGATGACAGTCCAACGGATCTCATTTTCAGTGTGTCCCTTGTCCAAAAAATGTTCAACCAAGGGAGCGTTGGGGGTTTTGCACCTAATGCGACTGCGGTGCTGGGATATCCGTAATTTAATTTTTTGTTTTGTCTGTCCAACATAAATGCAATCGCAAGGGCATAAGATCGCATAAACAAGATTACAACTGTTACAGTTAGTAAAGGTGCATAAATCATTTTTTACATCCATGTACAAAAATTCTTTTCCCTCTATTGTAAAATCACAAACTACACATGAGCCACATTTAAAATGACCCCTTACGGGTGGTAATGACCAATGGTCATGCAGTGTAACATTCTTCCCCGGTGTAGCTGGTAATGCTGCCCTCACTAGTTGATCTTTCAAACTTTTGTTTTTCTTGAAGGCAAAGAGAGGAACTTCCCAGTTAAGGGGGCCTGAATTCAGAATATGCCAGTTTTTCCTTATGCATTGCGTTACCCGATGAGAAATTGCAGAGAAAGTGGTTACACACACTGTTTTCACATCAGTAATTTTTGGTTTAGGCTCTAGCAAAGTGTCACGAGGACAGTACCAGGCCCTTTTCATAGAGTTCTTGACCAGGCGTTTGGGGTAACCTCTGAACCTGAGTTTCTCTGACAGGGTGTTCGCCTCTAGGAAATAGTCCTCTTTCTTATAACAGTTCCTTCTAAGCCTTAGGAACTGTGAGTAGGGAAGGCTGTCCCTTAGAGCTCTTGGGTGACAGCTCCTATAACTAAGCAGGGTATTCCTCTCTGTGGGCTTACGAAATAGGGATGTGTATAAAGCCCCCTCCTGATGTTGAATGTTCAAATCCAGGAAAGGGATACAATTTTTATCAGAGGTTAAGGTAAATGTCAGCCCATTGCAATTGTTATTAAGCCAGTGCGTCAGTCCTGAAAGATCTTCAATAGAGCCACCCCAAATTAAAAAGATGTCGTCTATATAACGTTTCCAGAGTAGTAACCCTTGATAGAATGGGTTACTGCTAGAAAGAATAATGTGAGTTTCCAACCAATCCATATAAAGAATTGCCAGAGTCGGTGCAAAAATGGCTCCCATGGAGCAGCCCCGTACCTGCTGGTAAAATTCTGAGTCATAGAGAAAGAAATTTTGAGTCAAACAAATTTCCAGAAGCTGTATAATGAATAGGGTGGGGACCCTATGGGGACGTACCCTGGTATCCAGAATGCTTTTCATTACAAATAATGAGTCTTTTTGGGGGATATTCGTATACAGAGACTCTACGTCTAATGTACATAGAGTCTCGTGTATAGGATCAAAGGGATAGTTCTCAATCAAGCTGATCACATGCATGCTGTCCCTAATATAGCAAACAGTAGTCGGCACAAAATCCCTCAAAAAGTAGTTTACATAGTGGCCCAGTGGTTCCAGAACCGAACCGCATCCAGAAAGTATTGGCCTCCCTGGAGGGTTATCAACCCTCTTGTGGATTTTGGGTAGTGTGTACAGGACAGGGGTTCTGGGATTAGAGATGTTGAGGAAATTGTACTCATGCTTGCTTATAATACCATTTTCCAACCCCTCCATGGTAATGGTTTTAATAAGCTTTTGAATATCCTTAGTGGGGTTGCAAGGCAGTCTAGTGTAATGATCAGTGTTAGATATCTGCCTGTAAAGTTCATTCCTATAGTTACCAATATCCTGGAGGACTATTCCACCCCCTTTATCTGCCGATTTAATAATCAGTTTGTCATTATTCCTGAGGGAATTGATCGCACATCTCTCCTCAAGGGAAATATTGTATGGTATAAAGACTTGGGATTTCTCTATCTTAGATATTTCCTTCAAAATGACCTTTTCAAAAGTTACAATCTCTTTCGGGATCATGTTTGCAGTAGGGGAGAAAGTAGAAGGAGGTCGAAATGGTGTAGTGACACTCTTAGTTTCAGATGGGTTAAGCTCAAAATATGAGCGTAGTCTCAACTTCCTGAAAAAACCAAATAATTCAGACTGAAGGTTCAAGAAGTTTGGATAGGTAGTTGGAACAAAGGAAAGCCCCTTACTAAGAATGGATAGTTCAGGGGTGGTTAGAGTATGGTTAGAAATGTTGAAGATGGGAACAGTATTAAAGTTGGCATTATCTGTTACCACTCGTAAAACTTTTGTCTGGTCTGGCGTTCTCCTGGTGGATTGTGCCATCGTTTCTGCTGTTTGACTCTCCCTCTCTTCTGGGGTTCTGGATTGCCCCGGGATAAAAAAGGAATCTGATTGCGTGTTGGTCCACTGCCCCCCTCACCTGGATCCGAGCTATCGGATGAGTCAGCTGAGGAGTCAGTAAAGCCAACTACAGTGTTTCTGTTATTGAAACGTCCCCAGGGTCTGGGTGTTGGTTGATGGTGCTGAAAATTACGGTTTGTATAAAAATCTTTATTCAAATAAGGATATGCTCGTTCAAGGGTGAAGAGTTTGATGTCTTTTTTTACTTTATTAGTTTTTTTATTTTGCTCTATACGGTGGAATTCAGAGACCGTCTTCTCAATTTTCTCTAACAAGGCCTTAGTATCCTTGATTTCTTTATCATCAACTATTTGTTTCTCCAAATCTTTGATGATAACCTCAAGCTTCTTGAGTTCTTCACCTGCAGTTTCTATACCCAAGACCAACCAATGCTTAGAGCAGGTGGTTCCTATACTGCTAAAGCCTGATATATACTTAGGGTTGTCAGTGAAAACTCCTGGGATATTTCTGACTTGGAGGCCGAGCGGGATAGTATTAGATTTGAGATATTGAGTTAACATCAAAGTCATCAACTCCAACCTGACCATGTAAGGGAACCGCTTTATCTTCAGCTCCTTGCTCTCTACCTTCTCCGCACCACCGTCTGCCGCCGCCACCCCCGCTGTGCTCCCCGGGGTCCCGGGCGTCCCCCCGGCCGTCGGCTCTGACCCTCCTTGTGTACCTTTTCCCGCAGGCGCCACCAAAACCTCCTCTGAACCCACACTCTTATCCGCCACATACTTGCCCTTGCAAAATCGATCCCCCCCACGCCCCCTTCCCCCACCCCCACTGACACCATGCGCGTCGCAACGCATTGACCTGGCACCAACGCCTCCCCGTGGCGCTCCACACCTCTCCGCTCCAGCACTGACCTGTCCCTGGAGTGTGTCCGGGCCGCCGCAGCACCCAGGGCCCGTGACACCTGCAAAAAAGAGCTCACACCGTTAACGGACCCCAGTCCGCCCTCGCCATCCCGTAACTCCCCTTCCTCCAAACTCTCCTCATCACCTTCCTGTAGTTCTACCCCGCCCCATCTATACTCCTGGCGAGCCAGCGGAGGCGCCGACTGTACCCTACCAGAGGCCCGCTGCCCCTCTCTACCACTATTCCATACAAAACAGTCCTCTTCCATGCTGCTCTCCGTCCGCCGTTGGACCCCAAGCCGCGGGGGCCCTGTGGGGGGATGGGCCAGTGAGCCCGCCAGGGGCCTTCGTGTGCCAGCCATGTCGTGTTCCCTCGCTGTCTCCGAGCCTGCTGCAAGAAGCATGGCCCTCCCTTCACCTTGGCGCCGTTCCTCCGCACCAAGCCTGGCCAAGTCTGCAGCCCCGCGCCGATCATCCCCCTGCAATAAAAACGGTACTGCTGATGTGCTGGGTCCCTGCCACCTGTCCCGCGTCTCCACTACCTCCCCCACATCCTCCTCTTCGCTTCATGCCAGCTCCCCAACCCCAGACCCCCCTATCTCCGGGGAACACCCCACCATCTCCCCTTCAACCCGACCCCCGCCCGCCCAACCCGTGGCGCCGCCACCTCCCCCCTCACTGCCTTGCCCCCTATCCCACCCTGGGCCTCGCTCAACCCCTCACCCCAGGAATCAAAGGCATCCAGGCCCTCCCAATCCTGATCGCCGTCCCCCGACTCCATTAATAAAGGGGAGACCCAACCTTTCCCACCCTGTTCCTCTCTCCACCCCATGACCCTCCCAACTCTCCCACCCGCTGCCCCCCTACCCCTCCCCCCCACCCCCTGCCCCACTCCCCCTTGCTCCCCCCTTCTATTCTCTTGCCTTACCTCCTTCCTGCCCCTCCCCCCCTCCAAGCTGGCCCCCTGTCTGGCCGGGGAGGGGCTCCCCCTCCTCACCCTCTGCTGTGGCCCCCCTACCTGCCCCCCTTCTGGGGGCCCTGCGCTCTTCTGTGTCCTCTTGCCCCCCCGCCCGGCGCCTGCTATGACGCTCATCCCGCCCTCCCCCCTTTGCCCCGCCCCCCCACGGCCTTCTTCTCCGCCTGCCGCCTACCCGCCGAGTCCCTGCCCTTCTGAGGGAGCTCCCCGCTGTCAGCCGACGTGCTGGGGAGATCCCGAGCGTCACCGCGCTGCCCCGGCTTTTTCCCCGGGGCCTTCTCCGCAGCCGGCATGCCCTTGTGCTCCGCTCCTTTCTTAGGAGCTCGGCGCTCCCGCAGCGAAGCGCCTTTCACAGTGCGCCTCACCCCTGGCGACTGCCCCGCCCCCCCCGCCAACACGTGGGCCGCGCTCCTGGTATCGGCGCGGCCCCCAGCACCCACCTGTAATTTAGGGGCTTTACGTGGCGGCGAGCAGGCAAGGATCGCCGCCGCCACACCTGCCGCGGCGTGCCGCGGCGTGCCGCGGCGGGCGCGTCATCGCTACTGGGCCCACCAAGAGGTCCATCCGTCCCGCCTCGCCCACCAGGCGGATGGCCTCTAACACTCTAAAATCCCCTTGGGCATCCATCTTATCGTCCGCTGAAACAACCTCCTACAAAACGCTACCAATACGCTGCTGAAAACACTGCTCGCCAGACAAAATCGCCAAAAACCTACTCTGCGCTCCCATCCACCAGGTTTCAATACCTAAAATGGTGGCTGGGAAACGCGGGACGCCCCTTTTATATTTGGGCTACAAAAACATGGAATTGGGCTGCCTTTGGGCTATTCCCAGCCAGCCCAAAACGGCAAAATGGCCGCTCCCATGTCTTGCTCCCTCCCCCTCCCAAAACTGCCCGGGGGGGGCAGACCTCGCGGCTCGGCTGCCCCCCAAATCCCCCTTGTAATATATTTTTCTGATTTCTTTTTTTTTGGGGGGGAGGAGAGAACGGGATGTGAGCGGATTTTTTCATTTGGGCTTTTTGAGTAGTAAATGTTAGTGTCATTTTGAATATCTCATCTGACCTTGGCTTTCAGGTGGACTGATGGCTTTGAAACAGTGTATCTTTTAACTGTTTGGGCTTCTTGAGACACTGTTTTGTGTGCAACATTGTAACTTTTCACTGTATTGGTGATTGAGTGTTGCTCCTCCAGGAACAAATACATTTTTTTTGTAATCGGTTTTATGTCTATTTGTTTTATCCTAACAACGAATGATCTCTTATGGTATTCGAATTATTTGATCTGTGGGTGAAGCAGACCTATATGGCTTGACTGGGTTGTTGGCAATTTACTAATATTTTATGGCAAATGGGGTGCAGAATTACGGGTTTTACTTTGCATCATCAGACTTTCATCCACAGTAAAAGAGGGAAAGGCAGAACAGGGAGAAAGAATGAGGCAGTCAAAGATAGGAAATGTCAGGGTTTAGCCTGGTTCGCCTGCCTGACTGCTAGGAAAGACTACATATACCATGAGCCTTCCCGAAGTCACTATGATATAGTGAGGGCGGGGCGAGATACCGTTGTACGTGATTTTGGTTCGGTTGCTGCGAGAGCGGCTTGCTCTCGAGTTGATGGATGGCGTTCCTCTGTTTCCTTCGTCAAGCGACGCGGGAGTGGCGTCCTGCTCCGTTAAAGGTACTGTGTGTTTATCGTGCTTCGTTCAGTGGGTAAAGATTCCTGAGCGGCGGTTGGATTCTGGTGCGGTTCAGTTATTGGAGAAGCCCTCTGCCTGAGCAGCTCTGTTGTCTGGTGTGAGGAAAGTCAAGCAAGAGGCTATCCTTCTGATTTATGGTTCACTGGGACTAGAGCGAGCGGAATGCTGTGGGGGCTCATTACCGTCACGAAGCGGGGACAAACTCCCAGGTTGCATTCGGATTACAAGTGCCAAAGCGGAAGGCTGTAGTGACTAAACTACGCCTTACCGTATTTGGAGGATAAAACTTTGGAATTGGTGAATTCCTTTCAATGCGGAAGATAGTGGTATATGGTACTACATCTTACCGTGTTTAGGGCATTACAAAAGAGGGATTTTTGCATGTCCTTTATTGGATGACGGAATCCAGGAATAACTTATGACAGTATCAAAAATACAGGAAGGGATCTTCTGAAGTGTGGTTACTTTACTGGGTTTGCTAAATGGAAAGGGATTATGTCAAGAATCAATTGACATCAGTGGTGTTATGTGTTTCCAGTTATGGTGTGACTATATACTTTAGAGGGTGCGTAGTAGAACACAAGCAAGCAACATACACATACATGTAAATGCACATCTTATTTGCATATACTAAAGTGTTTCTTGTGTTGACTAGGAAAGGAGACATGTTGTGAAGTTACACACCTTTGCTGCAGCAGGAGACTTACGAGATAGTCCAGGTGAATTACTACACATTAGCGAAAATGAAATGAGAGTAGAAGGTATTGTGTTTGTTCTAAACTGAGGTGTTATTTCTTTTACAGCTTCCCTTCCCCGCTGTCCCCTTCCTTTCCTTCCCTCGCCCGATCGCTCGAACACCCTGTGTATTTATCTATATCAGTGTGTTTGTGAGGTCTGGAGGTGGAACATATTTGCTACAATCGGATCCTGCGGAGTGCTACCTGACAGGAAAACAGTAATAAATTGAGAAGGAGAGATGAAAAGTAACCTGCAGGGGTGAGAAAAGGTGAGTGGTCTCAAGCTGCTCATCACTGATGAGACACAGCTAGGTGGAAACCAGTCTGGGGTCACTTCTGTTCAGATCTAGAGGGTACCTGTCTGGCATTTTGTGCTGGAGTGCTCCTAATGAAGCAGGATTAATTCTGTTTTGCATGTTGATTTTAATGATTTAATTTATCCATTTATAGAGCGCGCGAATTCCCAAGGGCGTCTTGGCGCTGGTCGTTGCCTGGTGCTGCACAGTGGACAACAACCAACGGGCTGGAATGTGGCCCTGAGCGATTGCCTCTGGCTGAGAAATGTGAAAGTACTTCACCCATCACCTTGAATTTCAGTGTAATGTCTATGGGTATGTCAATCTGTAAGTCCTGTTCCTGCACTAATGGCTTCTAATGAAGCTGAAACTGGCTTGGTTGTGCTACATCTAGAGGGAACATGGCCTGGCAGTTTGGGCTGACTGTTACTATTAGAGCAGGGCCAAGTCCGATTTGCCTGTGGCTGGTCCCTAACTGACATGGAAAGGAATTGAAAAAGATGGATTTATTTGTGGCCTGGACAATTGACTATGGCTGATAATTTGCATTTGTTCCACCCACCACATTTTTGTTTCAATTTGACACACTAAGTGTGACAGGTATTCCCAGACATAGAAATGGTGCTTGATGTTCTACAGGGTTCAAGGTGCATATCGGGTAGGACTGGACTTATTGGAGAAAGACCGAATTTAATTTGTATATGGGTAGTTGTTGTTAGGTGTGGCAGAGTTGGAAAAAAACTTCTGTATGTAATGTGGCCTTGGGCGATTGTCTGTGGCTGAGAAATTTGCTGGCATTCATTCCAGTTCTAGTCTGGTACCCTACATATGTAAGTTATGCCCAAATATGGATCAGAGTTCTAGTATTGCATGTGTTTTTGTGTAGATGGAACATGTCTGTCAGTTCAGGCTCAACTGCTTCTAAAGCATCAGGAGTGAGTCTGACTTGCATGTAGCTTCTCACTGTCTGGAGAGATGTGGTGGGAAAATTGATAGGATTGAATGTGGCCTGAGCAATTGCTTTTTGTTGTAACCTTTCAGATCACCCTATGCATCAATTTTTGTGTTTCGGTGTTTGCTTCCTGCTATATGCATTCCTGTACCAAAACAATGAGAAAACTATACCAGTTGTGATATTTAAGTGATTGGAATTATTCCTCCCTTCATTTATCCCAGATCACACTTAGTTTTATACTACCACTCTGTGAATGTCAACCTCATGGTGGGCCAAACACCAAAGTTCATTGATACAGGAATGTGGAGGGGCAAAAACAAGGTTGCTAGAAGACTCCATGCAAACAGCGATACCATTTCCAGCCCTTAGTATTTATTTAACACATGAGCGCTTTCGATGCTTTGCAAAAAGAAAAACTTGGCTGGAAAACGTCGTGTCGGCTGACACAGCGCCATTTGGAAGCCTTGGGCAGAGATGCTCCAGCTTAATCACACACTTAAGAACATCCATACTTTGGCAGCTTCCCAACTTTCCTTTCTCGGAGGAAAGGGGTGGCAGAAGCTTCCTGTAGAACCATCCTGAAGCTGACACACACGCACACGCACTCTCTCTCTCTAAATGAAAGTCAGTGTACATCTGACTGAGCATCCAGTCTCAAAAGATTCTCTCTCGTTGTTTTCCCTCCCTCTGCTGCTCTCTCAAACTCTACTACGTACTCCAAGCACTTTAACTCAGAAGAGGAACAGGTAGCGAGCGCGGAGGCCCTGACGAAGGATAGGGGATATGCATTGTATTTAAAATTGTTTCTGTCAGTGGGGCCTCGTCCCTTCCTGCGGCTCTCATTGGAAGTTAAGGAGGCGCGTGTTTTACAACGACAACAAGGATCTGGAACATTCCAGGGGTGCCTCTCGCGGTGAGCGCAGTTCTTCTGGCCAATGAAAACTTCGGAACGGCCACCAAGCCTTTATGACAAAATCATAGAATGTGTGACGTCACACTCGTCCGTTGCGTGCGGTTCCAGGAGTGAGCTGACAACACAGTTCTGTATCCGGCCACGACAGTAACCCCCACCCCGAGGCAGAGCCCCCACCGCCCGCTCCTCGGCAACGAGGCTTCCGGTCGCATGGCTGCTCAGGTGACGCCAGGTAGGGGAGAGTGTAAGGAGCAAGCAGGTGTTCTCTGCCCGTCTTCAGTCCCTTTCCCTTAATGGTTCTTTGGACTTTGCTGGAGAGATGTGCGATGCTCGTCTGAGTACTGGAGACTCAAATGAGTTGAGGGAGACCAGGCATCAAAAAGTGACAGACGAGAGCTTGAGGGAACCTCAGAGAGACGGGGGTTTGGGGGGAGCAAGGGGGCGGCGAGATTAAAGGGAAGGTCAGCAAGCCCCCAAGTAGAAGTAGAGGATTGGGTGGAGGTGGTATTGGAAATCCTTACACTAGAGGGGCCTTTGTTTGTTATAAAGCAGGTACAAAATCTGCAAGTGTTGAGGCACAGCAAAGTGAATATTTAAGACAGAGAGCTAACCAGTCCTCCGGAAAATATTGCTTACCTCTGCACATCACAGGCGTGACCTTATCTGGCATATACTTTTTTTTTAGTTTTATATTCCGCAGACTTGACCCGAAGGTATTGGAGTGCTTCACATGAGCACCAAATTCCTTGTACAAGGGCACGATTTTTTTGACACAGGGTGATTAAGGTCCACGTTTCATGCATTTTACCGGTCGACCGGCAAAATGCATTTTGGTATGTATGAATTCCAATTTGCGATTGGGTAACATGATACCAAATCGCAATTTGGAATTGCAAATACACACCGATTCGGTATTAGGAAGGGGTGTTTTTAGGGCGTCTCTTCCTAATTCTGATTCGCAGCAGTATGTAAGAATGTGCGACTGAAATCTGGTATCAAAACATTCACATTTTACCACCTTCTTCACCTGGGTGGTAACCCATTTACAAATGGAAAGGAGTCTCCAGGGGACCCCTTCTCCTTTGGGAATGGTAGCAAAACTGTTTTTTCAGAGTAGGCAGTGGTCCCACGGACTATTGCCTGCTCTTAAACAAGCATTTACAATGCAATGGTCTCGACATTCTTAAAGTTAGAGCTATTGGCATTGCTCATGACATTATTTTTATTTATAAACAACAGGTACTGTGCACACGTATGATAAGTCAGTATCAAGTGATACGAAGGTTCTAGACAAAGAGAAGCATGAATAACGTTGATGAATTCAAAATAGTCTGTTGATTAGTAAAGTGTTGATCTTTATTTCTTTGTCTTGTATAAACAAACGCCAGCCGACACATGTTTCATCAACAGGGAGAAGGCCTGTGACTCATCAGGGCTGTAAATGGCGCAAAGGATATCATAAAGTGGTGAAAAAACGTATGTTTTGCTCCATCATCTACCGCCAGAACACGGCCAGGAGCTTTCTCCACGATTGACAAGGACAACCCGCAGCAGAATTACCTATCTGCCCGGCGGCGCGACGGTCAGTGATTACCCTTGCTGACGTCCATCCTTTGTTTCCCAACATACATTTTTTCACCACTTTATGATATTCTTTGCGCCATTTACAGCCCTGATGAGTCACAGGCTTTCTCCCTGTTGATGAAACACGTGTCGGCTGGCGTTTGTTTATACAAGACAAAGAAATAAAGATCAATACTTAACTAATCAACAGACTATTTTGAATTCATCAACGTTATTCATGCTTCTCTTTGTTTAGAACCTTCGTATCACTTGATACTGACTTATCATACGTGTGCACAGTACCTGTTGTTTATTTTGTACAAGTGTCCAGGCATCCCTGTGCCTGTTCACCTTTGAGAGGCTTTAAGGTTTCCCTCTATACTGTTTGCACCGTTCTAACTTGTCCTATATTCTATCCATCATCACCACTCTTGCCTGCACTGTGTGAGCGCCTTACACTGTACTACTGAAACCTACAGCGTAATTCCCATTATTTTTATTTATGTTTTTGTTTTTAAAACATAAATGAATGGCATTGTCATGTACAATGCTAATAGCTTAATCGCTCGCAAATGCGAGACCTATTGCATTTGCACCCACACAGAGCCACACACACAAAGCCACCCACACAGAGCCACCCACACGGAGCCACTATGAGGTTCCGTGATTTGCGAACCAGACTCCATTTTGTTTGCGTTGCTCGTGACGCCATTTTGTGTTGCCCTCACGTAGGCCCCTGGAGGTAACCGAACAAACAAAGTTGCATGGGCTTCGTTGTTCATGTGCATATTAACTAGGCCTTTTCTGACTTGTGAGTGAACTGAAGGACGCTGACCCCGTCACCTGAAACTGACCCTTTGCGAAGCCAATTTCCCTGGCTGATCGTTGTCTGAGATTGCCAATCAATGTTCAGGATATCGTTAACTTTTAGTTCGCTTGCACATATCTTATCCTATTCAGCATCTGAATTGGTTTCTTTCCTTATGTCTTTTCATTACATGGATAGTGCTTTCAATTATGGGTTTGTCCGGCTTGTAGAAATCGAATTTGGGGCATTCCTAATAATTAACTTGTGGGTTGGTACAATGTAAAGTGAGCTTTTTATGATGTAATAATGTGTGGGAAAATGTATTTATTCGTCAGTATTTGTCGCAGTGGGTGTGCATTTGTAATGAGTAAATGTAGGATAAAAGGTGATGTCTTGCTCTACGAAAATTGAGCAGTTTCCTGAGTTGTACACCGTGTTGTATTGCTGGGATTACTGTTACTAGCTGCAGCTAATAAATTCGATCTCTGACGCCACCTAGATGTATTCCGTGTCTCTGTATTCCAAGACAGGAGAACTCGAAGACTTCGGGTGTATCCCTGGCACCGCTAGGTTCTAAGAAAACCCGGTTCTTCAGTTGGCGCCCAACGGTGGGGCGACTTCAGCGGTACCGGTCCAAGCCAGAGGATCGTGAGGAGCCACGTGAGAAAATTCTGGAGGAAGGCCAACCACTTCATCGACCCCTGTATGTCGACGTGGACCGAAGATTTTTGCTGCGAGGCTTTCCGCTTTCCGACGGCTACGAAGGACTGCTGCCCTGACTGTCGCCCTATCTTGGACCCTTGATTGATCCTTTGTAAAGCGAGACGATAGACGGTCTTCTGGTGGCGTGACAGATACTTTGGTTAAGTATAAGTGGGTCGCTCCCACGATCTTTGTTTTGGTCCTTGGTTTTGATTCGGTTATTGCAATAGTCGAAGCCGAGGGGCTCGTATATTTACGAGAGTATCGATAGTTGATAACCCCTTGAAGTTTGAAGCTAGATTAGTGAGCTATAAGATGCCTGGTCTTAGCAAATTTGGGAAATGGTTTAGTTGTGGTTTCAACAACGATTCCCGATTGGAGGATTCGTGTCCGATACCTCCGGTTGGAACTCCGACTTATGAACTCTATTCAAAACACGGAGTGGGTCCTATCACTTATAATGAAGTGTGGATTCGCTATACAAAGAACAATGGTGTTTTACAATGGCCCCAACATGGTAGTTTCAAATTAAATATTTTTTATTAATCTGGAAGTTGCGCTATTTAGGAAGAAAGCCCGGCCGGCAATGTTTGACTCTTTCCGCCTTTGGCGTAAGGAAGCCAAACAGCGAGAAATTAATCAAGCAAAGAGATATAGGAAAGATAAGAATATGTCAGTACTACAAGCTGCTAGGCAGTTTAAAGCAGATGAGGAAGATCGAGTGAGTGAAGTCTCAGATAGACAGCGTTGCATGGCCATTGATAAATGTTATCCGGCCTTGCCGCCTTCTCTTTTAAAAGTGAATGAAGACCCTGAAAAAGATCCTTTGATCTCTCATTTACTAAGATTACCACCTCCTTATGTGCAGGGTGCTACTGCACCTCCATTATCCCCGGTTGTTGCACCCCTTGTTGTTCAGCCTCCTGCTGTTGTTCAGCCACCCGTTGCACAGATGGTTCTCCCTCTTACGGTACAGCCTTCTCTAGGGCCGCCAGCTTTGTCACCAGCTTTGCCTTAAACTCCTTTGCCTTCTACTTCTGTATCTCCGACTCCTGCTACTCTTGTCCCTACGCCTCTTTTGCCTCAAAATACTCATTCTCCTGTTCTTATGGCTACTTCTTCTCCTTCTGCTCGAAAACGAATGACTGAGACTGTTGCTAATCTTTTGTCTCCACTCTTTGGGTCATTGAATATGACCCCTGTTTCGGAACGTAGACAGAGTCGTAGTCAGTTTCCTAGTCCCGAAGAGCGGGCAGTGTTGGATCTTTTGGCTCGAAGATGGGTTTTAAATGCTTCGAGGTATGATTTACAAGCAATTATGGATGTTTTCTTTCAGTGGGAACCACCGAAGCAAAGGTATGTGTTTGATGTAATGTGTACGTTTCTCCGTCAGGAATGGGAAAATAATGAGTTGGGTCCGATTCCGCAGGAAGTGCTTGATGTCCAGTCAGAATTTGCTACAAGGACGATAGTGGAGTCCGATGTTACAGATGCCGTAGAGACGATACTTGTCTTCAGGTCTAGGCTACCGCCTCAGACATTGTACAAACCTGATTCCTCTGTTAGGAGGAAAGTGAAGCAGTATCCTATGAGAGAGGTTCCTCCTGTATGGAGAGACGCAGTTCAGGCTGATGCCGTTTTGGGTATTGTGGCCGCACCGGCCCATTTTCAGCGAGTATGGGTACATGTCCCTTGGAAAAGAGCGGAGGTCTTGGCTCTTAAGCAGACCTTACCTGACCCCCGTAAAAATCCTGCTGGTTATTACAAGGAGTTGTCCCAGACAGTTGATGCGTGTATTATGAATTTAGCTGACATAGATATGTTGATAGGTAATGTAGTCCCTCAACCTTTGTGGGCGAAGATTCGTCATGAGAATCATGCGCAAGAATTAGGAGATACGTGGGATAATATTGTTGCTGCAGATGGTCGACAGGTAGGAGGTGCCAAACCTGAGCCTTTAGTTGCAGAATTACCTGGTAGGATTATTAATTTAATGAAAACTATGATGCCTCCTTTGCGAGTGAATTGGGATAAGTTAGCAGCATGCAAACAAAAGAAAGACGAAAGTGTGTCTGATTTCTTCACGAGGTTTGAAGAAACGTTTATCGATCATAGTGGTCAGGATATGAGCACTGAAGGTGGTCAAAGGTTGTTCGTGGACAAATTTGTCTTTAATTTACTTCCCGAACTTTCTAATAAGTTAAAGGATTCTGAGAGTTCATGGGCTGTTTCTTCGTCAGCCCAGATATTGGCTACTGCACAATATTATGAGAATATGGATAAAGATGAGAAGGATAAAGTAGAGAAGAAGACTAAAGAATTAAAGACAAAAGTTCTTTTGCAGCAAGCTTATCCGCCTCGTACGAATCAGCCTCAGTTTCAGCAACCCCCACAGTTTCAGAGATTGCTGCAGAAGCCCGAGTATTTTGCTCCGCGATTTCTGCCAGGCCCTAATCAGTGTGCTTATTGCAGAGAAGAAGGTCACTTTAAGCATAGTTGTCCGGTTCTGTTACAGCGTGCGAATGGTGTATCTGGTCAGAGAGGTCGTGGTGGTTTCCAACAAGTTCCTAAGGGTAGGGGACGTGGTGTGTTTCCCCGGAATGAGCGTTCCTTTCCCCCTCAGAATTCTACGAATTGTTTTGACGGACAGAATGTTCCGACTGTTCCGACTGTTCAGTCGGACACAGTACTACGTTGAGGATTATTATGTCGAGAGTGAGAGTGCTGGTTATAATGATAGTTAGGACAGCCATGGGCAAAGAGAGGGAGTAGTGTCAGTTCCAGTAGACCAGAGTGGACCTTATGTTGAAGTGATTACATTAGGTGTGGCAGAACCTTTTCTTTTGGATACTGGTGCGACGAAGAGTTCTATTATGCACTCTAAACTTCCTGGCGCACCTTTGTCTGGCTTGACCAATGTTTCAGTAGGATTTTCTGGTGCCCCAGTTTGTAATCCGGTTTCTAATCCTTTGCCCCTTTCTATTGGTCCTTGTGAATTGGAAGCTCCTCTTATTTTAACGACTGGTTGTGTTGAGAATCTGTTGGGTTTGGACTTGCTGAAAGGATTGCATGCGACATTACATTGCTCTCCTGCGGGAGTACATCTTACGATGGGTAAGAAAGTGATTTCCCCGATGTATTTGTCTAAAGATTGTCTTCCACTGGAATTGCGTTCTCTTCCTGATACACTTTGGGCTACAGGTCCCAATGATGTTGGTCTCTTGCAGATTCCACCCTACGTTGTTACCCTTAAGTCGAATGCTAGGCTACCTCGTATTCCGCAATATAAAATCTCGAGTGATGGCGAGAGAGCTCTTCTAGCGATTATTTATGATTTGGTTGAGAAGGGCGTAGTTGAAGAAACGAGAGGTAATGTGTGTAACAGTCCTGTTCTGCCTGTCCTTAAGCGTACTGATGCTTCTCAGCCACCTGTGCATCGGGTTTTGATCGATCTTCGAGAAGTGAATAAGATTGTGGTGCCACAGTTTCCTGTTGTCCCGGATATCACTGCTTTGTTGACTATAATTCCTGCTTCAGCTGCTTGGTTTTCAGTAATCGACTTGAAGAATGCTTTCTTTAGTATTCCGATTGCTGAGGAGAGTAGAGATATTTTTGGCTTCTCTTTAGGAGGCCGCAGCTTCCGGTTTAAGAGAGCTCCTCAAGGTTATTGTGAAAGTCCCTCAATCTATAGTCAGGCGTTGAAAACTCAGCTTGATAATTTTGTGTTGCCTTCTGGTGCTACTCTTATCCAGTATGTTGATGATCTACTGGTTGCTGCTGATGATGAAGAGATTTGTAAAGAAGCTACTCTTTCTTTGTTACGACATTTGTCTGATCTCCATCATAAAGTGTCGCCTTCAAAGTTACAGTATTGCCGACAAGAAGTAACCTACTTAGGTCATCTCTTGTCGAAGGAGGGACGACGATTGACCCCAGAACGAATTCAAGCGATTGCCCAAATGACTGTACCATCCACACAGAGAGAAGTGCGTGCTTTCTTAGGTATCACCTCGTATTGTAGGCAATGGATCCCCAATTTTTCCTTGCTAGCGAAACCTCTGTTGGCACTGACTCCTAAAGATACTCCGTATCCTCTCCCTTGGTCTGACGAATGTCAGAAAAGTTTTTCTGAATTACGTGATGCATTGTGTTCTGCTCCGGTGTTGGGTACCCCGGACTACAGTAAACCTTTTACACTGTACGTACACGAGAGGGAAGGTTGTGCGTTGTCAGTGTTCAGTGTTGACACAACAATTTGGAGACAAGCAACGTCCATGTGTGTATTTTTCAGCGACGTTAGATCCGATACCTAGAGCGTTGCCGAGTTGTTTGAGAGCTACAGCGGCAGCGGCTGTTTCTATCCGACAGTCTGCTGGTTTGGTATTGGATAACACGTTGATTGTGATGGTCCCACATGAAGTGGATACCTTATTAAATAGGACTAAAACACAGCACCTTACTAGTGCACGTTTGTCAGGTTATGAGTTGACGCTTTTGGCTAGTCATGTGCACATAAAAAGATGCAATGTGTTGAATCCAGCTACGTTGTTGCCGATTTCTGTAGAGACAGATGTTCAGGAACAGCATGATTGTTTTCTTCGGACAGAGGAAGAAACAAAGGCTAGAGTTGATTTAAAAGACACTCCTCTTTCGAATGTTGATGGTACTCTATGGGTAGATGGTTCATGTTTTAAGCTTTCGAATGGAGAAACGACTGCAGCATATGCCGTCACAACTTTACATACAGTTGTTGAAACAGCACGTATTGCACAGAATTCAGCGCAAGCAGCAGAACTAATAGCATTGACTAGAGCGTGTGTGTTGTCAGAAGGAAAGCGAGTGAATTTTTATACTGATAGCCAGTATGCGTTTGGTGTTGCCCATAGTTTTGGACGCTTGTGGAGAGAGAGAGGACTTCTTACTTCCCATGGTATGAAAATTCAGCATGGGCAATTGGTGAATGAACTTCTTGAATCACTGACTCTGCCAAAGCAGATTGCAATTGTGAAGTGTACTGTGCATAGAAAGGTTACAGATGATGTGGGTCGAGGAAATCCGTTGCAGATGAGGTTGCGAAAGAAACGGCAAGAGACATGGCGAGTCGAATGTATGTTGCGGGTCCTGCAAGATGGGTTGTGGAAAGAGGAATGTGTGAAGACACAATAGAAAGCGTGAAGTTGATTCAGGCTGAAGCTACTGAGAAAGAAGTGAGTACGTGGAGAGAAAGTACGGGTATGTTGGATTCGACAGGTTGTTGGGTTGAGTTGTCGGAGCACCAGCGATGGTTGTTGCCTGATGCGTATGGGCTCCCAGTGGTTACTATGGCTCATGGAATGGCTCACATTAGTTCGAAAGGGATATGTAAGTTGTTGGCTCCAGTATGGCAGAATGCTGGAATTCCTAAATGTGCTGAGAATTTGGTGAAGCATTGTATGATTTGCTTGATGCATAATCCTGGCAAGGGAACTCCAACTCCATCTGGTCATTTCGCTCCCCCAACGTATCCGTTTGAAGTGATACAGCTAGATTACATTCACATGGAGAGATGCAATAATTTGAAGTATGTCCTTGTGGTTGTTTGCGCCTTTTCCAGATGGATAGAGGCTTACCCCCTAAAGGATAATACTGCCTTGTCTACAGCCAAGGTTTTGCTCAAGGAATATTTCCCCAGATATGGTTTGCCGAGAATTGTATGGAGCGACAATGGGAGTGAATTTGTGGGCCAGACCATGAAGAAAGTGTGTGCGGGTTTGGGTATCAATCAGAAATTCCATGCTGCGAATCACCCCCAGTCAGCTCGACTTGTCGAGTGCTACAATGGCACTTTAAAGCTGAAGTTAGCTAAGATACAAGCAAGCTCTGGTCTTACATGGCCAGATGCCTTGCCATTGGCTCTTTTGTCAACGAGGACGACAGTACATTCTCGTGTGGGACTTAGCCCATATGAAATTGTGTTTGGTCGTCCGGCCAATGTTTGGGGTGTCCCAAGGCCCAAGAAGTACAGTGACATCGAGTACCCTATGTTGGTGGATTACTTACATGACTTGACTGCTAAATTACGTGTTCTCCACCAACAGGTCTATGACAGTTTACCAACAGCTACTGCGGATCCAGGCCATACGATTCAACCTGGCAGTTACGTCCTCACGAAGAATTTCCAACGAACTAAGAATTTGGAGCCAAGGTGGACTGGACCGCATTTAGTCTTACTAGTGACTCGGACTGCAGTTAGGGTAGCTGGTAAAAAGAACTGGGTGCATGCCACCCATTGTAAAAAAGTTCAGTTGCCCTTACCGTATGACAAGTGGGTGAGGGGAGGTATAGCTGATTCCGAATGTGAAAGAATTCCTAGGTTCGTACCTTTTAGTGATGCACATTTGGAATGGACTCAGTCAGAACGTGCGGACGACGATATCCTGCAAGCTGCTGTGCCACGTCATCTAAGACTTGATACAACGGACCCGGAAACACTTTTTCAAGATCAGACTGTGTCTGGCAAAGAGCGTTACAATTTAAGACCAAGATAAAGGACATATAAATGGACAAATAAAATCTGAATTTTTGTTGTGAGTTACACCTTTTCAGATCAAGAGACTTTTTTTCTTTTTTCTTTTTCGAGTCACCATCCGGACTCAGCTGCAGGGTCGCGGTACAGCCTGAAGGGGTGAGCCGCGAATTGACGAAGGTCTGTGGTTCATGGTGGTTAGTACGATCTTGACGCACACTTAAGTGAAGAAGGTAATAGCCGTGAGCAGCACGTTAGAGGATGGAGTCTTTTGGATCTGATAAGAGTGCTGAGAAAATTGATTTTAAAATGAAAATGTGTACATTGGTTCGTAGCAATTTTTTTTTGATATTGTGTTTCTTGATGCTTTTGAATATTACATTGGCTTGTGTGGGTTGGATTGTCTATGTTACACAACAGACGTATGCATCTACGTCCCAACCTACTCTTTCTTTTTCTACTGTTTCTCCACATGAGTTTCATACGTTGCCTGAACATGAACAGACACGAAGATCAGAATTTGTTAACAATTCGTTTATACAGTTGTTGCATCAGCATCAGCTAGTCGTAAATACGACAAACTGCTGGGTATGTGGTCCTATGCCGCATACGACAGATAAGGGAATGCCATATTTAGTTTTGCCTTTTTCGCCTAATGGGTCAGTGTGGGCGCTCCAAGCGATGTTTATTTATGCGAATGAAGCGTCTCCTGTTCGTTTCGTCAAAGATAATGCGAGTAATAATGCCTTGATACAGGGAATAGTAGATATGATCAGAGATATCGATGCGTATAATGCTATCCCTAAGGATGAAGTACGAGCATATATTGGTTGGAACAAGACTGAATATAGCATTAGTCTGACAGAGAAGGAGAGACGAAAAAGGTCTCCCCCTATTTGGATTGTACCCCACCGAGGTCACCTTTGTCTGCAAGGTAATGGTCAGAATCCGAGAGCTCAGCTTGGTAAGAGTGTGTGTGTTCACACCTATGTCTATACGTCCCAGAAATCTCCACCGTTCGTGCCAGCTAAAGGCACGTATTTTGTTTGTCACGACAGAGCTTATACATGGTTGCCATCTGATTTTTCAGGTACATGTTATGTGGCATTTTTGCTTCACCCTACATACACTGCTGTTTTCAATTACCATAAGACAAGATATGGTAGAGGTGTCATCGATGCGAAAGATACTGTCGCACAAGAAGCTGGAGACTTCTTCAAGGGTTTCGTGCCCTTTTGGGGTCCTATGGCCAATAGTAGGAATATTCGTCAGCTTACGAGAGTGGTTGAGGCCACTATAAATGAAACTGCAGGTGCTCTTAGCAATATTACAGCTGAGCTTCAAGCGGATCGTCTTATGACGTTACAAAACCGTATGGTTTTAGATATCATATTAGCAGATAGAGGTGGGGTATGTAAATTGATCGGGTCTAGTTGCTGCGTTTTCATACCAGATAATGCCCCGACAGTGTACCAAGCCATCATGAAGTTACATAAGTCCGCTGAGTCTATACATGTAGACGAAGGGAACTGGTCATTGACTGGATGGATTTGGGAACTGTTGTCTAAATGGGGATGGAAGATTCTGATGTTCCTTGGTATGGCTTTAGCTATCCTTTTCTCGTGTTGTCTATTCATCCAGTGTGGTCCCGCCATTTGTAGTCTTTGTGCTACGATCTGTGTGAGAAGACCCGTCCCGAGAGAAGTGAAGGATAATAAGATGATGCTACAGCAACACCTTGATGACCTGATGAGAATAGATATAGACCTGGATTCAGATTGACGCGAGTTTAGGTTATTGCCTACGTAATGGCAAAAGGAGGGTCTGAGGTTCCGTGATTTGCAAACCAGACTCCATTTTGTTTGCGTTGCTCGTGACGCCATTTTGTGTTGCCCTCACGTAGGCCCGTGGAGGTAACTGAACGAACAAAGTTGCATGGCCTTTGTTGTTCATGTGCATATTAACTAGGCCTTTTCTGACTTGTGAGTGAACTGAAGGACGCTGACCCCGTCACCTGAAACTGACCCTTTGCGAAGCCAATTTCCCTGGCTGATCGTTGTCTCAGATTGTCAATCAATGTTCAGGATATCGTTAACTTTTAGTTCGCTTGCACATATCTTATCCTATTCAGCATCTGAATTGGTTTCTTTCCTTATGTCTTTTCATTACATGGATAGTGCTTTCAATTATGGGTCTGTCCGGCTTGTAGAAATCGAATTTGGGACATTCCTAATAATTAACTTGTGGGTTGGTACAATGTAAAGTGAGCTTTTTATGATGTAATAATGTGTGGGAAAATGTATTTCATTTGTCAGTATTTGTCGCAGTGGGTGTGCATTTGTAATGAGTAAATGTAGGATAAAAGGTGATGTCTTGCTCTACAAAAATTTAGCAGTTTCCTGAGTTGTACACCGTGTTGTATTGCTGGGATTACTGTTACTAGCTGCAGCTAATAAATTTGATCTCTGACGCCATCTAGAAGTATTCTGTGTCTCTGTATTCCAAGACAGGAGAACTCGAAGACTTCGGGTGTGTCCCTGGCACCGCTGAGTTCTAAGAAAACCCGGTTCTTCAACTCACACAGACACACACACACACACACACACACACACCGAGACACACACACACACACACAGACACACACACCCACACTAACACACACACACACACGCACACACACACACACACGGAACAGAGGCCAGAAAAAACGCTCACAACGAGGGAACAGGGGGCAGGAAAGCAAGCACAATGAGGGGGCAGGAGAGCAAGCACAACCAGGGGGCAGGAGAGCAAGCGCAACCAACGAGGGGGCAGGAGAGCAAGCACAACCAATGAAGGGGCAGGAGAGCAAGCACAACCGACGAGGGGGCAGGAGAGCAAGCACAACCAACGAGGGGGCAGGAGAGCAAGCACAACCAACGAGGGGGCAGGAGAGCAAGCACAACCAACGAGGGGGCAGGAGAGCAAAACTCGGCTCACTACAAGACGAGCAGGACAGACAGGCAAAATACGAGGCCAGGATCCAAGCCAAACTCCGTCACCGCAGCAGTAAGGTTACCCCGGGCTGCGGCAGCAACCCACCCACATTCCGCACTAGAAAAACTGCTAGCGGCCTCCAGCAGTCCCACACGCACTGCTTCAACTGCAGCGGGCACAGGAGGGCCCTAAAACCAACCGCAGGGAAGTACGAGTGCCTAGAAACGGGGGATGTGCACCTGGCGTAAGAGCGCTTCAAGCCAGATGCGAGGGCTCTCGGCTAATGAATACTGTAAAGTAGATAAGCATGTTTGGGGTGCGCATGCAAGAGAATAAAGAACATGTACATGTCATCATGCATGGCAACAACGAGAACACTGAAACATCAGTACAAGTGTATCATTACAAATACTGAGCCAAGTCCGTTACTGTAAGTCCAAGTGTCACACTAAGGAAGTGCGGATACCAGCGCTACATGGGGAGCCATTGTTTCCAGGTCAGGGCTCAAGGCCACACAACATCTCGCAGCGCTGTGTCGAGTTCATTCTATCGCACTCCCCGGGCTGTTCGACGCCTCGGAAGAACTCCCAAGACATCCGTGCGCTTTAAAACGTAGTTTACAGTACCAGGAGTACCCCCCCTTCTGAAGTACTCACACTCATCAGGCATTTTTGATTTATACAAGGCAGAGTTCTTTTACACACGTAGAGCAAGCGCATTTAATGTAATGACTAAGTAAAGTACAGCATAGAATTTCAGAATGCACATTCTAATTAGATAACGCCTTTGCCAACACCTATTGTATACTAAAAAAAAAAGTAGTGAGAGAATGTGCATTCATTACTAGAGCAGCCGACTTTGAACCTTGGGAACCAGGTTTGAGTTTAGCTGGAGGTGCAAACATCCTGCGATTCTGGGCAAATCAATTAATCTCCCCGTGCCTGAAAAATTAACATTCTTGCCTGTAATGCAACTGCTGCCCATGTGAAGTGCCGATACCTTCTGGTCGAGTTTGCGCTATAATTAATTATTTGTTTTCAGTTAATTAAAATTGTTACAAGAGTTCGTGTTATAAAAAAATGCCCCCCCCCAAAAAAAGGGAACGTTGATGCCGATATGTAAAAAAGAACACTGAATTCCCACTCTATAAAATATCTATCTATATGTTCGTTCTACACCTGTTCACAAATATCAAAGAAAGGAAATAAATCAGACGAGGAAAAAAGTACCAGCGTATTAGACAAAATGACAGGCCTACAAATGTATCAGTTCCCATGATAAACAAGCACTTTATTATCCAACGTCGGAGGAGTCACACTTAATTCAAGCCTCGCGCCGCCTTGTCAGCTTCCCTCCCAGCCAGTGATTGTCCGACGAGCGCGAACAACTGAGCTCGATAATTCATCATATGACCTCCTGCATCAAACTGAAGTAGGCCTGGGGGTCCGTCCGACTGGCTGCAGCCAACGTGCCCGCGGACTTCTCTCGCCGACATAAAACGACAAACACGAGATGAGGCGCTACAGTGAAAGCATGCCGATAGCGACGGTGAAACAAGCTCCGAGCTCATGCGTGGCATACCAAGGCCACTGAAATAAGAGCACACGGACGTGACGTCACTCTTTACACAAACACACATATACACAGAGAATCAAATGCACCAGGTGTGTTAAACTGAAGTATGAGCACCTGAAGGTAGGCTTGCGGTTCCTCTGCACTTTGTCTGCGAGTCACCCACGATGAACCCTTTGTGCGAGTCACCCACGATGTGAACCCTTTGTGGCACGGCCAGTAGTGTTAAAAATTACTCGTGAGGATCTTCCAAACCAAAGACTTAACTGGGAACTTAGACACCAGGCCGATCTAAGAACAGAAGTCCTGCAAGTCACGAAACTGAAGTCTGAACTAGAGCTTCGAGGATCCGGGACTGAACCTTTAACTACAACCATCTTCGTCCGAGGCGAAGTAGAAATGCCTCGGAGAAAGCAGCGTCATTTTCGGATTCGGGGGCGTGGTTTTCTTTCTCTCCTCTTCCCATTGGCTGGAATGTAAAATTCCAGCCAATGGGAAGAGGAGAGAAAGAAATCAGAAAGAAAGTAAAAAACACACCCCCGAATCCCGTCTTCAACGGAGTGACGCCCCTCTCCTCCAATGGCTGGCCTACGTTTAGGAAGCCAGCCAATGGAGAAGAGGGGCGGGTTCAAGCCCCCATACTGTAGACATAAAGTCTCCGAGCGAGACTGCGCAAGCGCAGCCTTCGCTAGTCCGAGACCTAAAAATGAAAACAAAACGTAACCATTTTTCCATTTTGAACCCACCCCTTTTTCTTTAAGGAAAACAGTCTGCATTAAAAAAAATGATTGCTTTATTTAAAAGCTATCACGGACATGGCGGTCTGCTGACCCCAGCAGGTCACAATCCCTGTGATTTTAGCGATTTATAATGGTTCGCAAATTGCGACCTAACTCATTAATATTCATGAGGTAGATCGATTTGCAACCCACTAGGAATCTCTAAATGAAACTCATGGAGTTTCATACATTAGGAATAGTGATTACCTAATTGTTATTCTTAGAAAATCCCAATTAGGTAATCGCTATTCCCAATAATGATACATGTGGCCCTAAATGATTTGCCCAGTGTAGGAGGCTGGCTTAGGACATAGTGCACACTTATTTAAGTGAAGCACCTTGCACTAAACCACACAGTGTAGTTATAAAATAGTTTTATTTATTATGGACACTCACTAACACATTGGTATATCTCCTACCCGAAGATATCAACACAATACACAAAATATTTCAAAATGAAACATGTAAGTATGCACAAATACATAGTGGTGTCCAGAGGGAGACCAAACCATATACTAAAGAACTGCTACCAAAGTCGAGACTTCACCCAGAAGACTCAGAAGAGGTGGGGACCCAAGGAACTACCCAAGGTAAGTATCCAGGAACTCCACAGAGGCTGCGTGCAGAGTGGAAACACAGCCGCATACTCAATGCAAGTCAATGGAGAAGTCGCTATTGCAGTTTTGAAGAAGAAGGACTCTTCCCAGTGGATCCTGAAGAAATCCCATGGAAGATCGTTGGTTGTAGAGCCACCACACCCATGGATACCCCAGGAAGCAGGATACCTACACCAGGGAAGCCGGTGCATAGCTGCGAATACATGTCAGAAAGCGCCGTAGACTACAATGGAGAACTTCAGTGAAGATGCCGCTGGCAAAGAAGGAGAAAGAGTCCAGTGGAACCGAAGGATTTATTCTTGAAGAGAAGTACCTGCAAGCCGAGGGGACACTTAGGAGTGACCAGGAGGCACTGAAGACCAATGACCACCGGTGACAGAAGATGCAGGAGAGTTGACAGTAACCTTTTCGCTGCAGCTGTGAGGACCAGGTGATGGTGCGGAAGACCAGGAGCCAGTCACAAGCTTTCCCACATCAGAAGTCGAGAACTAGGAGGGTTGGCGTCCAGTGGGAGCACCAACAAGCCTTGGCAGCAGCAACAGACGTGGAAGTGAAGAAGGTGAAGTGTCTGGTCCAGCAAGGTTCAGGGGACTCACCAAATGCAAGAGAGTCAAGCAGGAGAGCCCACTCAAGCCAAAGAAGACCCTCAAAAGGACCCACAGTCCGAAGGCACAGGAGTCGCAAGAGGACCTCAAGCAGCTCACCAAATATGCAGACCTACGGTACAGAGGATACAGTGAGGATGAAGATCTTGGCAGGAAGAGATGCTGGAGCTTCTTGTAGCTTGAAGATCTCTGGAGGACAGAGTCAACAAGCCTTGGCAACAGCAAGTCATTGCAGTGCACAGAGGTTCTGTTCCAGCGGTACTGACAAGGGATGCTGGGCTCAAACTTGTTGAGAAGACAGTGCAGGCCTCGAGGGGTTGGAGAAGCACCACCTGTGTTGCTGAGCCTTTCAGAGTTCGTGGGACCTCGGTAGCAGCAGACCGGTCAGCTTTGTTGCGGTGCCTGCAGATGCAAGGGAGTAACTCCTTCACTCCAAGGGAGATTACTTCAGCTGTTTTTTATGCCCACAGGCTTGGAGAAGAACCTGGATGAAGCACAGGCACAGATGACACAGAAGACTTGCAGGACAACAAGACAAGGAGCAGCAGGAGTCTGCCTTGATACAGTCTCGGTTCCAGATGAAGTCCAAGGTGCCTAGACAGTTGAAGTGGAAGTGGTTTCAGATCTGAATCTTGTCCCACGATGAATCTTATTTATTTATTTATTTGAGGAGTTTTATATAGCACTGGCTAGACCCAGAGGTATCAGAGCACTTTACTTGAGGTTACACATTGTCACAAAGTTACTTCAGTTACAAGTTTCTCATTGTTGAAAAAGATAAATCACTTACAAGTTACATCAGATGATGAGATTAATGGAGCATAGAAGGGTAGGGGGGTAAGGTAAAAGGGGTAACGAGGAGGGAGATAAGGCAGAGAGAGGAAGGAAACTCTGCCCAATGTCCGGCTGGGTAGATGACGGCCGAGGGGGAGTGCACAGCCCATCTCCTCTATAGCTATCATGGTAGCTCCACCGGGCGCCGGCCAGAATGCTAGGTCTCCACGGACAGGTGGCAAGTTCACAGATTCTATGTCCAGATGGGTAAGCTGAGTAAGGGAGTAGGGTGGGGGATATGTGCAAGGTCTGGTCGATGTCCCCTCCAGGTGCTGCCGTATTAACCCCTTCCATGCATTGGACGGCCCCCTGCCTTCTGATGTCACGGTGGGCGTGTGCGGAGGACAGCTGGGGGCCGTCCAAACCCCGCCCACTCATTATCCCCCCAGCACTGCGGCAGAATTCGCGCTGCGGTCAAGCGGTTAATACCCTCAGTGCGGCATTGCTATCACCCACCGCTACTCATCTCTCCTGTTGACCTGAAACTGAAGATTTCCCCCTCAGGGTATGGCCTCGTCGATTTGCTGTGCTTGAATTAATTCTGCACCAGGCACCATCTTAGGGTCAGGCTGGCTTGGGCGTTCCATGCAGCCTTTTCTGCAGAGAAAAGCCTCTTTGCAAGGGGTTTGAACCACCCATAGCCCTGCTGGTCTAGACTCAATGGGCCAGACCATGGAGCCCAGAGTGGTTCGAGGGGCTTTCTCTTTTTGCTCTAGTCCGGTGGAGAGAGGAAGTGAGGGGTGGGGGAGAAACGCAATACTGCATGTCGGATGGGAGGAATGTCCTCCGCCAAACATGTTACTTCAACCCCGGGCTTCCCCCTGCAGCTGGAGCACTCACCAGTACAGTTGTTCATGGCTCCGGTAAGTCGCCTGGGTGTCAGCCGGCTTCTCCGTCTTCTGGACACTGCGCCCACCATTTTGTCTCGCGCTGCAGCTCATATATGTTTATGTTTGCTCAAACCTGTGGGCTGCATCCTATGGCCTTGGGGTATGTGGCACACTAGGGGCTGTCCGCTCTTCCCTTGGGAAGGTTTTTTCACAGAGTGCTCGGGTCTCCAAATGCAGGAAGCATCAACAGCCTGCCTCTTCTCACAGGCTCCCGTGCTATCCCCTCTCCCAGGGTGTGACACTCTAGGGACTCTCTATTTTTTCAGGATCTTGACACTTTCACTTATCACAGGGCCCCAAAGTAGTTTTGTATGCAGGCTGAAGTGCACAGGTTCACACAACTGTTTCTTTTCCAGCCTGGCGCTCCCACCTGTCTGTCTCTTTTCCCAGGTTCCCAGAGCTGTTTCCTCTTGCCGGCACTCTGGTTCCCAGTGCTATTATCCCAGCCTCATGCGCACAGGGCGGTCTCTTCTCCCAGACAGAGTTTCGCTGGGATTTCACATCTCCAAAATTGGAGCTGATCTTCTCTCAACCCCTCAGTATTTCCTTACCCTCTCCCAGGGTCACGTGACTACTGTCTAGCACCTCCCAGGAGGGAGTCTCCATTTCTTGCTCAATGGCTGACACGTTTTCTCCACAGGCACTTGGATTTTACTGACGATTCCCCGGGCTCCCTGTTTCTTACTACCAGGCTCTTAGGTGCTTGTGTTTACCTGCGCCTCACACATGCTCCGTGCTCTCTTTTTCTCTGTATTTCCATCTCCCCGCGGGCTTCCTGCTCTCAGGGTCCCGGTATACCCTCACATCATTGCACTCCTAGGTTCTGGCCGGTTGTTCACCGGGTGTGGTTCATAGCTCCCTAGGGGCCATCTTGACTTATTAACTGGCAGGGATGTATTAGATCAAATCTCCGCAATGCAAGATCAGAGAAGAGCGACTTTGGGCATTAGGTGATCCGCCTGCTTCCCGTTTGCTGAATCACTGTTCTAGACGGGACAACAGCGTGGCAGAACACCGCCCAGGCAGCTGGTGAGAGCATTCACTATGGAGCATCAGCTCTGAGCGGCCATCATGGTGAGACTCCTCCCTCCACTCTACTGAAGAGCCACGAACAGGTAACACATTAAGTACCCTAAGGAAAGGGTTGGGACATTTCAGGGATCCTCCCAGATGAGGGGCTGGGCAGAGGAGAAGATACTCCCATATCCTGTGTCCAGTTTCACACCAGAGCGGGAGCCAACAGTTCCATGAACTGCTTCCAACTGGAGTATACAAGGAGGGCACCAAATGTGCCCTTCAAAGCAGCCTGGTGGTGCTGACAAGTGCCCCCACCCCAGCCCAATACACTATGTCTTGTCTGGGAGCTAGTTACACCTCCCTGCCACAGTAAACCTATTGTTCTATCTTCCCCTGCTCGAGCTTAGCTCAGCAGCAGGAGGGCAGAATTGTGTCTGTGGTCGGCAGCAGCACTAGCTTGCTGTTAGGCCCTGGAAGGCTGGTACCGGGAATACTGGGGGGCTCTCCTAGGAGCCCCTCAGTAGATGGGATCCTACATCTAACACTGGAATCAGTGTTGGCGTAGAATTCTAACATGTTTGATACCAAACATGACCTGTTTCAGTGCAGTCAGTATATAGTTAGAGATCTCGTAATTTACTTGATGTCCACTATATGTATTAAATGGCTGACTGCACTTCAAAGCCTGGAGAATTGAGTCCGGGTTTTGTAGGGGGTGTCCTGCTTATGCAGGGCACCCCCACACTTATAACCTAGCACACTGCCTTCATGATTGAACGACCTACCTTAGGGATGACTTATAGGTTGGAAATGCAGTGACCACAGATATAAGGAAACTTATATCTGTTGTGAGTTGAGCTAGCCCAGCTCAAACAGGCTGTAATGGCTGACCTGTAGTCACAGTTTGAGTGGTCTTTCATGGATGGCATAATACATGCTGCAGCCCATGGGAGACCCCTGGTGTACCTGTGCCCTGGGTACCTTAGTACCATATACTAGGGACTTAAAAGCAGTGGCGGCCGGCACAGCCCATGGTTGGCGGGGCAGGCATGCAGGAGGGGGTGCAGGCGGGTGTAACCATGAAAAAAAAACTACTTACTTTGCAGCCGGGTCCCTCGTCTCTGCTGCTCTCCTGCAACCGACTCCAGAAACTGGAAGCACAGCCAAGCTCCCCTGACCTATCACAATGCTGCCATGCATCATTGTGATTGGTCTGAGTGCTGTGACACGACACTCAGCCAGGGGCCGGAAGGATAGGCATGTTCTTCATGCAGACTGTAATGCAACCTGTATGGAGAACAGGAAAAGTGTGCATGATTGTTTTGGGCGGCCCAAGAGGACCGACCAAACTGTCATTGCGCACTTAGGAGGGTTGTACCACTCCTCCACTGCTCTGCAGTCCAGCCTCCTCATGCAAGCTGCTGCAGAAGGAGGACTAAATTAAATGATAGTTACATTAGTTATTATCATTTTATTTTTTCCTTTCTGTTGCTGCTGCAGAGAATTAGGGTGACGCTCCTCCGCCTTAGCGAAGGAGCTGCCACAGCTTAGAAGGGTACACCAATAGCCAATTGGGAAGGTACCAAAGTACTTACCATAGTCAAATCTAGGGAGAGAGCAGAGTGACTGGGGTCCTTATTAGCAGGATCCCAGTCAGACTTGTCAGAAAACAGATTAACACCAGCAAAAAGTGGGGGTAACCATGAAAGCAGATCCTACTTTCCTACACCCAGAATTACAGGATGTTGAGCCGACATTGAGACTTGGCGGGTCTGGCCGTAAAGCCACATCCCTGAAATGACATGTGTGAAGAATTGTGATCTGTTCTGGAAGGGGCATACAGATAAATGGTTAAAGTCCTGGAGGCCACACATGAATATTGTGTCCAGTTATGGTGGCCTCATGTGGTATAGTTTAACCATGGAGACTACATATTTAGTAGTGCATAGATCTGACCCTGGAGGCTACTTATTGAGCATTGTATGTATCGAGTTGTGGGGACTATTTACAACCTCATTACAAGTTGTTCCTCATTTCTGGGTGATAACATGGAACCTGGAATTACCACTACCATAGGTATCTATGATAGTGGTGGATTATGAGTTATCCTGCCATTAGCCTGTCTGGAATGTGTAATTACATCAGGTTTACCAGCCCGATTTCCCTTTGCTTTTCCCACATCATGGGCCATTTTTTGGTTACAAATCCACATGCCTTTAATGGGTGGAAATGGTGCTACCACAAAAATTGTTATTTCCATTTCAAGAAAAAGTGTAGTTTATGGCCTGAATGGAAATTTCAATCAACTGTTATTGAAGGCCTTAGTTAGTGTTGTTTCAGTTCTGGAGGCTTCTTCTAGTGTTTGGTACTGTAGTGTGTTGCCCAGGAAGACTTCCTGGTGCTAGGACAATATCAGAAGGCTTTCAGCTATAGTGTGAATGCAACCTCCTCAGAGCATAGAATTTGTGGAAAGCAGAGAGAGGTGGTATGTTCCATAATGATGGTGCCATTGGAGAATGGCCAAGAATTGTGATTCATATCTAGAATGGTCCTTAACAAAGAATTCTGGCCACTGACAATGTCACTGTTAGGTCTCGCCTATGTTGACGAAAGACCTTTTGTGGACCATACAAAAAACTAACAGGGTGGTCAAGGCCAACCCTTTGCTTACCATTATTTGGCTTTCTTGTCACTCTTAATTGCGTGCTTCTTATTCAGTGGCTTTTCTTCCTCTTCTTTTGTTTGTCCCTTCCCTGGAGTGTAGCGTCTTTACTGTCCTTTTCTTTGGATGACTCATGTCCTTCCATTTCTCACTTTCAGGCTACTACTTTTTTCCTTTTTTTCATGAGACTGCTGGTTTGTTTTCTCTTCCACTTGTGTACGGCGTCTGCTGTCAGATACCAACCTATGCATGCTTTGTGTTGCTCCCTCCTCCCACACTGCAGCACGTTCATTGCTTACCCATTCTATTTTTTGTTTTCTATGTATTTATTTTAATTCTTTTTCTTGTATTCTTCCCCTGTTCACTCTCTATTGCTCACCCAGCCCCAGACGTTCATTTCTGCCTCCCCCGCTCCTCCATTGCCCCCCCCGACCCCTGTTCCTCCCATCATGGTCCTTTATAAATATATATATATGTTTTTGCAGCACCAACCAGCTCCAATCTGCTTCCAGGCCACTCTATTTCAAGCATGGTTCAATTATTTTTTCATACCAAGTGGCATACGCCATATTGGAACATGTAAATAAAAAAAATGGCTTCTGTAGAGTGCCTTAATTGCATACATGTGGTGATGCAGGTGCGCATGTACATCATCATACAGGGTTGTCATAGCAACTTGACACATACGCACAGACATGTGTAAATGTCTTTTTAACGAAGCTGCACAGTGTTGGCATAGCCAATAGGTCTACAATGGTAAGACCAACCTTTTGCCAATTATTGTTCTTTTAGAAATGTTACTATAGTTGCTGTCTGTGCTCCGTCTGTTAGTTGTGTGGTGATAAATCCAAGTGATCTGTGTGTGGGTGGAATGGTGACAGCGTGGACGAAAGCCTGCAGATTTTGGAACATATTTTAAGATTTGGCCAGCAGGAAAAGATTCAGCCTGATGTGGACAGGCAGGTGGTCCCCAAAGGAGAAAACTGGGGAACGCCGACTGGATGCCCCACCTTGTACTGGGAAGGGAAGCTCGGGTATGTAGTGAGGGCCAGTTTGACACTTCACTGCATTGCTCAAGATTTGATGCCATTACTCAAGATTCAGTGTGCGTTGTTCGAGATTTCATATCTCTTGTCCCTGATTCTATTCTGCTGTTCCTAATTTCACTTCATACCTGATTCAATGTCAACCATTCAAGATTCCATGTGCATTTCCACATTTCATGCATTTGTTTTCAAATTGCAGTTGCATTGGTCCAGATGCCATGTAGATTGGTCCAGATTCAGTGAATTGCATGTGCATTGTTCTTGATGTCACTTGTCTTGTTTGAGCTTCGATATATGTGTTTCTCCATTCCATTTGGGTTGTCCCTAATTTCATGTCATTGTTCCTGATTCCAGATTCTATGCGCACAGTTCACTTTTCAAAACCAAGGAATGAATTGTGGCCCAATTAGATTTTTGTGTTTTCAAGCTTGGTAGGTCACACACATTTCAAGCGCACAAAAGGTGGTGGAAGGAATGCTTGCAGTAAGTCTAACCCCTGTCAATTGCTTAGGGTAGCATTCCAACCCATTGTTCTTTTGCTCACCATGCCACCTCAATATGGACCCAGCTGTTTGCAAATCAGTCTTGACCCTGCGCCAACAGAAACTGTTCAGCCCAAACCGCCAGGCCAGGTTATTCCTGCAGTGGAACACAGGCAACCCAGGACCAGTTTCACCCTGATTGGGGGTCTTTAGTCAGATGTAGCTTGATTCCAGTGGCACAGTGAGTAAGGGACCCATGTTTGGGTGTTCTCTCGGCCACATAGAGCATTACATCAGACACACAAAAGATGATGGAAGGAATGCTTGTGATAACTCTAACCACTGGCAATCGCTTGGGTAGCATCCCAACCTATCTTTCTTTTCCCTATCATAATATCTCTGTTTGGACCCAGCCTTATGCAAATCCGTCTTGACCCCGCTCCAATAGGAAGAGTCCAACCCAGAAGAAGCCTGTCCATACAGGCTGAGGGGCAATGCCCCCTACCTTTTTCAAGGCAATAAGAGTGTCTGTTAGGCTGAACAAAGGTCAGCCTAACAGAAAATCTCCTGCTTTGGGTCAGGCAGCCAGGAGCTAGACATGCGCTAAATGCGCCGGCTCCTGGCTGCCTGAGTTGAACTTTGCCAGGCTGAGGATTTCACAGCCCTGTGGGTGTAACCTCCTCAGCCAGGTAAAAGTGTCTCGAGACCTTCTCCCTTGTGAGGAAGGGAAGAGTCATAGATTGCCTAGGACCTGGACGCTTCAGTTTTAAGCCCTGAAGTGCCCAGGGCTGAGTCACAGTTAGTGACACCTCATCACAGAGTGGGTCGGGTCAGCAATCTCACTGACCTCATCCCACTCTGTGACGAGATTGAGACTGCACGAGATTGAGACTGCTGCCTTAAGGTTAGTCATTGAGGGAAGGCAGGAGTTCCAACTCTCCTGGGATTTCCGAGGCTTGGGACTACTGCATTCCATCATTGGCTGACCTGAAGGAATGCAGTAGTCCCAATCCTGCTGGTACCTCTGTTTTTGTTGTTTTTTTTGGTGCGTCCGTGTATGTGCCCCTGCCCATCTCCCTGCTAAAATTACCGTCCGCCACTGGTCCAACCTGAACTGATCGGCCAGGTCCTCCTGAAACTGTAACACGAGCAACCCAATTAGGGTGAAATCGGTTTTGGGTTAGTTGTGTTCTGGTTAAACCTTGCCTGGCCGTTCAAGCTGGACTATCACTGCTTGGGCAGTGTCAAGACTGATTTCCAAGTCACTGGGTGCAAACTCAAGTGGCATGGTGAGCAAAAGCACAATGAGATGGAATGCTATACCGAGCTACTGTAAGTGGTTAAGCTTATTGCAAGAATTCCTTCCATCTTCTTTTGCGTGTTTGAGGTCACAAGTATGTGCAAAGAGATAATGAGGACTGCGGTTTTCCCAATGAGTCAGTTAAAGGATTAATTGTTTTATTGGGTTTTGAGAACACAAGTCATTGCCTACATTCAAATGACAGTCAGTAAGAGATTGCAAGTCAAATGTAATCGTATAACAGAACAGTAAAAACAATGATACAAGTTAGAAATATCTATCACCACCACTTATCATCATATTCTCACTTATAAATAGGGTGTCGCAGAAATCTTGATCTTCTATCAGAACAAGGTCATGTCTTACCCTTCGTCTCCAGCCCTTCAAGTAACAATCAATACCCCTATCTTGCAGAAGAGGTGACAGTTCTGATGGTATCACCCCTAGGTATCTGGTGCATGTGGAATCGTTAGATTCATTTACAAATAACAATCAATCCGTACCAAAGGCAACAGGCTTATGCTTCAGAGCTAGGAACTCCCAAAATGTGATGGAATTACTCTCTCAAATCAGAATCAGAGACGGCCAACTTGCCCCAAAGTGCTATTACAGTTGCAATGAAATCTGCTTACCGTATAAATACTGAAAGATTTTAGGAACAGTGAAGCTAGATAGAATAACCTCAGAGGATTGGGTAACCCAGGTGTTAAACATCAGGTAAATGGCAATTCAGGGCCTCTGACCAGAAAATATGGAGTTTTGGGCAATTCTACAATAAATAAATCAGAGAACCTGTTGCTCCACAACCTTGTCAACACCTATCAGATATATTCTTATCCTGTACGTACACCTTATCAGTGGTATAATAACATAATGCTAATTTATGCATTACATTCTCCCCTCTCATGTTCCTAGCCACACTATGGGCCCATGTGTAAATCCTATACCATTTCATATTTAAGAAATTCCTTCTTATCTCAAACATCCTTTATCTTAGAGTCTTCCCATCATTGATACTTTGATAAAATGTTATGAATATCAGTAATCTGCTTTTCGTCATGACCCTTGAACACCAAGCCATTTTTCAAATGTGGTCAATTGTCTAGAAGCATGTGCCCTAATGGAATGGTGAAGGATCTGTTAATAGTGGAGTCTTTCCATTTTAGGGAATCCAAATTCAGCATGTCAAGGATTTAATTTCAACATAGTTATACAAGACACCCGTCTTCAGACAACCATGTCCATCCAGGTATGAAACACCCTTCCTGTAATGCTTCTGAAAAATCAATGTCATGGACTATTGCCATAAATGGAGAGGGGAACACTGTTAAGTGACTACTGACACCTGTGAAGTGGTATGCCACTACAAAGTTTGTAAATTAGAAGTAGGACACTTTACATAGCCAGGCAACCTAGGTATAGAGAGCTCTAGTGATCTGCTAGTTTTGATTTCTCATAGACCAACAAGTACACTGTTGCTTCCTGGAACCTCCATACTGTAGCTGCTGGCAGGTGCTTGGAAGTCTGACTAGGCTGACAGTTTTAAGTGAAACAAGTTTAAGGGATGGGCAAATTGAGCAATTTCCGGGCCCCAGTGAGAAAGTGAATGTACTCATGTACATGCCTTAATACAAATATGTTTACTATGAAAACACTAAGGCTCATGTGTGCCTTAACATGTACTGTTTCAATTTATTACTCAATTGCAATGTAATTTCTGATGGATACATCTGCCTCTGGATTTCTCACCTTTTGAATTACCCCTGTGCCAGTATTCCACGGAAATTCTTTTCTTCGCTCTCCCACATCGACGAGGACGTCACAATAGCACGGCTCCGCTCGCGACTTCGTATGATGTAATCTGAGCCATAAGAAGACCTCGTCAGCGTGCTGAAGTCAGATCCCTTTTCTCCACGCCGTCGCTGCCTAGTCGTTGTTTTCTGGGACTCTCCATTTTACATGTGATACTATTGTTTCTATCTTCTACTTCTTGTTGCAGTGAGAATGGCTACTTCGAAGAAGTTTGGTTTCAAGCCCTGCAGGGAGTGTGGGGCCCATATGACCATCACAGACCCTCACAATGACAGTCTCTGGTGTCTTTCTTTGGAGAGTGACGTCAAATGGTATTCGTGCTGTCGGAAGATGAACCCGAAGGGTCTGAAGGAATGTGAGGTGAAACTCTTCATGGCGCGGGTGAAAAAAGAGAGGAGGGGTCGCAAGAGATCAAAGTCGTTGACCTCATATACTTCGAAGTCGGAGAAGCATAAGAAAAAGAGAAGACATGGGTTTCGATGTCGATCTTCGAAGGGCAGGGCTTTGAGGTCGGCCTCCCCCGTACAGCAGCGTCATGACAGGCATACTATCTCGCCGTCGCCTACTCCTTCTCCGCAGGTGACTCCGGCCTACTCGCTGGCGTCAAGGGATTTAGCCTGCGCCCAGGGATTCTGCAGCACCCTGGGAGTCTTCTCCTGTGGCTTTGCCTGTACCGACTCCGATGTTTCCGGTGCCGCAGCCTCAGCCCCCTTTAAGTCCTAGGATGGATCCAGACCAGGGAGCTTTGGATCCTTATCCTCCCTTTCCAGGACCAGGATCAGATCCGTTGCATTTCCTAAATGCGATGTTTGACATGTTTGCCAAGGCATCTTACCCTACCGGTGCGCCGTCTGGCCCCGTGGGTCCGCTTACCCTTAATTAGGGTATCCCCAGCAGTATGCCCAGGCACCTTTCGTGCCTTTCATGCCTACTACATCTCCGTCATGGCAGTTTCTGGTGCCAAGGTTTTCGACTCCAATACCTCAATCTCTGGCGCTGTCTGGTGTTGGGCCGACATCTTCCAGGATTCGAGCGGCACCATTGCCCACTTCGGAAGGTCCTCCTTCGACGCGGTAGTCACTGGTGCAGTGGCTGGCGCCACCGCCTATGATCCCGAAGTGATGTTCCAGAAGGGAAGTTCAAAGACTGCTGGAAGAAGAGGAGTACCAGCAAGAACATGAGGAAGGGGAGATCCTTGACTCTGTGGACGACTTTGAGGGCTTACGGAAGGCCAGTGGCCTGGATACTTCCCCGGAGTGGGAGCTTTCTTCTCTGAAGGCCTTGCCTTCACAGGACATTGCCCCTTACCACTCAGTCGTCAGGAAAGCCGCCGAGCTGTTGGATCCTCAGTTGCCCTCAGCGGAGGTGAAGTCAAATATCTTGATTGAAGTGTTGCATTCTCCTTCCTCTTCTGTTGAGCTTCTGCTACCTTTCAACGAGGCGTTGACGGAGCTCACTATGGAGGTGTGGCAGAAGCCCTTGTCTGCCCCTGCAGTTTCTAGGTCAGTGGCAAGATGGTATAAGCCTGGTCCTGGTGATCCAGTTTTTCTTTCTGCCCATCCTTCACCAGAAAGCTTTGTGTTTCAGGCTTCTTGTTCCAAGCAGTCAACTGGATCCTTCCCCACCACCCTGGGAGATAGAGACTCGAAAAAACAGAACAATCTGCCAAAAAGCTGTTCTCCTCAGCAAGTTTGGCTCTGAAGTCGACAAATGCCACACGTTTGCTAGAAAGGTACATTCATGCACTATTGAATTCTGCCAAGCAAGTAGCTACTAAGTTGCTTGAAGATGACCATGTTCATTTTTTGGAAGCGCTATCAGACACACAAGCGGCAGCCCGTCAGATCATTCAGACAGGTCTGGACAAGGCGGACTCGGTTGCCAGGGTGATGGGCTCCTCGGTGGCTACCAGGAGGCATGCCTGGCTTAGGCCTGCAGGTTTCTCACCAGATGTACAGGCTGCTTTGCTCGATCTACCCGTTGATGGATCTAGATTGTTTGGAACGAAGGCAGATTCTGCGCTTCAGTGCTTCGAAGACAGTAGGGCTATTGCAAGATCCTTGGTCCTGCAGTCCCAGCCCAGGGGCTATGGATACAAAAGGTATAAAGGTTTTGGGAAGGCGGCTTCCTTTCGAGGCCATCAACTGCCACAGCAGCAGCAGAGCCCTTGGTACAGGTCATACAGAGGAAAAGGTAGAGGCCGTCTGCGAGAAGCCTCTCGACTACAGACTTCCTTCTCCTACTCCTCTCCTGTCGCCAGCACATGTACCACAGGAAAGCAGCTCCCGATCCCTCATGTTGGAACACGCTGGTCCTGTAGGGGGGCATTTGTCCCATTTTCCACAAGATTGGAAATCGGTTACTTCGGACCGTTGGGTTTTGAAACTTGTCGAAATGGGTACGCCCTACCTTTTCAAGAGTTTCCACCTCCTTGCCCTCCTCACCAAGGCTGGTGTTCAGAGGACCATTTGCTGCTTTTGCAGCAGGAGGTTCTTCCCTTGGCACAGAAAGGAGCGATAGATGTGGTTCCAGAGCTGGAAAAGGGTCAGGGATGCAACTCCCGCTATTTCCTGATCCCCAAGAAGTACGGCTGGTCGAGACCAATCCTGGACCTTAGGGTTTTGAATTTTTACCTCAAGCAGGAAAAGTTCAAGATGTTGACCTTAGATCAGGTTCTTTTGGCGCTGCAGCAGGGAGACTGAATGGTGTCAATAGACTTGCAGGATGCATATTTCTACATCCCGATTCTGAAGTCGCATCGGAAGAATCTCCGGTTTACAGTAGGGTCTCAACACTATCAGTTTGCCATCGTTCCGTTCGGTCTCACTTCTGCACCACAGGTCTTCACAAAGGTGATGACAGCACATCTCAGAAGGTCAGGGACTCCCATTTTCCCCTATGTAATGTAATGTAATGTAATGTATCCAGTATTTATAAAGCGCTCTATCACCCTACGGGTATCCTGGCGCTAAAAAGACCGAGGTTCCACTACACACACAGAGTTTACCCTCCTTAGGTGATGCTACACTACACCCTGGCGAAAAGATGGGTTTTAAGTTTTTTCCAAACTGTATGAACTTCTCTAGTTCTCTGATGTTAAATGGGAGGATAATCCACAGCTGTGCCGCTGCACAGCTGAATGCTCTGCCACCAAATCTGGAAGTTTGTGCTCTGGTGGTGCGGGCCAGGTGAGCAGTAGAGAAGCGAAGAGTTTGTGATGGGGAGTACCAGGCAAATGTTTTCCGCAAAGGCCGGGGTCCAAGCCCATGGAGGGCCTTGAACACAATACATGCAGCTTTGATCTGGATTCTCTGGGCCAGAGGAAGCCAGTGAAGATTGATAAGAGCCGCAGATGCAGAGTCATCCTGTCTCCTCTTTAAGGCTAACTTGGCGGCTTTTGTTTGTATTCTCTGTAGTCTCTTAACGAGAAAATTAGGCGCACCAAGAAGCAGGGTGTTACAGTAGTCTAGCCCGCTCAGGATGACGCTTCTGACTACGAAAGCCCTGGCTGACAGAGGCAACATGGGAAGGATCTTCCGCAAAGCTTTGATAAGGGAGAAATAAGTGCTAACTGTTTTATTTACATGTTTCTCCATACTCAGCTTATTGTTGAAAACTACCCCCAGATTGCTCACATCAGCCACTGGTATGCTAGGTGTGTCTGTCTGGATAGGCCAAAATTCATCTGGAAGTGGGCGAGGGACTTTTTTCACTGTACAGTTCAGAATTTCTATTTTCCGACCATTAAATTGCTGGGAATTATCCATAAGTCAACTAGCAGTCTTCCGCTAGCACTCGTAGAAGTCACTAAGTGATGCAGGCTCCCTGCCTTCCAGAGACAGGATGAGCTGCGTGTCATCAGCATAATTCACCAGCTTGATCTTATAAGATTTAATGATGGAAATCAGAGGTCTTAAATAAATACTAAAAAGGATCGGGCTAATGGAAGATCCTTGAGGGACCAAATGCTCAACCGTTCTAAAATTGGATGAAAAGGGGGGAGTCGTTCCACTTGTTGCCTATTTTCCAGATAGGACTTGAGCCAATTGAAAGCAAGGTCTTCCAGCCCGAGTTCCGCAAGCTGCCTCAATACAATTTTGTGGGTGACCGTGTCGAATGCGGCAGACCTCTGTCTGCCCTCATTCTGAGTTCGTCCAAATCTTCCTATCTGGACTATAGGCTGCTCAAAGCAAAGTTGCCAGATATGGTGCTGCGTCACTTGCAAGTAACAACACAACTGTTGTTTAACTTGGGTTTCTCGATAAATGTACCCAAATTTCCACTAGTTCTCTCTCAGCACATTTTTACAACACAATACAGACTGATCCTTTTAGCTGAACATGATACTTGGAAATCACTCCATCATAGTTTGGTCACCCAGATTTGTGTGAATAAACATCAGCTACAATTATACCGTCTGTTCTAGGGAATCTATGTCCGCTTTTAAACAAAAAAAGTTTTAGAATTCAGTCTCCCCCGGTCAATACCACCCAGTGGTGTGAATGACGAACATAAGAAAAAAGTGGCGGAAAAGGTTAGCAGTGCCTCAGGGGAGTAACAGCTGGGAATGTGCAGATTGGTTCTCACCTGCACACTCAGGTTCTCATCATCAGCAACTGCCAAACCGCAACAGAAAAGTGTAGATTAGTAAGAAAAAGAAACAACGTGCTCAGTGTGGTGTAACGTGATGTTGGTGCCCGGCTGTACCAACCCTGTGAGGAGTAGCGGGATCTGAGTTTGAATACCACTATCCAAAGACTAAAAACGAGCTAGACATCCTCTGGCTGTCCTATATTATTATGTGCTGTGGGTCTGCTCACATTAAAACCAAGACACACTGTTGCCTATTATTTATTTTGTTATAGACGGCCAACATGTTTCATTGCCAAAGGGGAAATTACGTCAATTTCTTCAGGGCAAGAGTTGGTTCTCACCACACTGCAAATATATTTATATGTTTTTTACCGGGTGGTTGCCCAAACTGGGCATACCTGAAACCCCCTCTGTGGATGTGTACGTGTCCAGGCTTGCACAGTCTCTCACCACTGCTTCTTAGCGATAGTGTATGGCAACCGCTCAACACCCTCTCAGCACAGTCTGTCCATGGGGGCAGTTCTGGACACTACTGTGTGCCGAGCTTTCCTGCCGCCGCAGATGATTCTCAACATTCAAGGAAATGATTCCTTTGTTTCACGATGGAGCGGTTGTTCGAGTCCTGAAGGTCCTACGCCTGCTCAATCTGTTCGCTTCATGCAGACTGTTGGTCAACCATACACGCTGGCACATGAGGGCACTCCAGTTTCTTCCCTCCCTTTGCGGTCAGTCAATGCAAGTCCTGATGGACAACACAACCGCGATTAGGTACATAAACAAACAGAGAGGGGTATGGTCATATCGTCTCTGCAGAGAGGCTCTGGTCTTGGGCTCAGGGCAAACAGATTTGTGTGTTTGCAAATCATCTGGCCGGGGTGCTAAAGGTGCGTGCAGACAGTCTCAGTCGGCAATACTCGGCCGATCACGATTGGCGGCTTCATCCGGAGGTGGTCCATCACATCTTTTGGATGTAGGGGTTTCCTCAGGTGGACCGTTTTACTACTCAGGAGAACGCGCACTGCCCGTCGTTTTGCCGTCTTCAGTTTCTGATGCAGGGAGCGTTGGGGAAGCATTTCAATTGGATTGGAGTTCACAACTATTTTATGTATTTCCTCCTATACCCTTGATTCCTCGAGTTCTGAGGAAGATTCGCTAAGACCGGGCCTAAGTCATATTGAAGACTCTGGATTGGCCAAGAAGGGTGTGGTATACAGATCTTCTTCACCTCTCTTTGCACCCTCCACTCTGTCTCCCTCTCAGGGTAGACCACCTCTCGCAGTTGCAGGGGCAGGTTCCACACCCCCACCTCCAGAACTTGCACCTTCATGCCTGGAGATTGAACGGGGCAACCTGAGTTCTGTCTCTATCCCACCGGATGTGGTGGATGTTATTTTATCATCCAGGAGACACTCCACAAATCTATGTATTCCTCTAGATGTTCCAAGTTTGTGAAATGGTATGGAGAGAGGTCCATTGATCCTTTGCAAGCCCATTTATCTGATGTATTTTGTGTTTAACTTTCCTTAGCTCAGTAAAGTTGTGCTGTGGCTACGGTAAAGGGTTACTTTTTTCGGCCTTGTTAACTTTCCTCTGTTTGCCAGACCAGCCGTCATTATTTAAGTCCCCCATTGTTATGAGATACATTAAGGGCCTCCAAATAGGTTCCCTCCCACTCCCTTCATTATGCCTCAGTGGGTTTTGAATTTAGTACTTACTTTCCTGATGGTTTCTCCTTTTGAGCCTCTTCATAGTAGCCCGTTGAGGCTTCTTACTTTCAAGACGGTTTTTCTGATCGCTATTAGCTTAATCAGGAGAGTAAGTGAGATTCATGTTCTTTGTTCAAAACCTCAGTTTTTAACCATTCTTACAGATAAGATGGTTTTCAGGACCTGGGCTTCTTTCCTGCCTAAGGTGTTCACTCCTTTCCATGTAGGACATTCTATTCCCTTACCTACCTTCTATCCTCCCCCTCCCCCTGCTAAGGAGGAGGAGAGGCTTCACTGCCTAGACCCTAAGAGGGCTGTCAGTTTCTACATGGACCGAACCAGCGACCTAAGACTGGACGACCAGCTGTTTGTGGGCTATGTTGAAAGGATGAAGGCCAAAGCTGTCCATAAACAAACAATTTCCAGGTGGATCATCTGTGCATCAAGATCTGCTATGCCTTGGCCAAGAAGGAGCCGCCTGAAGATATTATGGCTCGTTCCACGAGAGTTAAATCATCTTCTCCTGCTTTGGCTAGAGGTGTTCCTGTTGTAGACATCTGAAAGGCGGCAACTTGGGCCTCCCTCCACACCTTTGCAAAGCATTGCTGCTTGGATTCGGAGTTTAGGATGGATGGCCATTTTGACGCTCTGTTCTGCAAGATGTTTTGGTATAGGCGGGTGGACACCCTCCTCCGAGAGAGGAACAGTTTGGGGATTCAATTCAAAAGGTGAGGAATCTACAGGCAGATGTGTCCATCAGAAGAACAAGTTACTGACCTTCGTTAATGCTTTTTCTGGTGGATTCCTCACTGACCAACCCACCTCCCCGCTGTCCACCAGCTTATACCGAAAAAAACTTCTGACTGTTTGACATTGTTATTTTTCATATGTCATTTATATACCATACACTTTATTACTAGGGAATGCTTTAGTTTTTGACTTTTCATATATATATATATATATATATGTATATATATATATATATATATGAAAAACTTAATGACAGGCAATGCTACAGTAGGAGCAACTGGCAAACCACTAGAAGTGCTTGGGAGAAATTAAACACCAAATTGTACTCTTGGAGAGGACACGGACTTTTGAGTGGAGATTAACTTAAATTTTTATAAACAAATCATCCAATATTCCCGGTGTTTTATCTAATCCCAAAAATTCACAAAGATCGGTTTAAGCCACCAGGGAGGCCCATTATCTCGGCCAGGGGTGGGACCTTTGAAAATGTGTCTCGTTACATCGATCATTTCCTCCAAGACTTTGTAAAATCTTTGCCATCCTATATAAAAGATACCATGGACTTCTTGCAAAAAATTAGGACAATAGTGTGGGACACTGAGTATTTATTGATCACACTAGATGTGACTGCGTTATACACGAGTATTAACTATGCTGATGGTATAAAAGCAGTCGCACATTTCTTGAATAAGAGACCTGTATGCATGCTGGAACATAATAACATGATCAAAGAAATGTTGGAAATGTGTCTAACCAATAACTACTTTCTATTTCAGAATCAAGTGTTCCAAAAATTAAGAGGAGTTGCGATGGGGGCCTGCTTCTCCCCCAGTTACTCATGTTTACACATGGGGCTGTGGGAGGAGCAGGTACTGGGTGTCCCATTTGCAGAGGTCATGTCTAACAAAGTTGTGTCATGGCACAGATTCTTATAGATGACCTCTTTATAATTTGGAGGGGGTCATCTAGAGAAGCTGAAGAATTCATTTCAGACATCAACATTAATGATCTGAATCTCAAATTCACTGGCACGATAAGTGACAACAAGGTCAATTTTTTAGACGTCGAAGTTTATGTGGAAGGTGGCAAACTTCAAACCAAGTTACATCGCAAGGAAACCGCTGGTAACATGGTTCTCCACGCGTCTAGCCAGCACCCAGGTCACCTGATCCGAAGCATCCCTTATGGGGAGATGCTGAGGATCAGAAGAATTTGCAGCACGGACGATGCCTGCTTAACATCAAAACTTAACAGCAAGAAAAGGTTTCTAGAAAGAGGCTATTCAGAGGTCTTGGTTGATAAAGCGATGATGAGAGCCAACAAAACCAGCACTCTGCTCAGCACCAAAGGCAATGATGAGAAAGAGAACAAAGCAGTGAACAGTGTAGGTGGCCAACCGAGATTAATTACTGGGTATAGCCGCCAACACAAACAAATTCAAAAGATTGTTCGAAAAAACTGGCCAATAATCAGGGGGGATCCCGTGATAGGTAAAACATTAGCCAACTACCCAGCCATAACTTATAGTCGTGCCAGGTCGATGAGCGACATGCTAGTAAAGAGCAGCCCGGAAGTGGTGAACAAAGACAATTGGCTCCTGCAGAGTAAAGGATTCATCAAGTGCGCTGTTTGCAAGGCATGCACCATGGGGAAAAATAAAACGTTTTATATATCCCCATTCAGTGAGGCACCGATCTTGATTACCAAAAAGATGACATGTAAATCAGATTTTGTCATCTATGTGTTGGAGTGTGCTTGTGGGCTACGTTACGTGGGTAGCACCAAGCTACAGGTCCACAAGCGCATACTCCAACACATGAGAGCTGTCATCAACAGGGACGAAGCCTACCCTGTGGCGAGACATGTCAACTCTTGCCACGGGGGTGATCTGAATTGCCTCAGCTATTATGCTGTTGACATGGTGCCGCCACTCCGTAGAGGGGGCAATAGAGAAGCGCATCTGAGACTATTAGAGACCAGATATATTCTGGAGCTTGATACCAAGACACCAAATGGCTTCAATGCGACAGAGGACTTGTACACAGGCCTGTAGTAAGCAATGTAAAGAAATATTATGCATACATCTGTACAAGTCAGTCCATAGTTGAACAAATTTGCGGAATATGTCATTCAAACTAAACAAATAAAAAACTGCTTTTTAAATCAATTCAATTTATTTTATCACTAGGGGTAACTATATATTTTTCTTATTCATAGTTGTACAGGGTGTGACAGGACTCTAAGGGCAGTATAGATGCAGTTATCCACAATCAAATGCCCACTTGGGCTTTTACTATCAATCCTCCTTTTTTTCCTACTTTTTAACCCAGTCAAGAGAGACACCTAAAAAGGCATATTTTTGCACATTGTAAGCAGGATTTTGTACAAACTTTTATCAAAGTAAATTTAATGAATTCAATGAAATTAATATTGGTATTCAGTTTTTTGATAATTGTGTGTATATATATATATATTGCGATATTAGCGTAGATTTAATAGCAATAAATGAAATAGACGTTATTTAATATCTGTAATTTTGTATATATATGTGTATTTATCGCGAAATTTGCACAATATCCATTATGGGTTGTTACAATAAGGAGGTTTTGAAACTATGAATATGACGTACTGTATATATCTGTGCAATGTTGCTGAATATACTGGTTACGGTTGAAATTTGTGGAATAGGCAGAAGTATGTTGTTTATGTCTATAGGCCCAGGGTCAGGTGACCCCTGTTTGCACTTTAAAATCACGAGGTGTAAATGACCATGTCATGTGATCAAGGGCTTCAGGGCCCGAAACGCGTCATGGCGGACGAGAGGTAGCACTATTAAAAATCTGCAAATTCACCTGATTGGGTCCGGTTCGTTCTTTATTTCCAGCCAAATGGAGTACAGACGAAGTTCCTGGCATATATATATAATAAATAATAAATAATAAAAATCTTTATTTGGATAAAAGAGAAATATCCTTAAAAGCATAACAAATTGAATCCACAAATTGGTACATTGTAATTAAAAAACTACAAAACATACTTGTTCACAGTTAAACAATAAAAAACTATCGACGCCTGTTACTCAAATTATATTACACCTTAAAAATTAAAACAATTAGGTATTAGACAGCGATAACACTTTGCCGAGAGCAGGGAGAATTCATGTGCAGACGTTTAACAGCTAGGACTCATAATTCTATACTTAAAACTAGAGGCTTAAAAGCAGCTTGGTTTGGGTCACTGGGCAGAACAGCGCGGGCGGTTGCTGCTCCTTGCGCCTTTGCTGTAAAGATGCGATAAGCATCCCGAATATATGTTGCAATGGCGATATTCAGGGGTATGTTTTCTGGGCACAGAGAGGTGATAATTGCCTGTCTACAGGTCCGAACACCCAACCTGTTCCACTCTGCTCTAAGTTTACGTCTGCGTTGGGACGTAAGTGCGGGGCATAAGCAGACCACATGCTCTAGCGTTTCAGTTGTCATACCGCACCCTCTACAGGTTAAATCTTCCGTGGTGCGCTGCCATGCGGGCAGGTCTTTTAAAAAACGCCAAACCCCCAATCTAATGGCCAGAAAACTCCGCTTTAAATACAATGAATAGGTGCAGGAGAGGTAAGTAGCCGGAGATATGCGCCCATATGAGTTCATGACTGACCATGCATGACTGCGTCTACGGAGTAGCTCTTTGTCCATAATAAGTGAGCACATTCTGACACTCTTTTTGATACATATTTTAAATGCTGTCATGCTGGGATTGAGAGCCCATAGATCACCCACCGCCATTTCGCGGATAGCGTCTGTAAAGAGGCGGCCATACGAGCCCCCAGGGTTCTTCTGACTGATCTCCAACCAAACAAGAGACTCTAAGGTACCTATAGCTGCTTTTCTGAGTTTGTGACAGAAGTTTAAATATGTGCCGATGTTGGAGGCCTCATGATTTAATAAGCCCAATTCTAGCCTGATCTGAGCAGCAGAGGCAGATTTGGGCAAATGTAACACTTTTTTATAAATCTTGGTCACAAGTTGATTCAGAGTTGTGCTTAGCTTACCCCTAAATATTTCATTACCATACGTAAGGGAGGGTCCAATTTTTACTCTCAAAATTTCCAGTAGGAATGAGAGAGTTGGACCGGACAGCTCTTTAGCAAGCTTAGATAATGTGACCTGTAGGATCGTGGCTTTTAGTGCAATTTCGTCACGCTGTTTGAGGAAATTACCCCTGGAGTCAAAGTAGACCCCTAAATATTTGTATGAGCGTCCTGTTGTTAAATTATTATTATTATATGACCACACGCCGCCTCCATTGCGTTTCCTTCCAAAGGACACAACTTGGGTTTTCTTTAAGTTTACCTCAAGTTGGTTCTTAGATGTGTAACTGTGTAGCCTGTCCAAAAGCCTTTGGAGCCTAACCCGAGTAAGGCTAAAAAGAACCAGATCGTCGGCGTAAAGAAGATTGCTTATTGCTACGCCTCCAACCTTAGGGGGGTGACTGTTTATTTCATCAAGTGATATCGGCAGGTCTGCAATAAACAGGTTAAAAAGGAGGGGGGCCAGCACGCACCCCTGTTTGACTCCTCTGGTTGTCATGATTTTCCGTGAGAGGTGCGTGCCGGACCCCAGCTTCACCTGGACCCAGGTGTGTGAATGAAGATGGATTATTGCATCCAGAACTTTTTCAGGGATCCCCCATTTTTTCAGTTTACCCCATAGGGCTGCCCTTGGGGCCCGGTCAAACGCAGCTTTAAAATCAACAAAACAACAGTGCACAGATCTTGATGATGAAAGCGTTTTGTTGATAATTATAGACAATGTAAGCAAGTTAGTCAGGGTCCCTGAATTGGCAGTAAAGCCTGTTTGATTCATTGGTAGCAAATCCCGCTGTTCTGCCCATCCCTTCAGCTCCTTCAGAAGAATACCTGCGTAATGCTTTGCCTCGATGTCAAGGAGGGCGATTAGTCTATAGTTGCTTGGGGTGGCGCGGGAGCCCGATTTATGGATTGGGTGAATTATAGCCCCACGCCAGGAATCTGGAACAGTAGAAGTCCTAAGCACAAAATTAAACAAGATGGTTAAGTGCCCTGACCAAAAAGCTTTGTTGGATTTAAACAGTCTCTGAGGCAAACCATTTGGGCCCGGGGCCCCGTCCGATCTTGCTTTTGTCACAGCGTTGACAACCATTTCTTCGTTGATCTTGATCTTGTCAGTACAATAGCCTTCACAGTTTGAGTTCTTGCGACTGCAGATACTTTGGGGAGCTTCTCCCGCTTTGGAGGGGCTGGTTCCTATTGTCGCAGTGCTTTCCGGGGACCTAAAGTGGTCGGTCAGGAAGACAGCCCAGTCTGATTCCTGTATGTTTGCCGACCCAACTTTTGATGCCCCCGAGTTGGAGCGGTTGATCAAAGCCCAACATTTTCTCGCGTTGCGGTTTTTGCTTTCCCAAAGAAGCTTGGCCCATAGCTGGTTTTGATATAGACGTTTGTCTTTTTGTGTGGCCATCCTGAATGTTTTTTGCGCTGATTTGTACACATTACTGAGATCATTATTTCCTGGGGATTTTGTAAATGCCCGCAAGGCGTTGTTCCTGGCTTTCTTCAACGCCCTCGACTGGGTTGAGAGTGAAAACTGCCGGATTGTGCTGGCGTTGTGTTGGTGATGTTTGACAGGAAAAAGCGTGACCAGTTGTACACAGAGGGACGTCCATACGGTAATCGGGGAAGCCGTCTGATTTGTGACCCCATTGAGTAGAGCCAAACTTGCCTTCGTAATGTTAGGGCCTATATCGTCGCTCCATTTTAAGCGCCTCAAATTCTCGGTATAAATCCCAGTACAAGTACTTAAGGCAGGCGAATGGTACTCCGGCTTTATGTTAAGAGTAATGACCTGTGGACGGTGATCACTTTCCTGTCGTGGTAGGATGCTGGTATATATATATATATATATATAATCACTGAAGAAAAAAATAGGTTTCAGGCCTTATATAGTTAGGAATTAGCATTTAAAAAACCTTTAAAATTCTCTTAAAAAACTATAAGTTTTAGGGGTGTTATAGTTAGCTGGACATTTCACTCATACAAAACCATTGAAATTGCTCCTATATAGTTAGTTGTACTAACTCTATTTCGCGCACCCGCAATCCACTGCTGATGATGTCACATATTACATCATTCATGACATGGTCAGTGACATCACTGATGACATCTCAAATGACATCACTGATGACATCACTGATGACATCATCCAGTGAATGTGGTTTGCTTCGTTATTTAAATATGCATTATATATATAGCAATTTGCATTGAAGAATGAGTGGATATATAAAAATAAATATTTGGATGGAGGATTTAGTAGCAGTGTAATTGACTGTTTACTTGACCAATTTATAGTGTCTCACTAAATATAGTGGATAGTGACTAAACTGTTTGAATATCTGTATCACTTTGTCAGTTGTTGTGTAAACTGGTTCTCCAGTTGGTTACTAGCTATATGAAAGTCTGTATTAGTTATTGATTAGTTACCCGAGCATTTGTATGGGAGAGTGAATGTGTGTGTGGTTCGGTGGGGGGGGGGGGGGGGGGGGGGTGTGACTGCCCAAAGATGTGTGAATAGTTGATTCACTATATATATGAAGTTAAAACTACATGTTCTAACAGTTGTTTGGGTGAGTGAATATCTTTATGGGTGTGGTGATGAGCAAATATATATTTTTCAATGGTACATGTTCAACAAACTAGAAAAATAAAAGGCAGTGTATGTGTCAGTTGTTGTATATTAATAAGTATACATAAGACTCAATGATTGTGTGAGTGACTGTATGGATAACTTTATACTTGTAATAATGATTTTATAATTCACTAAGTATGACTTACTATCTAAATGAATAGATGAAGTTGTGTTTGTATAAGTGTGTAGCTAAGTAAATATGTAAGTATGATCCATTGTTTGCATAAGTGAGTAGGATGACTTCATATGTGAATAGGATGTGTGCTGGTGTGTAATGTCGATTTAGGTGTATAAGTATTTTTGATAGTGTTCTATTGTTCATTGACAGCATGTATGAGTGAATCTACAGGTAAGTGATTAGATGTGTGTATACATCTATGAATCACTGAGTGGGTTTTTAGATACTTGTATTGCTGTAACAATGGATTCAAATATGATACTCTGTATTTTTTTACAAAGAGTGATGAAAGATTTTACTAGTGTATGAAAAGGTGTATGTGATTGTCACGTGGATGATGTCATCAGTGATGTCATTTGAGATGTCATCAGTGATGTCACTGACCATGTCATGAATGATGTAATATGTGACATCATCAGCAGTGGATTGCGGGTGCGCGAAATATAGTTAGTACAACTAACTATATAGGAGCAATTTCAGTGGTTTTGTATGAGTGAAATGTCCAGCTAACTATAACACCCCTAAAACTTATAGTTTTTTGAGTGAATTTTAAAGGTTTTTTAAATGCTAATTCCTAACTATATAAGGCCTGAAACCTATGGTTTTTTCAGTGAATTTCAAAGGTTTTTTAAATGCTAATTCCTAACTATACAAGGCCTGAAACCTATAGTTTTTTCAGTGAATTTGCAAGGTTTTTTAAATGCTAATTCCTAACTATATAAGGCCTGAAACCTATGTTTTTTTCAGTGAATTTCAAAGTTTTTTTAATGCTAATTCCTAACTATATAAGACCTGAAAGCCCACCAGGAATCTCCAGTATGCGCCAGGGGACTGCATTGCAGAAAGGTGTAATGAAGCCACGCCCCTTTTTACACCTCTCTGCAACGCAGCCCCCATGCTTGTTTGAAGAGGGGGAACTAATTCCCCTTGCATACCGGGGGCCCCTGGGGGCCAACAAGCCCACCTTGAACCTCCAGTATGCGCCAGGGGGCTGCATTGCAGAGGTGTAATGAGGCTATGCCCCTTGTTACACCTCTCTGCAACGCAGCCCCCTGGCGCGTTTGCAGAGGGGGAACTAATTCCCCTTGCATACTGGGGGTCCCTGGGGGCCAACTAGCCCACCAGGAGCCTTCATTATGCGCCAGGGGGCTGCATTGCAGAGAGGTGTAATGAGGCCACGCCCTTTTTTACACCTCTCTGCAACGCAGCCCCCGTGCATGTTTGAAGAGGGGGAACTAATTCCCCTTGCATACTGGGGGTCCCTGGGGGCCAACTAGCCCACCTAGAACCTCCAGTATGCGCCAGGGGGCTGCATTGCACAGAGGTGTAATGAGGCTATGCCTCTTTTTACACCTCTCTGCAACGCAGGCCACTGGCGCGTTTGCAGAGGGGGTACTAATTCCCCTTGCATACTGGGGGTCCCTGGGTCATATCTGCCCAAACGCCGAAATTCCGAACGATTGAAAATTACTTTTCTTGAGAAACATTTGGATTTGGATTATCCTGTCCTATACTTTGGAATTTTTGAAAGACTGACTTTGAGGATGCTATAAATTACTCAAGTCTGCCCGAATTGTGTGGGTAATATTGATACCTAGTCACTTTGAATAAGAATGTACTTACGTCTCGTCTAACATTTGGAAGAAATATCTAGTTATATGACAACAGGATACCGACATAACTTGAAGGAAATAAGAACGCCCTGAAGAAGTTCTGTTGTACAGAACGAAACGCGTCAGCTGGCTGTGGTACATAAACTTAAGGAAAATTATTAAAAAATTATTATTATTATTATTAAAACTTATATAGCGCACAGCTACCCTGAGGCATCCCGGCGCTATGAACAGTACATCAACCGTGGGATCATGGAATAATGATAACGACTCACAAGGGAAACAGATGTGTTTTCACGCCTCTGCGAAAACGCAGGGTACAGGTCTCAGCACGGAGTTTTAGGGGGAGGGAGTTCCAGAGCATTGCTGTCTGCACAGAGAATCGTCTCCCGCCCGTGCGTGATCTTTTTACTCTCGGGACCTGGAGCAGACATCTTTGGTCAGACCTCAGTGCTCTGTTCGCTTTATAAGGCACTACCAAGCTCCTCAAAAGAGGAGGCCCGCCGCCCTGGAGTGTTTTATGGGCGATGGACAGTGCCTTGAACTGTACTCTCTCCCGCACTGGTAACCAGTGCAGTGCCTTGAGAGCGGGTCTGGCGGATTCTGTTCGGGGGATACCCATAAGGAGTCTAGCTGCCGCGTTTTGCACCTGCTGAAGCTTATTAAAAGTCGATTCAGGGGCGCCCAGAAACAGACTGTTGCTGTAATCAAGGCGAGATGTTATCAAACCCTGAATCAACAACTTCCTTGATGGAAAAGGAAGAAGCGGAAAAATTTTCCGCGCAGCCCGCAGCAGGGCAAAACAAACTCCCGCAGTTCTTTTGGCGTGAGTTCTAAGGGAAAGATCTTGCTCCAGCCAGACTCCCAGGCTCTTAATCTCCTCTTTCATGGTTGGAAAGTCACCCATACAGCTTGGCCAACATGACGGTGACAGTAGCGGCGCTTTGTTTCCAAGCAACATAATCTCTGTTTTAGAGCCGTTCAGCTTCAAGGCTGAACTGCTCATCCAGGTGTGGACGTCCGCCAGACATGAGGACAACAAGTCAGGGTTCTCCACCAGTTGAGGAAGGGCGACCACCAGCTGAGTATCATCAGCATAGACATTAAATAATGTCGGGCTCAGGGACGAGCCCTGCGGCACCCCCCACTGGAGAGAAATAGATGGAGACTTGTTGCTTCCTTCCCAGACCTGATAGGAGCGGTCTTCCAGAAATGAACTAAGCCATTTCAGGGCGACACCTGCCACACCCACCTTTGATAGCCGTTGGGTCAGCACCTGATGGTCAACGGTGTCGAATGCCGCACTCAGATCCAGGAGGATCACTGCCACTGATCCTCCTGAATCTAAGATGCGCCTCGATTCCTCAACGACCGCCAGGAGGGCCGTGTCGGTGCCCTGGCCGGGACGGAAGCCGGTCTGCGAGTCTCGGAGCAGACCATTCGACTCAAGAAAGTTGGACAGTCGATGGTTAGCAAGTTTCTCAGCAATTTTGCTGAGACCTGGCAACAGAGAAATGGGCCTAAAATTGGCCAGCTCAGCCGCGTCAAGGTTAGATTTTTTTAGAAGAGCCTTGACCACAGCTTTTTTCCAGGTGGGTGGCACCAAACCGCGAGAGAAGGAGGCATTAATCAGGTTCGTAATGGGCCCAACCACAGCGACTGCCGCTTGTTTTAGGATTTTAAAAGGGACAGAGTCAGTGGGGGAACCGCTTTTTATGGAAACTATAGCTTTTAGTGTTTCACTTTCTGAGACTGGGCCAAACGTGTCAAGGGAGAAAGGACACTCTTTTATCCCCATAAGGAGGGGTTCTTCTTGAATCCCATGAGATATAGCAACCTGGGGTAAAGAGTCGAGTATTTTTACAATTTTAGTATGAAAAAAATTGGCCAACTCCTTACACCTCTCAGGGTCATGGGTGACTGCTGGCTCAGGAACTTTTAGCAGTTCTTGCACCACCTTAAAGGTCTCCCTGGAGGAGTTTGAGGCAAGTTGTATTCGCTCCTCAAAAAATTGTGCTTTTGCCAGGCGGAGGGCCGCTTTATAGGCTCTCATCGCTGTCCAATAGTCCTTACGCCTGGCCGCATCAAATTTCTTCCTCCAGGCCCTTTCCAGTCTCTTGCATCCTTTCTTAAGCAGGCGGAGCTCAGCTGTGAACCAAGGGGCGGAACCCACTCGTTTCTCCCTCTTCTGTAGGGTTTTCACCGGTATGAAGCCATCAAGCGAGGCAATCAACCATCGGTTGAGGTCAGCATCTCCTTTAATCGGGTCTGCCTCAAATACGGGTTGTGAGTTTGCCAGGGCCTGAGTCCAGTCACCAATCGGTAGTCTGGACCATATACGGTCCACCACCACCTCTTGAGATGTCGGTTTTGAGGGCAGATTGATTTGCCATTCCATCGGCACTAAGGAGTGATCTGACCATGGAAGCGGAAGAGCTGGTCTGGCCCTCAGCCGAGGGATGTTCGAAAATAAAAGCACTTGAATATACACCAAGATTCAGCGCTTCAATAAGGACTCTAAGTGATATGATTTGATTGGACTTATTGTGCAAGTGGTGCTGTGCCAAACTTTGGAATATTCTCCACTACTCTCTACTACTTACTCTCTACTATTCCACTACTCTCTAATACTCACTCTCTACTACTCATTCTCTACTACTCTACTACTCTCTACTACTTTCTCTCTTCTCTCTACTACTCACTCCCTACTACTCACTATCTACTACTCTCTACCACTCACTCTCTACTACTCTCTACTCTCTACTACTCACTCTCTACTACTCTCTCTCTACTACTCACTCTTTGCTACTCACTATCTACTACTCTCTACTACTCACTCTCTACTTCTCACTCTCTACTACTCTCTACTACTCACACTCTACTACTTTCTCTCTACTACTCACTCTACTACTCACTCTCTACTACTCTCTACTATTCTCTCTCTCTGCTACTCACTCTCTACTACTCTCTACTACTCACTCTTTACTACTCTCTACTACTCACTCTCTACTGCTCTCTACTACTCACTCTACTACTTACTCTCTACTACTCTCTACTACTCACTCTCTACTACTCTCTACTACTCACTCCACTATTCACTCTACTATTCTCTACTACTCACTCTCTGCTACTCTCTCTACTGCTCTCTACTACTCTCCACTACTCTCTACTACTCACTCTCTACTCGGGAGAGGTGTGGCGCCGCGGCCAGGGCGACTGACGCTAGAATCTGGGGACCACGGTTCGATCCCCGGCTCCGGCGGCAGGTCAGCCCAGCACCATGTGACTCTGGGCAATAGCTCGCTTAATCTTCCCGACGGCCCCCAGCGCCTAGAGACCCTTACGGGTGATTGTGCGCTTTACAAATGTGGACTTTACTTTACTTTATTACTCACTCTCTTCTCTCTACCTCTCTACCTCTCTCTACTTCTTTCTCTACTAGTCTCTACCTCTCTACCTCTACCTCTCTACCTCTACCTCTCTACCTCTACCTCTCTACCTCTCTCTACACGCACACATATACACATATATATATGCACATATATGCATATGCATTTATGTATGTGTATATATATATACATACATATATAAACATATATAATCTGCATATCTATATAAATACAAATATAAATGCATGCATACATATACATATATGCATACATATGCATGTTATTTACATGAAAGTTTTAAAAACACTAATAAAAGCAAAGCTAAAAAGCCACCTCATTACAAACAGAATGGCTTTAACTTAAACGAGGGCGAGATCTATTGCATTTTCAATGCTTGTCTACTTTGGTTCCATCAAGAAGGCATTCAGATGTGTCACACATTTGCCATAAATTCTGAATGTTAGCACTCTAGCTGCTCATTAGATCACTGTAGTAAAGCTACTGCTCACCAGGGAAGTCTGCTGCTAATCATACTTTCTATGGCAAAATGAACCCCGTCATTTTGTTCCTTTTTAAATTAAATGTTTTCAGACTTACCACTTCATTCCAATCAAGATGGCTTCTGGTGTGCCATACTTTTGTCATAAGTAAGACTGTTAGCGCTCTAGTTGTTCTTTAGAACACTCTGGGACATTCTGTCATTGGGCTATACTTGGGCTACATCTGGTTGATATTTGGGCTACATTTGGGCTCTCTTGTCTCTGGTGGCCATCTTGGGAGACTGCATGTCATCATTTTTTAATGAAATAGAAGAGGATTTGGGAAGTCACTCAAAATGTGCCCTAATTTTTCTTTCTGCAGCACTAATCATACTTTCTATGGCAAAATATACCCCCTCATTTTGTTCCTTTTTAAATTAAATGTTTTAAGAGTTACCACTTTATTCCAATCAAGATGGCTTCAGGTGTGTCATACCTTTGTAATAAGTAGGACTGTTAGCGCTCTAGTTGTTCTTTAGAACACTCCAGGAGGCTGCCGTAGAACACAAAGGAATCAACTGACAGTCTCTGTCCTTGTTGGATGTTCATGTTTTACTGAGAATGTCAGACTTCATTCTCACATGACTGAGAAAGATAATGTGAATTTACAGAAAATATGCTTTCAGTTTAGCTTATAGATCCCCTTCCAAACCACTGTGGGAAAAGCATGAGATAATAGTTTTCTTTCAAACATGATATCCCAGCAGAAGGCTTTTTCACATGGTAAAATCACCTTAGAACACACCACAATTCCTAAAAGGAGTATGGTACCATCAACAAATGATTTATAATGTAACTAAAGTCCTAAAACCCTCTATTAACTACAATGCTTTTTAATGAGGTGCTATCATGTATATTGGTCCCAAGATGGCTGCCAACACTTCTTGGATGAAGTGTTGACAGCCAATCAGATCTCACGATGAGATGTGTGGTTAGGCTCCGCCCAGATATATATGTGTTTTTGAAGTTAATTTTCATAAAAACCACTGGAGCAATTTTTACCAAATATAGCAAAGGCACTTCTGCGTACCAGTCCCTACAATTTTGCCAAGTTTGGTGTAATTCCGTTCAGCTGTTCGGGCTGTAGCCTTGTCAGAACGTCCTATGGAAATTAACATGGGGAAAACACGTTTTGGGACCCCTCTTTTTTCTCAGCCCCCACTTCACGAATCTCCCCGAAACTTTCAGGTTTATACGCATATATATATATATATATATATATATATATATATGTGTCACACCAAACTCCTCCTCACGAAAGAGCAGAGGCCACAACGAGGGAAATCCATGGAAGCAGCTTTATTAACGTACTTATGGCGAATGCATTTCGGCGTAGTTTTGCCTTCATCCGCGCCCAAGTATTCAGGAGGCTTCCATCATCTGTAGATGTGTGTCCTGCCGCCTTCTTATTAGTATAAGATGGCTCCGCCCCCAACGATGTCAGCTCACCTGTTCCAGTTCACGGAGTGTTAGTGGAATGCAACACCCAGAATGCAAAGTCCCAGGTAGGTGATGCATGGAAAGTGTGTAGAACCAAATGGTTAGGCGGAATGCAGTATTACGATGTTGAAAAACCTGATTTTCCTGCTTGAAATGAGAACAAAGCGCCTGTTCAGGTCCCCGCACCGCTTCAGCCACACAGTTCAGGTATAACTCAGCGGGGGCAAAGCGCCTGTTCAGGTCCCCGCACCGCTTCAGCCACACAGTTCAGGTATAACTCAGCGGGGGCAGTAATGACAATTCATACCGCCCACCATGAGGTTAATAACCTCGCAACCGCTCTGTCTCTCCCCAAACGCCGTGGCGGGCCCAGGCCAGTCCAATTCCTTGGAACAACACAAACTGCCGAAACAGAGCCAGTGGAGTCCGGGCCAACTTTCAGAGTGGGGGGCCTCTGTACTGTGTCTCTGGCCAACGCAGAAAAATATCACACCAAACTCCTCCTCACGAAAGAGCAGAGGCCACAACGGGGGAGATCCATGGAAGCAGCTTTATTAACGTAAGTATGGCGAATGCATTTCGGCGCAGTTTTCCCTTCATTAGCACCCAAGTATTCAGGAGGCTTCCATCATCTGTAGATGTGTGTCCTGCCGCCTTCTTATTAGTATAAGATGGCTCCGCCCCCAACTATGTCAGCTCACCTGTTCCAGTTCACGGAGTGTTGGTAGACTGCAACCTCCCAGAATGCAAAGTCCCAGGTAGGTGATGCATGGAAAGTGTGTAGAACCAAATGGTTAGGCGGAATGCAGTATTACGATGTTGAAAAACCTGATTTTCCTGCTTGAAATGAGAACAAAGCGCCTGTTCAGGTCCCGCACCGCTTCAGCCACACAGTTCAGGTACAACTCAGCGGGGGCAGTAATGACAATTCATACCGCCCAGCATGAGGTATATAACTTCACAACCGCTCTGACTCACCCCAAACGCCGTGGCGGGCCCAGGCCAGTCCAATTCCTTGGAACAACACAAACTGCCGAAACAGAGCCAGTGGAGTCCGGGCCAACTTTCAAAGTGGGGGCCTCTGTACTGCGTCTCTGGCCAACGCAGAAAAATATCACACCAAACTCCTCCTCACGAAAGAGCAGAGGCCACAACGGGGGAAATCCATGGAAGCATTTTTATTAACATAAGTATGGCAAATGCATTTCGGCGTTGTTTTGCCTTCATCAGCGTCCAAGTATTCAGGAGGCTTCCATCATCTGTAGATGTGTGTCCTGCCGCCTTCTTATTAGTAACGGATGGTTCCGCCCCCAACGATGTCAGCTCACCTGTTCCAGTTCACGGAGTGTTAGTGGACTGCAACACCCAGAATGCAAAGTCCCAGGTAGGTGATGCATGGAAAGTGTGTAGAACCCAATGGTAAGGCGGAATGCAGTATTACAATGTTGGAAAGCCCGATTTTCCTGCTTAAAATGAGAACAAAGTGCTCCCTCGGGTCCCCGCACCGTTTCAGCCGCACAGTTCAGGTATAACTCAGCGGGGGCAGTAATGACAATTCATACCGCCCAGCATGAGGTTAGTAACCTCACAACCGCTCTGCCTCTCCCCAAACACCGTGGCGGGCCCAGGCCAGTCCAATTCATTGGAACAACACAAACTGGTGTAGTGTCGGAGGGGAGGAGACAAGATGGCGGGTTGATGCCGTCTGTGAGCACCAGCACGCAAGGAGCTCCTGAGGCTCTTCTTTCTATTTGAAAAGTTTGTGCTGAGAAGCCGATGGTGGATTGAAGTTTTATAAGGAAATACCTCAATACCTCAATATTTTAAAACAAGAGTTTCGAAGACGAGGGCGAAGACTATAGCCCCGGCATTACGAGTCCCCGGGATACGCTGGACTCCAAGGTTGCTAACCGCTGGATATTTTGAAACTGCAGCGAGAACGGGAAAAAGAGGAGAGAGACTTGCCGGACTGAGCAGTCGAGCCGATGCCGGACTGGTGCCGAATGCTGGAGGTGACGCGGATTGGCCTCCGGCGCCTGCCGTCCATGCAGGTGGCTGAGTGTTTGGCGGCTCAGCAGTCCCTGCCGAGACTGTGTTGCCATTCTGGACTTTGTCAGCAAATACGGGGGCTTTCTGAGCGCCCGGCAGCCATGGCGCCTCCCAAAAAATCTAGCGAAGAGCACCAGAGCTGCGAATCGCACACTGGTAAGTGCTGCTTGCGGCTCGGACGGCGATACCAGTGCAGGGAGTCAAAAGACTGATAATGCTGGTCAAAAAGCTGTGGGGAAATTTGGAAAACCGATACTGTGCTTTTTACAAACAAAACAGTCATCGGAGTTGTTTTTGACAGAGGGGGTAGTGGAAGCGAATGCTAGCAACAGACTAGCGGAGGTGGTGGAACAAGCAATACAAGTGCAACAAACTATCTCTACACCTCTAGGCTTTAGTAAGGCAGACACAGTGCGGGGAGAGTGTGGTGTTGAAACAAGCTTTTCAAATGAAGGACCTAACTGCCCTGAAGATGCTTGCAAGGAGAAGCAAGGTCAGGCGGTTGTGGATGGGACAGATAGCAACACTGCAGATGCCCTGAGTAATTACCTCGAACAGCAAATTAATTTTTATAGAAAAGAATGTGGATACTCTTTTGAGGGCTGAAATTGCAACTAAGCTGGCTGCCGAGCCCTTTGAGGGTGGTGAACTTGAGGAGCCAAACATGGTAAATGAAAAGAATTGCTCTGTATTATCTCTGAAAGGGTTAAAATCTACAGAGCTAATGGCCCAGGAATTGGAATTGGATTTAAGAGCAGGAGCTACCAAGGCGCTGAATTTAGCAATAAATGGACAAGATATAGAGGGTAGTATTTTGCCTATCCAGGAGGAGAATAGTATTATAGTCCCGACTTCAGGCATAGATCTTAAGAACGATTCCTCACAAGCTAATTATGATAATGATGTATCTTTGTTGGCAGGGGGATTGGAGGAGGTCCAGACATATAAAAAAAGGGCCAGAAGTGGGTAAGCTACTAAGCCTCCCGTCAACAAAGAAGCAAACCTCTAATTCATCAATTGGCAAGAAGAAAAACCCAAGGGCTATGTCAACTAGTAGGACACCCAGGGGAGCGAAGCCAGGGAAATCAACTAAGATATCAACCGGATCAGTACAGCAGTGTGGTAGCCAGAAAAGGCAACAGTTTATAAATGTAGAAACAGTGAGCCCAATTTGACGATGGGTGCAAGCAAAGCGAGGGGTTAAATCCCTGATATCTCGGTTGTCGGATGCTGGAATAATGGATGATGTGTGTGAGGCACTCAGACTTTCAGTGAATGGGTCTCCAGTGGAGGAACCAGAGGACATTTGTCCACAGCAAGGGGAGAATACAATGGGGCAGGAGGAGGAGGATGAAGAGACACGTGATGAGGATCCCCAAACAAATGAAACCTCAATGCTCACTTTAATCTTGCAATCTCTTGAAGAACAAAGAGAGGAGACACAGGAAATGTTCACCCAAGTTAGGGCTGATATCCAAGGTATACAACAAACAATGAAGGAAGTGCCCTAAAAAGTAACGACTCTTACAAACGAAATAACTGATCTACAGACTAGAGTTGCTGAAGGCGAGGAAACAACACTAAAAACTACTGGCAGGGTACAACAACATGATGATATGCTCGAGAAAATGCAATGGAAGATAGAGGATTTGGAAAATTGCCAAAGGAGACAGAATTTGAAGCTGTTTAGGATTCCGGAAGGGTCAGAGGGGTCAGGCCCTAGAGCGTATATTGTGCAGCTATTGCAAAGGGCTTTTTCGGATCTTGGGGATTGGGACTGGGACTGCCAGATTCAAAGTGCCCATAGACTTCCACTGGTACAGCGAAGACAAGACGCACGTTTCCCACGCCCGTTTCTCATTTACTTGGGGAATTTTTAGCTCCGGCAGGCTGTTTTTTTGAGGCGGGTCCTAGATCGCCTGTTACTGTTGAACCTTTTGTAAATTTTTTTCGCTCAGATTTTTGTAAATCAACAATGGACAGGTGCTGGCAACGGAGACGGTTGATTGATCCATTCAAAAATAGTGCGGCACAAGCATATTTGCAGGAACCAGCACGCCTGAAAGTCTTACCAGAGGGGCACTCATTTTTTTTATGTGTGAAAGGGAAGCGAAAGAAACAAATGGCAGAGCAGGGGGGGAGCAACTACAAAAAATTATTGAGTATGGCTGTATTATCTCTAAGCTTAAGCTAGGGTTTAAACCCTTATTTTTTCTTGTAAGGGGGTATTTCTTGTTTTGTGTTTTGATTTGCACTTTTTAGTCAGCAATGGGTAGTGAGCCTCGGGGGCCACCACAGGGACTGGTTCTCATTCAGCTGCCAAATACAATGGCAGCCGTGAAAGAGGATGATTCCTCCTTCTAGATGTAGGTTGGTGGGCCAACCTTCAGTGCAGGTTAAGAGGGTGGGTGGGGGTGGTGGAGAGGGGGGTTTAAAAAACAGAAAAGTCAACTGAAGGTTAATAAAAAGTAAAGAAGATAATAAAGGAATAGGAAAAAGCACCCGAATGACAGTGTTAAAAGCGATAGGTAATAGACTCTTATTTTTGTTATGGCAGGGTTTAAGTGTTTAGCATGGAATGTGGCAGGGTTAAACAGTAAGATCAAGAGGCAATTAGTGGCAGAAGGATTGAAAATGTATAAACTGCAAATAGTTATGCTGACGGAAAAGCATCTCGCATATAAGGATCGCGGGTTATTAAAACAATTGGGATTTGAAGTAGTAGTGTGTACAGCGCAAAGTGCCTCAATACGAGGGGTTGCTATATAAAAGCACAAAGGTTTTATGGCTATGACGGGTAAGATAATGGCCGACAAAAACAGGAGATGGGCTATATCTCAGTTGACAATTAAGGGAAGGAAATATGTATTTTGTGTACTGTATGGTCCTAATATCGATGATCCTTCTATATTTGATGTGATAAATGTTGAATTGCTGAATTGGGAAGAGAAACGGGTGGTGATGGGTGATTTTAATTGCATCATGGATTATTGAATTGATACAACCAGATGGGGGGCATTTCATAGAATGCGAAAGACAAGGGCTGCAATCGAGGAATTAGGGTGTTTACAGTGTTTGAGGGATGTGTAGAGGACTCTATATCCTATGGATCCAGGCTATACTTATTATTCAGCTCCACACAAATTCTATTCACAGATAGACATGGCTTGGGTTACTGCTTCTATTTTATGGGAAATGGATATGGAAGTATGTCCAAAAGTAACTTCAGATCATAACCCTATTCTCTTAACATTAAAAGCCCCCGATGAGAATAGGACGCCTAGAAACTTCTCGTTTCCCAGGTATGTGTTACTAGACGAGGAATACGTGGCTAAGACCAGAATTCAGCTTGAGTATTTGGGAGAATGAAGGATCTGCCTCCCCTATAGTAATCTGGGACACGTGTAAGGCTGTTATTAGAGGCTATACTCAACAATATATTTTCCAGCAAAATAAGGATAAAAAAACAAAGATAAAGAGATTATTTTGGCAATTCGTATGGCAGAAGACCAACATGCTGAGGCAGCACTGAAGGGGGCTAGCGATCTTGAACGATTGGAACAACTGGGATCTTCCTTAATTGAGCTTAGGTCAAAGCTTAAAAGTAAATTTAGGGAAAAAGTTATGGTAAATTATAGCAAGTATCGTGTGTCGCAATATGATTTCTGTGAAAAAATCGGTAAGATTCTTGCTTTTAAGGTTGCAGACGACAGAGCCAAGGCTCATATTAAGGCTATCAAGGGGCTGGATGGTATCTTGTATGAGCAACCACAACAGATTTTAGAACAGTTTGTTTTGTATTATCAAGCATTGTACGCTCCACTGTCTGATCCCCAGCAAGAGGATATCTTTAGGTACATTCAAAATAATCCCCTGAAAAGTATGGGGATGAAGACGCCGGATCTATTGGATGAAAATATATCAGTTGAAGAATTGGATAGGGCAATTAGTGCTTTGCCTTCAGGTAAGGCAGCAGGGGAAGATTCAATCCCCCTGGAATTCTATAAGACTTTTAAAGATGTCAGGCTGGAGCCTTTTAATCAGGTTATAGAGTTTATTGGCACTAATGGTATAATTCCTGATTCATGGAATAAGACTAAAAGAAATTTTTGTTTGAGGAAAAATGAATCAGCGGAGTAATGCGGGTCAAATCGGCCGATTTCACTTTTAAACGCGGATGTGAAAGTATACGCGAAAATTCTTGCTAATCGTTTATCCCCTATAATGCCCAATTTGGTCTCTTGTCATCAGCATGGGTTTATCCAAGGGAGAGATACAACAGCACATGTTAACATGGCAGTGCCTGTTTTTGATGTGGAAGTTATTAGAACCACCCCACTCAGTATGATATTATTAGACACAGAGAAGGCGTTTCACCGAGTGGGATGAAGGTGTTTATGGGCTACATTGTCAGCTTTCGGGATTAAGGGCCAATTTGAAAGGCTGATATGTGCTTTATATGATAAGCCTTGTGCCAAACTTGCGTATCTAGGGCTGCAATCGTCGCTCACTTATAGAGCCATTTATTCAAGCTTTACTAAATAATCCACTCATACGTGTTTTTGAGGCGGGAACAAAGTCGCTCAAAGTCATTGCATACGCAGACGACGTATCGTTTTTTTCAACAAAGCCAGCAGAAGCGCTATCAGCGATAACAGAGGCAGCTTGCACGTTTGGTTTAATATCAGGCTATAAGCTAAATGTAAACAAGACTCAAGTTCTTCTTAATTATGAACCGACAGATACTATACAGGGAGTCTGCTCGGTGGTTACATACTTGGGTGTCAAAATAGCTGAACAAATAGGCAGAATTTTTCTTTAAACTACGAGGAGCTACTGAAGGAAACGGTTAAATCTTTTTAAAAAATGGCATAAATTGCCTATAGGTATTATTGGTAGAATCAATATTATAAAAATGAAGGTCTTACCTAAGTTTCTCTATTTTTTTCATGCTATTCGATTGCAAGTTTCCAACTTATTTTTTAAACGACTAGATGGAATTCTAAGCAGTTTTGTATGGGGATACAAGAAAGTGCGGCAAGCGGTAGAACGGTTAAAATTGCCTTTTGTACAAGGGGGCCTGGAATTTCCAGACTTTAAGCTGTACTTTAGGTCTGCTTACTTTATTTGTTTTCGGAGTCTTATGTCTTATTAATTCTGAGAATATTCACTTTTGCCATGAGTTCACTCTAACAAATGAGGTCAATATGTTTTTGTACAGGATAAATGACCCAAACTATTTTAAAAGGGTCAAATTCAAGACTATTCGGGACAATGTATTCAAATGGCATGCTATTATGCTTAACAATAGCATTCCTGTGTGTCATGATAATTTTGCATTATGGCACAATCCAGGCTTGCCAGAGATATTTCAGGACGCAATGGGCAGTAAATGGGACAGTTGTGGGGTCAAAAGTCTGGGGGATTTATACGATTATAATGGTTTTATTTCCTTTGAGAAGTTGCAGATTGTATATAAACTGCCTGACCATATGCTGTTCAAATTCTATCAGATTCGGGATTATTTTTTAGGAGACATAAAATTGGTAAATATAACTGATTCGGAGATATATATTTTTTTTTAATGCAGTAGAATCGAAGAAATTGATTAGTAGGGTCTACAAGTGGCTAAGTAGTCATAGAAACAGACGAGTCTGGGAGATTAGCGGAATAATGGAGCAAGGTGTTAGGTGAGCCGGTAGCGGCTGGTACTATCTCGAAAGCTTTTAGTATAATCGATAAGGCTGTTCATTCTACGAATTTACGATTGCAACAATACCGTATGTTATGTCTCTTGTATTATATTCCGGAAAGAATAGCTAAATGGTCAAAGGACAACACTATGACTAGCGATCGTACAAGGTGCCCCAGGTGTAAACTATACGCAGCCGACATAACACACATGTTTGTAGCTCGCCCAGTATTGGATATATTCTGGTCAGACGTCGGGAGGGTTTTATCTCAGAAGTTGGGGATAGGGGCATCTTTGCCACTCCGGGAGATCATGATGGGATATAGTCCAGAGTATCCTAAAAATAATAGTTTATTTCTATATTATTGGTCTCGGCTAGATTAAATATAGCCAGGGAATGGATCTCACCAAAGCCACCATCTGTTATGGATTGGTGGCGGCTGGTGAGACAAATTTACGATATGGAACAAGCATTGGCTAAAGTAAGAGGTTCTCGCTCAATGGTAAAGTTTATGTCAATTTGGGGGTCTTTGTTTTCGACTGATTGAAGGTTCTGTGCTAAACCGTATTATGCCGGAAGGGTCTAAATATATTCTGTATGTTTGTTTTTTTCTTTTTTTGTATACACTGCTGTGTGCTTTTGTACTAACTTCCAGTTGACAAATAAAAAAAAAATCAATAAAAAAAAAAGGAACAACACGAACTGCCGAAACAGAGCCAGTGGAGTCCGGGCCAACTTTCAAAGCGGGAGCCTCTGTACTGCGTCTCTGGTCAACGCAGAAAAATATCACACCAAACTCCTCCTCACGAAAGAGCAGAGGCCACAACGGGGGAAATCCATGAAAGCAGCTTTATTAACATAAGTATGGCGAATGCAAGTATTCAGGAGGCTTCCATCATCTGTAGATGTGTGTCCTGCCGCATTCTTATTAGTATAAGATGGCTCCGCCCCAACGATGTCAGCTCACCTGTTCGAGTTCACGGAGTGTTAGTGGACTGCAACACCCAGAATGCAAAGTCCCAGGAAGGTGATGCATGGAAAGTGTGTAGAACCAAATGGTTAGGCGGAATGCAGTATTACGATGTTGAAAAGCCCGATTTTCCTGCTTGAAATGAGATAAAGTGCCCCCTCAGGTCCCCGCACCGCTTCAGCCACACAGTTCAGGTATCACTCAGCGGGGGCAGTAATGACAATTCATACCACCCAGCATGAGGTTAATAACCTCACAGCCGCTCTGTCACTCCCCAAACGCCGTGGTGGGCCCAGGCGGTCCAATTCATTAGAACAACACAAACAGCCGAAAGAGAGCCAGTGTAGTCCGGGCCAACTTTCAAAGCGGGGGCCTCTGTACTGTGCCTCTGGCCAATGCAGAAAAATATCACACCAAACTCCTCCTTACGATATATTTATGCGTAACCTCATGTAGGGCGGTATGAATATATATAGTATGCATTTGTGTATATATTATGTATACTGTGAATATTGTATTATGCTGTCGGTCCACCTGTTCGCATCGACGGCATGGAAAAAATGGGTGGAATTGACGTCAGCACGTCGACGAGGTCTTCTTATGGCTCCGGTGCTGTCATATGGGGTCACGAGCTGAGCCGTGCTATTGTGACATCCTCGTCGACGTGGGAGAGCTAAGAAAAGAATTTCTGTGGAATGCTGTTGCAGGGGTAATTCAAAAGGTGAGGAATCCACAGGCAGATACTGGATCCACCAGAAAAAGCATTACTGAAGGTAAGTAACTTGTTTTTTATTACTAACTTGAAGATGACAGATTGAAAACACACAGGGTGCCTGAGCATTAAAGGAACTTGGTGAAAAAACGTCCCTTTCCAAGGTGAAAAATGTTCTGACCTACAGATTCAAACAGAGATATTTAAGAGGTCACCTCACCCACAACTTATTGTGGCATGCTTCATCCTCTGTGACCACGCACACGTGAGTAAGATGCTACTACTCTAGTGGACTCAACCAAGCCTCGGAGTTCTTAGATATTCTTTCTTGCAGAACGGTTACAAATGCCCAGTTCTTACGCTAAAAATACCTAACAACTTCTCTTTATTTATAAGTACCCTTGGTATGTATCAAAAACAAAAATGTGTGGTGTAAGGTTGAAAAAAATGTTTCACCTAACCACATATAACTGCCAACATGTTTTGAGCGAATTGTGTGCCAAAAATGGTTTACAGTCTTCAAGGTTTGAGAACCTCCTACCTACCTCATACATACATAGCAGGCAAAAATAATCACAAGTTATGGGTCACTGTGGGTGTCTGACCCCATATTATACCTCAGATAGCCATGTGTAGTTTATAGTTTAGAGGTCTAGCCTCTGCAAATCTCTTTTGGAAAAATTGTGACTAATGCCATGGACCTCTGAGGCATGTACAATTCCCATTTTTCCTTCTATCTGGTTCTGAGGGGGAAATATAACATATATGTTTAATGTGTTTATTGTTATCAAACCTCCAATATGTATACTAGTCTAGTAGGGATCTCTATACTGTAAATGTAGAGTCTGGAAACTTGTAATAATTTAGAGATTTTCAGCTTTTTAGTTCAAGGGGATGAAGTCACTGTTCATGTCCAATTCAATGGAACTCTGTGTCTGGTAAATTATTGTAAAGTGTTCCCCCTTCACAGGTTGTGAAAAAATGTGTTTGTGTTTTCATAATCAGTAGAGCAGATACATCAGATGATCTAGAAGATTCTCCAGACCTTATGTGGAGGCATGGTGTTCATGTTTTAACAAGTATTGTGGCATTTCGTGTTTTCAAGATTAAGGGGATTAAGTCATTTTGGGTGTTCAATGCCATATAACTCTAAGCAGCATATAATTTCAGTATGAACCATCTCCAGAATAAAAAAAAAAAAAGTTTATTTATTTAAAAACTATACAGATGCAATGACAGTGTTCTGATTACCTCTCACGTGCCTTTTCAACACTCTGATTCGCTCTAGCCACTTCCTGGCCATGACCTGGGAAACTGGATCCCTAGTGGTCTGCATACGCTTCACTTACCTATCAATGGGGCTTCTTTGAGCTTGTGGGTCTGGAGGAGCACATGACTCCTCACCGGCGGCATCCTGCCTTTGCTAGAGACGTTTGCTGTGGGCATCCTTTAGCCTAGCACAGGTTGGTCGGCCCTAGGCCCCCATTGAGGTTTCACCCAGCTCCCACTGGGGCTTGTTACATTGAGTCACACTCTGTTACTGCATGGGAGTGTCAGTCCAGCCGTTCAGCTCTGGATGTCCAGGCATGGGCAACTGTGGTGGTTTTTGCTACCTGCACCCTTTGGTCTTATCGAGGAGCCATTCTACCGTGACTATTAAACCCCCCAACTGGAACCCCGGAGAAGCATCAAGTTGGAGAGGTAAACCCAAGGTTGTGCGTGCATGCAGTTGTGGGATGCCACAGACAGCCACGCATCTCCAACTTGATTTCACCCGGCAGGTGCACAGATGCCTGGTCAGGGCTAGCCCAGCCCAGCTACACAGGACCCGACAACCAGATGCCTGACAACAAGAGATGGTCATTCCACCTACATTTCGGTCATCACAGCCCACCACAGTGGGCAGGAGCCAGGGTTCGACCCATGCACGTCAATAATCATGTAGGTGGTGCCCAGGGAAGGCATTGGTGGAGAAGAGCCAGGCTATCCCACACAGTTAAAGCAACTCATGCAACTACCTTCAGGATGTGTGCCTGGAAATCACCACAGCTGCTCCCCTTTTGGCCCTCAAAGGGACAACTACACAAAACCATGGGTTCACACATAGAGATGTGGCATGGTGTCTCCGCAATAAGTTGGGGTATCCTTATTCCCCCAAAGTGCCCTGGGCCCATGGCGGGCTGCACCTGAGTCACTTGAAACCTGGACAAACTTGGATCTGATGTGGGCAATCAAGGCAGCAGATCCTCTTGTGGCTTAGCACTGGAAGTCACTGTGATATGGTTATCCGGGATCATGCTGGGTGAGCATGGGTTCCATCTCAGGAAGGTGTTCTGTGCATCAGAACCCCACCCAGATCCTGGGTCGAGCAGCTGGGGTCCACACTGTATGCTTCTGCTGGGTGACAACTCTGCCAGGCTTATCCCTCCTGCACTTAGACAGCCCCAGGCACATGTGTCCTGGCCCTCTGGTGTTTATTGGGACCTCCAGGGTCGGAGCTCCCTGCCCAGTCCTCACCCAAGCACCTAGCTGCTGTGGATCATTTCATCGACCAACACTCAAGGGAGAGACATGTGCTGTGCCATCTGTGAGACTGTCAAGATTGTCTCATGGCATCCCTTGGGGGTGCTGTACCGTTCATGATCCTTCCACATGCTCACTTATGGAAACCTAATTATGCCTTTTACTTCCTCTTGATAGTCAAGTTTGATCACCTTAGTTATCTGCCCGGGCCGTTACTGACCCCAGCCGGGCCAGTCCAAGGACCTCATAAACCATTCAATCAGTAATAGCAACTGGCAGGGTGTACAAAGGAGTGGGACTTAATTAATGTCAGCATTTGACCTGCAGTCACTAGGAGTTCCTCGTTCTTGGGAAATTATTGCTATCACCATTTTCCATCATGGATGGTATTCAAGGAAATACTCAAATTCTTATTCTTCATGAATGAAAACATGCTTGGCAAATGCTTTCACTGTTATCCTCTTGTGTAAATCCAAGAACTTCACCTTTAGCAGTACAATACCTGGGTTTTCACATGGACAACAAACTATCTATGAAGAACCAAATAAACCACATTGTAGGCACCTACTTTGGACTTATGCGCAGCATGCGCAAAGTTTTCAAGTGGATCCCCGTAGAGGCTCGGAAACCTTTAGTCCAGGGTCTAATTATAAATAGACTGGACTACGGGAATGCGCTCCTACTAGCTATAAATGAGCACCCCTTGAAAAGACTACAGGTTCTTCAGAACACCGCAGCGCGGTTGGTCTTAAACCTTCCACGAAAGTCTCCTTCTGCCACATGCCTGAAGACCCTTCACTGGCTCCCGGTTAAAAAGCAAATCCTGTTTAAAACACTATGTCTAGTCCATAAGCATATGTATGGAAAGGGCCCAAAATATTGGTCCCATAAGCTCACATGGTATACACCCAGAAGACAACTCAGATCCAGTGCCGACTCCCTGCTTACTCCTCTTAGAACACAAACCTCCAGAAATGGTGGTCGGGCTTTTTCCTTTCTTGCCCCCACCTTCTGGAATAAAATGCCCCTAATCTGCGCGCTACTTCAGAACACAGTTGCTTCCGTAAGAAGCTGAAGACATGGCTTTTTGCAAGCTCAGCCGCCCACTTCTCGTCAGAGCCGTCTGCAAGCGCCATGAGACTCTTTGGATGTGATATGTGCGCGTTACAAATCACATCCTTTGACATCCTTGACTTTGACATGCCTTTGACCTGACTTGACTTGACAATACGAATGGCCCCGGCCCTCCCTCTTAGTCATTGCCCCAGTTCCGAAAACCAACAAAATAGAATTACCATCCCATTATTCTTAGCTGAAGTATTTATGGGATGGCCTGCTCTGAACACGCTCATTTTTTCAAAGTAAATGCTTCAGACCCCCAGAACATAGCATCAAGGGGGCTCCAAGAGGCAAGGAACTAGGACAGACAGGAACTCACCTTTTGGTGGACCACCAACTCAATCCCAAGTTCCCACTGTGAGCTTTGGAACTGCAGCATCTTTAATATACACTATTGGAGTAGGAATTACCTACTGCTTGAACTAGAGTTGTCCTCTGATGAGGCCTCGATCAAGCATTTGAAGTGTACTTTATCCAATTACAGGGCTCTGAAAGATTCCTGTGCTGTTATTTGTCAATTCCTTTCTAAGTTGGGAATGGGTAATGTGCTGCTTTACTTTGATGTGATAACCAATGAAGGAAGTGACCAGATTAGAGTCACCTTCATCACTCGCGACCACCTCTCAGCCTTCCTCGCAAATGAAGAGTCGGTCAGACAGTAGAGAATACAAACCAAAGATATTTTACTAAGGTACACTCCAGTGGAGTCCGGTCTGACCAGACTCCTTGGATTGCTGCAGAGGGACAGACTTCAGCCAGCGTAAGTATACATTAAGTACATTTCATACCAATGAAGGCAGCGCACAGAATGGAAAATTCCAGGCTCATACAGCTAAAAAAAAGGGGGTACAGTTGGATAAGTTTCAACTCTAAGGCTGGGTACACGTAATCTGTAATTGAAGGTCATCCTGCCTGTGCCCGCAGCTGGGCTGGTGGGAGAAGGCCTCTATCTAGTGGGAAAGGTATATGCTAACGAGGTCAATGTACTCAGTGGACAGCATTAAACCTTGAGAAAAAGGAAAAATAAACGAAAGGAGACATTTCTCAGCAAGCTAGGGTTAGTTTCAATCGCAGTTCAAATCGGCAGCTCAACTTAAAATGGTGCTGCGAATGCTAACTTTACAGAAAGTAATATGCAAGCAAAACAAATTTGTAATGTTTACATTTCAACAGACCCTCCTTTTAGCAGAGCTAACGAATTGAAGTTGAGAAAATAGGGAAGGTAACATAGCATGTATATAACAGATGGGTTTCAGAATTCAGAACAATCCATGTACTAAGCATCAAGGGAAGATGAATCCTCAAATATACACTTGTCTATCTGCATAAAGCTATCTATTTCCTTCTGCGTCATAACCCCAGCATTGGTCTCATGGGTGGCCGTCTTCTGCTTTGGGGTGAGAAGGGGTAACACAATAAGAGCAACAGACCGAGAGACATTCTATGCAGAGGCAACATGAGAAAAAAATACCAGCGACCACAGCTAGGAAAGCAAGAATCTTCCAACCCCAGGACGTAAACATACCCCAAAACCACCCAGATAGGGTCCAAGTGCCATTTTCCTGGTGAATGTCAGTTGAGAGTCTATGCAATTTCTGTATGGCAGCATATACATTGGGGGCATGGTCAGGTATGTACTCACAGCAGCTACTGCCAATAACGCGACACGGCCCTCCTCAGCAAGGATGACGTCTAACACCATCCGGATTTGTAAGGTAATGAGCCTCGTGGCCTGGAGCTCAGCAGTGATGTTTGTCAATATACCAGCCGTTGTATTAATAACCCTTTCAACAGCCCTTGTTAACTGACAAATGTTAAGGCTATTAGACTTGGGGCCCCAAAAGGGCACTAACCCCTTCATAGCATCCTAAACGGTTGTAAGGTGGTATCTGTTCGATCTATGTCCTTTGTGTCAATGACCCTTCTTACTCGGGCAGGTATACACTCCTACGCTTCAACTGGTGATCTTTATGGTAATTGGGTAGAGCAACATACACCAGGGGAAGAAGAAAAGAGAGGGTACACCTGCCAGACCATCCCCTAGGGAGCCAGACAAAAGCTTTGGATCCACAGACAAAATAGACGTTTGGGGGTAAGATCAGAGGAGGACTATTGATCGTGCTGACTGGGTAAGTGAAATTGCATCTGCTTTCTCCCGCCTCTATCTCCCCCTTCCCCTGGACACAAAAGGCAGCTGTTGAGCTAACCACAGACATCGGTATTGGTTTGTCCTTAGTGACATTACGATCTCGGAAAGATTGGAAATACTGAGAGGTGTTAAACTTCTCGAAATCAGCCATTTCCATTCAAAGCCATGTACTGTTCTTCACTTTATCATATTTGCTCAACCAGGACTCTGAGGACTAAGTACCAGAGATATTTTGACCTGCCTTACCTATTGGAGTAAACCCATGATGAAAACGTATATAATTAACCACAGTACGAGAATCAGCAGATGTCATAACCTGAGTGGACTGGTGAAAATGGTAGTGTACCATGACAAACCATTCAAACCATGCCTCACAACTTCCTAGGTATGAAAAAAGGCATAGCCAACATATTATCACATTTGTGAGTAACTGAGGGGAGCAATCCACAGACCCAACAATTTGTTGTGTTGGACACATCATGAGCTTGATGCAACATTTGTATAAAGACATTATCTGTGTAAGTCTTTCGGTGCTCCCCTATGTGAGGGGTCAAAGTAACAAACGTGTTCAGGGGGAACAGGTGTTTCCCCAACCAAAGAGCGTACAGGATACTGTTCCTTCAAGAACCAAGATATTCCCAACACAAATATTAATGCAATTGCAATTATTGGTGCAAAAACTTAAGTTTTGTGGACCAACCCCGCTCTGGGCGCGGAGGTGCAAATGGCTGTTCTTCCTCAGTAATGGACCGACCAAACAGATACATTGTGAAGCAAAGGAAAGGGAATGCACTAGAACTGATGACAAAAAGGGGGCAAGTGTTCCCAGTGTAAGGTCTGAGCCTCACTGGTAGACTCCTATTGTTCATCAACGTTGGCTCTCTTGAGCATTGGCGGTGAAGCTGCTCAGTCCTAGCTCGCGATAAATCCCACGTCATCCAGGATAATGTACCCCCTTCAATGGAGCTCATTCGATCTATCCTGCCCAATGTCTGAACAATGCACCAATCTCGCCTCTCCCTAAACTACTGTTGGTACTATAGGCAAAGTATCCCCTGACTTGTGTAGTCCACCCCTACTAATCTGACTTCTCCTTTGGTGCACTGTTCCTCCGTCAGGTCGCAAATTGTACCTAGCTACTCCAGGCACCGAGCGGTCAGTACAAAGGGGCTCAGACACAGAGGGGCTAGTGGAAAGGGGCTCTTGAATAGCCTTGATCTCCGGGGCACTGCCGGATTTAGCACCTCATTATTGTCGGCCTCCGTTTGGGTCCACGTGAGCTTGGCATCCGAAAAGGGGACAAATCATGGGACTTGTTCCCACTCCGTGTCCCCGATTCCTTCATTAACCCACTGATCATAGGGTAAGGGTAGAGGCACTCTGCAGCAGTGTTGCATATGAATCCAGTTCTTTCAGCAGGTGACCTTTACTGCTGTGCGGGTGGCAAGGAGGACCTGGATTGGTCCCTTCCACCGGGGCTCCAAACTCTTTTTCCGCTGAAAGTTCTTTATCAAAACAAAATCACCAGGTCAAATATCATGTCCTAGCCCCTCTAGTACTGGTGGCAGGGAGTCTTGGATCTGTTGGTGAATAGAATGCAGTCTTTTAGTTAATTCATACAGATAGTCTGTCAGCAAAGGGTACTTAATTTCGGAGAAGTTACGCGGACGCGGGACGCCCCAGACATTTGCCGGGCATCCGAACATGACCTTCTAGGGTGAAAATCCTGTCCTAGAATATGCTGTTGTTCTTGTGGACAAAAGAGGTAATGATAAAGCATCTGGCCACTGCAACTCTGTGGTCTCCTGAATCTTTGCCAATTTCAGTTTGAGAGTACCATCGTACTTCTCAACCAAACAGGCGGACTGGGGTGGTTTGAAGCATGAAACTTTTGTCTGATGTGTAGTCTCTCGCAAACTAGCTGAATAACCTTGGCATTACAGCAAACCGAAGTGAGGAAATAACTCTTTCACTAGTACTTTTGCAGTCGCCATGGCTGTATTTTCTTTCATGGGATAAGCCTTAACCCATTTACTGAATGCACCACAACCACCAACACATATTTCAAATTATTGACTCGATCCATTACAATATATTCCATTTGAAGGACCTCCAAAGGGAAAGTGGGAGGTGCAAAATTACCAGGTGGCGTAGGGGTACCTTTTTCAGGATTGGCATTATGCACACCATACAGTATTTTACTAAATGAACGGCGGTCTTTGGGATATTACCATTTTGCCTTACAGGGTCTAACAACTTGCAAATACCTTTAGCACTGATGTGAGCTGGCCTGTGTGCCATAGTGACTACGGGACGAACATATGCATCTGGTAGTGGAGTGGTGTGGCTCACTGGTTAGAGGCGGCAGACCCGTAAGCAGAGAACGGCCTGGGACCAGGGTTCAGTTCCCGACGCGGCAGGGTCGTGGACCAGGGTCAAAACGGACTCGATAATTCTCGCCTCGGTGCCTCCTCTAACCAGGGAACACACTCGGCAACTCTGGGCTTTAAGCTTGCCTCATCTCTACAACGGTCCCCCACAGACGGCGGGGATGCCTGGTTTCACATTGGAGATACCCAGAAAGGGACCATCTCACAGGGAAAACAAGGATGGGTTCCCCAGCGGTCTTCAGCGCCAGGATACTCCATGGAGTCGCAGTGCGCTTTACAAGTACACCCACATTTACATCTGGTAGCATCCATCTCTGTTTCCCTTTCTTATCAGTCCAACACCCCTCCTTGTCCAAGTGTGCTGCTCTTTCCTGTCATATTGCCAATTCCTCTATTGTTGCTAAACTCTGTATTTCCTTAACATTCTCCTGTGTATCCTCGAACATGGTGACCTCTGGCACTCACCCAGCGGGACCTGCTACAAACATTCTTTTCAACTTCATTTGGGCTGTCTCCTTGGCTGTCTGGTCTGCAAAGGCGTTCCCCTTACCCACATTGTCAGTAATTTTGTTATGGGCTCTGCATTTCACTATTGCCAATTTCTTGGGGAGTGTCAAAGCAGACAAAAGCCTATGTATCAGAGGGCCATGTTGGATCTTCATCCCATGGGAAGTGAGGAACCCTCTCTCTGCCCAGAGCCGCCCGAAAATATGGGCGACTCTGAAGGCATTCTGGCTGTCACTATAAATATTGACAGCTAGTCCCTCACTCAACTAGCAGGCTCGAATAAGGGCAATGAGCTCTGCAGCTTGGGCCGACTGACGTCTCAACTACAGTATGCAGTGTTGTGATTGCGTCCTGCCCTCCACTGTGAGCTCAACTGGATTGCTGCAGTGCCGCGGGATTCCGCACGTCCACCAACAGCAGCTGTGCATGGAATAACGCCCCCGGGACCGCTAGGACGGTGTTGCGGTCCTCGAGGGGTGGCGGTGCCATTTTGGATTATCGAGGGAGCTGCCTGCGGGATGACGGGCTGTGCTGCAGTGTAGGTGGGACCATCGAGACCCCTCTGGGGGTGAGGCGTCGGCGTCCCTCCTCCGGGGGGCGAAGACTAAGGGTTGTACTGTGCCTGCTGTCTGGCACACGGAGAGGTACGCAGAGATGAGTTGGGGCCCTGGAGAGCCGAAATGGTGCCCGAAGTGGAGGTCCAGGAAGAGGCCTGAGGTGGAGGTTGGAAGCACCTGCGGCATTCCCCAGGACCTGGAGGGGGGACAGATGGGTGAATGCGGGACCCACCGCCACTGCCCCCGCGAAGCAACTGATTGTGCCCTGACTAGTGGACACCATGATCCTGGGCCAGGGCCTGGGGTCTGAGATCGGGCAGTGTCACAGGACTGGGTGGTTGCGCCCAGGGGGAGCATACCCCCTGGCTGAGTGTGATGCATATCGGCCCAGACGTCTGGGAGTTGCAGCAACACGGGGTGACCGGCAGCCTCCCCCGGGTTTGCGGGGGAGGTGTAAAGTCAATAACAGACAGGCACGGAGAGATTAGGCCCGAGCCGGAGGCCGGCCAGGTAACGGCACTGGATTAATCTGGGGGGCACGGGCATGCATTTATGAAAAACAGTTGCCCTCCTGAGGACACTGGAGGCGGCGAAAGGACATTGCTTTTCTGGAAGGAGAGATGGGGGGATGAAATTGGCTGTGCTGCACTGGAGCGACGCGAGGACAGGACCACCCTAGATGCCTGAAGGCCCGGTGTCCTCGGCCTGAGGTGGACACTTGCATGTGGGTGCCAGTCGATGGATGAGCGGTAATGAGGAGAGGGACCAGCAACGGGAATAGACTTACGCTCTTTGTTCACGTAATAATATCTCTGGCGCAGATAACGCATCAACCGAAATTGCAGTGGCCTGTGGATGGCCTACATGAAGGAGGAACCTAGCATTGTTTTAGGAACTATTTAACTAAGAGACTGAGATCAAGTTACCTGGGGCACTACAGAGCGTCGAGGGATACCCCGATTAGCCTGTAACCATGGTAAAGGACAAAGCACCCAGGGCTCAGGCAAATAAATCCTGAATTACGCTCAGCCCATCCCTCATGGGGCTGGAGCTGATGAGGAGGACCCCGCTGGTGGGAAGGGTGTGGCTGAGCGGGAGACAGCGGACACTCCAACACTGAAGGACGTCATCCAGGCGATTCAGTCGTCCAGGAACAAAATGATTCAAAAAATAGATGCGGTGGCCACAGGGGCGGCTGGTGACATTTGAAAGTGGTGAGGCATAAAATGATTGGCATACTGCACCGTTGCGAGCGAGCCCAGTGAGAAGAAAAATGGTGCATTTTCAAGCAAATTTGATATTTAACTTACAAACTGCAAGTAACAAAAGGATCTCTCTGACAAAAGCAATGACTCACTGACCTATTTACATCATGTGCATTTTATGATCTGCATCCGGTACATGTCCTTTGCAGCAGGCACATTAACCTTCTGTGCTACCTTTCCATGAGTCAAAACTTCCACTAGACAAACTCTGATCTTTCTCTAGGAAGAACATTAACCATCAGCATTATCATAAAAATTTTATTGTCTCTCGTTAGGAGGCCGCTTGCTAAAGCGCTTTGCTTCCCTCAGCCCCACACTGTTCAACGCCACATGGCATCTCTCACTAACATCATCCAGATCCAAAGAAGCAACATCATCTCCTATGCCAATGAAACTTAGCTCATACTTCCCCTCTCTGACAAAACATCCAGCATCCAGACCACCCTCACTGTCTGCATGTCTGAAGTCACCAGCTAGATGAAGGCCAACTGTCTGAAACTCAACACAGACAAAACTTAAGCGATACTCTCCAGCAAGGGCACCACAATATGGAACTCGACGTGGTGGTCAGCATATCCCGGACCCACACCTTGCCCAACCATCCAAGAACCTAGTAAAAGTGCTGGACAGCCAAATTGGAATAACCTGCCAATTCAACTTAGTCACATCCTTCTGTTTCTACACCCTTAAGATCCTCAGAAAAATCTTTAAGTGGTCCTGATCAACACATGCAGAACTTCACCCAGGCCCACATCTCCAACAGGTTGGACTATGGCAATGCACTCTTTGTCAGCACCACCAGCAATTGACTAGAACACTCCAGACCATATCAAACGTGGCAGCCAGATGCACACCCATCCTCCTCCCTCCTCCTCCCACACAAAAATATCCCCTCACAACTCAGAGACCTCCATTGGCTCACTGTTCATAAACACGTACTCAAACTCCTCACACACAAGGCCTTGGACAGCCTAGGGGCACCTCTACCTTAGGAGCTACATCAAATTCCACACATATACCAGAAAGGTCTGCTCGGCCAGCCTCCTACTTGCTCATGGAAAGCCAGCGATTGAGGAGGTCGCACTTTCTCCTAAGTCTCTTCAAAAGTGTGTAAAAAACATCAACCTAAAAGGGAATGAGGGTGCGGAACGGAACGTGTGAGAGTAACGGAGCTGACCTAATGCCCATTGCTTATATCATTACGAAACGAAATCAGAATGCTTTAAAAAGAACACGTTTGTGAATACAGAGCCGCAGTATGCAGTTTGTTTTCCAATGCACCCAACAAGCAAGTATTTCATTACCTCCAGGAATAGTGTGCTTTCCCACCCAGGGAAAACATGGTTGTTTAAAGAGCGAGGAGGCAACAAAAGTAGGGCTTCACTGGCAAACACTGTAATGTGGCGCTAATGTGTTTAGGTGTGAATAAATCAATCTGGACACCTTGCTTTAGTTAGTTATTTTTCATATTTTTTATGTATTATTTCTCTCTACCCTGAGGCTGCACTTGAAATTGAAAAATGTCAGAAAGAGTACGTTTCCAGCAAGTGTTTTTCTTTTTTGGATCCATTTCAAAAGGGAGCAAATAAACGAAAGGAGAAAAGAGAAGGTAATACCTGTTTAAATAGTCAGTGGCTGAAATAAAATGATGCCCGCACAACACCGATCATTCAGCTCTGCTAAAAGCTTAACCGCCTAATCAGTGGAGGCACCTTCAGCAGACAGCTAGGTCTCTGCCAGGAGGACTGAGATCTTTCCTTATGACAGGCGGTCTTCCACCACAGTGATGGAGATGGAGGCCTCAACTAACTGAGAGTGCTAGCAGACTGCCCACCAGACACGTGCTCACCCGATTAAACTAGGCCAGCCCCCTTATGACCAGTAACTAGGAATTATCTTCTTCAATAAACCTACATCATATAACCAACGTGGCCTGCCAACCAAGGAGCTATCTTTATTTTCAACACCCTGTTTCCTTACAAGACTCATAGCAGTCGCTAAAATAATTATAATTTTGTCCTTTCACATTGCGTGCTCGGTGCACCCATATATCTACGGGGATTGGACGGGATGCAGTTTTGCTGTCCAACTAAGTTGTATTCATATAATTACACCAAGTGCCCAGGAACCTCCTGTATGAGATCGGATGGTGCGCATTTCTTCGGAGGCCTGCCCTTCGCTTCTTAGTCCTGTCCTTGCCTCTGGGTACAGGGAGCTACTCATTGTTTGAATTAAAAGCAGTTACGCCACTTTTCGTGAAGATATTTCACAGCTGCGTTCTTAAACTTGCGCTGGAACAATAAAAGGAAATGCAATGCAAACACACTGACGTATGAACCGACCACTGATAAAGAGAGTCTGTTTTGTATTACAGCTGCCTCGGCTTCCTTTATCTCTCTGGGCTTTCTGTACGCAAGTGCAGGAGTGAGTGTGATGCTACTGTGAGCATTAGATACAACTCTAAATGATTTATGTATGAAGGTGAAATAGAAAAAGATAGTTTTAATTAAGAATATTATGCCTCCGCCAGAGTCGGATTGGTACAGAAAATGGGCCCGGACACTAGACTCAAAGCGTCCGTTAGAGAATGGAATAGCTTGAAAAGTGGTCCTCCTTTTCAAATCGGAGAAGCTTTAACCATGTAAAAAACTCTGTATAGATGTTCTGCAAGGTATATGGGAGACTGAATGCTTGTGTGCTTGTTGCAGGCAGGGTATGTGGGATATCTGGCAAATCAACAGTAACCCCCCCCCACCCCGACGATAAATCAGGCCCACTAACAGCCAAAAGCACAACCCACACACTGACCTCAGACCATCCCCTATGACACTGCCAGATTGCCTTAACGACCTGCCCTCTGCAGTACAATTTACTGACAGATATATTATATTTGCTCCCCAAAATACACCCTGTGACAAAGGCGGGTGTATTTTGGGGAGCGAGCGTATATAATATATCTGTCTACTGTCGTACCATGTTTCTGCAGGCCGCTTTGGTTCTGACATTGAAAGAAAAGCAGAATGCTGTTTCTTTGAAGCTTCGCGCGACGTGCCACAAAGCCTTCAGAACTCGTCTTCTGAGGATTGCATACTGCAGATGCTTGAAATTAACAGTTGTTTATCAATGCATCCAATGCTTGCTGAAGGTCCCAGGAGTTGGTTTACTTTGAAGTGAGATGCAAAACTCTGAAATACATGAATACTAGTTCTAGGTAAGTAGAGTCTTCCTAGAGTACAGAGGATGGTTCACATTTTTAACTGTTGATGTGTGTACTTGATGGACATGGCAAGAGGGCTCAATAAAGTGAACGCTCACTGTTAAACAAGCAATAACCTGCCAAGTTTGTATTTGGCAAGGCCGATACAGCCTCCCTTTCATCCAAAGATCAGTAAATTGAATACCTTTAAAATGAGTAGTAGTAAATTCTACTCTTTAGAAATGACAGAAGGTATGTTTCAAGCGTTATATAAAATACAAGCATCAAACGAGGAAATAACAAATGCAATAAAAGCAAGCACAGGTAGCGTAGAAAATCTTAGCCCTAAAATAAAAATGATCTCCTGGAACATTGCAGGCCTTGCCAAGAACTTAGCAGACGGGTCATGGAATGAATATATAGACCAGGGTGATATGGTTCTCCTTCAGGAGACCTGGTCTCTAGAAACCCCGCATAGACTAGGCTATAAAACATACAGCATAAATGCCAGCCAGAGTGGCAGAGGCAGGCCATTCGGAGGTTTGGCTATATGGACAAGTATTACACTAGAAGTAGAAGTAACCCGCTTATATATTGACTCCCTAGATATATTGGGAGTAAAAGTAATGACTTCAGAAAAAAGGGTTATTTATCTACTTAACGTCTATAACAGACCAAATAGCAGCGGTAAAGAATCTCTAGTAATAGAACAACTGGGTACATTCTTTGATTCAACTGAGTCTGGGTCAAGTATAATCTGTGGTGGGGACTTTAATTGTAAATATGAACCCATGGTGGGAATGAAGGATCTCTTTGAAGACCAAGAAACGGCATATAGAATTCCCAGCCTAGACTCTTCTAGAGAAGTAAAATGTACGGTCGCGGCAGCACAAATCATGAAAGTAATGGTGAGACATGAATTACGGGCGTGCAATGGGCGACTTCCATCTGATAGGCCCAGCGGTTCTACATTTTGCAGAGGCAATATACATAGTCAGATAGATTATATCATAGTTTCTATGAATCTGTGGCACATTACCATAGATTTAATAATAGGTGATAGAGTAGAGAGTGATCATTACCCTCTAGAACTTTTACTTGAACCTCATCCTTTCAAATCTACTGAGGTATTGGCGGATGGGAATATCCAACAAATTGATGAACTATGTATAAGTGATAACAGGCGTGCACTGAAATGGCCTTATATACTGACTAAAGATGCCAGATATGATAAATATATACAATACTTTCTCCAAAATTATTAGCTCTTTTGATGAATTAAGAAAAGGGGATGAAGATGTGCTAAAACTGCATCATACCTTGGTAGAAGCCCTCCATCCATTGCTGACAAAGTTATATAAAAAGGATGATGGATGTAGTAGTAATCCAAACAAGACGGCTAATCCTTGGTTTAACAAAGAATGTAGAAAAGCAAAGCTGGAGCTAATACAGACAATCAAAACAAAGAGCCCTATAGAAATTAGCACAAGTAGGCACAAATATAAAAGACTATTAGCAGAATCAAAAAAAGCCTGGGACAATGACATATGGACGGATTTAATCATTGCCGCAAAATCTAAAGACCAGGTAGGCTTTTGGAGCTTATTTGTAAAGGGCAAAAGGTCTGGGAAAAGCTCAAAGGATTTCTTCCTGGATGAGAAAACCTGGGTTGACCATTTTTCTAACCTCTACCAAGACAGCAATAATGGCACATCTGTTACAAGGAATGTCTCAGAAGAAGAAATATGTACTGAGACAGAATTGCTTTTTAGTTTAGAGGAGTCAAAAAAAGCAATAGTAACTATTAAACCAGGAAAGGCGCCAGGTCCGGATAAGATTCCAGGTGACCTGCTAAAACACGATCTAGAAGTTTGGAGTCCCTATGTTAATTTTTTATGTAATTCAATAGCGGCTGGGACGCCGATCCCTGACACACGGAAAGGGGCAGAGATTGTGACCATCTTTAAAAAAGGAGATCGTCACAACCCAGCTAATTATCGCCCTATCAGCTTAATTGCTATTCTACAAAAAGTATATGCTCAGCACATTTTAAATAGATTATTAGAGTGGATGGATGAGGAGGACATTTTAACAAAGTATCAAGCAGGGTTCAGACCAAAACCAAGTACCATTGACCAAGTTTTTAGGTTCTTGTGTATTTATTGGAAATATGTAGTATTTAGTGTGGGCAGCCTATATATAGCTTTTATAGATTTAAGAGCTGCATTTGACCTGGTTCCCCGACCCCAATAATGGGCTACACTAAAGAAAATAGGGGTACCTCCAGAGTTATTAAGGCAATTAATTAGGCTACACACAGGGAACTATGCAATGGTAAAATGGGGACCAAAGGGAGAATTAACTATACCAATCACTTATGTAAATGATATCCCCAAGTTCCTTCTAAATTGTAAGCATGACTCTCCACACCTCGGGGATGAAGCGGTTCCGGCTTTGTTATTCGTTGATGACACCATTTTAATTTCTCAAACCCCCAAGGGACTACAATGCTTGGTGGATGCTTTTAATAGCTGCTGTATACAAAAATGACTTGAAATAAACTCATCTAAAACTAAATATATGGCCCTGAACCCCCACAAGTCTTTTAAACAAAATCTTGTTTTAAATATTCAGCAATTAGAATATGTTGAAAGTTTTAATTATCTGGGAATTACTCTGGAAAGCAAAATGGCCTGGAAGGGACAATTAGAAAAAAGCAGGATAACGCTGCTTCAAAGCTTGACTCCCATATTAAAGAAACATAAAGCCAGTACTTCCAAGGCTGTTTCACCGGCTTTGGAAGTATATAAATTTAAAGCCCAATCAGCAGCCCTCTATGGGGCTGAGATTTGGGGATCCCACTGCAAAAAGAATTTCGAGCGGGAAGAAAATAAATTCTTTAGACAATTGTTAAAACTTCCAAATAGGACACCTTTGTTGCCGGTAACTATGGATTTGAATATCAAACGCACAGATCACTGTGCTGTACTAAGACCGCTATTGTTCTGGATAAGGATCTGGGTTACCCCAGAACTAATCCACTATAAAGTTGGGCTGGAGGAAATTACCAAGGTGAACCGACCAAGAGATATCCCATGGCTGAAACATGTAATGTTCTGGATGCAAAAATTAGGCCTGCCACACTATTGGAGCGACCCTCAAAAGCTTACGCCACCTTGTAAAAAGCACTTAAAATTGACTTATTGGAGTTATATAGCCAATAGTTTGTGGAATAGTGCCACTGTAGGTTCATTAACTTTGAGGTTCTTAGCTTTTAAAGATGTTGCTATTCGAGAACCTTTTTTAGATGAGATAGAACCTCCACTAGCAAAATCGTTATTTCTACAATTCAGGTACGGAATTTTGCAAATAGGTGCTAATACATCCAACTGGAACAGAGAGAAGTGGGAAAAGGGAAGTGACTTTTGTCCAATATGTATAAAGCCAGCAAGGGAAAATGATGTGCACATATTATTTTTCTGTGCAGCATACATTACTGCAAGGAAACGTTGGATCAAACCCCTTTGCAGGCTTTTAGGCACCAGGAGTTGTAGTAATGCTTTATGCATTTTTAGAACTGACTCTTCGCAAAAAATAGTTTTTGCTGTAAGCAGATTCTTATTTAATGTATTTTTGACAAGGAAAAGAAGGGGGTTAAAGCTATAAAAGGGAAACAAGTAAAATTATCTCTGCCCAGTTCATAACATAGGCCAAGATAAGCACTTGCACTTTCAAATGATCAAGATTGTATGATTCATCCATCCTATTTTTGTACATTTTTAATGATGTGAAGGTTTTTAATTTTGTAAAAAGATGGCCAGCATGTTTTTATTGTTATTTATGGACTAGATAGGTTTTATGGCGAAGCTGAGGCTGTGTATTTTAATGCCGAACCAAGATTGCTGCCCCGTCCTTTGTGTCCTACCCGCTTTTGATTACACATGAAATTATGGAGGAAGTTTGGAAAATGAAACGTTTTAACAAATTGTATCTTTTATGGTTATATGTGATCGAAATAAAGATTAAATGAAATGAAATGAAATGAAAATACAAGTTAATATTAAAGAACATTGATGGTATTGCACTAGATCATGGGTGCTGCTATGCTGTGTGTTATGGTAAGCTATCATTTGTTTATAAAATGGCAGTGCAACACTATTCAGGAGCCAAGATGGTCTAGGAGGCAGAAGAGTAAGAGTAGGGGGTGTGGTTGGAGGATTTTTTTAACGAGTTTTGTTTGCAAAGCATTATAAAACAACAACGCAACTCATAGGATGAAAGCATTCAAGCACAACACAGAACAACCTTAATTGTTCTTATGGTGCACTCTGTCAGCTTAGTCACCTCTAGTAAGGTTTTTGTCTTTTAATTGACACATCCACCATCTTTTTCTGGTTCTTTTTCTCCTCTTTTCTTACCGTTATATCTCCCCTCTTTCCCTTTTTCCATCATTTCACTCTATACCTGCCCACCTCTCACTGGCCAGTTATATAGTACAACCTTGAGGCTGAAATAATGTGTAATATTATCAACCACAATAGTAATAGCCTTTTATCAACCTTGCAATTACTGCCATCTGCACCACCATGATTCAATCCCGTCACTGCAGGAACTCAACTCACTCAGTGGTCACTTCTGCTATGATATTTGCCCTTTATCCTCTTTTGATCTCTCTTTCCAATACCTTACTCACTTCTTTTCACAAATCACTCTCAATATGTCTATATTATTTCCTTCATTCTGACCCTCTAGTTTCTCTTCTTCGTGCCTTCAATTTCTATCATTTTCTCTACCTCACCCTCCTCCACCCTCTGTCTATTTCCCACAGTCCTCCTTCAATTCCTGCCTCCCCATACATTAATCACAAAAAGTATTTCCATTATCACTAGAGAGCTCTGTAAAAAGGCCTAACCTAGTGAGTGCGCACTTAGTAGAGTGAGTGTTATCCTGTCCAATGTGAGATATGATGGCAGAGACTCATTCAGTCATGCCTAGCTGTGGGAACAACCTAATGTGCTGGGATGAAGAAGGCCCCTGACTTTTCTTAGGATTCATTGTACAAACAGATGCCTCAGAGCAAGGCATAGGGGCAGTCCTATCACAGCTGAATGAGTAGGGCCTAGACCAAACTGTAGCTTACATCTCTAGGAAGCTATTTCCCAGGGACCAGAGGTGGAGTGCTCTTCAGAGGGAAGCCTTAGCTGTGGTATGGTCACTGAAGAAGCTGAGACCATGCCTGTTTGGGACTCACTTCTGGGTTCAGACAGACCACAAGCCTCCTCAGGTGGCTCATGCAGATATGGGATGAGACTCCAAAACTGTTGAGGTGGCCTATATCCCTACAGGGAATGCACTTCACGGTGGAACACCCTCCTGGTTCAGACCACTCCAATGCTAATGGTCTGTTCACTTTCGTCCACCTTAGTGATGAGAACTCCCAGGAGGCTGGGTATTTCTCCCCACATTATGTGGTTGTCGAGGAAGGGGAGTTTGTGGGGGGAGACATGTGTAAGACCTGTCAGTCCTTTACCCTCCAGTTTTGCTGAATTTAGTTTTTGTTGGCCTTAGGACTCTGCACTTTACCATTTGCAACTGGTGTTAAACTGCTTGTGCTCACTCCCCAAAACATGGTAAAATTGTCTTACACCTAATTGGCTTGTTTAATGTACTTATAAGTCCCTAGTAGAGTAGTATACCATAGTCCTAGGTCTGACATGTAAATGCTACTAGTGGGCCTGCAGCACTTATTGTGCCACCCGGTTAAGTAGCCCCATAAAACATGTCTCGGGCCTGCTATTGCAGCCTGAATGCAGTTTTAAACTGCCAATTCAACTTGGCAATATAAACCTGTTGCCAAGCATTAAACTCCCGTTTTAGTACACATAAGCCATCCCTAAGTTATCCCCTACGTAACACACAGGGCAGGGTGCATTGTAACTAAAAGTTTAGACATGTACTTTTAAGTTACATGACCTAGTAGTGGAAAAGTCCTACATTTATTTTCTTTACTATGAGGCCTACATGTCCCACAGGAAAACGCTGGGTTGCCTTATTAATTCTAATAAGTGCTAAGATTTGATTGGGAAGAGGTAAACATTTCCTGTTTGGTATCTATGAAACTGTAATTAAAATTCCTCTTTAATGGTAAAGTCACATTTCTATTACAATTTTGAAAATGCCACTTTTAGAAAGTTGTACAAAAGGGGGTGATGATAGACGGAGCATCTGAACCAATCAAACACTCACACCCAGTCAAAAGATCTGGGTTTGATCCATCACCGTTCTTTAGCCCACTCTGCCACCCCAGTTCAGACATGGCTATATGCAAATCAGTCTTGCTATTTGGTGCCTGCTGCCTGTCCTAGGTCACATGATTAGGTGGACAGTTGGACTTTAACTCCTCCCAGACAGTCACATAGTAGAGGGGTTTGGTGTGTCTGAATAGGCCATCAACTGGCAGGATGGAGGGGGGGTGGGCGGAGCTGGGCACTGCCCCTCATGCAACTGAATAGGCTTTGCTCTGCCTTAACACAAAGGAATTCACACCATTGCACTGTCCATGCAGCCAGTTTGGAGCCAGCTTGGAGCCAGGGCAGGGGAGGCAGGCAATTCCAAGCACTTCAAAGGGCAACATATAGAAACTTCTCCTACGTCAAAGAAGACAGAGGCATAAAAAAGGGACCTTAGACCCACTCCTCTGTTCACTTTCTGGAACTGCGGAAGTACTGCCTGCTTCTGTGGCCTGTTGCGTACTTCACAAGACTGCTTTGCTGTGCCTAGAAGGAGTGCTTGCCTGCCTGGAGCCTGCCTTGAACCCACAGAGGCCTGCATCTACCTTTGATGCTTTGGTCTTTTAGGTGCTAAATTTCACCTTAAAGTTTAAAATTCATAATGCCGATCTTACTGTTTGGATTTTTGTTCTTTTGGTGTCAATCTATTCAAATTTACTATTTTTCTAAATTGGTGTGGAGTTTTTTTGTGTTGTATTTTCACTTAATTACTGTTTGTGTGCTGCTTAAATTATTTAGACATTACCTCAAAGTTAAGAAAGGCACTTTTTTGTGCCAAGCTACCAAGGGTTCAGCACAGATTCATTTAGTTACTTTTGTGGTTCACCATGACAGGGATTGTGGCTGTTGCTTGAACAGTCGTCACCCCTATTCAACCCACGACCCAATTTCTCACATTACCCCAAAACTTCGGTCTTTATTTATGAGCTCCCGTCACCCTCCTGTCCCCAAGCAGACTTTGGCATAGGCTCTGTCCTAACACATCAGGTCATCACCATTGACCCTGGGTCAGTTAGCTGGCTGACATTTCCTTTTCTTGTGGTTTTGCCAGTAGTTTCCATGCTGCTGAAGCCACTACCGTTTTCCATATTTTTGTAGTCGGTGTTGACTGTTGGTGGGGGTATCAGGAGATGGCTGCAGTGGAACAGGAATAAGGGATTGGATATTCTGCCTCTTTAAGTAAGAAGCCTATTGTAAAGGGAAGATATACTAGCCAAGGGTATAAACAGGATATCTTTATTGTAGCTTTGTTTCAGGATAGATGAGCAGAGGATAGAAGAAGATGAAGCGTAGCCCCACCAGGAGCAGTCTCCTTGCTGCTCAGCCTGCATTCACAAACTGATCATGGGCGTAGGAAGTGTGGGGAACGCGGGGGACATATCCCCTCCATATTTTGGAGTGGGGGAGACACGGGGACAAGGGTGGGGGGACGAGGAGACAAAAGAATTTCCCCTCTCCCTTCTGTTATTCGCAGGGCCATTAGCGCGTGAAAGCGCCTCCTAATGGCCCTGTACTTGACCTGTGACCTCACCTGCCTGCAGTCATAGAGGCCACCCGCCCTCTGCCCTTTGATATTCTGCTTTAAGGCTAGGCCAGTCTGGGAAGGCAGAGAAGGAAAAAAAACTATTTCCGTCATGCCCAGAGAAGGCAAGGACAGTGTCCGCTTCTCCTGCTCTGACTCTGGTAGCTTCCCTCCTACCCCCCCCTCTCTCTCTCTCTTTCTTCATCCATCTCTTTTTGTCTCTGTCTCGCTTATCCTTAAGTGCTGATTTCAAAAGACAGCTGTTACATACTCTTTCTTGCCTCTCCTTTTCTTTATGTGTTCCCCAGTGAAATGGATCCGAAAACGAGCAGAACACTTTGGCTGGAAATATCCTCATTTTCTGAAAGGGTTCTATTCCAAAGTACAACCTCGGGACGGAGAGAAAAAAGTATCAAAATAAGAAAAATAATTAAATAACCAAATAAAGCAATACAGAGTGGTCAGCAGACAGGCCAGATTGTTATTTACACCCATGCACCCTAGCGCTGCTTTACAGAGTTTTCCAGTGAAGCGCTACTTTCTTTTTATCTTCTTTCTTTGAACAACATTGTTTTCCCAGGGTGGGGAAGTGCACCATTCATAAAGGGACTGCAATACCTGGTTGAGGGTTGGAGTGGAAAACGTTTAATATGAGCGTTTTCAACTGTTTTAATTATTTTAGCCTATAAAATGTGTACCGCAGCTCTGTGTTGAGGGATTTGGTCTTTTTTAAACCGAATTGCTTACATGTTGTAAAGATATAAGCAATGGACATTGAAACGGGTCCCTTCCTGGTCCTGTAGTCATGTCCTGAAATTTTCAGGCAAAATCACTTACTGATTTCTGAATAATGAGTTTAAAACCGTTAAGGTAACCATGTTGGTCCTGCTTACATTTCACATGCTTTGCTCATCCTTCCATTCAGTGTTTGCTTTTTACAGGGAGTTGTTACTTTTTTTCAGGCAGCATTTTACTCGTGTCCAATGCATAATTTGAATTGAGTCTCAGCACAATTGGGTTGTAGCTGAAGGCAGTGTCAGTTTCTCCCAGTGGGGCAGTATGATGTTCAGTAGGGGAGAGGATATGGCACTCTAGCCAGAGCTGCCAAATTTGGAACTGGAGCACCATTTTCAGCCTTCATGACCAGTCCACCAGACCACACTCCTTACAGAGCTCATTCCAATGCTACACCTTAGAAGGCCCGATAGACCTTAGAAGGCCTGGTGTCTTAGCACCAGCCGGTGGACCCTAACGGTGGCAAGTGTGAGTTAACCTTGAAGGCCTGTCTACCACAATCCATGCAGTTCACCTCGAGTCTTGCGAGCAGGCATACGAAGAAGCACACACTAGAGCGACAGTGACTCTGTCGCTGAGGTACCAAGACCCTTGAGGCCAGTCCACCTCATCCATTGGTACCTCCACTGGACCTTTTCAGCACTAGTAGTGCAACTTACCAGGGGTTGGTAATGTTGGATTTGCATGCACATTAAACTTAGGGGTGATTATAATGGTGGTGGGACTGCCACATCACCGCGTCGTTGACAGTCCCACCGCCATTGATGACTGCATTTCTGCCTGCCATATTACAATGGCGGGCGGTTCCCTGGCAGTCGGAGAGACCGATCGCCACGCACACTTCTCCCTTCCATAGGGAAGGGAGATGGCTGGGATACTTGTTTCTTGCAGAAAGGAGAGAACAATGTGGATCTGCTCTTCAGGAAGGATATACAATGCAGAAAGGGCCAGAATAGCTACTCTGGCATTATCTTTGTGGGCTGCAAGCTAATGATGCTTAATTTAAGTTGGTGTCTGCAGGTGAGGCGTAACTGTATTCTTTGTTAGAGACCGGTACATTATTTAAACCATCAGAATGTAAAACCGAACAAGAGAAAGGCATCAAGAGTTGTTGGCAGAAGGAGGAAGGGAAATAAGGAAAATGGAGAAAAAGGAGAAAGCAAAGATGAGAAAGAACCTGAGAGAGTGAGATAATGTGGAGGGAGAGTATGTTGGTGGATAAAGGAGGCAGGAGATTAAATCAGATAGACAGCCTTGGTATTCAACAACCCAGCTCCACCACGGATTCCCTCACTACCACCCTTTAATAGTGCTACTCAAGTCTCCATAACCACTCTCTCAGATGTATTTAATTAGTTATATAGCGCCACTCATACCAGTGCAGGGTGTCAGCACTTTACATCATTCACACTACACAGAGGCAGTCAATCATAGGTGTGTAAATCTGTGCATAGGAAATGTTAAATAAAACTACAGGGTGTAGGAGTCACATGTCATCCATACTTGTAGACAGATTGTTTAAAAGTGCTTGGTCTGGATGATGGAAAGTGGATTAATAGTAGGGGCCAATGTATATCTGTCCCCGGCAATAAGGACACTACCTCAATATATAGCTCCGTACCGGTCTTCGAAAATTATTCTCATGCTCAACCCTTGGTAGCTTGGCTGTGAGCAGGTATGTAAAGCATTTAAAAACACCAATTCAGTAAATAATTAAGACACAACACACAATAAATATCCAACACCAATTTATAAAAATACAAAATATTTTTCTCTTTAAAATGAAAAAAATCCAATGTATGCAACTGGGAATAGGACTTTTTAAAAATTTAGCACGATATAGCACATAGAACGTATATCCCCTTTTGGTACATCTGGTCATGCTGGACCTGCTCAAAGTCAAAGTTTCAGGCCGACCAAGATGAAGCCCTGCGGGGCTACTCCTTGCGGTAGGTCTCGGTCAAAGTTTTTACCTTCTGACTTAGAAACTTTTCTGGAGCTTTTCTTCATGGGGTCTGTCGAAGCTCTCAGCCAGCCCTGATTTGGTGAGGGTTCGCCAGCTTGTCTTGCAACAAACTCCCGGTCAAACTTATGGAAGTACACCCTTTCCAGCGGTACGAGCTAGGGATGCAGGCTGGCACACAGTTGATGGTGGGTGGCTTGGCTCTCATGGTTGGCCCTGGTCACCTTTTCTAAGTTCGGAATTAGAAATGTTTGCAGAGCTTTTTCTTGCAGGGTCCCTCAATGCTTTTCACTAGGCCGGATTCGGTGAGGGTTCACCAGCTTGGGTTTCCGCCTATGCCCGATCAAACTCTGGAAGTCGGACCCCTGGAGCTTTTCAACGGGAGGAACCTGGACGGCAGGCCAACTCATGGTTGATGGTTGTCGACTTGGCTGGCCAGAGTCGGTCCACTTATGGAGCTTTTTACCAAAGTTGCTCCAAACTTCTCCAAACCTCTGGAACTTCTTTTTTTTTAATGTTTCTTTTTATTTAAAATATAAACAAGCAAGGCAAAAAACATGTTATACAAAGTACAGTTCGAACGAGGAAGGAAAAGACAGTACAACAAAATCAGCAATCGATATAAGGAAAGGAAGGGGGGACAGGGGCCAACTCAATAAACATACAATGAAATTGTCAGGTGTCTGCTCCACAGGATCCGCATGTATCAACAATGCTCCACCTCCGGACCCTCCGAACACCCTGAAGTATGGACACAGGGTGTTCAGACGATACGGTGAGGGAAAAAACCCCCAAAAGGGGGAAAAACCCAAAAGAAAAGGGAAGAAGGAAGGGGCAGCAGGAAAAAAGAAACTGGAAGACAAAAGTACAAAAATCAATGCAATGTTAAACACTACACTCATTTAATTCTCACTAGAACACAATCATGAGATTCACCTGTAGTGAATGCGTACAGACACCTTACTGCTGTTTCTTCAGCCTTCCTTCTAACCTGTGCAACACAAGAAAAAACGTTTACACATGAGGATTCACACTCCATCTACCTTATCAATGATTCTCGCTAATGAACCTACCCCCTGCCTGCTATACAGCTTGGTACCATAAGTAACCCCGAAAGCACCAAGGAACAGGTATCCAAATAGTGAATAGGATAATGTACAAGTCCATAAAGATCGCCAGACTCCTTTGCCACAGTAAAGCAAAATGTTTCCTTTACATCTTATGTGTTCTCAAAAGGCTATCCAAACACGGCATGGTGTAGCAACCACTACCACAATCCGCTTTGGTAATTAGAGTCCAATCCAGTCACGGTAGGAAACCACGTCACATATTCGTGACGGTAGTGCGGAGGTCCTCATCCCCCCCTGCACTCCGCCACTCCACAATTCCCCAGAGAATAGTCTGTCTACTCCGCTGTTAAATATCACAGCGCAAGCACCTCGGCACCAAAATATGCCAGAAAAGAAACTTCCTCGCAGAACGCGAGTTCAAATGAAGAACGCTAGAAAACGGAAACAGAACATGAACCAAACAAACGCGCAAGCAGCGCGTCTCAAAGCGAATGACAGTCTGAGTCTCAAACCTCCACGATGGACTCGCTGCACGGGAATCCCAGGAACAAGCAGGACTCGGGAGGAGCAGCCGCTACCTCCCCTCAACCAGAATCACGAGCACCGGGCGCCCAACTCCTCCCAGTGATATCCTGCCAGGCGCCGGGAATTCTGGGAACTGAAGTTCAACCCCCAGTGGTGCTGGGAATTGTAGTTTGTTCAGCAGGCGCGCTGACTAAAACCTGACAGAAATAGTCAGAATGTGGGGTCAGGGGGAGAGTGGGACATCAGTGTTATCTACTGCAGGCGGTGTACATATGTCTCCACAATAACTATTCCAAGGTCCCCACACTCTACGCCATTTCCGGGGACGGCCCCGGGCCACATACACCGTTTTTTCCCTGAACATACACCAGTCCATGTTTTCCTTTCATACTTCGACTGTAGGAGGCCTCTGGGACCCCCACAACTGAGCAATATCTCGCTTGGCAATCATGGCCCCCAGGGTCGCCCACTGAGTCTGGGCTACATTATAGTCCGTGGGTTCCCAGACATTCAACAAGCAGCGCCTGGTCTCCGGGAAGAGAGCAACACCCGTAATTTCCTTCATTACCTCATGCACCCCGCTCCAGAAAGCAGCAACTTCATTACATTCCCAGATAATATGGAGAAATGTCCCTACCTGCCCACACCCCCGCTTGCACAGACCCTCCTCAGAAAAGCCCATTCGAACCAAACGGGGGCCCTTGACGTATATCCTGTGGAGGATCTTAAGTTGTACCAGTCGGAGTCGAGCTGGAATCGCGACCTCCTTGGGGAGGAGATCGCAGACTGCCAGTCCTCGTCATCTAACTCAAGGCCGTCACGGGTCCACAAGTCCCGAAGATGCAACAGGAGGGCCGACCTATCGTTAATTAATTTTTTGTAGACAAGGGAGATAGTACTGGCAGGCTAATGACTGTCCAATAATCTATCTTCAAGCGGGGACGACTCCGGAATTTCCTCCCCCAATGGGAAAACTGACATCAAGGCATGGCGAACTTGAACATAGCGGAAGTACTCTGTGTCACCCAATTCAAACTCCGTCTTTTTCGTCCAATTAATAATCAGGCCCGAGTTCCTTCCAAAAGAGGTCAAAACATCGCACAAAACTATCAATGACTTCCGGGGCGAGGTCAGATACAGTAAGATGTCATCTGCATAAAGCGAGATGCGATCTTCAAACTCAGAGGACCACTGAATACCCCCTCATCGAGGGCACCCACCGGATCCATGCAGCGAGAGGCTCGAGGGCTAGGGCAAACAGGAGCGGCGACAAGGGACAACCCTGACGAGTACCTCTCCCAAGACCAAACGGAATAGAGACACGACCATTCACAACAATTTGCACAAGGGGGTCCTCATAGAGAAGCCGCACCCAGCCAATAAAACCGGGTCCAAACCCAAACTTAGCCAACGCGGCCCATAAATATGGCCATTCCACGGTATCAAAAGCCATCGTGGCATCCAACGATGCCAAGATGGCCGGCTCATGCAACGTCGCAGCCCTCGCGAGAACGCCATGCAGACGCCTAAGATTCAGGGCAGTGTTTCTATGCGGGATAAAACCGGATTGATCCGGATGTATCAACTCGCTAATAACGGTGATCAATCGGTTAGCCAGTAATTTTGCAAGGATCTTAGGTTCGGCATTCACAAGAAATATCGGCCGGTACGATGCACACCTATCCCTTGGTTTCCCCTCCTTATGAATCACCACAATGGTCGCAAGACGCTGATCGCGGGGGAGAGGACCACACTCACGAGACTCCAAAAACATATCCCTTAAATAGAGAGCCATCTTGTCAGGCCGCAACTTGTAAAGTTCAATAGGTAGACCGTTGGGACCCATAGCTTTCCCTGAACGCAGGGAGCGAACCGCAAGAGCCACCTTGTCTGCGGTTATTGCAGCGTCCATTTGTTCCCTATCAACATCAGAAAGGCGCGGTAAAGCAATATCACGCAACAATAGATGTGAGTCCTCCTCCGGCCTTTCCGACACGGGGAGTACACTCTCTGGAAGTGATCCGCAAAACACTGAACAATCTCTTCAGGGTCGGTAACCCGGACACCACTTGCCGTCTCAATCACAGGCACCACACGACTAGCCCTATCCTTCTTATCCAGCCACACTATCAGTTTGCCTGCTTTATCTCCCACATCATATAGACGTCCCTGTTGTTCTCTAATCATGGCCTTAGCCGCGTTAGTAACCAACGCCCTGTATTACAACTGTTTTAGTCGCAGAAGATGCGTCTTAGCACGGGTAACCTCCTGCTCTAGGCCAAGCTCTAGGTTCGCTATCTCCGCCTCGATCTTAACCACCTCCTCATCCCTCCGTTTCTTAACGCCCACGATTAACGACAGGGCCTGGCCTCTAAGGACGGTTTTGAAAGCCTCCCAAAGCGACACCGCAGACTAAACAGAACCCTCGTTTTCCAGAAAATATTGGTCGAGAGATTTAACCAGGTCCGCACGAGTTTTAGGGTTCCGGAGATACCAGGGGTTAATCGGGGCTACCCGTCCCTCGGTCCCGGAATTCAACTCCATTCGAAGCCATAGCGGAGAGTGATCAGAAATTCCCCAAGCCAGATGCTTAACCTCAGTGATAGAAAGTGCCTGTGCGGCAGGCACCAAAACATAATCGATCCTCGAAAGGCTACCGTGAGTGCCCGAATGAAACGTGTACTGCCGCTGAGCGGGGTGTAACAATCTCCAGCAATCTACCAGACCCAGAGTATCAATGAAATCGTGAAGCCAGTTCTGTGCCCCCTTAATATCCCTAGGTGGATGTCGAACAACCATACCAGAAACCACAGCGTTAAAATCACCTCCCACTAGCAATGACCCCTCGGGGAGAGCGAGGATAACCTGCCCCAAGTCCGCAAAATTAGTTGACTGCAGGCCAGGGGGGACATACACCGAAACCAGGGAAAGGGTCCGGCCCTCCCATCTACCCATAAGAGCGACATAGCGCCTCCTATCGTCGAGGACCGTAGCATCGATCTCCAGTGGGAGAGAATTCCTAATAAGGATACCAACCCCCCTGGAACCAGAGGAGAACCCAGCATGGGCGACCAAACGATACCCCTTCCTATTCATGGCATGACAAGTATTACCTATCAAGTGCGTCTCCTGAAGAAGGACCACATCCGGGGAGAGACGTTTCAACAATTGCAGCACTACCTCACGTTTTATCCTATCCCCCAACCCATTCACATTCCAGCTCATCAATTTCAACCTCCTATCCCCCCATCCCGAAAGAGAAAGAAGATCCAACCCCAGTAAGAATCCGGCACTTCGATCAGAAGGTCTAACAATACATTGCCTTGCAGAAAAACAAACACACACCCCAACAGGAACCCCCCATCCCCCCACCAACATCCCGTTACAAACCCCCCCACCCTGCACCCCTGCGTGAGACTAGAAAGCCACCCCAACTTGCAGTGTGCCTGTCGCCCCCACATCTAACTAAGCTACAAAAAGTCAATCAGAGGAGGAAAGAGACCCTCCAATAGCCCCGCAACCCCCCCGGATGTCACATCAAATCACATAACAGAATTAGCGAACCACAGTTCGAGGCCCACTAGAGACCCCAGAAACCAGACAACAGGTGCCTATTCCTGTTTCATCGGTCCGCCTTCCACCCCTCCAGACTGTTCCTCCTGTGCACGCTGGTTCGGCAGAGTGTCTAGCCAAGTATCCTCCCAAAACTGGCAAAGTAATGAAAAAGCACACTCGAGTGCAATGCAGGATAACTGCCCTTGGCACGGGGGGGTTGTTCCCAGTCGAAGATCTCTCTGGAAGACAAATCGAAAGTGAAAGTCAACCGGACCGGTCGTCCCTGCCCCCTCAGGCCGATGTTATTCAACTACAGCTCGGGCACCATGCCAACTCCACAGCCGGGCATCACGGAGATGTAGGCCGCAATCTTCTGAGCACCACAACCCGATTCGGAATCGGAATGCAGGTTTCGCCTCACCCGTGGTTCGTCTTCACGAAGACATCAATGAGGGACAGGATAGACGACAGGATAGATGCAGGAGGTTACGAGGGTCTCGGGAGCCCTGTGCTCACGCGGCCATCTTGTTTGCGCGTGAAGCTCCTCCTCTGGAACTTCTTACTGAAGTTTTCCAAAGGGTCTCAAAGTGTCCAAAACTTACTCCAAGGGCCTGGAATCTATAAGATGGTCCTTGAAATGGACTTCAGTTACCACAATCCACTTGGACAAAACCCTTTCAAATTCACTGGTAGTTCTCCAGGCTGGGGATTCTTGGTGGTCCAGTTGTGCTCTGTTAACCTTCAGCGTGCAGGGAGTCCACTCTTTAGTCCTTTTGAAGCAAGGTAGTCCATAGGACTGTAATGCCAGATTGTGCAACAGGCACAATCTTCAGTCCAGGGCCTGGTTGGTTCAAATCAAACTCCTCAGAAGGGACACTTCTTCTCCCAAGTTTGAAGCAGCATCATCTGAGAGGCTTTGTCCCTTTCAGATACTTATTCCAAGTTCTCTGGGTCAAAAAGGAGGACACTCCCGTCCAATGAGGTGCAGGGTAATGCTCCAGGGTATGACCACATCCTCTAAAGTGTGGCATTATTTTCCCAAAGAGAGCAGAATTTCTCCAAAATTAATCATGGCTGATTTTTACAGCAGAGGGAGCAGAACTAACTAAACCAGCCTACAGGATTGCTTCATCTACCTAGGTCCACTTCCCTTACATGTGGGAATTCCTCCTTAATCCCCCCCATCCGGCTGTGGGAGAGGTGTAAATGAAAGTGATTTTTCCAGCTTGTCTCCTTCTCTTGAAGAGCATTGTTTACTACCCCTCCCCCTGGCTCTGGCATTCCCATGCCCAACAACCTCTATTCCCAGACAGGCCTCCTAACTCTAGGGGTCATTTCTCACCTCTTCAGACAGCCAGTCCAATCCACTTACCTCTGACAAATCAAGGCAGGGCACTAGAGGGCTGAATTGTGGCTTGCAGACAAGAACGTCTTATAACCTCTTGTCTCTACATTTTAGAATAAATGCAACAATACCACATTGTCGCATTTATCATTAACATTCTGCTGAGTCCTTTAATCCTAGTTGTATGGCTTTCCTTTCTCCAGTTATTAATTAATAACCTCTTGCAATGTTAAACTATGGGCTGGGGATCTGCAATGGAAAAATTAACGGGCCAATTTCTCCAATACCAGGGCCTATATAAGGACCCTCCTTATACCTACAGGACCCCTCACCCCTAGAATAAATAGGAAAGACTTAAGGGGTTCTGATTATATCAAAATATTGCAGATCCTCACTTCACAGTGCTCCTAGCACAAAGGTCGATTTTGGGAAGCACTATACTACAATGTAGGCAGTGAATTGTGCAATTTCACTAAACCCAGGGCATATAACACTCATTTCATAAGGGTCCTCCTTGTAGATTGAAAAACACAATCTATTGCAGGGCTAGAGGGATGTTTATAGACCGAGCCTAAGTATTATCCCCCGTAGGAATCAACAAACAACTACAAACTTAGGGGTCTAAATAAGGATTCAACCGTAATCCTCTGCTCGTCATCACCTTATCAATAGTACAAGGGTACGAACACAATAATAATACTAACAAACCAGATCACAAGATGTGAAGAACCAGTAACGTGAGTCACCCCTGGTGTAGGATTCCCATCAACAGTCTTGTAATGATCAATATTATCATTTGGAAGTCCTTCTCGGGTATTGTGTCTCTAGATCATTGAGACCGGCATACCCCGATAACCAGATGCGGGGTAGCGACCCACAATCGCTCGGTACTACCACATAGTGTTGATGTGATGGGAAGTGCAGTGTAAACAAAAAATGTAAGTGGTGATCTTAAAAAAGGATAGGGAACTCAGGGTACTATGTGGTAGTACCGAGTGATTGTGGGTCGCTACCCCGCATCTGGTTATCGGGGTATGCCGGTCTCAATGATCTAGAGACACAATACCCGAGAAGGACTTCCAAATGATAATATTGATCATTACAAGACTGTTGATGGGAATCCTACACCAGGGGTGACTCACGTTACTGGTTCTCCTCCATGTAGATACCCGACCTCTAACCCCTTGGACACCTAGGGGGACCCCTGGGGATACCTAATATGCCCCAACATTGTAGTTTATCAATTTGTAAGTGCCCCAAACCCAAAAGTCAAGATTGGGCACAATTTGCATTTTAAAAGCAGTCCTCCATATCGGGCCTGCTTTTAAACTGACCTCAGGCTACAGCAGTGCACACATGCAAGTGCAGGAAGGGATGCTGGCCTCTAAACCACTATGCCCTAATATATATACTAGGGACTTAAAGGTAGTTTCAATCCCTATGCCCTAATATGTACTAGGGCCGTATAGGAGCGGTCATGTCAATCATGGAGGTACCCTAACCCATAGTGCACCCTATTGTATGTAGGTGTTTTTACTGTATTTGTAAGTGTCTCTTTCAACATAGCACTGGCCCTGGGCCTGGTTAGTCAGAGGCCAGGGTCAGTCAGAGTGAGGTACCACCAGTACAAGTCAGCAAAAAGTTGGGGAGTGCCCAGGGCACAGATGGCTTTGCAACACTAGAGAAGCACAAACCCAGAAGTTAAAACATAACACCATGGATGGGGGTTCTCTTTAATAATCAGAATTGATTTCCATCCTAATGAACCCATTTTCCAACCTTAGGATAATGAAAGACTGGGTAAAAATCATAACGTTCTAATCTACACCTTGCAGTTTTCATGCAGCTCTTTGATGACGGTTAATAGCTCACTGTTCAATGTTAGTATTTTAACTTATAAACTGCAAATAGCAAAAGAATCTCTCAGACAAAAGCAGTAACTCACTGACCTATTTATATGATATGCATTTTGTGATCTGACTGGTACACGTTCTTTGCAGCAGGTATATTAACACATTGTGGCTACCTTACCATGAGCCAAAACTTACAGTAGTCAGACCTCTGATCTCTCTCAATAAAGATCATTAATCACCGAAGTTATCTTCACATTTTTATTGTTGCCTGAAAATTGCTGGAGACCAGGAATGCAGCAGCAGGTACTTTTCAAACCACAATGCACTCACAAACATGACGCCCTCACCCGAAGTCAGTGACCTTTTTTGCTTGGTGCATGAAGATGCAAGATTCATATACATGTTTTTTAACATTTGGTCTGATTACTATGTGCATGTAAATAACAATAAAGCATACATGCAAACTGTGACTACATGCCTGCTTTTCTCAATATTTTACTTCAAAACTATGCGACTATATTCAATGTAAAGTCCACAAGGCTGTCCCTATTCCTCCCAGAATTTTAGTGTCTCCTACGCCCCTGCAACTGATGCTCCACACACACACACATGCAGGCAAACATTCTATGAGGTCATCACACATTCCATCTGAGCTGTAGGGAAGAGACAAGAACTAGTTTATGACAAAGCCACTGGGGCGTTTATAGAAATCAGACTACCGCCCAGCACACTGGCTCGAATGAATAAGATGCAGAGACTGAAATAAACCAACTCCACGCCTCTGCAGTGCAATAGGACTTTCAGAGGATCAACCTACATGTGAATGTGTCCCAGTCCAACCCCGTCTTCAAAGGCACTGGCCTCTATCGGCTTTGATTATCTTTCAGCCCTATCGACCTTTCATTTGTGTCATGGGACTAATGATGTTCCTTCACAACGAGCCACTCGCAATCGCAAGCCCTTCGCACTTCTGACATGCTACTGACACTTCACCATTCTTTCTCTAGCTGTCCAGAGGCTCTAGCCTGGCTGACCCTATCATGTAAACGCCTCTAGGTGGCATTATTCTGACGTGTGGCTTTCTCTTCCTCACCTCTGCTCTACCAGACTTTCAGTGTCATTGGCCTGCCGCGTCTACTGCCACAGTTCTACCATTACGGGACAGACATATCACTACCTGAGCACAGCTCAACTTGCCTTTCAGTGGTACCGACTTTACACCTGACTGACTCCTAATTTTAGAGACCAAACCGGCGTCCTGGAACACGACTGATATCTGACTGACTCCCACAGCTCTACTGGCCTTTCAGTCGCACTTGTTGAAACAATCTCTTACGTCCGTGCATCCTTGCGTCGAGCTCTGCCTAGCTGCAGGGTTAGCCCGGCCATCGCTGATTGGGCGACGGTGAGATTAGAGTCCGCATCTGCCAGGCAGGTTTCTTGCCATGGAGAGCTCAGAGGGGACTTCGGAGAAAGTACTAGTTATTGTGCTGGTGTCCCCTTGGAAACAACTGTAATTGGGGATTATCAGCAATCCTCGCCTTCAAGGCTGGAGGCCCCTGAACAGCGGCCTGAGGTCTGCCACACACAAGCGAATCCCGGGGCAACCAGGATATGGTAAAGCTGCTGAGAAATCCGCATTACCCGATAGGACCACACATGAGAGGCACTTTGACAAGTACCAATCACAATAGACTGGCGTGCGCACTGCGCTGCGCATCAGGACACCTATTCACAAAAGGAATTTACTGACAGTCACCCCAAGTATAGCAACAGCGTACATTTTCGCATACACAGTACTAGCAATGTTTAGTTGGGAGCAATGCAGGTTTCCTTTGTCTCTCTCACACGCGCATTGACACACACACACACAACCACTCTCTCTCTCTCTCTCTCTCTCTCTCTGTCTCTCTCTCTTTACAGCATGTGTAGCAAGTGAAACCTTCCCTGACACGCACACCACGTTCTCAGAGGAATTATGCAATTTTGTGGGTGTGATTTTTTCCGCATAATTATAGATTTGCCCCATGATGCATCATCTGTTGCATAATCTGCAGATTTGAACAAGAAAATGGTTTCTAGCTCAAACGGATCAAATGTTACTAAATATTTTGCAACATGTGTTCCCTTGATTCAGAAGGCACTTCACAAAAGTTGACTGGTCATTTCTCAGTTGCTTATTGATGTATTTGGTTGTTAAACTGGCACTAATAAGGTGAAAACTTTACTCAGACAGTGTTACCTTGAGTAAGAATGACACAATCATGGAACACTAGTATCACAAAATGTGCTGCATTACGCTGAATCATTTGCCTTTTCCTGTTGCATAATGTAGTCAAACCTGCCACATAATTTGGACCTCCTGTGCCATATAATCTCAGTGGCCCTTGTTATAGTACAGGCAGCAGCAGCACAAGTGCCTCTTACTATTTCATCTGGTGCGGCATAAAGAGCAGCAATTTACTTTTCCTTGCATGTGCATACACAGAAACACATACACACACCATTTATATGCAGTGGGCATACAAGCTTTTAAAATACACTGACACTCTCCATCTTGTACAGATAAAGAGCAAGCTTCCCTAACACACTTGTGCATACACAGGGCGTGGCTAGCCAGCACTAACCGTGGGCGGAGAACTCCGTTCCGCCCACGGAGTGTGCAGAGTTTTGCCTGCTAGTATGCAAACCCCGTACAGGAGCGGGGTTGGCCTGCCCCTGCCTCCCACTCGCCCCATAATAACAATTGCTAAAGGTTTAAAAAACAAGTTTAAAGCACCTTACCTTATCTGCGGCGTCCCCGGCTGGCCTCCTCCTCTCTTCATCTCATTCGCAGGGAAAACTGCGCATGCGCGGCACCCGCGAATGTGCATTTTTTGCAAGAAGTTTGTTATCAACTTTGTGGTGCTCCGTGTAGCCCCACTACACACACTACGCCCAGGCTTAGCCAACACCCAAGATGGCCGCACTGATGCCCGACACCGTAATATCCCCCAAGATCTGTTAAATACATCAGTTTTGCCCGATTAAGACGTCGATCCAGGTGCCTACTGCACTGTGGAGGCACCCGGTCGAACATTGCCGAAGATCAAGCAATTCCGTGCAGAGATTTTCTCGCCCGACTCTAGGCCGGACCCAGTGACGCAGCTCCACCCAGGCCACGACCGGAGCTGCTCTGCGCTGTCCCTGCTTCCAGTGTGGTGCCTGCGGTGGCACGATGAGAAGCATTGTGGGCGCCCCTTGTCTTGTGAAGCCCCCAGCTACCAAGTCCTTTCGCACGGTATCGGGTGAGCTCTGACACACGTGCGGACTTTGTGGGAAGGCAGTGCGGTGGTTGAGAGGGCCTGCAGCGGTGTTAAGGTGCCTCTCTCCCTGCGCTGTAAATACTGACCGATCGGGCCAGGGAGCGGACTATGAGGCTCCTGATAAGACGTGGACCACATAGATTGACGTAGGCACTGCGCTGCATCGATGGGCTCCGATAAAAGCGCAGTTTAACTTTCAGTCCCGACGCCATTAACATGCTGTCCCTGAGGCAGCGGGGGCTGAGGACGTAAGATGGGCTCCCCCCGTCTCCCCCGGAACTATAGCTCACAATCGTCTGTGTGGGGGTTTGCCTGCACTTTCCAGCGTGCTGGGGGTCAAATACTGCCTGCCCACCCTGTGCACATCTTCCATCTTGTAAAGGGACTTCCTCCACATTTATTTTGGTCTGCACCCGGGATCGGGGTTGCCTCTGAACGGCCAGCCTTGAAGCACTGATTGCCTGGGATGCACAGTGATACTGCATGTTTCTGTGGAGGGACGGACTCACCTCCAATGTACTGGGTCTGACAATTGTCGATTGAGAGTGTCACAGGCTCTTCACATGCGCAGATACCTTGCTTAATTTGATAACAAAGTATTAATCAAGGTCTCTACGAACTGCGACGGAGTGACAGTGGTTCGAGTGAAGTAGGACGGTGGGCATGATCCTTACAACACCATCATATATCACCTACCCCGGAGGCCCGGTCGGTTTTCTTTCAAAGTGTGGGCAGACTCTACTCAATGCTATTACACCACGCCACCAGCTACCTTAGTCAGCTAAGCCTGTATCACTCCTTGTGCCTCGCATTACTATCCTACAGCTAAGCCATACAGAAGGGCCACCGTGAAAGGCTCAAAGCAGACTCACGTCACGAAGCTAGCGAAATTTTCTCACTCTCAATCAGAAGCTGCGGATGGGCAACAGGGTGCATCTGACTCCAAGCAGCAAACCGGAGAAGGGGCTCTCACATTGGCAGACATCATGGAAGCCATCCAAGGGGTTTGTACGGCCCAGGAGAAGAACATCGATACAGTGACCATGGAGGTCACTCTCAACAGACCTGATCTGGGCAACATGGGGGATAGGGTCAAGGCGACGAGGACTCCGTTTCCACCCTCCAACACTCTACAAAATCACTGGAGACCACGGTCAAACGATTGCAGGCACAGACGTCAGACCTCGATGCTAAGCAGGAGGATTATGAAGGTCGAGCACGCAGAAACAATGTGAGAATTTTGGGGGTTCCAGAAAGATTGGAGGGGTGGGCCACAGACTTATTTGTCAAAGACTTGATCACAAAACACTTGCAACCCCGGTCCCTCTCACACTATCTCCCACAGAGTACCGCCCCCCCACCCCAAAACAAGGGGCTCTGCCTCGTCCCATATTGGCTCGGATCTTCAACTTCCGTGACAGGGACATCTTTCTTCAGACAGCAAGGGCCGCGGGGAACATCCTTTACAACGCAACTTTTACTCCGCACTACCATTACGATGCAGCTATTACAACGCAATTCGTTACAACGACTTGCGCTGGAGGGCGCTGTAGGATAGGGAATAGTTTAATTTTCTATCCAACACCTTCCCTACTATCCACGGGGACTGGAGTTGGAATAGAAAATTAAACTATTCCACTATCCAGCGCCCCCCAACGCAAGTCGTTGTAACGACTTGCGTTGTAAAAACTGCGTTGTAATGGCATGCGGAGTAAAAGCATGCGTTGTGATGTCATACATCCAGGGCCGCACCACCGTTTAAATTCAAAAACTCGACAATCACCTTCTTTCCGGACTTCACCAACAAAGTGCAATTGAACCGCAGGTCCTTTTTAGAGGTGAAACGGGTGCTCAGGAGCCACAATCTGAAATATGCGGCGGATGGTAAATCGTGGTTCTTTCAGTCACCAGAGGATACTTGAGACTGGTTGGACAGTTGGCGATCCTCCGAGTCGCAGAGACACTCCTCCCCTACTCATCAACACAGATCAGGGGGTCCTTCAAAAACAGTCAACCAGGTGGAGGAAGTTTGATTTTTTTTTTATTCTTCAACTAGTCTGGCAGCAAGAGCGAACTGACCGAAATGGGAGTGAGTGATGCTAGACTTCACTCTCTTGCAGTGGAGACCTAGTTTGCCTGACGGACCGGTGTAAGACCCATGCCATATTCCAGTTACGATGAGTATTGCTCGGCACTCCGGATGAGGGGGTGCATTCAATAAAGTGGGCTGGAGAGGGGAATGCTAATTTCCTCTGTTTTGAATGTTTAATGGACCTGGAACCAGTTGCTGCTGATCTCCAGCACTCTATATAGACCTGTATATCTGCGATAGGGCGGGGTTTGGAAGATATAGATCTGTCCTGATTGATTGGGCCCTAGGCCCGGACCACATTGTTCTCAAGGGCTTTTCCATTGTCTTTTTGGGGGATTAGCGGAGTACCTATTTGGGTTGTTTGGCTGTGTGGCATTCTGTCCATAGAATAGTTCATTGGGGTTTACAGGCGCTCTTCAAAATTTGAGGGTGGGCAGTTTGTAGTCCACGTTGCAGGGAGGCAGGGTGGGGGGGGATCCACAGTTTGTTCATGGGAGTTTTTTCAATTTCTTTGTGTGTGTTCAGTATAACTTTGCAGATTAGACTTCCTCCATGGCATACAGGGGCATTCCTAATATTTATTCCATATTGCATTGCTTGTGTAGACAATATTATGTGCTGCCTCGATGCAGGGGGAACTTCTTCCTTAAATGTCCGTTATTGTAGCTTAAATGAGTATTGCTCAAAGCACAAACCTCGCAATTGGGGCGCCTTAAACTGGTCTCCTGGAATGTGAATGGGCTGGGGGGGTCGAATCAAGAGGGGAATTGTGTTGCAATATCTGAAACGACAGGCTCCAGATCGTGTTTTGCTACAGGAAACTCATATTCAGGGTACCTCCTACTGTGCCCTTAACAGATTGAGATATAGATTGGTGGTGCATGCTGGTTTCACTAGAGGGTCCAGAGGAGTGGATATTCTGGTACGAAAGTTCCTCCTGTTTCAAATACAATCAGTTACCCATGATCCATTAGAAAGGTTTGTCACGGTTTCTGGGCAATGGGAGGGGAGGCCCCTTAAGGTTGTATGACAGTACAACGCGGACTATTACCACGCGTGCCATTACAACGCTGTTTTTAAAACGCAAGCCGTTACAATGACTTTCACTGTAAGCGCTGGATAGTGGAATAGTTTAATTTTCTATTCCAACTCCAGCCCACGTTACAGTAGGGAAGGTGTTGGAATAGAAAATGAAACTATTCCTTGTCCAACAGCGCCCTCCAGCGCAAGTCGTTGAAACGACTTGCGTTTTAAAAGCATTGTAGTAATGGCAGCGCGTGGTAATCCCTGCGTTGTAAAGGCTGTTCCCCCCCTTAATGTCACCTCTCTCTATGTGCCGCCCAGGCTGCATTCCACCACATTCGCTGACCTGGGACCACACATGTTAGACTTACCGGACGGTGACTTACTGGTGGGGGGCGATTGTAATTCTGCCCTTTGTGGGGTACTAGACTGACTTTACGGAGCAGAGACAGGCTGATTAAAGCGGCGGTGAGTTTTATATCACTGTAGGTAGTGTTAAAGTGGCAGAGTCAGCCTTCAGCTTTAATCTGAGTTAATAATAGAATGTCCAACTCATGCAGTTAATTTATTGAGATTGGGAAAGGTACACGGAGTATTCATGAGAGGCTTTGATCACGACCCACATACTGTTTCATGAGCAGCAGTGTTCAGTATATAGAGTATTGTTAGTATTGTTTGTGACTTATTTCATAGGTTTCATCATGAGACAAGAAGTGTTGTGTACAATATAAGTAAAGCTTTGAGACAGCATTGCACATTATTGCACTGTATGATATATCCAGTACAAGACTGATTGTTATGGTAGACCCTTTATAAGTTAACCAGTGTATTGCATGTATCTGTAGTTGTATATATGTATAGTAATATAAAATCTTTATTTGCAGAATACTGCCCCTGAGGAAGGAACAAGCGTTCCGAAATGCATTGGGCCTGACACTAAATATGGTTCAGCAGGAATTATGAATCATTGTAGAAATTAGAGAGTTTTCATGTAATGTATTAAGACGTAGGATCACTAAATTAGTTTGATTGACAACATATGTGATGAAATAACATATAAATGTAACATGAATATGTTAATGTAAATAACCTGTGCAATAAGTGAACAAAATGAGTAAATAGTGATATGAAGTATATCAATATCGTGGTATTATGTTTATGTGCGTTAGTAATTAATGTTTGAAAATTGTGAACTTTGAGTTCAATAGGTACAGTGCACACTAGAGCAGGTCCATTCTGCTCATTGTTTCAATACTATTTTTTAATGTGGAGCCAACACATGATTATAGTGTAGCACCCTTGTACAAGTATAGATATATTGAAGTATAGCGTTAAGATTGAGTGCACCTCTCACCCATCTGTGGGTAATTTTCTTTAGTACTAGACTGACTGCCATCCAGAGGTAGGGAGCCTGCCGGGACATTATTGGGGGAATTTTTGAGAGGCGTTCGGCCTTATCAATGTATGGAGATCCTGTAATCCCTCCTCCCTACAATACACCTTTCATTCAGGGGCAAATGGCAGTCTGTCCCGTATAGACTATATTTTTTTGTAAAGCCTCCCAGCTTCCCATGTTTGATGAGATATCCATCCTTCCCAGAGGCATTTCTGACCATTCCCCGATTGTGACGTACTATAGCAGTATTTTCCCCCTTCTCCAGTATTTGGGGTGTCTTTCATAGATTCACATGCCTGAATCATTCCCCGTCGTCAGAGTGGGAGTCTCACGGTACATAAAAAAGCAATAATATGTCATAATAACATAGAAAAAAACCTGGTAATAACCAACCAGGAAGTAAAGTAGCCCAAGCTACAGGAGAAAAAACTTCCACACTCATGACTATCCTAGTCATTTTGTATAGCCCAAACTGCAGCCAATCAGGCAACAGCACCCACCAGAAAGTTCTCCCCAGAGGCTCAGACTCTCAGATTTTCTACCGCACGTCGTGTGAAGGGAGTCTCCCTGAGCTCTGCTCAGTACTTCTCTTTTTTCCTTCAAGATTCTGGATTTTAGGATGTCTTCCTCTAAGATATCTTTATTCAGGCCTGGTGACTCTTGTGGTAAGCTCCGGCCTTTCAAGGAAGATCCCCACAAGAAGTGCATTTACTGCCTGTACCCGGATCATCAGGTGAAGGACTGCAAGATCTGTAGGACCTTCCCTCAGAAGACCCTCAGGGACAGGGAGGGCCGCTTGCTTTTGTGGCTACAAAAGCTCAAGGATCAAGATAATCCTGTTTCTGAAGTAGGTAGTATTGCCTCTGGGTCTACTACAGCTTCTATGAAGAGAGCTGCTGAAGAGGTTTTATCTTCTCCTGGGGCCAAGATTGTGAAGAAACAACAATCTTCTAAGGTGTCTGAGAGGCCTTCCACTTCTAAGGCTACTCCCCCTGCTAAGAGCAAACTTTTGCCATCTACACCCCCCCGAGAAGAGAGACCAAAAATGTACCTCAAAAATCAACTTCTGAGAAGACTTTACCTCAGAAGAAGACCCTGCCGTCGACGACTCCTTCGTCGACGATGATTTCCGTCAACGCAACATCTATGTCTACGGTAACTTTCTCTTCGCCTAAACCAGAGATGATAATGTCGACAGCGTCTCTCCGTCGACGTTGGTCTATGTCTCAGTCAAGCCTATCTCGTCGACGAGAGAATCTTCATCTGCCATCGTCAGCGCCCCGTCGACGGCGAAGCTTAAGAAGATTCCGTTGACGATAGCTTCATCGTCGACGCCACCGTCGACGGTTTCGCCATCATCGTCGACGACCATACCGTCGTCGACGAGCTCGTCGACGACGAGATCGTCGACGAAGACTCCGTCGTCGACGAAACCTTCCTCGTCGGCGGAGACAACTCTATCATCGACGACAACCTTATCATCGTCAGGATCCAAGCCCTCGTCGACGCTCCCGTCGATGGTGCCTCCGTCGACGCAGCAACTGTCTACATGTACCACCATGCAGGTTTGGTCACCATCTATGGCTTTTACATCGACACCGAAACCTTCTTTGCTTCAGAGACGCTGTTCTGGACTAGAACCCTTATCTCCATTACACATGTCACCTCAAACAGTACCCTTACAGGTCCCTGACAAGGTGCTGGACTCTGGGGATAGTGAGGAAGAGTCTGGCCTGGATGAAAGGTTTGGAACAGCGACAAGTCCTTCGGAATTGCACATCAAGTACCAAGAAGAGGACGATCAAGATGGCCAACCTTCACCTGAGCATGTAACATCACCCATTACCAGTGTCCCCACAGCTCAGATGCTGGTAGCATTGCTAACAAATCTACAGCACATGCTAAATGACTATTACAGGCGTTTTCCACCTTCTGAGTCAGCGGACTCTGTGCCTCCTACGCCTGTGGTGCAAACGTCCATGTCTGATTTCAGGTCTCCAAGGTCTCCTCCGCCTGTAGCTTTCCATCAGCCTGAAGAACACCAATCTTCTGATGAAGAAGAGAGAGAAGAAGGTGAAGTTGATGACAGATCATTGTTGTCGGAGTGGGACGATTATCAGGTCCAAACACCTTCTCCTTCACCGACGGTTACCGCGGATTCACCTCCAGTAGATGTTGGAGGATTCCACCTATTTATGGAAAGAGCTACACAACATTTCCATATTCAGATGGAGACTACACAACAGGAATGCTTCCTCTATGATTTCAAGGACCAGCCAAGGAAGCAGACTAAGTCAATACCAATTATTGATTTCATCTGGAAAGAGGGAATTAAGGTGATGTCCACTCCTGCATCTATCCCTCTAGTACTGCAGAGGATAGATAAAAATATAAGGCTCCTGACAAGTCCCCAGCTTGCCTTAAAGGACATCCAAAGTTAGATTCGGTGATCATACAAGCTGCACAGAAGCGATCCAGAAATCCTTCCTCCCCAATCGCAGCCCCACCGGATAGAGACGGCAGGCGTCTGGATGCTATTGGGAAGCATGTATCTACAATGGCAGTGTTAGACTTGGGCCTTAGGGCAGGTTCACCCCTAATCTTTTTGCCTTTATTTGTGACCCTGTGTAGTGATTTTTGGGTCTTGGCGCACTTTTTTCCCTGTGTCCCAGAGTGAAAGTGCGTGCGTGTAGTATGGCTGGCCTGCCCTCCCATAGGAATGCATGGGGAATGTGTGTGCCCTGGTAGTTCCTGATGTGTGGGGAGTGCAGGCTCGAGTTTAGTATGTATGAACTCGTGAGAATGAATGCTGCGCAATGGTATGTGCGGCTTGTATGTGTCTAGAAGGGAAGTGCTACTTCTGGACATTGATGTATGTGTGCAGTGAGGATACTGGAGCGTGATTGGCTGGAGCTGGCTGGCATGCCAGGCTCCAGGAAGTCTGGATGGGTCTGCCCGGTGGTGAGTGTGAGATCAGCATGAGTGATGTGTGGGAGGAGTAGATCTGTGTCCTGGATGGGCTGGGTTTTTCCCCACACAATGCTGGCTCCGCCCCCCTGTGGTTTGTCTAATGACCCAAGCCTCCCCAGTGAATGAAAGGGGTGGTTGGGCCATCAAGGGTACTCCCAAGCCAGCTGCAACTGGTTTCCCCCCACCCTGCACCTCCTAACAAAGGATTTCTCTGTATAAAAATGGGGCTGTGTCCCCACAGAAATTGTTCTACTTTTGGATCCTTGCCAGAGGGGGCTGTTGCTGCTGCTGGGGCCAGGAGGACCGCCACTTGGCTTGTCTCCCTGCCTGGAGACCCAGTGTGCTGGCTCTGGCCCTGCCTTGCCCCCCGGCCTGCCTCCAGACCTTGCTGGAGCTTTTCTTTTGCCCCTAGCGCTGAAGAGCGCTTCCTTGGTGCTGCCTAGCGCTGGGAGCGCTTTATCTTTCCTGCTAGCGCTTCGAGAGCTTTATTCGTATTCCCAGCGCTGGGAGCGCTTGATTTTGCCTTTGGAGCGCTTTGGAGCGCTCTAGTTGTCCAGCCGGTGCCCACCCGGCGTTTGCCCGAATTTGCGGCCGAGCGAGTGCCCACCTCGCTTTATATTTAATTTGACGCCGGTGCCCACCCGGCATTGTCCCGTTTTCCTTGTTAAATCTGAGCGGCTGCCCACGCCGCATTTGCCCGGGTATTCACCGCCGCAGCCCAGGCACATCGAAGCCGTTGCCGGGCCGCTGCCTAGAGCGACCCGGAAGTCCCGCCTCCGCATCCCCAGGGCCGCGCTGCCATTGGCGGCCCCAGGGGAAGTCAGGCGGATTGTAGCCTGACGGGCCAGGCCAAAGAAGCAGGAAGCGGCCGGCGCGTCTTCTCGAGGCTCCCGACTGAAAGGAGAGCCCCGGAGTGGCAGCAGAACCGAGAGACTCCAGCGCAGCCCGGAGCCAGAAACCCGGTGAGTGGGGGCCCGCAGTCAGAATCGGGGAGGAGGGCGTCGGGGCACATTGTCGGTGCCCGCCCCTCCCCTCCATTGTGTAGAGCCGGTTAAGGCTCTTGTGGCATTTTTGCTCTTTCCTGAGTCCCCCGGGGGGACTCCAACGAAAGGGGCAGTTCAGTACTGAGAGCCTTGCGAGGCTCAGGGGGCCACCTTGTTCTCGAGTTCGTGAAGGACTCCAACGTGGCCACAATATTGATTTAGGAGCCCCGAGGCTCCTGGGGGCAATCTATTTGTTTAGAGCCACGAGAGGCTCCCGCCCTAAGTATATTCACGAGCCCCGAGGCTCGAGGGGGCATTTGTTTATTTAGAGCCCTGAGAGAGGCTCTAGGGGCATTTTAATTGTTTTAGAGCGCAGAAGCTCTTTGGTGCCAGCACCTTGGTTTTGCGAGCCAGAGAGGCTCTAGGGGGACACAGCCAGCTAATTGGTTGGAGCCCCGAGGCTCCCACGCTGTGTCTCCCCACCGGTGTTCTTGAGCCCACGAGGCTCCAACGTTGCCCAGCGGTATTTACAACTGTCCAGCACTTAGTGGACAGTTGCTACGTTTAGGTTTTGTTCTGTGCTGCCTGTGCAGCCTCCCCTGACACTGAGACTCAGGGCATTTCAGCCCTTGCGAGGCCAGTTGGCCTGAGGGACCATTCTAGTGTTGTGCTACATGCACCCTGCGCAATTTATGAGTTACTTGCTTATTTGATTTCTGCGCAAATGTTCTACCTGCACCTCTGAATGTGTTTTAATGTTTCATGTGCAATTGTTTGTTATTACCTTTGCTAAAAGTGACCTGCTTAGGTAATTCTTTATGTTTTTATCCCCTTTGCTAAAAGTGACCTGCTTAGAGGATTGTTTGTGTCATTACCTTTGCTAATAGTGACCTGCTTAGGTAATGCCTTGTGCTTTTATTTCCCTTTGCTAAAAGTGACCTGCTTAGAGGAATGTTGATGTTTGATTGCCTTTGCTAAATGTTACTTGCCTAGGTGATTATTTTAGGTTTCCTTCCCTTTGCTAAATGTGACTTGCTTAGGTGATAGGTTTCCCTTCCATAGGTCCTGATGATAAGGTCCTAGTTCCCTGCGTGATTTCCCTACAGTGTTTAGGGTGGCGTAGGAGGTATTTTCCCTTTACCAGTAGTTACTGGTTGTATGCTACATTCACTATTTCTGTGTTACAGTCATTGTATGTTTATGTGCTAAAGTGTTATACCTACAAGTGTTATTTCTAAAAAGTGCATACCCCTGACAGTGGTCCAGGTGGCCCTGTCCTGTACATAATCCCTTGTAAATCTTGCCCGTGCCTGTTGGCACATTGTAAAGTGTGTGTGTTATCTACTATGTTCTTATTATTATAATACAAAGGCTATTTTTGATATAACCTTGTGTGGAGTTTCCTTTGTGGTGGGCCTTTGGTTGTTGTCGCTGGGGTGCGCGCGCAAACGCTTTACACATCGCCTCTGAGATTAGCCTTGCTGCTCGCGCCACGTTACCTAGAGGGTGAGCGGGGGTTATCTTGGTGTGTGACTCCCTGGCCCTGACCTTGGAAATGGTGATCCCTGACTGACCTTGGCGCAAGCCTTGGCCAGCCAGAGGTCCCGTTTCTAACATTGGTGGCAGCGGTGGGATTGGACTTGCGTTTGCGCTGTACCACAGTGGCGACAGGCCACACTTCAAAACTCTGCAATTTTAGATAACCACATTTTGGGGATTATTGTTTTTAGGGAAGTTCAGTTTTGCTTCTCCTGAAAGGTGTCATTTTGTGATTTGTGTCCAGTACATTTGTTCCCCGCCCTGCTTCCAGAGTTTGGTACCTGTGTCACTTGTGGTCAGGTTGAGAAATCAGGGGTGGTAGAAACTGCCTTACCGGTCCGAGGGGAGGGTGTGTGTGAATGAGTGGTGTGTTACACTGGACAGTGGAGTGCAAGTTCTCTGAGATAGGAATCTTGCTGAATTTTTATAATTGTGTACTCCTGTGTAAGCTCAGAACCCCAGGTTCCCTGTGTCAAACTCTTCTTGAGAACGTCCGCCAAAATGGAGCCTACTTTTGATTTCTGTGATCTGTTTAGATACAGTATGTTGGAGTTGGTCAGATTCTGTGAAGAGAGAGACATAGGGGTGGATGAGTCAGATACTCAGTCAGAACTTAGGAGCAGCCTGATCCTATGGCAAAAGGGTCAGTGGGATCTTGAGCGCAGTGAGAGAGATAGGGCCCGGGCCGCATGCCATGAGGGTGGTGAGTCTGTGGAGAGCCCTGAAGAATGTGAGTTGTATTATGATGACAGTGGATGGATATCAGCAGATAGTGAGGACCCCATAGGTAGGGAGTCCCTTGCTGAGTCCAGTGTCAGTACCAGCGCCACATCCCTTGTCCTGTCCCCAGAAGAGTGGGAAGATAGGGAGAAAGAAAGGGAGCATCAGTTAGCGATGGAACAGCTCATGTTAGAGCATGCCCAGGCTATGGCGCAGCTAGAGATCGAAAGACTCTTAGCGCAGGAGAGGGTAGAGGTGGAGAGAAGGGCCATCATCCTTGAGAGAGCAGCCCTAGAGGATAGACTCTTCCCTACCCACAGTTGTAATTGTCTGGATTCCCCAGAGAGGGTGAAGTCCAGTGGTGGCAGCGATTTAAGTGTTAGTGTAGACAGTCCCACTCCCAGTTCCCCGAGTATGGTACCTGTTTCCCCAGAGGAGGAGAATAGGTTGAGATTAAGGAATCTTAGGAAACTGTCTCACCAGTCTTGGGAAGAGTTTGTGGATGAATGTCAAGATGCACTGTGTGATTGGCTAGAGGTTCACATGGGAACTGAGTTTGCCAAGCTATTTGATCTGGTTCTAAGAGAGCAGGTGCTCAATAGTTGTTTGCCAGGGTTGCGCCAACACCTGTTGGAATATGGGTTGACTGATCTAGACACCCTCGCAGAGGAAGCAGAGCGCTGGGACAGTGCGAGAGGTTCTTTTGAGTCACTAGTGGGTGATTCCATCAATAGTGGGTCAGGTGTCTTCCAGCCCAGTGTGGTGGAGGAGGGTGAGAGTAGCCCAGCTAGGTCCTTGGTTAGTGAGAAGGGTGTAGGGGCTGACTGCCTGTCTCAGTGGAGCGGGAGTGAGTGTGTGACCGAGAGTCCCCAGACGCCCGAAGCCCTGTCACAGAGCCTGGATGGTTTCTTTAGGGAACACCAGGAAGGGAACCTAGACTTGCCTGTTAGTTCACTTGAGGGAGATCTCCTAGTGTGTAGAGAACCTGGAGCATCTGTAAGCGGAGCTTCTATGGTCCTAGAGGCTGGCAGTACCGCTCCAGGAGGGAGAGTACAGAAGTCCAGTGAAGGGAGTGATTGGGGGATAGTATGTGAGTCCCCAGAAGTCCTGGAGTGCCAGGCATTGGTTCCACCAAAGGTTCTAGACCAGAGGTTGGAAGGCCAGGTTCAGGATCCGCCTGACCTGAAGGGTGGGACTACTGTAATCAGGGTCCTGACCAGTTCTTTTTCCAGATGTACCGCCCCGGTTGGGAGGGAGCAGGACTCTGGAAGGGGGTGCAGAGGGTGGGAGAGCCCACCTCTGACCCCGGTACCACCTGAGGGGTTAAACCCTAGGTTGGGAGAATGTTGTTTAGAGGGAACCCCTCGCAGGAGGAGGAGGAACCCTAGAAGAAGAGGTAAGGGGAGGAGAGCCTTCCCTGGGACTCCTGGTCCACCTAAGGTTGTAGACCCTAGGTTGGAGAACCAGTGGCAGTCTAGCCCTGTCTTGCAGACAGGAAGAGTGGAAAATGGCTGTTATGTGCCAGGGGTTACTACCCCCCACTTTGTGAGTAGGCAGGATCCAGTGGTACCTGGGTGGCCTAGGGCCTGGTCCTGGCCGAGGGCAGGTGGAGAGTATCAGTGGGGTACCCCAGTTAGTCCCTACAGTAGTTTTAGAAGGAACCCTAGGGGTTAACCGTGGCGTAAAACAGGAGGGTGTCCCTGCAGTTGTGGGCCCGCGTCCTTGTTTTATCGCCCCAAGCAGGGAAGCCCATCACGGTGGTGATCGGTCTGCCCTGCGTTTTGGCTGGAAGGGGGTCGTGTTAGACTTGGGCCTTAGGGCAGGTTCACCCCTAATCTTTTTGCCTTTATTTGTGACCCTGTGTAGTGATTTTTGGGTCTTGGCGCACTTTTTTCCCTGTGTCCCAGAGTGAAAGTGCGTGCGTGTAGTATGGCTGGCCTGCCCTCCCATAGGAATGCATGGGGAATGTGTGTGCCCTGGTAGTTCCTGATGTGTGGGGAGTGCAGGCTCGAGTTTAGTATGTATGAACTCGTGAGAATGAATGCTGCACAATGGTATGTGCGGCTTGTATGTGTCTAGAAGGGAAGTGCTACTTCTGGACATTGATGTATGTGTGCAGTGAGGATACTGGAGCGTGATTGGCTGGAGCTGGCTGGCATGCCAGGCTCCAGGAAGTCTGGATGGGTCTGCCCGGTGGTGAGTGTGAGATCAGCATGAGTGATGTGTGGGAGGAGTAGATCTGTGTCCTGGATGGGCTGGGTTTTCCCCACACAATGCTGGCTCCGCCCCCCTGTGGTTTGTCTAATGACCCAAGCCTCCCCAGTGAATGAAAGGGGTGGTTGGGCCATCAAGGGTACTCCCAAGCCAGCTGCAACTGGTTTCCCCCCACCCTGCACCTCCTAACAAAGGATTTCTCTGTATAAAAATGGGGCTGTGTCCCCACAGAAATTGTTCTACTTTTGGATCCTTGCCAGAGGGGGCTGTTGCTGCTGCTGGGGCCAGGAGGACCGCCACTTGGCTTGTCTCCCTGCCTGGAGACCCAGTGTGCTGGCTCTGGCCCTGCCTTGCCCCCCTGCCTGCCTCCAGACCTTGCTGGAGCTTTTCTTTTGCCCCTAGCGCTGAAGAGCGCTTCCTTGGTGCTGCCTAGCGCTGGGAGCGCTTTATCTTTCCTGCTAGCGCTTCGAGCGCTTTATTCGTATTCCCAGCGCTGGGAGCGCTTGATTTTGCCTTTGGAGCGCTTTGGAGCGCTCTAGTTGTCCAGCCGGTGCCCACCCGGCGTTTGCCCGAATTTTTGGCCGAGCGAGTGCCCACCTCGCTTTATATTTAATTTGACGCCGGTGCCCACCCGGCATTGTCCCGTTTTCCTTGTTAAATCTGAGCGGCTGCCCACGCCGCATTTGCCCGGGTATTCACCGCCGCAGCCCAGGCACATCGAAGCCGTTGCCGGGCCGCTGCCTAGAGCGACCCGGAAGTCCCGCCTCCGCATCCCCAGGGCCGCGCTGCCATTGGCGGCCCCAGGGGAAGTCAGGCGGATTGTAGCCTGACGGGCCAGGCCAAAGAAGCAGGAAGCGGCCGGCGCGTCTTCTCGAGGCTCCCGACTGAAAGGAGAGCCCCGGAGTGGCAGCAGAACCGAGAGACACCAGCGCAGCCCGGAGCCAGAAACCCGGTGAGTGGGGGCCCGCAGTCAGAATCGGGGAGGAGGGCGTCGGGGCACATTGTCGGTGCCCGCCCCTCCCCTCCATTGTGTAGAGCCGGTTAAGGCTCTTGTGGCATTTTTGCTCTTTCCTGAGTCCCCCGGGGGGACTCCAACGAAAGGGGCAGTTCAGTACTGAGAGCCTTGCGAGGCTCAGGGGGCCACCTTGTTCTCGAGTTCGTGAAGGACTCCAACGTGGCCACAATATTGATTTAGGAGCCCCGAGGCTCCTGGGGGCAATCTATTTGTTTAGAGCCACGAGAGGCTCCCGCCCTAAGTATATTCACGAGCCCCGAGGCTCGAGGGGGCATTTGTTTATTTAGAGCCCTGAGAGAGGCTCTAGGGGCATTTTAATTGTTTTAGAGCGCAGAAGCTCTTTGGTGCCAGCACCTTGGTTTTGCGAGCCAGAGAGGCTCTAGGGGGACACAGCCAGCTAATTGGTTGGAGCCCCGAGGCTCCCACGCTGTGTCTCCCCACCGGTGTTCTTGAGCCCACGAGGCTCCAACGTTGCCCAGCGGTATTTACAACTGTCCAGCACTTAGTGGACAGTTGCTACGTTTAGGTTTTGTTCTGTGCTGCCTGTGCAGCCTCCCCTGACACTGAGACTCAGGGCATTTCAGCCCTTGCGAGGCCAGTTGGCCTGAGGGACCATTCTAGTGTTGTGCTACATGCACCCTGCGCAATTTATGAGTTACTTGCTTATTTGATTTCTGCGCAAATGTTCTACCTGCACCTCTGAATGTGTTTTAATGTTTCATGTGCAATTGTTTGTTATTACCTTTGCTAAAAGTGACCTGCTTAGGTAATTCTTTATGTTTTTATCCCCTTTGCTAAAAGTGACCTGCTTAGAGGATTGTTTGTGTCATTACCTTTGCTAAAAGTGACCTGCTTAGGTAATGCCTTGTGCTTTTATTTCCCTTTGCTAAAAGTGACCTGCTTAGAGGAATGTTGATGTTTGATTGCCTTTGCTAAATGTTACTTGCCTAGGTGATTATTTTAGGTTTCCTTCCCTTTGCTAAATGTGACTTGCTTAGGTGATAGGTTTCCCTTCCATAGGTCCTGATGATAAGGTCCTAGTTCCCTGCGTGATTTCCCTACAGTGTTTAGGGTGGCGTAGGAGGTATTTTCCCTTTACCAGTAGTTACTGGTTGTATGCTACATTCACTATTTCTGTGTTACAGTCATTGTATGTTTATGTGCTAAAGTGTTATACCTACAAGTGTTATTTCTAAAAAGTGCATACCCCTGACAGTGGTCCAGGTGGCCCTGTCCTGTACATAATCCCTTGTAAATCTTGCCCGTGCCTGTTGGCACATTGTAAAGTGTGTGTGTTATCTACTATGTTCTTATTATTATAATACAAAGGCTATTTTTGATATAACCTTGTGTGGAGTTTCCTTTGTGGTGGGCCTTTGGTTGTTGTCGCTGGGGTGCGCGCGCAAACGCTTTACACATCGCCTCTGAGATTAGCCTTGCTGCTCGCGCCACGTTACCTAGAGGGTGAGCGGGGGTTATCTTGGTGTGTGACTCCCTGGCCCTGACCTTGGAAATGGTGATCCCTGACTGACCTTGGCGCAAGCCTTGGCCAGCCAGAGGTCCCGTTTCTAACAGGCAGCAACTACAGTCCGGGGTGCCAACGCTTTAGCCATTCTGGGCAGATACGACCGGCCATATATCACCATATATCTCGCCATATATCAACATGCTTCCAGAACCCTCCAAAGCAGAAGCTCTGAAAATACTGCAGGAGGGTGAGAGAATCTCGGCTGAGATTACTGACTCTGCAGTTGATGTGGCTTCGACTGGATTCAGACAGTTAGCGGGGGCTGCTGTCCTGCACAGGCAAGGCTGGCTAAAAGAGACTTCCTTCCGCCTGGAGGTGCAAGCTAAGGTATTGGACATGCCTTTTGATGGGGAATTTTTGTTTGGCCCGCAGGTAGAGAAAGCCGCGGACAATCAAGAAAGACACGGAAATAGCCAGGTCCTTTGGCACCTTACAATTTCGGAAGCCGCCCTTTTCGGGGTGCGAGAGAACGTGGATCGTCCACTGCTAGAGGAGGTTATAATCAGCAATCTTCCTACAGGCAAGGGAATCAATGTTACCAATCCCAACGTTTCCAGTCTTACGGCCAGCGCCACACAAATTATTCCCAAAACAAAAGAAAGCCTGCTTACCGCGGAAAGGATTAAAATAAAAGACAATGAGTTTCATCTCCTGCCACCGCTACTGCCGCATTCCCACATAAAAATTGGAGGAAAAATCTCAAAATTCTACTCAAAATGGTCCTCAATAACGTCGGATAGGTGGGTCTTGGACATTGTGGCCAAGGGCCATGCCCTCGAATTCGAAAAGTTTCCTCCAAATGTTCCCCCAAAGGGCCCACCTCCAGCTCATTTAAAAGAGTTGTTTTCCCAGATCAACAAGTACTTGAGATACCCCGATGAAGGATCGCAGCTCCCATGACCTGAAGGGTATCTATGGCCGGCAGAAGCAACAAGTCAATGCATGAGAAGGTTCCGTGGGTCACCAAGGTGTGGGTGTATTCATTATCTCTGGGGTGCCATATGTGGCAGATGCCATACAGCCCCAGGGAATCCATACATGATGATAGATGGTAGGCCTGGGAGAGTCTGTGTGCATTGTACGAACTTGAACAGTTCTGACCTGGATTTGGCAGGGCATTAAAATTGCCCTCCCCATCACAAAACCGGATTGAAAGTCGAGGAGTACCTTCCAAAGACTGGAGGGGGCCTGGGCCAGGGCTTGGGGCGGGACATACACACTTAGCATGGCACATTCCCTTCCCTCGAGTAGGCCCTCCACCCCAAAGTAACCACCAACAAGAAGGACCTATGAAGGAGTATTGCCACCCTTATCGAGATTCCCTAGTCAAGATCCTGTGATAGACACTCTCATATCCAAAGCACCTCAGGAAGGGGCAATGGAAGCCAAGGAGATGGGTCTCCTGCAGCAGCAGGACATCTGGTTTGGAGCGCTGAGTGTATTGGAGAACCATGGTACGCTTACTGCGGTCCAGGAGGCCATTCACGTTCCACAACAGGACTTTGAAGTGTGACATTGGACCCCAGGTCATACATAGTGTGGGGCAAGACAAGAGTCCCCTCCCCCAGGGACTAGCCGATCTCAGAGGACAGGAGTGAGGAGCATTATCCTCCTCCCATGTGGTGTCTAGTGTGATGCGTACAAGCAGAGACGCTCTACGATTGAAGAAACTAAGAAAACAACACAATGTAAAACAACCCAAACACCCCAACTCCCCCCGGCCCCATACTTCTCCCCTTGAAGCATCTGTCACCTGCAAAGCTTTAAAAACCAACCCTCCAACTGGAACATGAGTGAAACATTAGCGTGGCACCTCCTCCGTTACTGGATGAAGCAGGACTGATGTACAGTATAGCATAAAAGATTAATGTACAAAACAGTGCCAAGGGCGGTGCCGCCACTAGGGCTTGGGTCCAGCATCTGTACTTGGGTGAGACCCTTACAGCTCAAGCGAAAAGGGGAGGGGCATAAGGCGTTGATCTCAGCTCATGCTGTTCATCTCAGGGCACTGCTCCCCAGTGCGAGAACGATTGCTGCCCCCCGCTAGGCCCCAGAGGAGCGCTCAGCCACTGGCGGCCCCCTTCATGACCATACTCTCTGGCGGGCCCTGGGACGCATCTAAGAATCAGTTGGACAGGTTTGATCTTGGTGGGGGGCGCCAGCCATGAAAGTTAAAGCATTCGGCTGCCCACTCCCATGCGCCCTCCCGGGATTCGAAGAAGTAGGTCTTGGAGTTGTGGATGTTTTTAAGCCTTGCTGGGAAGATAAGCATGTACCAAATGTCCATGGCTCTGAATTTCTGTTTCAGTTCCTCGTTGGACTTCCTCCATTGCTTAACCCCCGGATATATCACTGGAAGGCCGTGATTCTGCAGGAGTAGTGGGTCAGGGTGCCCACCAAGCAGGCTTACCGTAGGATTGCGTCCCTGTCTCTGTAGTTGAGGATTCAGGCTATGAAAGGCCAGTAGCGGGTTCCTGGGGGGATGCTGGGCCAAGGAGAAATGTGCCCTTTTGATCACAAACCATGGAGACAATTTTCCCTCAGGCACCCAGGACAGGAGCCAGGCCTCCAGGAAATTCTCAGGTAATGGGCCCTCAATGCCCTCTGGGAAACCTACGAACAGTAGGTTATTTTGACGTGACTGGTTTTCTAAGTCCTTGGCTCGGGCCTCCAGGGTAGCAGTTGCAGTTGTTAGCTTGGCCACAGAGTGTTCAAGTGTGTCCACCTCATCTTCCAGGGAGAAAACCCTGCCACATTATGCATGTCTTGGTGCAGCAGTGCCACAACCACTCCGACCTGACCAATTTTGGTCTCAACTACATCTTTAGAGGCCTGTATGGATTGTAAGGTGGTGACCAGGTCTGTGGGGGTAGCAAAGGGGTGCATCAAGGTTGAGGTGGGGTCAAGCCAAAGATCAGTGCCTGGACGATTCTGGACCTCAAACTTGTCCACCTTTGTTTGGGTGTAGGCCCTGGGGCCCTTGTCTTTACCCATGGCACGCTGGGTGCATTAGGTCACTGTCAGCAGGAAGGGTACAGGGGCGCACATGGGGAGCTCCCCCAGGTAATCATAGTGTGAACCTGTGTGTCTCGGGCCCCCAAAGGAAAGTCCCAGTGCCACTGTACAACTGGTCCAGTGTGCGGTGTCTTGTGTTGGCAATTCACAGAGAGGACAAGGGCCCCCTAGAAAACCAGGGTCCACCACTTCCAGCTCCCCGATGTCAGCAAACTACCGGCCCCTCTGGAAGCACAAGGGATCTCATTCACTCGGCCCACTTGCCACCACTCCACGGGTCGAGGCAGCACAAGCTGCCGGGTCTCTAGCAGGAGAAAGTCGTCGTACGGGCTGCAGCAACCCACTGTACAGCCCGCAATTGGCAAATGGTTCCGCCTGCTCACAGGCGCGGGGACCAACACTGCCAACTCGGTTGGGAAGGAGTGAGAGGGGAAGGGTGGCAGAGTTACTCCCCCCATATCTAGATTTGAGACTTCTGAAGCTTACCAGTTCCGAGATGTTGCGAAGTGGGCGTATAGAGGATTTGGCCAGCCGGCTGTCTGAGTCACTCTCAGCCGGTGCGGCCGGTATCTGGGCCGCTCGTGGGCCCTGGGGGGGGGGGGCCGCGGGGGGGCGAGGAGGCAGAGAAGCTCCCCATGGCTTACGGGATCCGCATTCCTGTGTCCACCAGCCCTCTTCAGAATGGCTGTGCAGGTGTGGGGTCAGTCTCCACAGCTGCTCGTCTTAGCGGGCCACCATCTTGTCGGCTTCTCCCTAGCCACCACATTCCAACTCCCCATTTACTGCCAGGCCCCAGACAGCTCACGGTCCTCAGGGGTGAAGGGTACTCATGTTGGCTGGCTTGCGGTGCCGTGAAGCATGATGAATATTTCAAAAAGGGGGTGGTGATGGACAGAGTATCTGAGTTAATCAGAACACTCCTACCCAGTCAACAGATCAGGGCTTGATCCATCACCGTTTTTTAGCTCACTGCACCATCCCAGTTCAGAACCTGAAGCATGATGAAGGCCTCTGCCTACACCAAGATGGCTCAGGATGCTGGAGGAGGTCCCAAAGCGTATCTAGGATGTGAACCGCATCTCGGCTTGCCCACACGCACCCCAGCTGACCCATTTGTTATTGGTGATTTCATTGTATTAAAACAAACATTGCAGCAAGCACAAATCCAAGCAGTCTCCCATACCTTGCAAAACACCTACACAATGTGTCTTTGAATTTTCAAAACTGCCCCGATTTGCAAATATGGGCCACTCTTTTTAGCTATCCGATTTGCTAATGGGGTATACATTTATTTTGTGTCCCATGCCTAATTTGTGTCCCAGATTGAGCCACATTTATGTACTGTATGTGGTCAGTGGTGGGTGTGGTGAGGAGTGGAAGAGTGCATCTCTCCCGTGGTATCCAGAATATAAGGTTAGTGATTTCTGACATTATGTCCAATGCGGTTGAAAAAGGTCCAAAACACAAAACAAATAATAAGGGTGATAGGGCGTCTGTGCCTGCTTCTGGCTTGCAGGTGAAAGTAAGGTGAAAGAGTACCATCGATTAAAAGAGAAGGTTTTTTATTGGTATATAAAACATGTATCATATTTACGAATTTGGGTTTTGCCTGGGTGTTAGGTTTTATCAGTGTAGCGCTTGCTTCACTCACCCGTCCACATTTAAGTGCTCCCCAGCCTCATCTCTTACATCCTTCCTGTCTCTGAACACACTTTAAAGCAAGGCGCTAAGCAGAACAGAGCATCACTTCTCTTCAGACTGTCTATCTGGAGTCTCTCGGCAGTGGCCACGCAGAGCAGGTAGGAGACTCATAATCCCCACCAGCGTCCAGCACCCTCCTTCCTGGGGGTGTTAGACCTCTCTATCTGGTCACGGGTAGGACCTCCCCACTGACCGCTGGCACTACCTCCTGATAGAGGTGGGACCCCTTGCCAACTGCTGTCCAGGCAGGATTCCTCATCACAACCTAGCGTCGTGCCTGACTCCCTCGCCAACACCTGGTCCGCGTAGGACGCCCTGGCCTGCCCCTGGCTGATGTAGAACAGTGTTCCCTCTATATACTAGCCCCTGGCACAGATCGGACTAGTCCAACCCTCAGGCACGGCCACGACCTGCCCCTGGCATGCATAAATGTCTTTGCTAACCTCTGGCATCGTAAGACATTTTTCAGTCACCCTCTGGCACATACAGGGCCCTCCCTTTCTTTTGCCAGCCTCAGACACATGATATCCCCTGGCACGGATATAATCTTCCTCAAGAACCCCTGCACCAGGTAGGACCCTTATCTCCAAACTCTGGCATGAGGGGGGCCACCTACATTGAACACCGCAGCTTCCCACACTACTTCCGAAACTCCTTGAAGAGGCACACCCCTCCTCACCAATCTTTTTCTCAGGCAGGGACCCCTCAACGACCCAGGCACAGAGAAGATCCTCCTCGCAAGTCAAAGATACTAGAAATAACTATTCCCACAGCTTGACTAGTGTGTGAGTGCTTAAAATAAAGTGATTTGTTATTACGAAAGTCAATGAAAGCCATGTTATCGACCTCGGAAGGATGACAGTTGGATTTAACGCCTCTGTTCTGCGAACTCTGTAACCTTGGACAACCCACAGATCTATTCATCAAAAAGATATATACACTTACGGGTTTGTCTGGTTTTGGTGAAATTCTCTCCTCTTGCTCGTGTCTCTACGCCCTCCCTCTCCTTCCAGGAAACAGTGGCTAACGCTGCGTTAAGGTGCAATGCAGTTTACAGTTGTATATCGTCTACTGTTGCATTGTCATTTTAATTGCTTAATAGACGAGCTGACAGATCGTCTGCATCAGTTCCGCCACTTAAACTAAAGCGATCATGGTTTGTAAAGCGAGCAGGTTCAATGTACATGCAACGATCTGGTAAATCTGTTTGTACAGCGCCTCGATGCCCGTGAACGGTTAGCGCGTTCACAAAATTTAAAAGCAGAAAGAGAAGCCGACACATTCCATCAGCCAACTGTTGTTTTGGTCAATGGCGTTATCAAAATGATGGGCCCAGTGAAGAATATAAAGAGGGACCACAGAGTCGCTCATTTCTCCCATATATTCTTTAGCCTTGTGGTGAATGGGAGACCCCTGGAGCGGGGCGTGTGTTACGTCCCCGGCTCCTACTTGGTCTTGTTGACTTGTTTTTCGAAAGCATGATTTTTTGCCCACCGGGTGTGTCACCACGGGAACTCGGCAAGTCACCTCGGCACCCACAAGCTGTCACCCTTACGAGTCGCTTTCTTCCACCCCAGTGACAACCGAGACACCCAATCCCTATAAGCATCTCTTCATCGCGGGGTGACGGAGGGGCCATGTCGCTGCGTGTGATTGGTTAATCTCTGTAATCCTCAAAACATCTGGGCCGAAAACTATGGGGCAGCGGAATAAAGTGTGTATGTGTAGGGGGCGGGGGGCTGTGGGCTGTGGGGGGAGTTATACAGTTCATATACCTGTCCCCGCCATCGCTGCTCGGAGCAGCTGAGGACAGCGACTCCCACGCGCACCCTATGTCCGTCCACAACAGACTGCGCCCTGGAGGGACTCCGAAACCGACCTGGGACGGGAGCCGGTAAGCGAGGGACAGGGCACTCAGAATAGCATTTCTCGAATATTACTACCACTACCCACAAATTCATTATTATTACGATTATGATTATCATGATAAGTATTATTATTGTTATTATAATTGTTGTTATTATTACTGTTATCCTTATTATTATTTATTATTATTACTACTATTATTATTATTACTACTTCTACTCACAGTAATAATAATATTAATAATAATAATAATAATAATAATAATAATAATACATTGATATTGCTGTTAGTGTTATTTTGATTATTTGATTATTCTAAATTACTAATATCAACACATTTATAATTATTATTAATGGCCTAATAACCACCACCTCACACTATGATATTCTGTATCGGTACTTCGTCAGGGTTATGAAGTGCTATGTATATATAATTGTGAACCAAATGTAATACAACATGACACCAAACAACAACATACCATCGTAGCACCCCACCCAACTCCACATACCGGCAGTACCCAGGGCCAGCTTTACCTCTGGTGACCCCCAATGTGACAATCATTTTTGGCACCCCCTCATGACCTCCTTCTCCACAGATTTCCTCACTGCCACCCTCCAACAATGTCCCTCATCTATCCATAGCCACTCTCTCACATGCATTTCATTTGTTTTGTAGCGCTACTCATACCACAGTGCAGGGTGTCACAGCACTTTAAATCACTCACACATTACACTGAGAAAATACATGCAACATGTGTAATTCAGTGTGTTGGAAATGTTTCAGTAGACAATGAGAATTACAAGGTGTAGGAGTCATATGTTACCGATACTAATAGACAGTATATGTTAAGAGTGTTTGGTCGGGAGAAGCACAAACTCAGGATTTAACACATACCACAGTGGTTGGGGAATACCACATCCCACCACACCATCTCTCAAAAGGTTGCAGCACACCATGCTTCCCCTCACCACATAAAACACACACCTTTCCACAGCGCATCACATTACACTCGACGCGACCACATCACCATAGTCGATATAACCAAACTGTACAACACGTCATTCCACCACAGACACCACTGAGCATCACATCAAGTAGACATTATATAATATCACACCCACCATACCAACAACTTTTTGCTCCCCTGCACAATACACCACCCATAATACAACAAACTACACTACTTTATATCCACACTGCTGCCTAGGACACCATAACTCAGGTGAGTGCAACAAAACACAGCATTCCTATACCACACCACCTCTCATAATTGTTCAACACGGAGCATACTGTTTGCCTGTACAAAAACACACTAGAACAAATACAGACCTATAGCAACCTACATACAATTTCATTGGGGGCTTCACCTCTGATTGGAATTTCATCAATCCACACCGCACAGCTTTCTTACACACCACAGCACACCATGCTATACAACATATACCACAATACCGCACAACTCCACCTCCACATCAAACCTTGTCTGACAACACACCAGACACACACTTCACACCATTACTACTACAGCACCCTCAGGCCGACTCTGGCACATAACACTATTTTCTGAAAGGGCGGGGGTGGGGCGGGATCTGTATCTGCCGAGAGCTTTCCTCCTGAAATGTATGGTATTTTGCCACCTGCTCCTATCAACATTCCACCTCAAATTTCAGCAACATATATTTTCTAATTCAGGCTCTTTCCTTCTACTGTTGCTGACATTTAGCTCCCTGAGAATGTTTCTGATTGGAAGTTTGCTGGTGATCTTGGGGTGATACAGTTAGAGCCGGGGGTAATCTCCAGAAGGAAGGTTGGAGTGAAGTAACGGGGAGCCAGATAGCAGTTTTCTGACCCCATATGGTCTGCAGAGGATTCAGATGCAGTGGTTGAAAGACCTTTGCCACTTGAGCTATGGCCCAGGGAGCATGGTACTATTTGTATGTTTTTTCACACCATACATTATTTTGTGCTCTTAATAAAAAAACAATACATTCTAAATGTTTTGGGAAACAGCGACTATGTAGCTACTGTCGAATCCTTAATCAATGGAAACTCCATTTTTTGATAGAATAATAGCACAGTTTCACAAATCTGCACCAAATTTGCCAGTGACGTAGTGCAATCACATATGTCTCATCCTCTTAAGCTTTGTGCAAATTGGTGAAAGGAGGGCAACCTTGTTGGGGATGAACCATAAGACCAAATCCCTATTTTCATTTCTATCGGAGTGTAAGCTCTGTACCACAGCAAAAAGGGCTGAGGAGACTTACTCAAAACTTAACATAAAAATACAATTTCAATCAGAATATGTCCATTTTGTGGTTCGGTTTAAATGTGTTCATTTAACAAAAAAAACAAAAAAAGTATTCTTACAAACAGTGGGATTTGTCTATCTTGACCATTAGGTTCGCAAACTGCAATTTCAAACTAAAAGCTAAACTGATTTGCTAACATTCCTCTCATCTTTTTGTTATTTGTGGGCCTTGATAAGGACCATGTCCAGTGTGCAGGGGAACTAGAGCAGATCATGGTTAAAAAACATGCACTATGCCTGAAGCACTCTGAAAATATCAGATGACAATGTTCAGCAGGCTCCAGAGGTGTGGCAGAATGCCAAGACCTGAACCATGATCTCACTGGACATAGTCAAAGGATAAGCCTTCTGACTCTGAGGGCCATAGACCTGGGCACCGGTCATAACTACAGGTGTTATGTTATGTGAATTTGTAGAGCTCAGCTAATCACTGTGAGGGTATCGTGGAACTCAGTAGGGTAGGCCGGAGGGGTAGAAGGAGTTCATGTTCAAAACAAAAGAGGAAGGTCCAGAGGTCCTGGGTCTGGATATTAATTCCTATTATGAAAGAGAAACTGTGCTCAAAGCTCTGGAGGAGGAGTTCATGCCTGTTTTTTCTGGAAGAGCCATGTCTTGAAGTTCCTTCAGACGTCTATGAGGGAGGGGGAGGTTCTGAGGTGTTTCGGTAGGTTGTTCCAAGTCTTGGCTGCAATGTATGAGAAGTAGCGTCCTCTGCTTCTGGTCTTCTTGATGCGAGGGAGGTGTGCTCTTGCTAGGAATGCAGATGGAAGGTGTCTTATGGGTTGGTAGAAGCTGAGGCGGTGGTTGAAGTAAGCTGGAGTAGTGTTGTGGAGAGTTTTGTAGGCATGGGTGAGTAGCTTGAACTTACATCTTTACTGGACTGGGAGCCGGTGGAGATTGTTGAGGTGGGTGTGGAGAAATGTGGTTATTTCGTGGGATGTTCAGGATGAGTCTGGTGGCAGTTTTCTGGATGGTTTGGAGTCTGCGTAGGACATGGACTGGGATTCTGATGTACAGGGTGTTTCCTTCATCCAGTCGACTTGCGATAAGAGCCTGGGTGACCACTGAAATTGACTAGTCGTGGTGATCTACATGCCTAAAAAACTGACAGGTCATCCTGTTGGTAGGGTTTCAAGGGTAGGGGCTAAAATATAACATAGCAAAAGAAATAAAGTCACACATACAACTATGTTAAATGAAATTAGTTGGTGATTACTACGAAGATAAAATATTGAGTGGCATGCAAAAAGAAATGCCACCAAAATACTAACATTGAAGGGACTTTGATCCAAAGTCAAAAAACCTAATCAGACTCACCATTTATGATGAGATGCGCAACCATTATTACCCAATGCACTGCTCAGGAGCTCATACATGACGTCACTGATGACATCACAGTGACATCAACAGTGACATAACATATCAAACCACTATTTTCATCATTATTTGCATCATAAAAAACAAATGATGGCTTTTACACATCTGTTGACAAACAGCTTAAATGTAGCTTTGTTTCTAAACTTTTCCATTACAATGACATTTAGATTTTGAAAGGTAAAAACATAAGTCTATGCACATTGGGATATTGGGTAGGGGCACAGAGGTAAGTACCTGGCCCTGGACAAAGGCCAAGCCCTTCTTCCACAGTCTGCTGGCCAAAGTCTGAGCTGAGCAAAGGGTTTCTGCAAGCAGAGCCCAGGTGGAAGGGCACACCCATGCACACAGCAGACTCTGGGGGAAGTGGTAATGAGTGCAGAGCTTGGCTGAAGACCAGCCATTGCACCTTGCACATAGGGAATACATGATCCCAATATAGCCCAGTGCAGCCAAAGGCTGAGCCTCATGGGCTCTGAGGAGAGAGTGGCTGGGCACTGTCCTGCGCTCAGGCATACATCACACCATCAAAGTCCATGAACAGAGCTTCCTTGGGTTGGGCACTGAGCACAGTGCCTTGCCATAGGCATACTTGCGCAGAGACCTGCTGAGCATAGCCAAATTCAAATTCCCAGCAACCAAGTGTGGAGCACTAAGCGACTTCAGTGATGGCATTGCCAATGCCAAGGTGATATAATATGTGAAGGCATCAATGATGTAACCTGTGACATGAAATAAGATGTCATGAGTAGTTTTTTGGGCACAGATGGTTACGTAAATCACCTCGACTAGTCAATTTCAGTGATCTTAAGGTATTGGATCTTAACTACAAAAACTTTCAACTAACGTTTTTGAGCAGCGCCTGGGTGTACAGTGCACACACAAGGAGATGACATCCGAATTGACAGAATCACTGACTTTATTCGAGGTATCATAGTGCTTCAATAACACAATTGGTATCATCAATATCTTCACAAAAGCACACGCAAATTCTATTTTACGTGCCTGTTCGAGGACTGTGGAAACACAGCTTTGTTTCTATATACCTGAGTCTTCCAACTACAGTTATGACTATGAGGATATGTATTGCTAGTGGTGGTAATTAGAGAAGCATTTACTCATTACATATACATGAATGCACATAAAACTCAAAGTTGACAATCACACAAGGCCATGCTCTGCAGGATGTGGGGCACAGGTTCTGTGTACAGGGCGTGGCCAAATGTCAGAACCTATATTCAGAACTCTCTGTGCCCAGTGAGCCCCAGGGGTGAGGGCACTGAGCACGGGGTCGTCACAAAGGCTAGATCCTACATCTCCTGGGCTCCATCAGGCTCTTTGTGAAAGGGTGTTGGGTAAAGAGCCTAGTGGAAGGACATGATATGCACCTAGAGGATACTGGACTTGATCAAAGGTGAAGCCCATTGAGGTCACAGGTACGGGGAATTGAGGGCACCTGAAACATTACTAATATGTCAGTGATGGTGCAATATGTAATGTCACAGGCGAAGTGATCTGTGAAATCATGAGTGATGTTATGAGCAATGTATTAGTGGAGTTAGGGTTATGTAGTTCATCATAATGACTGTGATTAAGTAGGTTTTTTGGTCTTAAATGATAACCACAAACAATATCAACTTAAGTTTACATTCAAACATATTTAAATATAAAATATTCTTTGTTAGTATGGCCTGCTCCGGAAGAGGATGGATTCCCTTATGAATATATAACTTAATTATTGTTGAAGTTGTTTCAGTGACCCCGCAATGCCAGAAGCCACTTCTAAAGTGGCTTACCTGTTGAGAAAATATGATATACTCATTTGCTGATTTTGGGAAGAGAAGGTTAGTCCCAGTAAGGCCCTTATTCAGCACGAGTCTTTTTCTTTTAGGAATGGCCGCCCTGTGACCAAAGAGTAGCAAAGATCAGAGATGACAAGAGATAGGAGCCATACCGAGACACAACCGGATGAGCAAGTTACATATATTGTTAATGACCAGCCGTGGGATCCCTTTACCTCGTTTGGCCTCCCTCGAGCAAGAGCCACACTCCCCCAAAACCTGGCCTTCCAGTACAATAGCAGCAATGAGGTATGTGTAAGGGGAGGAGATAAAGTTACAACTTTAAAGGAGAGGTGGATGTTCCTATGAAGCAGGGAGTGATTTGCTTGAAGAATGTGGGTCGTCGATGTGCATGGTGATGTCAGATCAGGTGCGTGTATCAGTTAGATGAGTGTCTGTATGTTAAACATGATGTTAAATGTGTGGATCAGTTGTCATGAGGGTGTACGGTGTGGTAACGAAGGGGAAAGCTGTTCTGGGAAATTGGTTTCCTTGCCGTCAAGTTTTTTTGTGTTTTGAGCAGTTGGGGGTAAGTGTGTCGTGGCAGGTGTGTTTAGCAGTGCTGGTCAGTGTGGACCAGCTGTTAGTGAGGATTGTGGTCAGTGTGTGTTGGAAGGTGCGTTTGGTTGTTGATGGTCAGTTTTGTTGTGAGAGGTGTCTTTAGCAATCAGTGGTAAATGCTTGCTTAGAAGTGTGTTGAGTAGTTGGTGTTGGTGTGAGTTGTTTTGAGCAGTTTCTTGTGGGTGTGGTAAATGAGTAGTGACAAGGGTGGGTATCTGTAAGTGATAGTAGTGGTTATAAAAGGGGAGAGAAGTGTGGATCAGTTAAACGCATGACAGCTGACCACGTTGTAGGAGTATGAAGCAGTTGCTGCTAGGTGTTGTGCTGCACAAAAAGCAGCGAGATATGAATATGGTGAACACCGGATGTGGTGTGGAGCAGGTGGTGGCGCATGTACTAGGAATGAGTTGAGTAGTAAGCAGCAGTTGTTAGTGAATGTGGTGAGTGAAGGGTGTAAAATAAATAATCGATGGCATTTGTGGTTTCTGTGGGGAAAAAAAGAATGTGGAACCATTGCCATTGCTCATGGGCAAGTTTTTCAGTGTGTAGGGGACCTCTGGGCGCCTCTCCTTTGGCTTGTGATAGGTTAGGACACCTTCCTTAAGCCCATAACAGTTTATTTTGTTTCCTTGCAGGTGACTGCGGTGATCAGCAGGGAGTACATCCCCCCAGGTACACGCTTTGGACCTTTAGTTGCGAAGATCTACACCAAAGAGGCTGTTCCAAAGACTGTGGAGACTGACTTTCTGTGGACGGTGAGTTACTGGGTCCCAACATTGCAGGGTTCATGGTTCCAGGGCTTTGATTCTGGTCCAGGCACCCAAAGCAGGGTTGGCATATTTGGAGATAAGTTAACATTCCTGGTGCCTCTGGAAGATATGCAGAGCTTTTGTTGTGAAATCTTATCCAATTTCTAGAAATGTATTCAACATTTGAACGTTACAAAACAGCTCCTCATGCACATAACCCAAAACCTTTACACAATACCACAGCACAGTAAAATATTTTAAAGATTGGTGAACAGCATGCTTACATTTTTTGAAATGGCTAATTTCTGTGAAAATTGATAAAAACTGCAAAAATACTGCTGAATATAAGGTGAATCCCAAAAACGGTTGTAATTTGGTACTGTAAACCTAGTATTATGTTTTCACTGTGATAGCTTCACTTTATGCAGTAAAAGAGGCAAATGCTTAGGTTGCGCCTACCAGAATGTGCAAGATGTCTGGTGGCGAAAGAGCCTTTTGTAGGCTTACCAAAAGCTGACAGTGGGCTCACAGGCCTCTCATTACTTACCACTGGTGGTTTATTCTCCGTCTCATTTGCTTCTTGTGTTTGTCTCTCCCCTGGCGCATAGCGTCTTTACCATCCTTTTGATCGGTTGACATGTATCCTTCTACTTCTTCACTTTTAAGGAACTACTTTTTAGGTCTCGCTGTAGCCAATGCGCTTGCGCATTGCTTCTGCGAGAAATTATGTAGGGGCTCCAGGAAAGCCTAACAAGAGGGCTTTGGAATGCGGATTATGGCCAGTGCATGTGAGGCATTCAAGCACGAAGCAGGCATCTGGACTGCTTTTGCCAGCGCGCGCTCAGCCTCACTTCCTGCTCCCCTCTTACTTTCGTTATTGCTCACACCCCATATGCTCGTTCCCTCCCAACCTTCCTTTGATGCCAGAGGGCTTTGGAATGCGGATTATAGCCAGTGCATGTGCCTCACCATTTGCTCCCCGGCCCCCCATCAGACTTCAAAGGCTGCCGCTCCCCCGCCCCCCGCATCAGACTTGAAAGGAATGCACTCCCTGCTATCTTGTTCTTTTAGCCCTACACTCACCATGCATTAGCTAAAGCTCACCAGTGGGCCTTTTGCCCCTCACTAAAAGCTCCTCTCCTCACGTCTCTTTCTCGCTGTCGCACCCACGCTCTTTCTGTTACTCCTTGCTCTCTTTATCTCCATTCATCCACTGTAGTTCTCTCTCATTCTCGCGCTCTCCCTCACTCTCCCCGTAACATCCCTCTCGCTAACCTACTTTCCCTTTCAATGCTGAATATTGAAAAATATAAGCAGTCGGCAGGTGTTTTTAACTCAATTTTTTTCACTTTCTACATGCGCACCACTCGTGTGTTATTTTTTTTCTCCTCCTACCCCTCTCTCTACGTCTCTTTCTCGCTCTCGCACCCACGCTCTTTCTGTTACTCCTTGCTCTCCCTCCAACTCCAACTCCACCTCCACCCTCCAACTCCACCTCCACCCTCCCATTTCACCCTCCAACTCCAACTCCACCCTCCAACTCCACCCTCCAACTCCACCCTCCAACTATACCCTCCAACTCCAACCTCCAAATAAACCCTCCAACTCCACCCTCCAACTCCACCCTTCAAATCCACCCTCCAACTCCACCCTCCACCCCCCAACTTCACCCTCCAACTCCACCCTCCACCCTCCAACTCCACCCTCCAACTCCACCCTCCAACTCCAACTCCACCCTCCAACTCCAACTCCACCCTCCAACTCCAACTCCACCCGCCAACTCCACCCTCCAACTCCAACTCCACCCTCCTACTCCACCCTCCAACTCCAAATCCACACTCCAACTCCAACTCCACCCTCCAACTCCACCCTCCAACTCCACCCTCCAAATACACCCTCCAACTCCACCCTCCAACTCCACCCTCCACCTCCAACTCCACCCTCCAACTCCACCCTCCAATTCCACCCCCCACCCTCCAACTCCACCCTCCTATTCCACCCTTCAACTCCAACTCCATCCTCCAACTCCAACTCCACCCCCCAACTCCACCCTCCAAATCCAACTCCACCCTCCAACTCCACCCTCCAAATCCACCCTCCAAATCCACCCTCCAACTCCAACTCCACCCTCCAACTCTGACTCCAAATCCACCCTCCAACTCCAACTCCACCCTCCAACTCCACCCTCAAATTCCACCCTCAAACTCCACCCTCCAACTCCAACTCCACCCTCCAACTCCAACTTCACCCTCCAACTCCACCCTCCAACTCCACCCTCCAACTCCAACCCCACCCTCCAACTCCACCCTCTACTCCACCTTCCAACTCCAACTCCAACTCCAACTCCATCCTCCAACTCCACTCTCCAACTCCACCCTCCACCCTCCAACTCCAACTCCACCCTCCAACTCCACCCTCCAACTCCAACTCCACCCTCCAACTACAACTCCACCCTCCAACTACAACTTCACCCTCCAACTCCACCCTCCAACTCCAACTCCACACTCCAACTCCACCTTCCAACTCCAACTCCACCCTCCAACTCCAACTCCATCTTCCAACTCCAACTCCACCCACCAACTCCAACCTCCAACTCCACCCTCCACCCTCCAACTCCACCCTCCAACTCCACCCTCTACCCTCCAACTCCACCATATAACTCCACCTTCCAACTCCAACTCTACCCTCCACCCTCCAACTCCACCCTCTAACTCCACCCTCTACCCTCCAACTCCACCCTCTAACTCCACCTTCCAACTCCAACTCCACCCTCCACCCTCCAACTCCACCCTCCAACTCCACGATTCCCCCTCCAACTCCAACTCCACCCTCCAAATCCACCCTCCAACTCCAACTCCACCCTCCATCTCCAACTCCACCCTCCAACTCCACCCTCCAACTCCACCCTCCGACTCCAACTCCACCCTCCAACTCCACCCTCCAACTCCACCCTCCAACTCCACCCTCCAACTCCAACTCCACCCTCCAACTCCAACTCCACCCTCCAACTTCACCCTCCAAGTCCACCCTCCAACTTCAACTCCACCCTCCAACTCCAACTCCACCCTCCAACTCCACCCTTCAACTCCACCCTCCAACTCCAACTCCACCCTCCAACTCCAACTCCACCTCCACCCTCCAACTCCACCTCCACCCTCCAACTCCACCCTCCAACTCCACCCTCCAACTCCAACTCCACCCTCCTACTCCACCCTCCAACTCCACCCTCCAACTCCAACTCCACCCTCCAACTCCAACTCCACCCTCCAACTCCAACTCCACCATCCAACTCCACCCTCCAACTCAACAGTTGTTTTTAACTTCATTTTTTTCACTTTCTACGTGCGCACCACTCGTGTGTTATTTTTTCTCTCCTCCTACCCCTCTCTCTACGTCTCTTTCTCGCTCTCGCACCCACGCTCTTTCTGTTACTCCTTGCTCTCCCTCCAACTCCAACTTCACCCTCCAACTCCACCCTCCAACTCCACCCTCCAACTCCAACTCCACCCTCCTACTCCACCCTCCAACTCCACCCTCCAACTCCAACTCCACCCTCCAACTCCAACTCCACCCTCCAACTCCAACTCCACCATCCAACTCCACCCTCCAACTCAACAGTTGTTTTTAACTTCATTTTTTTCTTTTTCTACGTGCGCACCACTCGTGTGTTATTTTTTCTCTCCTCCTACCCCTCTCTCTACGTCTCTTTCTCGCTCTCGCACCCACGCTCTTTCTGTTACTCCTTGCTCTCCCTCCAACTCCAACTCCACCCTCCAACTCCACCTCCACCCTCCAACTCCACCTCCACCATTCCCACTCCACCCTCCAACTCCAACTCCACCCTCCAACTACAACTACAACTCCACCCTCCAACTCCAACTCTACTCTCCGACTCCACCCTCCAACTCCACCCTCCAACTATACCCTCCAACTCTAACTCCACCCTCCAACTCCACCCTCCAACTCCACCCTTCAAATCCACCCTCCAACTCCACCCTCCACCCTAAAACTCCACCCTCCACCCTCCAACTCCACCCTCCAACTCAACCCTCCAACTCAACCCTCCAACTCCACCCTACAACTCCACCCTCCAACTCCAACTCCACCCTCCAACTCCACCATCCAACTCCACCCCCCAACTCCACCCTCCAAATACACCCTCCAACTCCACCCTCCAACTCCACCCTTCAACTCCAACTCCACCCTCCACCCTCCAACTCCACCCTCCAACTCCACCCTCCACCCTCCAACTCCACCCTCCAACTCCACCCTTCAACTCCAACTCCATCCTCCAACTCCAACTCCACCCTCCAATTCCACCCTCCAATTCCACCCTCCAACTCTAACTCAACCCTCCAACTCCACCCTCCAACTCCAACTCCACCCTCCAACTCCACCCTCCAACTCCAACTCCACCCTCCAACTCCAACTCCACCTCCACCCTCCAACTCCACCTCCACCCTCCAACTCCACCCTCCAACTCCACCCTCCAACTCCAACTCCACCCTCCTACTCCACCCTCCAACTCCACCCTCCAACTCCAACTCCACCCTCCAACTCCACCCTCCAACTCCAACTCCACCATCCAACTCCACCCTCCAACTCAACAGTTGTTTTTAACTTCATTTTTTTCACTTTCTACGTGCGCACCACTCGTGTGTTATTTTTTCTCTCCTCCTACCCCTCTCTCTACGTCTCTTTCTCGCTCTCGCACCCACGCTCTTTCTGTTACTCCTTGCTCTCCCTCCAACTCCAACTGCACCCTCCAACTCCACCTCCACCCTCCAACTCCACCTCCACCATTCCCACTCCACCCTCCAACTCCAACTCCACCCTCCAACTACAACTACAACTCCACCCTCCAACTCCAACTCTACTCTCCGACTCCACCCTCCAACTCCACCCTCCAACTATACCCTCCAACTCTAACTCCACCCTCCAACTCCACCCTCCAACTCCACCCTTCAAATCCACCCTCCAACTCCACCCTCCACCCTCCACCCTAAAACTCCACCCTCCAACTCCACCCTCCACCCTCCAACTCCACCCTCCAACTCAACCCTCCAACTCAACCCTCCAACTCCACCCTACAACTCCACCCTCCAACTCCAACTCCACCCTCCAACTCCACCCTCCAACTCCACCCCCCAACTCCACCCTCCAAATACACCCTCCAACTCCATCCTCCAACTCCACCCTTCAACTCCAACTCCACCCTCCACCCTCCAACTCCACCCTCCAACTCCACCCTCCACCCTCCAACTCCACCCTCCAACTCCACCCTTCAACTCCAACTCCATCCTCCAACTCCAACTCCACCCTCCAATTCCACCCTCCAATTCCACCCTCCAACTCCACCCTCCAACTCTAACTCAACCCTCCAACTCCACCCTCCAACTCCAACTCCACCCTCCAACTCCACCCTCTACTCCACCTTCCAACTCCAATTCCAACTCCACCATCCAACTCCACCCTCCAACTCCACCCTCCAACTCCAACTCCACCCTCCAACTCCACCCTCCAACTCCACCCTCCAACTTCAACTCCATCCTCCAACTCCAACTCCATCCTCCAACTTCAACTCCATCCTCCAACTCCAACTCCACCCTCCAACTCCAACTCTACCATCCAACTCCACCCTCCAACTCCAACCTCCAACTCCAACTCCACCCTCCAACTCCACCCTCCAACTCCAACTCCACACTCCAACTCCACCCTCTACCCTCCAACTCCACCCTCCAACTCCAACTCCACCCTCCAACTCCAACCCTCTAACTCCAACTCCACCCTCCAACTCCACCCTCCAAGTCCGCACTCAAACTCCACCCTCCAAGTCCACCCTCCAACTCCACCCTCCAACTCCAACTCCACCCTCCAACTCCACCCTCCAACTCCAACTCCACCCTCCAACTTCACCCTCCAACTCCACCCTCCTACTCCAACTCCACCCTCCAACTCCAACTCCACCCTCCAACTCCAACTCCACCCTCCAACTCCACCCTTCAACTCCAACTCCAACCTCCAACTCCACCCTCCAACTCCACCCTTCAACTCCAACTCCACCTTCCAACTCCAACTCCACCCTCCAAGTCCACCCTCCAACTCCAACTCCACCCTCCAACGCCAACTCCACCCTCCAACTCCACCCTCCAACTCCACCCGCCAACTCCAACTCCACCCTCCAACCCCAACTCCACCCTCCAACTCCAACTCCACCCTCCAACTCCAACTCCACCCTCCAACTCCAACTCCACCCTCCAACTCCATCTCCTCACTCAAACTCCTCCCTCCAACTCCACCCTCCAACTCCACCCTCCAACTCCACCCTCCAACTCCAACTCCACCCTCCAACCCCAACTCCACCCTCCAACTCCAACTCCAACTTCCAACTCCAACTCCAACTCCACCCTCCAACTCCAACTCCACCCTCCAACTCCATCTCCTCCCTCAAACTCCTCCCTCCAACTCCACCCTCCAACTCCACCCTCCAACTCCAACTCCACCCTACAACTCCACCCTACAACTCCACACTACAACTCCACCCTCCAACTCCACCCTCCAACTCCACCCTCCAACTCAAACTCCACCCTCCAACTCCAACTCCACCCTCCAACTCCACCCTCCAACTCCAACTCCTCCCTCCAACTCCACCCTCCAACTCCGACTCCACCCTCAGACTCCACCCTCCAACTCCACCCTCCAACTCCACCCTCCAACTCCGACTCCACCCTCCAACTCCACCCTCCACCCTCCAACTCCACCCTCCAACTCCAACTCCACCCTCCAACTCCACCCTCTAACTCCACCCTCCAACTCCACCCTCCAACTTCACCCTCCAACCTCCAACTCCACCCTCCAACTCCAACTCCACCCTCCAACTCCACCCTCCAACTCCACCCTTCTTCACTCAGGAACACCGCCACATCACTCAGGGACACCGCCACATAACTCAGGGGCACCACCACATCACTCAGGGGCACCACCACATCAATCAGGGGCACCACTCAGGGGCACCCCCACATCACTCAGGGACACCACCACATCACTCGGGGACACCACCACATCACTCGGGTACACAACCACATCACTCGGGGACACCACCACATCACTCAGGAACACCACCACATCACTCTGGGACACCACCACATCACTCGGGGACACCACCACATCACTCGGGACACCACCACATCACTCAGGGACACCACCACATCACTCAGGGACACCACCACATTACTCGGGGACACCACCACATCACTCTGGGACACCACCACATCACTCTGGGACACCACCACATCACTCTAATACACCACCACATTACTCGGGGACACCACCACATCACTCTGGGACACCACCACATCACTCTGGTACACCACCACATCACTCTAATACACCACCACATCACTCAGCCCAACCACATCATCACTCAGCACCACAACAGCACTGTCCTTGCTTGCTACCAACAAGCATTGCCATAGCCAATAGGACTCGCATTAGGAAAGTGTAAGCTTTACAATACCAATAGCTCACACTTTCCTAATGCTAGACCTATTGCATTGCAAATGCTTGTTTCTTTTTGGTAAAGCACTTTGCGAGAGTGCTTTTTTTTTCTACCTCTCTGCATCGTGTGCTTTTCCCTCCACCAAATAACCTCCTGTACTCTGTGCTGCTTGCTCTCTCTCTCTTGTGTGCTTCTCTCCCAGCCAAACTCTACCCTGGCCTCTGTGCGGCTCTTTCCTTTCTGTGCTTCTCCCCCACTACCATGTGTTGCTCCCGTCTTCAAGTGTTGCTGTTTTTCTTCTCCTTTTTTTTTATTCTATCCACCCCACCCACTTCCCATTGCTTCCACTCACCCGCTCCTTCACCCACCCCTAGAGTCCTTTACAAAAAAAAAAAGAATTGGAGCGCCAGACAGCAAATTGCTGGCGGCCCCTCTGCCTTATAAAAAGTGTTTTTGAGTTAGTAAAATTAAATATTTTATATTTATCAATATATCTTGGATCAGTAGATAAAAAATGGCAGCCATGTCATTTCATAGGCCTGTACATGCATGGTGATGCATTTCCCCACTTGGGTTATGACGTATGTGTGCGCATGCATCAAAACACATGTGTACACCTATGAAACGACTCGGCCAGCAGCTGTCTCATCACACCTTATGTTTTTTTCCCATTAGGCCTTTGCCAATGGCTCTTTTGGTTATCAGACACCGATGGGTTGAAAGCAGCATCCCATGGTGGGGAGAGACATAAAGGGAGATTAATGTGGCAAGTCCAAGATTGTACAGGGCATCCATCTGCTGCATGCAGTGCAGGACACGGTTCAGTGGTTTTAGCTGCTGCCCGAGAAGTCTTCAAGTGACCTGCAGAATGACTCCCACTAACCGATAAAGCAAATGACCCACACTCTATTTTGTGTCCATCTTCTTATCACTTCACTATGAAGCACTGTCCCCCAAGACAAGAAAAGAGCATCTCTGTGGTTCCTCACACTTTACACCAAAACACTTCCCCTACAGACCGCACTCATATACATCTTTACAACCAAGCACACCCTCATGGTTGTGGCATGCAATGAGTCTGATCTTATTTTTGCTTCTAAATACAAGTACAAGACAATACAATGAGGGTATACTGGATGATAACATGTATAGTTAGGGCCTTGCAGCAGATGGGGGAAGGGACGAGTAGAGGTGAGCACAGAGGGGCCACACCAAAAGGAGATGGAATGACATTTGCAAGAGGCATGCCTCTACCCCCAAAAGGAATTAAAGTAAAATGATAGTTGAAATTTGTCAGTGCTATGAACCTTTCCACTACCTACGCTTTTGTGAACTTTCCAGGTTTTCTTGGTGAGGTTGTTGGGGAAGGAAATCGTTGTCCCACCCTAAGATGGCAGTTGCTCTGCAAGTTACTGAGGGTCTTTCCCAAATCAACATGGCGACAACACAACTTCCTGTTTTCTGACCTATAAAAGGATTGGCTCTTTCTACTCTTTGTGTCTCAACGCTTCGAGTAGTTGTTCGTCAGGCTCATTGCTTCTGCCTGTTTTCTTTTACCTTATTCCGCTGTACTCCATGAGTGTTCTACTCCCTGTCTTGACTTTTCTATATCATTGTTCAAGACGGTGACACCTGCTTCGATCTGTACAGCTTTTCTCCAGCTCACCAATTTGCCTCTTCTTGTGTTAAGTTATCTCAGCTTTCTGGAGTCTTTGTTGATTTTTGTTTAGGTTAGGGCTTTCGTCCTCCTTGGGGCTCCTTCTGGAAGGCACTATCTGCTAAGCACTTTCACGCATTTGCGACATTGTGTTTACTGGAAGGGGTTGCCTTATCTTTGGCAGAATAAGTCTGTGAAGACTAGTCTGTTAAGGTTGAGAAGTAGCTTAAGAAACCAAACCAGGCATCAGGACCATGACAGAGCTGGCCCTCACTTTGGGACAGAAAGACTTAGGAGCCACATTACCTCGTTGGCCACGATAGTCCTATACACTTGCAGGGATGCCTTTAAGGGTAGGCGAATGTTAGCTCTATCCCAGGTGGGGTCTGTAGATGAGAAGGGGTCCTCATGGACCAGGCTAGTGACTAGAGCTGAGCTTGATTGAGTGGCAGTACTGTTGAACGCAGAACTTGAGGGTAGCCCCAAAACTGTTGGGATGGTCCAACTTCCCACAGGAAGTGGGCTTGGCAACTGTCTTACATCCTACTGGTGTAAGACTGGAACTGACCCACAAATGCAGAGGGCTTCCCGCATGCTTTCCGATTAAAACAATGAGAACTGCCAAAGGAATGGCTATTGCTCCTTGGCTTTTTAGCTAGGGAGAGCATGTGTGGGGCAAGGCAACCCTTTGCACTGTCACTTCCATTTTTTGGTGAACTTTATTGCTGTGTGTTAGGCTTTGCACATTGGAGCAAGTGTCTGGTGTATGTGCCTTTACCCATTATACATGCAGACATTGGCTAATCCCTGATTAGCCTAATTAACTTTCTTATAAGGCCATAGAATTTGGTGACCAAATACTCAGATGGCATAGAAAGTTAACATATCACCTTCGGATTACAGCACTTATTCTGCCGTCCACTAGTGTGACAAAGGAAAACATGGTTTAAGGCCTACCATGCAGTGTGACTGCTGCAGTGTAAAACTTGCAGTGCGACCTGTTGAAGTAACCCTTTTTTAACAAGTTATCCCTCCCCCTTTAAATATTAGTAAGTCAATCCTATGGAAGCCTTGTAGCCCACAGGGTAGTGTGCATGGTATTTAATAGTGGGGCATGTATAAAATTAATGTTAATGTTCCTACAGTGACAAGGCCCTACAAACTATTTTCACTGTGGCAGGGCCATCTGTCCTATGTAGAAAAAAAGAGTACTGAGAAAAATACTAATACTGTATCTTGGAAACCGGACAAGCTTTAAAAATATTCAAACAAATATTTTTAATAGTTATTAAAAATCCAACTCCATGGTGAAGTTGGATTTTTAATAAGAATTTAAGGAAAAGTAAATTTAGGAAAGTTATCTTTTTCCTAATTAAGCTGTCAGAAGGCTAATTAACGTCAGTCTCTGCCAACTCCCAGCCATCGGTTAGCCCGGAAAGAGGTGTGACAGAGGTGTGACATTCACCACAAGAGCACACAATAGACTGACCTGAATAGACAGAGATGACTCCTCTAAGCTCAATAGAATATTCAGGGTGGGGCAGTGGGCATTCTGTTGACACCACATGGTCAAATCTTGTCTGACAGGTCTGTTGAGCCAGATGGAACCATATTTTGCTAAGGCATGTTGAAGATAAAACTACTTTAACCTATCTCTGTAATCCAAATAATGAAACGTCCAATAAATGTCTCTTGAACAATCAAGTTGTCCTTATTCAAAACTATCAATTGAATACCATTGGGCACCACAGTCCATGCTGTAGCTTGCGCTGTGCTAGGGGAAACATGTGTCTACTGCGGATCCTGTGGATGGAACGTAAACTAAGTGCATCTCTGTTGTGGCATCGCTGGGGAATAACTGCAAGAAGCGCTTGGAGGAAGAGCAATGTAGGTGTGCTTTCAATTAAATGGGCAAGCACACACTTTTCAATATTATAATACCACTAAAACTGAGCCGAAGTGATACAGTTTTTGGAACTACAGAGCGGCAAAAAAGAGAATGGTCTACGAGTCTCAGATAACTTTATACCACATTCATGTGTATAGTTGTGCCATGTTCATTGGTGGGTTTGCCCTGGGGTCTGGGTATTGTACTTTTAGCTATTGAAGAGCATTTTTTCTTAGTCTGTTTTCTGCTTCTAAATTGTTTCAATGGCTGCTATTTAAAATAAAGTAAGGCATATTAGAAGTATATGCTCTAGAAATAAAATTAAGATTAAAGCGTGGAAAATAATGCTTATGCAGGTTTCTTCCTCAGTTATAGGCACAGAGTCACCACCACTTTTATGGTGGTGGTAGCTGGGCAAGATGTGTCATTGCAGTAGTGCCACAATTGGGTTAATACAGTATTATAAATACAGTGATACCGCTTTGCTCTAAATAAGTGGCAGTTAGAGAAGTTACTGCTCATTTTTGCTGTAAAAGCAGCTTACACCTGGAATCTATTTGATCTCAAAGTAAGAGATTGTTGACGGAAAGGTCAAGCATAGTTTAAGTGTAAATTTATCAAGTGAGGAGGAAAAATTGTTCGAGTATAGGCAAGAAATTAGTAAGTCCTACCATCCCTCCAAAGAATCACCTGTTACACCCAAAAAGTTGCAAGTGCTGATGGCTCTAAGAACATGAGATATTTAGAGACTGACTTAGAGTTTGACGGATGGAGGTAAATCTGTTGGTATGGCAGAGTACTTTATTCCCGCCATACTTAGGGGCCGCCGCCCACCAAATTTAGAGTTGTCTGTCTGCCTTGCTGACAACTCTAAACATTAGCATGGTGTGGGGTTCATTTAAACATTTTTACTGTCCCTTACCCCCAAAATTTTCCTGATGGTAAGGGATAGTAAAAAATGGTCATTCAACCCCACTCTAAATCAGGTAGGCAGTCAAATGGCCAAACCTCAGTTAGTGGGTCAAAGGAGTATGTCAGCGAAGGACTCAGAATAGTTTCAATCACTGACACACTTAAGGTCCATCTGTCTGATAGGCGGTTGAACCTTCAGTCTGGTGGAAAGGGTACTTTGTACACCCTCTCTGCCAAACTCGTAATAAGCCCCACAGATAGTAATACCAATGTTATCAATACTACTGCTAATACTACTAGTACTGCTACTACCACTACTACTGAAGAAACAGATATTAGAATCATTCAATTTAATTATTACAGAACATTTTAGGTATTTGATTTCAATATGGTTTAAAGCACACCTGACCGAATGCCAAGGGAACTGAATATTCACTAAGTTTTCCAATATTCACTAAGTTTTGCAACCAGGGTAAAAACAAAAAGACTGACAAACATTCCAATCATCAACTGAGCAGCACATCGTCATTTTACCATTAAAATCATGTTGTGGCGGTCTTTAGGTCGTCGATAATGTTCTTGAAGGAGATAGAAGTGAGGGAAAAAAGGACACGTGGTGCATCACATAACTCTAGCTCTGGAAGAATGAGGTCACATCACATGGCCAATATCAGATTCATTTTACTTGTGTGCCAGGTGAGGTGCTAAGTCTGCACCCAAAGAACATTGTAAGCTGCAGTTCATTTGTTTTAGGCGCCATCAGCATGTGTGATGTATGAAACATTGTGATACTCTGACTCTGTTGATTTCCATAAAGATAGCTTAATGATTTCAGTGCTTGTTGCGAAAATCTGTTTGTAACCCGGAGATCATAGGTTCTGGTCACTACATGGTGATTCAGCCTGCCAATCTTCCAAGATTGATAAAATGAGTAGGGTGATAACACTTCCTATTTACAGTTCTACACTGGCTTTCCTGTAGAACAGCTGGCACCTTTCTAAGCCTGCATTTTGGATCCTTTTGTGTTGCTTAGATCAATAAACAGAACAAAACAAATAACAGAAGGATCTTTTCTTAAAAACAATTAATAAAAATAAATTATTATAGAGCACTGATGCATATGTCTATGTGTGTGAAGGTTTTTTCACAGGAATGCCATAAGAAGCTCCTGGAAACATCAGATCCCCATTATTGTAACTGGATGTGCTATGTGCGGCGGGTGCATTCCTGTCAGCTGCACAACCTGACTGCTGTTCAGACCGATGGGGCCATCTTCTTCCACACCCACAGACCTATCCTGGCTGGCACCAAACTCCTAGTTTGGGACAGTCGAGCCGACACAGCGCAGTCCAAGGATCAGTCTGTTTCACCAGGTGAGACTCCTTTACTTCTGAACTAATGTCTACTATTAATATGGATTCAACACCTGTTGGTAGTGAATGACTAACTCTTATTACAGACTGGGTCATATCTTATTATAGACTGAACCTCACAGTTGCAAATTACTGAAGACATTGTTATAAACTGTACTACTATTACAACAAGCTAGCCACGTTATTACTAGCTGCTTACAAGGGCTAACATCTTATTACAAACTGAACACCTATTACATACTGAACATTTCTTTTAAGGCCAAATCTGTTACCGCAAAAGACTAAAGACATCGTAATACAAACTGGGCATTTCTTATTAGAACACAAGAATGTTGGGCGCTCCATTGAAAACAATGGAGTGCTCCGGGTTTCTAAAGGCCGGCAGAAGCCCCGAACTCCAACATTCCAATGTTGTTCTTCACAGCTCTTGCTGTGAACAAAGGCCTCACGGAGCCTAAGTGTATTTTAGTCCCATCGGACTCTGTGAGGCCTTTGTTTTTTTGGTAGAACTTTCTGCCCTCTAGGGGCAAAAGTTCTATTAGCCTTATAGCCCGCCGTAGTTAGGATATACTGATATTAAAGTCCCTCTCCCTTATTAAAGGCCCGAGACGAACGCTGGAGTGGGCCTTTAATGGCCTGTATAGCCCGCGACGGCGGGCTATAAGGCTGTATTATAGAACACACCAATACAAACTGAACTTTGGTTATTACTGAGTAAACTCTGATATTATTATAATTTGTAGACATGTTATTTATTACATGCTGAAAATATATTGCTAAAAACCAACTTTTATTGCAAACTGCACACTTCTTTCTACAGACTGGACATAACTCCTTTTTTTTTTTTTATTAGTCCTCATTCTGCCAACTCTCTTGTTTGGACTTCTCTTTTCTCTCTATACCAAAATGTGACGGCCCTCGGGGAAAGAGAGAGAGCGGGATATTCCCCACAAAGATAATGCTGTTTTGTACTTCCATCTTCGTTCACATGTGGGGACCCTCGGAAAGAAAAGATATTGGAGAGTCCAGGACCAACAGCATATTTGGCTTAATCATAGGACTCGCTTGTCGTCTGCCTCCACTCCTCTAGTGCAGACCAGATCTTAACTCTGCTAATTGGATCACAAGCGGTGTCTGATTCGCTCATGTAAATAATATTCTTTAAACCCTCGACAAAGGTAGGGGGGTTCTGATTTCCAGAGCCTACATATCTCCTGTCTCACCAATAATATGACGTAGAATATAAGTTTTGAGCTAGGTGCATTCAGCTGGTATCCATGTGGAAGTCCAAAAAATTTCAAACAGGGGTTTACTTTAATTGGCTTCCTAAGTATTTCCTCCAAGAAATTGCACACCCCTATCCCAAAAAGTTTGAATTTTGGACATTCTAAAAACATATGCATGTCATATGCTGCGGAATATTTGCACCTTGGGCACTTATACGTGTTGCCTGTAACCTTTGATAACTTCTGGGGAGACCAATAGACTCTGTAGATAGTACACAGATGATTCCTCTTAAGCGATGCAGGTTTTACCTCTGTCTGCAACATACCAAAGGAGTCGAACCAGAATTTCTTATTATCTTCATCACTGTATTGTCCACCCCATAAGCTATTAAATTCAGGTTCTATATTGTCCTCGGCTTGCAAGAGGGCCCAATACCAAACCGATATTTCATTCTTCCATTTATCTGTTCTTGTCACTTGGTCCAATTTTGGATTCTCCTGCTCCTGGGGCCAGTTTTGTGTGGCCCATCAAGAGCAAAGCTGATAATATTTAAACCTGGTAAGACTACCTCTGGTAGGATTGTTGAGCACTTCCCAGCTTACTAAAGTTGAATCCTTTTTGAGATCTGCCCAGTAATATATGCCTCCTACTTTCAAAGGCTGACTCAGTTGATCTTTCAGGCATTCAGGAGTGCCTGGAGATTCCCAAATCGGGGCTCGCAATGAGTAGTATGGGATCTTTAGTCTCTTTCTTATGTAGACCCAGGTTTCTAACGCAGCTCTTAAAATCTTCAGCCTTACCTTTTTTTTAAACTTTGGATCGCCGTATTTATAAAGAAAATGTTACTGACCTTGCTAGATATCTCCTAACATGGCTTCAAATAATAGTCCCAATGATGATATTAGCCAACATGCGAAATGTTTTAAAATGGAAAGCATAACAATGAGTGAATAAATCTAGTAAAGTCCATCCTCCCGCATCAAGCCTTCTTCTAAGCTTTTTCCATGCTATTCTTGGGCCCTTCGAGGACCAGATAAAGCTGCCAATTTTTCCGTGTAGCTTAGCCATATCTTATTTTCTGAATGATAGGGAAATAGAGTTGTAGAGAAAGGTAATTTTAGGAAGAATAATCATTTTTACAAGGTTAACCTCCCATAGATGTTTAATGGTAGGTTCGTACATCGTGACATTAAACTCATTATCTCCTTACTGGCTTTCTTCCAGTTCACTTAAGGAATGTCCTCTAATTTCTGAGATAGCTGTACACCCAAGTACCTCATTTGATTTTAAGCTCCCTGAATCTTCGTCTTCTGATTCCACTCCATTATTTCTGTCTTTTCCGTATTGACCTTATAACCTGATATTTTACCAAAACTCTCCGCCAACTCCATTAGTCTAGGAATTGCTTGTTGGGGGTTTGTGGTGTAAAGAATTAGGTAGTCTGCTTATAGAGCTAATTTTACTTAGAAGTCTCCAGATCTAAAAGGGAAATTGAGATGTCCACTCTCATCAAATTGTCGAAGGGCTTAATATACAGGTCAAACAAAAGCAGGGACTGGGGGCAGCCCTGCCTCGTACCTCTTGTAATGCCAAACCAATCTGTTAATTCCCAATTAACTAATACCTTTGCCCTGGGGCTCAGGTATAAATTCTTCACTGCCTTAACCATGTTTCTCGGGAAACCAAAACTATTTAACGTCTCCCACAAATATGCCCAATTCACTTGATTGAAGGCTTTGGCAGCATCTATTGTGACTATAGTTAATGGATCCTCTCTGGTTTCTGCCATATCTATAGCCCCCATTATTTGAAAAGTTAATCCATTAAACTATCTCCCTGTTATAAAGCCCCTCTGGTCGGAATGGACTATCCCCTTTATTACCTTAGCTACCCTTGATGCCACTATACCTGAAAAAATCTTATAGTCTATATTTAATAAAGATATAGGTCTATAAGAATTTATCCTCGGCGGGTCTTTATTAGGTTTTAAAATTAGCGTGACCGTAGCCTCTGCCCATGAGCTAGGTGCATTTTCTCCAATTATATAACATAGTTTTTAACCAGTTGGATGCTCATGACGAGCTCAGCTCGTCATGAGGCACAATTGAGCTGCACTCATGACGAGCTGAGCTTGTCATGACGGTTGGAACGTTCACACACAGGGATAATTTCCCCGCTGTGCTGAACGTTCCAAACGGGTGTGGTTGTGACGAGCTGAGCTCGTCATGAGTGAAGCTCCACTGTGCCTCATGACGAGCTGAGCTCATCACAAGCACAGCGGTGCCGTGTGCGGGCCCCCTCCACCTGGCACAGCAGGGGGGAAACACCCCTCAGCGAAGGGGTTAAGACTCGTACCACCCTATCTATGATACACAAGTATATCTCCCTGTAATTTCCACTTTTAGAGCTTTCTTCTGTTCTACTGTTAATTGGGGAAATGTTAACTTTTTAAGCCAGTTCTCTATGTTCTCTCGACCTGGTGTTACATCTTCGGTATATAAATCGCTCATAAAGCTTCGGGCTTCTTCACGAATATCTGTGTCTGCCTGAAGTACTTCTCCAGACCCTCTTTTCTCGTTTCTGGCCCTATCCGCTTTAGTTTTCCACGCTAGCAAAGAGCTACACTTCTCCCCGTATGCAAAATGCTGAAGCTTGCTTGCTTTTCATCTGTCTAATAACTTTTTGTCTAGCTGCGCCTGAAACTTCGCCTGCCGCCTCTCCAATTCCTTTGCTAGCACTGATATATTACTTAGGTCTTCCATCAACGCTTTCTGCAGTTCCTCTTCTTTTTCCTTAATCTCTCAGATTTTTCTCTCTTCGTCTTGTATCATAACCTTCCTCTTTCCCCCCCATTATGGACCTAAGTATCCCTCTTAAATACACTTTAAAAGCTTCTCAAACTTTCTGATCTTTGGCTGATCCCAAGTTGAATTGAAAATACTCATCAATGTTTCCCCCAAATTACAGATCACTTCCACATCTAAAAAGATCGTCCTGTCTAGTGTCCACCTCCTCTGCCCCTCTCTTTGCTGTAACCTCAGAGTCATGGCCACTGCTAAGTGATCCGATAAGATTGCAGGGATATGATTCACTGTCTCCACGTCTATGTATAACTCCTGATCTATGAGGAAATAATCTATCCGTGAATGGTGTCTATACTTTTTGCTATAAAAAGTAAAATCTCTAACCTCCCCATCTTGCCACGCCAAATATCCAACAGATTGAATTCTCTAATCATGTTATTTAGACTCGCAAATGTTTTTGGGGGACTAATATGTTTTATTCGTGAGGTGTGGTCTAACTATTTATTTAAAATTACATTGAAATTGCCTCCCATAATAATCGTCGCTGTTGTCTCTAGTAAACAAGATTCAAGATTTCATAAGGCCTCCGGATTATCTTCATTCGGCCCATAGTATACTACGCACACTAGGCGTCTGCCCTGGATCATTATATTTGCCAACAACCATCTCCACGATTGATCCGTCTCGTAATTAATAACTCTAATTCCTGCATTAGATCTTATGATAAGTGCCACTCCCCTTGTACTTCCCCTTTGCTCCGAACATAGCACCTCCTGGACCCATCTTATTTTGCTATGGCTCTGTCTGCATTCTTGTTTTTCCATGTGGGTCTCTTGTAAAAGTATGATGTGCGCCTCACTATTCCTGAAAAATTCTGTTATCCGGGATATCTTTTTTCTATTTCTTAGCCCATTCACATTCCATGTTAATAGTAAAAAAAAATTCCACCCATCCATATTTAAAGCTTTTCCCCCCCCCTATAACACCTTAACTCCTTCAACTTAGAGCCCAGCTTAATGAAGAGGACTACATTTTTTCCCTCTTCTCCTCACACCCAGTGCTCCCCACACCCCTGGAAACCCCCTTTCTATTCCATAGGCGGTCCAATCCACCCTTCGTGACCCCCTCGTTCCCAAAGAGAAGAATTAAACAACGTCAGGAGAATCAGCCTATTGCTACATAATCACTATCTAGTATACCTCTATCTCTGCTGACGTTACCCCATATATTGAAGGGGACTCAACCCTCCATCGGTGCTAGAAAAATATCCACTTTCTCTTGGTTGCTGATGTTGTGCATTTTGTTTTGCCACATTATTCTTAACATGGCCAGAAACTTCATTTGTACCTGAGCGCCCTTGCTTCTCAGTTCGTTCATTCTAACCACCAGCTCCCATTGCCTCTAGGTCGTTCTTTTTCAAAGGTCAGACCTTATTTGGTAACTAAAATTATCATGAGTTAGAGATCCCTCTTTTTAAGCGCGGCCCAGGACTACCTCCTTCACTGAATAAGTAAGGAAATTTATCAGGATTTTCCTCTGTGCCTTCCTAGCTGGGTTTTACTTAAAAGAGTCCCTGTGGACCCTCTGTATCTCCTCCTCAAGCCCAATGTCTAATCTGTCCTTCAAAATACCTTCTCTCAGCATTTTGTACACAAAGCCTTAATATCCACTCCCTCTTAACCTTCTGGTACTTTGAGCATTCTCATGTTATTACATCTGGCCTGCATTTCCAGTCTCTCCATATCTTCTTGTAGAGCCCTATTCTGTGCTCTTAACTTTTCTAAGTCTTTGGTGTTCTCTAGCACAGCTTCTGACAGGACCTTCACCTCACTCTTCAGCACCCCCGTTCGCTGTGCTTCATCATCCAATTTTCCTTCCAAAATGTCACACTTATCTCGTATCCCTCTCTGGTTAGTCTCTGAAATATCGAATTTTGTTAAGATGTCCTGCCTCAAACTTAGAAACAGCCGTTCAACATGACTCTTCTCCTCTTCCACTCCTTGCGTTTTCCCGTATTCATTACCTTTGGGGTACTGCCACTACCCGAAGGTAGACTCAAACTGGAAGTGGGAGATATGGGGGAAAGGCTAACATTTCTTTTCTCCCCCCGGCTTTCACACTGGCCCTCTCCATCTTGTATTCCTGCTAAAGGGGAAAACCTATTTTCCAGCAGTAGAGGAACCAAGTTTGACTGGGTGATCTTGTTCCCCCCACCCTTAGGTCCCGCAACATGCTCCATTATTTTAAATTAAGAGCTAAGGGATGTTTTTTTTTATCAGTACTCGCTCTGCCTTAGCACCACACTGCTTTAGTTTCCCTCCAGATTTGATCACTTTTCTCTTCAGAGAGACCGGTATCACTTCCCGCACCACCTGTTGTTTAATGGCACTAATTCTGCCTCCTCTGCCTTTTGCCTCTGGGTGAGACCTTAGCTGGTATCTATTCTTGGTTTGGGTGGGCTGCACCTCTTTACTAATACAGGTGTTAATTGTGGTGCTGCCCTCCCCTGCACAAATTGCCAACAACCTTCTCTGTGGGTTAACAGTGCCTTCTTTGACAATAGTATTCGCTATATTGGGACTCTCTTCCTTTTCTCTCCTCTCTTCATCGAGCTGAGATGCCTTGGGGGTAGAGTCCCTTTCCATCGACAGAGGAAAAGAAAAAGTTCCTTTTAACTTCGTTTGTTGGTTTTGCTGACTCGTGCACCTTACCCCTTTCTCGGATCACGAATTCAAGCAACTTCTTGTGCCTGCTCCCCATACCACACACGACGTCCCTTCTCCGACTCCTCTGGTTTCCATGGAAGTCTTGTTCTGCCGCTGACTCCCCTCACCCGAAATCCAACCAGCGATGCAGCCGCTCGCGCTCTCTTCCAAAGGTCCGCTGCTCGCTTCCAGACCTCGGGCTGTTTCTCGATGCCTCGACCCATGGGTTTTCCGACTTCGGTGAGATTTTTATTTTTTGCTTCTTGGGGCCTGTCTCATAATGCCCCTTCACTTTACCTTTCTTTTACCGGCTGAATCTCCGCAATAGTACGGTTTAGTTCAGCCTCTCCTAGTTCAGGTAGCTCACGCGACCTGCATCAGCCTGCCACCATGTTTCCCGCTTACCATTTTCTATTACAATTGTTACATCAGTTATTACACGTTGAACTTCACAGTTCATACATTAGTACAGATTGAACTCTATTACAGAATGAACTCCATTCCTATCACACACTATTTGGCTGTTATTGCAGAGTGAAGTTCACTGTTATTACAAACTGTACACTGTTTATTACAAACTGAACTTCTCTGTTATTACAAACAGCACACCTGTTACTACAGATTGAACTCTACTCTTTCTACAACTTGTACTCCTGTTACTACAGACTAAACTTCACTGTTACTAGAAATTGTGCATCTGTTACGATAGACTGATATTTCAAATGGTATTATTGTTATTACAGGACAGAGTACTTTGGAATTACACACTAAGGGAATTATTTACAAGCCCCTTGTGTCGCCCGTACATCACTTTTTCCCATATTCAAAGAGATGCACCAGCAATGTAAGGGGCTTGTAATTATTGTTGTTACAAATTCAACTTCACAGTTATTAAAAAAACTGTACACATTTATTACACACTGAACTTCACTATATACCTCTCACTATCGGTTAAACTCTACTACTTCTACAAACTTTATATCTTGTCCATTGTAATGACAAACTATACACCTGTTATTACAGACTGAATTGATCATATGTTACTATTTCATCCTCAGATACATCAGGGTTCTATTACATCTATAACTATGTTATCTACCAATACATCATTGTAATGTGTTCCCTATGTAATGTACAACAACTACGTTCCCTTTAGTCTCATTTTTTCGCATTGTTCTGACTGACATGTTATTTTAAATATCCGCCAACCCAGAGGTTTAAAACCACTATTCAGGAAACCCCCCTAAATCTCCTCTTGACCTTTTCAGTGACAAAATATATACTTCATTAGCTTTCAATCTGAAAATGTGCGACTACACTATTTGTGGGCAGTCAGACCAAAATCTCTAAAAATAAGGACACACTAAACAAATTGTATTTGCATCCGTCACTTCAGTTAATATATCGGGCCTATCTGACAGTGTTATTTTAAAACTGTATTTAAATCAAATGCAAACAAAAACCTTCCTTCAGCGAACCATACATGTCCTTTCCAGCTCAGTCTCACTGTTTCAAGTGCTGCTGTATAGATGAAAGAAAGATGGGATGCTTTGAAATTGAAGGTGCTAAATACTTCTATAGTGAAACTGTAAAACCATATCACCACTAAATTATTTAGAATTTAGTACTATGCTTCAGCACAGGGTTCTCCAAAGTCGTTCCTGGAGGGCCATATCCATGCCAGATTTTTAGCCTATCCCCATTTAGATAAATGCATTCATCTTAAAAAAATATGGCATTGATCTGGTCCTCCAGGACCGACTTTGGAGAACCCTGCCCTGTCATAATGTATATGTAGTTATCATTATTGAAATGCCATTAATTGAATGCAGTATTTATCTTAATGATGCAAAGAGACACAAAGTAGAAGCTGGCAGTAAGCGGACAATGTAGATCTAAAGATGTAGATCTAAAGAGTGTGAAAAGGTATTGGCTATTATGTAGTTGTGCAGTGAGGCAAAAAGGGTGAGGTTGTGGGGGTGTACATATGAACATGACTGTGATTACAAACTGTACACCTATAGCTAAAGGCTGGACTCCACTGGTATTTCAAACTGTACACTTGTTAATACAGACCATAGTCCATATTAACTTAAAGCTATACACCTGTTACAGATTGAACTTAAGTCTTATTACAAACTATACACCTGTTATTACAGAACCTATTCCCCTGTTACTCCAAACTAAACACCTGTTATTACAGTCTTGGTTACGCTGTTATTGCAAACAGTATACTTGTAATTTCTGACTGATGTCCTTTGTAATTATATTACAGAGTGAAAATCTACACTCATTATTACAGACTGATGTTTCACACCCAGATTCCTTTTCTTGAGGCTGATAGGATATCCATATTTGCAGTAGAGTACTGCTGTTCAGCATAAAACCAAAAGCGATTTGAAAGCCCAGGTACTTGGCTAGTAACATCTGTGCTCCTGTGGTTGTACACCGTCCCTGAAGCTTAAACATGCTTCCCCATTCCCCAGCCCCTTTCCTCAGCTTGAGATACTCAGACATGAACACACCTCTTACACAGGTAATGCCCGAATTTCGGTGTCTTTTAATGGACTGAGGGGCTTATTATCAAGCAGGGCATTAAAATTATCGCTGTTTTAGTGGTAGAAAACAGCAGCTACGATAATGGGCTTGATAATATACCCTGGAGAATTCCAATAGAAGCCCATGTTCACACCAGAACATGGGTTTCTATTGGAATTCACAATGCCATATTATCAAGCCCATTATCGCCGCTTTAGCGGACGTTTTCTGCCGCTAAAATGTCGATAATTTTTAACGCCCTGCTTGATAATATGCCCCTGAGTTTTACCCAGTTTGTAGACTTCATCTTGTTCCTAGACTGCTATTTATACCAGATGTCAATGGATTAACAATATACATGTCTTGTAGATTTGCGGTTCTAAGATGTGGATCCTCACCACTTGAGGTTTCAGTAGTTGGAACCACATCTTCCCATGCATACCAGCACACACTATGATTTTGCTTCACTTGCATCAGTGGTGAACATTTCAGTGGTTGTCCACAGAAGGAGTTCCAGGCTTCTTCACATTGAGGCAAAATGTCAATGGAACTATTTGTACAACGACCCCTGCTGCTGGTGGCCATTTCTTCAAAAACAAGTCATTAGTAGCAGGGTGGAGTTTTCAAAGTATAATTGCAGACCACATTTGTAAACCGTCTAACACAGTGGTTCCCAAAGTGTGCGCCGGGGCGCCGTGATGAGAAGCCAGGGGCGCCGCGGCGCAGGATGTGGGTAGTGGAAACTGCAGCCTCAGAAATGTTCCATCCCTTCCCCTGTGAGGTGTTGCGTATCGTGCACCCCGAGCGTCTTGGCCTATTATCACCGGGCAGGGGGCCTTAAGGAGCGCACAAAACAAAGGAATCTCCTGCTGAAAGTAGAAGCGCTCTCGATGGCCTGCTAATTAGTAAGTGTGATCTTTTCCTCCTGAAGGTGCGACTCCCCTGCCCCACCATGCCATTCTCTGAAGAAAATAAAGTGACAAACTGTTTTTGAGACAGCAATAGCAGACAAGATCTAAACACTTTGCAAGCATTTTCGTGCGGGTACTACCATTTTTATAATAAAAGCATAAGCTTTTACTTGATGCTTGTATTTAAAAGATGTTGCTACTACAAAAGCCTCAGCCGTTCCAAGAAAATAGTGTCATGTTCAACCTTTAATTAGGGAGGTAGAGAAATGCAGAGCTGGAAAAAAAGAGGACGGTTGAAAGTTACTGCCATAAAATAATCTGCATCTCGGACATGCTGTTCTCCACTTCTATGATGCACATTTCCCTACTTATATTTTTACGGTAAATTAAATAAACCAACTTTGTTGAAAATGTTTCGATATTACATTCTTCCCTGTGTGCAAATTTGAAAGCTGCTTCCCTTTCTTTTTCACATGTGTGATTTCTCCAAAATTGCTCTTAATAATACAATTCCTGTATGGCAGTGGCAGGCGTACAGCAGAGATTAACAAGCAATTTGTGAAAACAAATCACATAAAACAAATTCTGAAAAGACAATTAGCAATACCATGATTGGTGAACGGGAGCAGAAGTAAATCTAAGCTGTAGTTAAAAAAAGACCCCCTAAGGAAAATGTAGTCAGATTATGTGTACCACTAAATTGGGTAATAAGCATTTGTAATAAAGCACCAACAAACACTTGGATAAAAGGGTAATTCACAAATACATGTATGATTCCCTATCTGGTACAACTGAGCAGTGTGCATGTTGAGGGGAAGATGAGCAGTATACCAGTTTGAGTGTAGGGTGAGGGATGCAACTTTGTGAATTTACAGTGAGAGCTGGGTTAGTAATGGGCATAGTACATGCTGGAAGGAGTGAGAGTCATCAGAAGTGCATGGTGAAGTGATTGGATAAGTGCAAGGTGAATTGTGTGAATGTAGGGTCAGCAGTGTGCCTGTGTGAGAATGAGGAAGTGTTCATTCTGTGCAGGGCGAGCAACGCGTATTTTGAGTGCAGGTTGAATAGTGTGTATTGTGAGTGCAGTGTTTGGGTGTGGCTTTATGACTATACAATGAGTTGTTTGCTTAAATGAGTGCAGTGTGAGTAATGCGAGGGCAGAGTGAGTGATGTGCATAGGGAGATCAAGGTGAAAGTATTGCTTGCAGAGTGTAGACTGCGTGGTTTGTCTGTGTGAATGTATTGTGACTCGTGTCTGTGTAAGCGTGAAATAAGCAGTATGTCAGTGTGTGTACAGTGAATAATGTGCTTGAATGCAGAATTTATGTGCATTTATGAGTTTATCTGATTATGGGGGAAAGCAAAGTGCCTGAATGTAGGGTGAGCAATGTGTGTGTGAGTGCAGGGTAAGCAATGAGTCTTCATAAGGCTAGGATGAGGAGTGTGCTGTGTGAGTGCAGGGTGAGTATGTGCCTGTGGGTACGTTTTTAGCTGTATTGTGAGTGCAGGATGAGGGGTATACTTGTATTAAGTGCAGGGTGCAGACTTTGTCAATCCTTGTTAGACAATTTTGCTAATATCACTCAGTTGCGCATTCAAACAAGAAATGTGTGCACACAAACAGATCACTGCCACACAGAGGCAAAAATAATTAGAGGGAACACTGATTAGGTCTATATTTTAATATCAGAGAAGCTCAGGCATGGTGTGCAGATGTATTTAAAGTTCCGAAAGCTAACATATTTTGGAAAGTAAAACGAGTCACAGAAGGACGGAAGTGCTAAAACATAAAAGCAAATAGTCACTTATTCTTGTATAAAATGTGCAGAAATGATTTCCTGACTTTTCTCATATGTACCAGTGCATGGAAATCATGAAATGCTATTGTTGCAAAGGTGCTAAGAAGTGCCAGAAATCTCCCTACTAAAGCAAAAAAATTGCAGGTAGCCAATATCAGACAGGACCTGCCCATTAAAAAAGCTTCAATTAGAACATATGTTTGCTCTTACCTCAAAACATGATAAACATAGTGGAATGCCAGTTGATTGCCGGGACGTAGCCTTCAGTCCATCATTAGAGCAGTTGCCTTTGTATATATGGGATGATATAGACCAGTGGTTCCCAAAGTGTGTGCTGCGCCCGGTGACCCCTCCCCCTCACCCGCCCACCGGTAAAAAAAAATGGTGGGGAGCCACGGCCAACTGCCAATTAGGTCAAGGGAGCCACGGGTCAAAAAAGTTTGGGAACCACTGGTCTAACAGAACGACCCAGATGTTCTGCAGGCCTAACACCAGAGTCGCTGGTTTATAGGGGTCCCCAACGCCTACCCAAGAAGCCAGATGGCCTAATGAGGCAGCATAGCTTATTTTAATCTTTTGAATTTAAGTAGCATGAACGAGAGCCAAAAGGCTGTCTGATTTCTTTACATAAGAACAGTTACTACCGCATGTGACCAGTTTACAAAAGAACAAGTACATAGATATTGTTGCATAAAAACAATGTACTAAGTTACATCCTTTTAACAAACATTAAAGACGTTGCCATATAAAGATGTTTCAGTACATTACATTTTGCTAAGATTAGGCTTCATTTGCAAGATACGATAGGAAAACTCCTCTTCAGTAAAAGCAGGTTGCATGTAAGTGTCCATGAGATCTGTAGCAGATTGTAAAGCTATTGAACTGCCCCCAAGATGGCCATAAACATGCTCCATGAGGTTGATTGTAGCAACAGAAATCATGGCGCTCATTGGTGAAATAGCTCTGTCTACGGAAAGGGGCACTTGAGCAAAAAATAGCTGTCATGTCTTCCCTGACTGGCCGATCAGCCCCTGAGATGCAGAGTCTTTGGGGTCAAAGAATGCTTTCTGTGGTGGTCATTGCACCTCATTAGGCAGAGTGACGGCGCCTCTGGCCCACTTATGGAGGCTCTTCACTCTTGCAGTTGGCAGGAGCAAGACATTGGGATCACTCACACGTTATTGTGGTAAACAATATTGTTGAAAAAAATATTGTGTCAAAAATATAATTTAGTACAATATTGTGCTCCTATACTTATAATGGTAAGTTCAAAAATATCGGGGAAAAATATAATTGACACTAATATCGTCCAAAATAAAGTAAAATATAATTTTTTAAATATAATTTAAAGTAATAAATATGTTAATATACAAGTTTAATATAAAGTAAATTAAAAATGTTCCACTAATACTTAATACTATAAATAACTATATTTATTTAAACACACAAATACATATATATGTATGTTTGTATATATCTATATCCGTGTATATAGAATGAAACATAATTAATACAAATATTTATTCTACATTATAATAATTCTGTAATAGTTTACATTTATTAATCTGAAAATATATATGCATATATATTTGCAGTTGTAAGAAAGAAATATTACTACAATGTTAAATAAATAGTTTTAATAGTTACATTTTATATATATATATATATACATATATATATATATAACATACACAATAAAATTTATATAACAAAATTAAAAAGCACATATACAAAAATACTATAAACATTTAAATTAAAACAAACCAATATAAAATATGTACAAAAACTAATTAATGCTATAAAACATATTTAACCAATATTATGAAAACTATTGAGAGAGAGATTATGAAAACTATTGAGAGAGAGAGAGAGAGAGAGAGAGATAACAATGTTTATTTAGACCATAGTCTTGAAAACTATTGGATTCTAAGAATTTAAATATACTTTTCCCACTTTAATATGTGCAGCATTAGGGTAAGCGTTGGACTTCAGATGAGTTAGATTTGCTATTCATACTTTCGTACTCCAGTCATTGCAATAATAGGGAACGTGTTGGTCTTCAGGGAAGTTAGGGAAAGTGTTGGACTGCGAAGAGATTAATTCTACTATAGAGTAGGTAAAATGCTTCACTTCAAACACATTACATATATGATGAGTAAACCTAGGAATTTTGAAAAAATATTAAACTCGTAATATAAAAAGTATTAACAGGAAATATATATATATAGCTCTGCAACCTGGGGGGTCCTGTCAACGTTGTGCAAGTGCCCTACCCCCTGCTATTTTCCCGGACTCTACCCGGAACGTCCCTAAGCTTTACTCACCCGGGAGCCACTGCTGCAACCTGGGAAACTGAGTCCCGAGATCGTCTGGACCAGCTGAACTGAGCTAATTTGAGCTTAGGGGCGGAGCTTACATTGCACCTACCAGAGTGCGGGTGGACTCATTTAAACTGCACATCGTGGGATTCCTTTTGAACTTTCACTGGCGCTGACGAAGGCCACACCGGCCGAAATGCATTCGCCTTAGTTACTAATAAACAGAGCTGTCTTCTCACCCCGGCTGTGGCTTCTGCTTCTTTCACTGGAGAGGAGGTTGTTGTTTCATATATATATATATATATATATATACATGCATATATATATATTAAACTTACACAATTTAATTAATTTACTTAATTACTAATCACTAATAAATGATCACTTAATAACTAATTGTTATTCAAGTATTAATGAATTAACTTCCCACCCCTAAAGAACTAGCAGTCCCCACCTAAAATATAACTAAAAAATAACTATTCAATAACTTACATATTTAAAACAAATGAAATAATTTAACAATTATCAATTAATTATTAATGAATTATTACTTAATTATCTTCCCACCTTACACCCCTACAAACTGAGCACTTCACAACTGAAATCAAATTAAAAGAAATAAGTATTCCACAATTTACATACTTAAAATTCAATCAAATAATTAATTTACAAATTATAATTAATAGCTAATTACTTACTTAACTTGCCTCCCTAAACCCTAAACACCTAGCAGGCTGCATCTAAAATTTAAGTAAAATAAATAAGTATTCCATAAATTAAATAATCAAAAATCTATTAAATAATACATTTACAATTCATAATTAATTGATCATTATTACTTAATTAACTTCCCACCCTATACCTCTTTCGATCTAACAGCCCGCAAATACCATACAACAAAAATAAATCAGAATTCCATAAACTACATAATAAATATCAAGCATATAATTAAATAATATGTATTAAATTATTCTTAATTAATTATTATCTGTTTAACTTCCCAACCTTCCCCCTTAAAACCCAACCACCCGCTACCTCACCATAAATTACTATTTCAAATTCATAACAAATTTGAAATCACTTAAAGTTACAAGCTTTGTTATACAATAATTCATAACATTCATATAAACAATAGTACCACATAAAAATATTATATATCCTACAAAAAACATTAAAACATTTCAAAACTATATTTTTAACCACTATATTAGTGAAAACAATAATTAAAACTTCAGTAATATTTACAGTGATATTACTTACCTGAAAAAATGATATACTTGCCAACGATATTTGTGCATCACAATATTTGCGTGTCATAATATTTAATTTTCTGGTATTTCTTTTCTCTCAATATTTTTAATTCGCTCTTTTGTCCAAACTCCTAACATTGTGTACCAAGCTAGTCTGCAAGACTCTGGCAGAAGGAGCAGGGTCAGGAAAGGACTTTGAGGTAGCACTATCAGTCAGAGACATGCGATAATGTTTTTCTATTTCAGAATGTGCTGTGCTCTTCAGTCCATCCCCATGGATCCCAGCCATTGCCAAACTCAGGGCAATTATTTCAAGCCTGCTTCCAATGGTCTGGCATTCAACTGGGAATGGCATTATGCAAGAACAATATTCCACCAAGGGCACAGGACCCCAGACCGAAGTAGATGTGAGTCGAATCCCAGTGGCCTAATCAAAGGCTAAGGTTGAGAGGTTCGGGAGTGGTACTGCCATCTGGGATCTCAATGAGCCAATTCCTACCCATCTACAATTTTGGAAGGAATTTGCTCCAAAGTGACAGAATATCGACAGTCAAAATATCGAGGTAAAAATATAGAATGCCAGAATATCGACTTCCTATCTACAAACAGGTAAGTACAAAAATATCGACTCCAAAATATCGATAGGAAAAAATATAGACAGTCAAAATATCGATTCTTTTAAATATCTTAAAAGTAATTTAAAAGTACTATAATAATAAATATAACTAATTTAAACATACTTAAAATACTTAAATAAACTTAAAATTAATATATAATTATTGCAACTTAAAAAAATATATTTAAAACATATATATATATATATATATATATATATATATATATATACACATATTATTAAAAAAACATATACAATATTTTTTCCGTAGGATAGCGAGGGGTTTAAATTTACTATTCCAACTCCAGTGAGTGCAACAGTAGGGAAAGCGTTGGAAAGCATAGGGGTAAAAATTACTATTCCAACTCCAGCGAGTGCAACAGTAGGGAAAGCATTGGATAGCGCAGGGGTAAAAATTACTATTCCCACTCCAGCGAGTGCAACAGTAGGGAAAGCGTTGGATAGCGTAGGGGTGAAAATTACTATTCCCAATCCAAAGAGTGCAACAGTAGGGAAAGCGTTGGATAGCGTAGGGGTAAAAATTACTATTCCAACTCCAGCGAGTGCAACAGTAGGGAAAGCGTTGGATAGCGTAGGGGTAAAAATTACTATTCCCACTCCAGAGAGTGCAACAGTAGGGAAAGCGTTGGATAGCGTAGGGGTAAAAATTACTATTCCCACTCCAAATAGTGCGACAGTAGGGAAAGCGTTGGATAGCGTAGGGGTGAAATTTACTATTCCAACTCCAGCGAGTGCAACAGTAGGGAAAGCGTTGGATAGCGCAGGGGTAAAAATTACTATTCCCATCCCAACGAGTGAAACAGTAGGGAAAGCGTTGGATAGCGTAGGAGTTACATTTACTATTCCCACTCCAAAGAGTGCAACAGTAGGGAAAGCGTTGGATAGCGTAGGGGTAAAAATTACTATTCCAACTCCAGCGAGTGCAACAGTAGAGAAATCATTGGATAGCATAGGGGTAAAAATTACTATTCCCACTCCTGCGAGTGCAACAGTAGGGAAAACGTTGGATAGCGTAGGGGTAAAAATTACTATTCCCACTCCAGAGAGTGCAACAGTAGGGAAAGCATTGGATGGCGTAGGGGTAAAAATTACTATTCCAACTCCAGCGATTGCAACAGTTGGGAAAGCGTTGGATAGCGTAAGGGTAAAAATTACTATTCCCACTCCAAAGAGTGCAACAGTAGGGAAAGCGTTGGATAGCGTAGGGGTAAAAATTACTATTCCCACTCCAGAGAGTGCAACAGTAGGGAAAGCATTGGATAGCTTAGGGGTTAAAATTACTATTCCAGGTCCAGCAAGTGCAACAGTAGGGAAAGCGTTGGATAGCGTAGGGGTAAAAATTACTATTCCCACTCCAGAGAGTGCAACAGTAGGGAAAGCGTTGGATGGCGTAGGGGTAAAAATTACTATTCCAACTCCAGCGAGTGTAACAGTAGGGAAAGTGTTGGATAGCGTAGGGGTAAAAATTACTATTCCCACTCCAAAGAGTGCAACAGTAGGGAAAGCGTTGGATAGCGTAGGGGTAAAAATTACTATTCCAACTCCAGCGAGTGCAACAGTAGGGAAAGCGTTGGATAGCGTAGGGGTAAAAATTACTATTCCCACTCCAGAGAGTGCAACAGTAGGGAAATCGTTGGATAGCGTAGGGGTAAAAATTACTATTCCCACTCCAGAGATTGCAACAGTAGAGAAAGCGTTGGATAGCGTAGGGGTAAAAATTACTATTCCCACTCCAAAGAGTGCAACAGTAGGGAAAGCGTTGGATAGCGTCGGAGTAAAAATTACTATTCCAACTCCAGCGAGTGCAACAGTAGGGAAAGCGTTGGATAGCGTAGGGGTAAAAATTACTATTCCCACTCCAGAGAGTGCAGCAGTAGAGAAAGCGTTGGATAGCGTAGGGGTAAAAATTACTATTCCCACTCCAGAGAGTGCAACAGTAGGGAAAGCGTTGGATAGCGTAGGGGTAAAAATTACTATTCCCACTCCAGAGAGTGTAACAGAAGGGAATGCGTTGGATAGCGTAGGGGTAAAATATTACTATTCCCACTCCAGAGAGTGCAACAGTAGGGAAAGCGTTGGATAGCGTAGGGGTAAAAATTACTATTCCCACTCCAGAGAGTGCAACAGTAGTGAAAGCGTTGGATAGCGTAGGGGTAAAAATTACTATTTCCACTCCAGAGAGTGCAACAGTAAGGAAACCGTTGGATAGCATAGGGGTAAATTTTAATATCCCCACTCTAGTGAATTTTTTTTATCTAAGTCACATAGTTATAAATTAATCAATTAATACATTTTAATTACCAATTAAGAATTAATTAATTACCATTTACAAATTATTTAACAATGTATTTAAAATAAATACCAATTAATTAATTATCATGTTTAATAAATTTTATTAAATTACTTCAACCCACTCTATTCCCCTATAAACCCACAACCCACTACTACAAATAAAATAATATTATTCACATAATTATTAATTAATCATCAACAATTCATTATTTACCAATTAAAAATTCATTGACAATTTATTCAAAATAAATACCAATCAATTAATTAATTAACATATTTAATTAATTAAAATTAAATTACTACCCACCCTATTCCACTATAAACCCACAACCCACTACAGAAAATAAAATATTATTATTCACATAATTGTCAATTAAACAATTAATTAAAATTAATTATCAATTAAGAATTAATTATTTATCAATTAAAAATTAATTAACAATTATTTCAAAATAAATACCAATTAATTAATTAACATATTTAATTAATTATAATTAAATTACTTCCCACCCTATTCCCCTATAAACCCACAACCCGCTACAGAAAATAAATTATGAAAATAAAAATATTTATCAATTAAGCAATTAAAATTAATTACCAATTATATTTTAATTAATCACCAATTGATAATAAATACCAATTAATTAATTAACATATTTAATTAATTATAATTAAATTACTTCCCACCTTATTCCCCTATAAACCCACAACCCGCTACAGAAAATAAATTACTAAAATTAAAATATTTATCAATTAATCAATTAAAATGTATTACCAATTATATTTTAATTAATTACCAATTAATAATTCATTAACAATTAATTCTAAATAAATAACAAAAAATAAAATGACATATTTAATTAATTATAAATTACTTCCCACCCTATTCCCCTATAAACCCACAACCCGCTACAGAATTATATTACACAAAAATATAATAATATTAACTTACCTAAAATTCGAAATTTTTGTTGTCTATATTATGTCTAGTCGATATTATGTCCATTCTATATTTTTGATTCGATATTATGTCCATTTTATTCGATATTAAAATTTTCAAGTCGATATTTTGGTAGTCTATATTATGTCTAGTCGATATTATGTCCATTCTATATTTTTTACTCGATATTATGTCTACTCGATAATAAAAACTCGATATTTTGACTCTATACCCACAAGAGCCTTTGGTTCTTAGTAAGCTCCAAAGTGTAGCACCATGACATGCCCCAAAGACACTTCCTACCCAAACACTGTGGTTTGTTTCAAAGTGCCTTCTGGTCCTAACACTGGGGCCTCGTTTGCTTAGTTTCCTTCAAGGCCTTATAATGGTATAATTCCTAACGTGCCATCACTGCATGACATATGGCTTGCCTTAAGGTGCCTTGACAGCCAAAGACTGGACATCCTTCAAGGTACTAAAAAAAACAATGTAAAGACATTGAGGCCATAGAATATAGATAGGAAGGAGAGTGCTTCTAATTGTAAGGCAGCAGTTTGGAATTTGAATTTTGTTCTTTCATTGTTGATTCAAAAGCTTTAAACCCCAGTACTTCTAGTGTTGTCGAAAAGGTGACATTAAAGAGCACCTTCTTACAGCAGCCATATCAGTAAGGAGAATAAATGAGCGTCAGTACCTCAGCTCTTCTGACAGAGTACATTGTTTTAAAGAATACAATGATTAATTATGATTCCCTTTGCTTTGTTTCAAATATCCTATCAGAATTTCAGATGAATTAGTATATATTTCTTAACTTCTTTCCCTTCCTTATTCCTAGGTCGAGAGTCCTCATGTTTTACATGGGTAGGGTTCTTTATCGGCCAGGCTCTTTGCCTGAGCAAGGCTTTTTGCCCGTGGTGGTCCCAAATTTGATACACCTTCCTCTTAGATCTACATTGCACACTAGAATATCTCCTATATCCCGGGAAGCTACAAGATTAAATGTATCCCTCCTCAGCGAGTATTTAATAAATCCAGTAGAGGGCCAAAGAAAGCTCAGGGTAACACATTGTTTGTTGCAGTCCTCTCGGTAGCCCCTAGGACTACTCCACATGCCTTCCATAAACATGTTTTGGAAGTAAATTATAGAAGTAATGTTTTGTCCTAATAAGCAATACCTAAAACATTTTCAGCGAAGTCAAAATGCTTATCTTGGCATTGCCTCTTCCTTCTCTCATAATATTGTATTATCTTCCCATTAGTGTGATGAATGAGGACTTGAAGTATGAATAACTACAATTGACTTGCTCTATGGTCGAAACTCGAAAGTCTTTGATGCAGTGCCTATGTGACAACCGGCTGCGCAGTTTATCGTTTTGACATACCCAGTTTGTTTTCTTCTACAGAAGGCCCATCATAAAAGTCTACGACAGGTGTTCTAGAAGGATTTTGTATGGTGCCCACCAACAGTCTAATAGACTGTTAGGTGAAAGGGGTACACCACAAAGTGGTATACCGTAAAACATGAGAGGCTGCTGCACCCATAGCAAGGCCATGACACAACTAGATGGTGATTTCAACTGAATATAGCTGTGTGATACAAGCTTTATTAACAGAACCAGAGTTGAAAGTTGTCGTACTCGCTCTCCCTGTTAGATCTTTGTAGTATATCACAATTGGGCCCCTGAGTTGTCTGATTGCATCTAGTTTGCATGAAAGTATAGAGTGCATAAGAGGGGGAACCCATGGGTTGGGGTCCCCTATGGATGCATGGAGCCTCTATGGTTGTATGATGCAGGATACTCAACCCCAAGGAAGAGCTACAGAAAGTATGATCCGGATGTGTGTTACCCCATTGTGACACCATGGCTTGTTGTACCATGACCTGCTGAGAGGACCTGTAGCCATCTAGGGACTGTTGGCTATGCCTGGTGACACCCCCTCCTTTGAGTTCTGCAAATCTGCAGTGAACTGTGTCGTCCCCTGTGGTTTGTCAGCAACTACAAAAGAAAAGTGCTTGTACCACTGACACGTACCGCAAAGGTGTCGCACTGCTACTTCTGAACTGTGCAGTGACACCCACAGCCTCTGCCACTTCCCGCTGGCAGACTTACCCAAAGCCAAATCAAGTTGGTCTTCGACCACATCTGGCAGGCATTAAAAAGACAGAGCAATGACAGCTATGTACTTGTACACCCAATCAGTGCTCAAAGAGCAGACACTACACTTGGATATAGACACTTGAAGAATTGCAGCTTTCCTTTGTGCATCACCATTGTGCCTTGCAAAGCACAGAAAAGTTACCGGGTGACCCAAGATGTTTTTAAAAGTATTGTGAGGCCATAAAACATCTTAAAGTTGCAGAGCATACTATCTTAATAAAAATCAAAGTCTCATATCTTGTAATTAAAATAATGAGTTTTTAACCTTATACTTAATGTGATTGATTTATGTGGTGCATAAACTAGGTGTTCTATCCCACCACACACTACAAAAGTAAGGCTTGACTGTTGAACTTCTCTACTCTAAGAGCAGGTACTTGGCAATTCAGTGAACATCCGGATCCTGTATTTCGTAGGAAAGCAGCAACGCATTTTACAGGGATTGCCTCCCTGCACTTTAATCACAAAGGCCCCCAGAGAACTAGCCTGATGCTCTCTATAGTAGCTCTTTCTTCAGACTATCAACCCACAGATCTCCTCTGGTTCATTAACTGCTTTCACATGGAGGAAGAGAGGAAGACGTGAGCTGTGGGGGGCTTGTGCACTTGCGCGTGAGCTGATGGAAGGGTCCAGGTACAATAAGGATCCTGCATGCACTTTTCCTTCAAAATTGCTTTTGTTTTTCTGCTGCAAAAGATTTTCAAGGCCTCTACCCTTCAGCGTGGATTCTCATTATCCTGAACAGTGGCGGCTGGTGACATTTGAAAGTGGTGTGGCGTAAAATGAAAATCGTACTGCACCGAGCCCGAACCCCTTAATTAATTGTGCTGGCTAACCTTTATGGGGGATTTGTCTCGTATGCCTCTCCCTGGTCATAGCCTCTTAACCCCTTAAGTGCTGCCGTCGGCCAACGGTCGTCACGGGCACTACCTCCCCAGTGCTGCGTGCGACCGCTGGACGTCCAGTTCAGCACCGGATAATGGACAGCGCAGCCCTGGGGAGGTTTGTTTACTAGCTCCCAAGTGGTTAATAAATCTGTGCACACTGGCGTCAAAACAAACAAATTGCTATGGTCATCGCTTTAATCATTTCTATTATGTGAACAACCCTTTGGCGTCCCTAGAACCAACATTCAAGCCACCAGACCACTAACAAGATCCAGCACCCCCCGCAGCGTGCATGCTATTCTGGACGCAGGCGGGTATTTCACAATAAATAATTCAGGACCCTGACCTGTACAAAAGAGTCGCAAATGCGATGTTTTTACTGAGATCATTATAATGAAGGTTGGTTAGCATTGTCCTTGGCGATGGCGAGGCTTTAGGCCTACTCGTGTTTTCACATTTCAATATTTTCCAGGCTTTAATTAAATCAGGTTGTAGCCGGTGGCATCAAGATCAACGCCGCGCAGCCTTCTGCTCTCCGGGTAACGATTGCTACATGCATGCAGGAATGTGTTCGCGTTTCCAGTGAATCCTGTCAGTGGACACCGTCACCGTCAGGACTCACGGGGCCCATTTTGTAGACGAAGGGGGAGGGTTCGGATTCACCTGCTCTGACTGAGACGTCACTGGCATGGCGCTAAAAAGTATTCTCATGCACATTTGTCATTTGGGCTTTTAATTTTAAACCAAATTGTACTACTACCATAACTACGACCTTGTATGCTAAATAGAAAATAATTACACGAACATGGAACGTGTGCGTGGCGGGCCTGCGGCCTGTCTTTTCTGTTGGCTGACTGGCTGCCAAGTTAGTAAATCGTCGTGGCTTTTCTGGGAGAATTGGAGGTGTAATGTGAGGTTGCAAATGTTGAACACCAACACGGCTATAAACAGCCCAGTTGTCGCACTGGATGTCGAAGGTGGTTGAAAGAGAGGCCAAGGCCAAGCCGATTGCCAGACAATTAAATTAATTGACGCCTAGAAATGCTGCTTTTTCCAATAGGGTCCTCTGACAATTTTTACTTTGCTTCAGAAGAACGTACAACAACATTTTACATTGCATGTTTAGCGCTGCCCGACCCTTCATCATGTCAACTTTTATATTTATTACCATACCTGCACAGGTCCGGTCGGAAATTCACACGTCCCCGTTCAACAACGCTCCAAAAATTATTCAAGTGAGGGTGGGATGACAGACTCAGACAGACGACTAGGTGAGGCCTCAGACCAGTCTCTGTCCCTCATGCGCACGAGTCACGACTCACGAGTCCGACGACCACAAGGACGATGGATGGAGGAAGGGTGACTGGCCGTGGGCCGGCCCGATTTGCCCACCACCTAACAAATGTCCAATCACTGAATGGCTTAACACTAAGCCACTACAGTGATTGGGCATTGCTTGCCCCACCACGTTAGATGCTCCCACCCCCGCGCTGAGACACTAGACTGGGTACTGTTACAGGAGAGTACTACTACAGTAACCAATCCTGACGCTGCTCTCTTTAGAGGAGAGCTGCTCTCTAAAGAGAGCAGCATCAGGATTGGACAGAGCATGAAAAAAACGCCGCTCATTTTTCAAGCACTGGAGTATGTTGCATAGGCAAACCCCGTACTCAGCAGTGCTTGCTTTTTAAAATCCATTGACTTTGCTAGCTCCAGAAAGGCAGCCGGGCAGACACCACATGCGCAGTGCGCACTGTGACTGTCTGTGCCGGCACTCCAGCGCCAGTGCGCCACCCAGTGTCAGACAGTGATTAACATCATGAGTGAAGCTTGAAGTTCACACCACGGCCGCAGGGCAATAATTATCGGGCAATTTATTAGAGCGGTGCGTTAATTTATAAAACTTTTATTAACGCGCCGCTCGAATAAATTGCCTGATAATTATTAGTGGGGCAACGCCCCACCGCCCAAATGGTAAAACCGCCACTGATCCTGAAGGAGGAGAGAATGAGAAGCAGGATTAGAAGAGTACAACATTGCTAACTTGCCATAACCCTTGTTACAATATGCAGGTCTATAGCACCATTACAGATCTGCCTGGACTGCTATTGCTGCTGCGGATGGACTAGCTTCTGGAACTCACTGGAGCCTTTCTGATCTTAGCGGAGGTCCTCTTCTACTTATGCTTGTGTGGTTCTCTGCAACTTGAAGTTTGGCTGAGAGAGGGAAAGAGCCCAGGGTTAGGATACATCTGTAGACCATACTATGTCTCAGCATACACAAAGGGTACGTATTCGTGGGAAGGAGGTGGTGCTGAGGATTCATTGAGGATTCATTAGAGATTCTTAAAGTTCTGGAAATAGGATTAATCTAGACCTGTGATTCACAGTTGTTTCTGAGCGTGACCGGAAGCAGACAACTTTGGGTCAACTCTAAAAATCCTTCTCCTGTGCTCATAGTGAAATTTAAATAATTCTACAACCTATAGATTTATTTCCAAGTTACCTTCTAATATTGTAATTCTCCAATGAATGTTACAAGGAATACAAAGAACAAAATTCGCTGTGCTAAGAAAATCAGTGTTCTACTAGGAAACTACTTAAAGGAGCTATTTTCAGGAAGTACAGCTCGATGATGCCCAAAAATTCACGTTCCATTCCTAATCCACTTGCATGTTGATCTTACACTGACACCGCAGCATGAAAGTCCCCATAAATATTAATTTTAGCATTGCCATTCAAGGGATCCTGGACCACCACTGATGACATGTTGAGTCATCATCATGCTCTACAGCCATATTAAACACATTAATGAGGTACATAGTTCTTTGTGAGGAGAATGTGGAAGTTTACCTTTGGTCGTATGACTTGTGTAATGCATGTGGCTAGGAAATCAAGGGCTCACCTGTGCCGGATGTGAATGTAAAGTCACACCCTTCCATTTAGCAGAATTGTCCTCTTCTTCCTTGTGAGGGATGCTGTCAGATCCTCACTTTAGACCAAAGACACTGCAGTCCCACCCCTAAAATCTACCAAATGGCAGTGCTCAGGAAGAACTAATCAGCAGCCCTCTGCTAACAAGGACCTCCTTGAATTTCTAATGGTAACCATGTGTACATTGTCCCACAATTCACTGTCTGGGGCTCTATATACTTCAGTCACAGCAATGCAGACAGTACACTTCCACTGTCTGAGGAAGCTGAATCCACTCTGCATATTGTGCCAGCCTAAACCAGGGACCATCCATAACGGATCCCACTAGTCTTTGATCTCTGACTCCAAACACAGACAGTCTTACTGCCACATGCATGCACCATATCCACTTCACATACAAATACTCAACATCCACATGGAACGTCAGCGCCAGGATCTTGGGGCTCACACAAAAGTGATACTTTACACAAGGGGAGTTAGTAAACCACAGTCTCCCTTGGCAGAATAAAAATAGATCTGGTCATACTAATGATTTACAAAAACTCTGTACGCTGCTACCATTGGTTTACGTGGCTATCTCAAGACGTGGACAGTTGACCCATGTTGTTCATGAGGGGGTGCTTTGTGTGTCCTTCCAGGTCATTGAATATGTTCTTTGTTACCAAAGACATGCATAGGCCTCAGAGTACAATTTATATTACCGTGATTCCAGGGCCAAACAAGACATCAGGCTACCAATTTCACTTGAAGGCATGCACGCATGGCTGGGTTACACACCCATTTACATTCCCATCTTAACAGATGCTCTTGAACAAGGTAGGATCACCACCCCAGTCTGTCTCAAGATTGGCATGGGAACTGTACTTGTTCTCCCTGCATCAAGTACAGTGTTTCACCCACATTTTAAGATTGGGCTCCCCTCTCTTGAGGACACAAGATGGCTGCTGGTCAGGAAACGGAGAGGACTGTGGTGGTACTCCAGTGGCTAGAGGCAGGGTCTGTGTAACTGTCTGTCCAGTTTGAGAGTGTAAGTATCAAGTTCCAGGACTCCCTCCAAAGCAAATCCACAGCTCCAATCCATCATACGCCCCCTCCCCTACACTCATGGTTCTCGAATCAGGATAGGACAAGGAATATTTTACTGGTGGGTTTATCTGTGGATTTCCCAAGAGAGGCCGGCTTAGCTTATTGTCTTTGCCACAGACTTTGTTAGGGGAAGCAATTGGTCTCTGCGTGCCATAAAAAGAACCTCTGGGGTACTGTGCTACCATGGTCGCATGTACTTATACCGAATTATCCATCTACATTAGAGGGCCAGATGTAGGTAGCCAAATAAAAATTTGACATGTAGGTGGGTCGGAATTTACAGAATCGGTATATTTACCGATTCGGTAAATTTACCACTTCGGTATTTTTCCGAATCGGTAAATATACCGATTCTGTAAATCCATATGTAGGTGGCACAGTTTGCAGTGCCACAGGCCCTTAGTATTTCTTATTTTACCACCCAATCCTATTGGGTGTAAAATACCGAATTCCAGTGTACATGCACATCTGTGCATGTACACCAATGCCATGTGACACACAGACATGCCCTTAGGGCATGTCTGTGTGCCACATGGCACACAAGCCTGCATTTGGGGTGCTACAGGGTGTCAAAGTAACACCCCGTTCCCCCTGCCAGGATTCGGTATTTACCGATTCTGTAAATACCGAATCGGTATTTCACATTGATTCCTATGGGCTTCAAGGCCCATAGGAATGAATGGGAAATACCGATTCGGTATTTACAGAATCGGTAAATACCGACTCTTACAGAATCGGTAATTGTAAAATTAAAATTACCTACATCTGCCTCCTTCCAATTTACCTACTCTTAAATACCGATTCGGTATGATTCGGTATTTAAGAGTTGGTAAATCGGAATTACCTACATCTGGCTCGAGGTACTTCGTGATCCAACCATTGTACTTCATTGTATTTTTAGTTTCATCTTGTGTGAGTGTTTGCTGAGGAGGTTTGATTACCTACCTATGTTACCTGCCTTGCAATTACTCGTTTTAGTTTGGTAAATAGTAAATGTTGTAAGTTTCCCAGGTTTCGTTTGGGTCACTGATTCTGACCATTAATACGATTTAATTAGCTGGAAATCCAGTTACAACACACACCCACAGCTCCACTGTTGGTATAGACCAAACTCCACTGTCAATCTCCATTCATAGTCCAGTGAAATCTTATTGTAACAGACAGAACTCCTGCTAGTACGTACTAAAAGCATGCTCTAACAAACTGAATTTCTTTTCAAATACACTGACTGTCCTGATGATACAGACATAACACCAATGCTCTTTTAACACCGAAATTCTCTCATAACTGACCAAACTTTTATTATAGACTCTAAGCTGCTTAAAGACTGCATCACGATCTGTCAAATACTGTGTTTGGTGTCTACTGCTCTACCTACTGTTGCAGGATTTACTCTAGTTATAGTTATGGGTTGTGATCTAGTTGTGGTAACAGACTGGTTTCTGTTTGTGGTTGCAGATTATGCTCTTACCTTAATTTAGCCCATTAACTCTAATTTAGTGGTGCTAATGGGCTGTATCTTAGGTGTGGTTCAGGTTCTACTCTGGTTGTGGATGATGGCTGTGCTCTTTTTATGACTGAAGGCTGTGGTTGCATGCTGTGTTCTGGCCGTGGTGTTTGCAGTCTGTGCTCTGATTGCGATTACAATCTGTGTTTGCATTGTCATAGCAGGCTGTGCTGTTTCTGTAGTCATGGGATGTGTTCCACATGTACTCATGGATGGTGTTCTACCTGTAGTGCAAGTTGTTCTCTGGCAGTAGATGTAGACTGTGCCATGGTTCTTGCAGTTTCAGGCTGTGCTATTTCTGTACTTGCAGGCTCTTCTCTGACTGTGGTTGCAGGCATTTGTGTACTGGTCTTTTTTGCAAGCCGTGCTTTGGCTCAGGTTGCAGGCTGTTCTCAAGTTGTGTTCGCAGTCTGTGTTATGACTGCATTTGCATGCTGTGCTCTTGCTGTGGTTGTAGGCTTCACTGTGATTATGATGAGGGTTGTGCTCTGGGGTTGCAGGATATGCCCTACAATGAGTTTGGTGCAAGGGTACTGCCTCACGTGTATGCTGGATATCTTGGTTCTTTATTACAAGTACATTATATAATAATGCACTTTAAATTAGGTGGACAGGATATCTGTCACGTTTGTCATGGAGAACTCCTGCACCTCGCTCTAAATCAGTCCTTTATATCTTTGCTGTGTTCCAGCTGTCAATGTAGGCTTCTGTTGAACATTCTTTTGTTACAGGTGGTGACACTCCTAGCTTAATACACATCCTTTAAATCTTTTAGAACAAAAAGTTAACTTACCTTCTGCATGCTGTATCTTCCTTGGACCACAGCAGGAGACCCCAGTGAACCACTCTACAGATGACCAAAAAATAACAGCTATGCAAACCAAGAACTCAGTGGAAGAAAAGAAGCCAGGCCTGCAAGACAAGCCCCCAAAGAGAGACTCAAACCAAACTGCAGACTCAAGGAACATGTTGTTCGGTGAAGCTCAGCCGCGGTTGAAAACCGTGAATGAGGAACCAATATCTGGACAGACCAGTACTTCAGACCAAAGTGACCCAGACCAAAGTGACATTAACCCAAATTTCCAGGCTGGCTCGACAATCTGCTCACACAACTCAGCTACCTCTCTGCAGAAAGATCTGCCTCTAGGATTAAGTGGACTCCCCCCTTCCTTTCGCCTTTATTCACCCTTGAGCCATCTTCCTCAGCCGTACCACCATTCCTACACCTCACTCCCAGTGCATTACCCTAGGTTTCTTTTTCCATCGTATTCCTCAACATTTCCATTGATCCCTTCATTAAACAGTTGTAGTGACCTCATGCCTTTTGCTATCTCTGTGCCTTCAACCCCAGCCTACCCCAAACGTCTTGGAGAAGGGCACCCTCCATACACATATGGAGTGGTGTTACCTTCCCCAACATCTCTGCCAAAGCAAGGGGCTAGTGAGCAACAGACAACTAATGCTCCCCTGATCCCCTCACCTACGCGTTCCATTTCCCCACCAAGATCAGAGTTCAGGATGTCCGACTTCAGCCTGCCTCCTGGAGGTGGCTCTTTGCCTAACAGGGTCATGCCACAACCAAGACCTACATTGTGGCCTACCTCTCATAGCAAGAGGCTTCTACTTGAGGTGCCCCCGAGCAAGCAGCTGGATCCATCATCTGGTGCTGGTATTCTGCCCTATCCACTGAAGAAGGAAAATGGCAAGATCAAGTACGAGTGCAGCATCTGCTCAAAGAGCTTTGGACAACTCTCCAACCTCAAGGTACGTCTGTCCCCTGTCTTGGATAGCAGACTCTTACCCATTCCATTTGTGTGTCCAATGAACAATGTGCATTTCAGGTCATTGCGCACCATCTCCCCAGTCAATACTGCCCTACAACCGACACTACACCCCATCTGACCAGTCATTACTGCCCCACTGCGTTTATCCTTCCACTCCTATCCAGTTAGTGCGGCCCTTAAGTAGGTCTAGGTTATCTTTTGTTACACTGGCGTAATCTAGTGTAATTTCATGTTACGCTTTTTACGTGAAAAGCTCCAAATTACACCATTACTTCACGTAATTGTTCATCTGTTAGGGGGAAATCCTATCACAGGAGCATGGGAACAGCAGAAATGAACAGAACTCGAGAAGCTGCTGTTTTTGTTGTGAGATTTAGCACTATTTTTTAGTGAAAAGATCTCCTCACTCCTATTTTGCGCTAAAATATATAGCACTAAATGCTGATTTTGTGATTTGAGTAATTTCACATCGTTTTGCTTAGTTTTCCAGAAATTTCACATCATTACACAACGGGAAATTACACCAATTTCATACACCAGTATCTTAAAGCCCTCATTGTTACAATGTATCCATTTAACACCACCGCATAGCCCTCAGTGCTCCCCAGGTATGCAACCAGTCCTGCCCTATAGCACTCCTTTGTCTACATATCTCAATGTAATGCCATTTTATACCCCCTCGTTGATCCCAGTGCCTCTGATGAATATTACCTACTCCCCTGGTGGATTCCCTGGTCTACAGTCTTTATTGCCCTGTAGTAATCATTGCTTTCAGAATCTCTTGTTGGTACTGCAATACTGCTCCCATGGCTCCTTTTATTTCCTGTCACTTCTACCCTAGAGATCTCTTTGCTCCTCTTGTCTCCAGACATTCCTACCATTGTTTGTCCTGTTTCACTTCCAGTCCTGTCATTACTCTTTATGTCTAGAGTCCTATAGCCTAGGCCTACAGCTCTTCTGCTTCTTGTATCTTCTGTCATATTTGTCCTTGTTCTCCAAATACCTTGTTTCAGAACTGCTCTCATTGCTTCTCTCTCTTTAGTCAATCCCATGAAGCAGTTCACACTCTTAGTTGTGTCTCCAGTCAATACTGCCCTAGAGGTCTCATTGTCTAAAGTCAATACTGCCCTTCAGGGTTCATTGTTTTCATTGTCTTCAGTCAATTCTGCCCTACAAGTCTCATTGTCTTCAGTCAATTCTATCCTACAGGTCTCATTGTTATATGTAATGTTATATAGATTTATACAGCACACAGCTACTCCCAAGAGTGTCCTGTTGTCTCTACTAAATACTGCCCTACAGGTCTCCTTGCTCCCACATTTACAGTCAGTATTATCCTACAGTACTCAAGATTCCCAGCGTATCCAGTTATTCCCGCCCCCTCTATGTTCTATCAGCTCTACCTGCCAATCTTTCTCACCCTACAGCCCACGTTGCCCAATACCTTGCTTGCCGCTGATGTGATCACTACAGATAGTGCAACGAAATCCAACAATAAATCTGATGTCCTTCCAGACTCTGATCTCACAGATCGGGTGGCAGAGCGAGTAACTTGTAGTCTATGAGGGATAATTGGTCCCTCAACCCCAGCTCCTGCGCAGGGACATTAGTTCAATATCACCAAGCCTAATTTGTCATCTCTGCATTGTGTAGCCTGAGTAATGCCTGTGTGCCGTCTTGCCTTGTCTGCAGGTTCATTTCCGGGTACACAGCGGAGAGAGGCCTTTCCAGTGCCACATCTGTAAGAAGTGTTTTACACAGCTGGCGCACCTGCAGAGGCACCACCTGGTGCACACCGGCGAGAAGCCCCATCAGTGCCTGGTAAGTGACTTTAGGGTGCCTCAAAGAGGCATCAATAATAAATGTAGGGCCTTTGGCCAGGCAGATTTAGCGTACCTGGAGATCATGTGCCATCCAACCCTCCTGCCACACCTGCTGGGAGAATCACACACACCTGTTTAAAGCTTACATAAGGACTCTGTGACACTACACTGAGCCTGAAATCATCCTACAATAATATCATACCCAATACCATCTGCCACTACTTCATGGAAAGGATATAACTACTATTCTTACCACCAGATTAACTTGCCTAGGCTTACTTTGCAAGGTAGTGGATGTGTTATTTTTGTCATGCGGTGGTATATCCATGCGAGATGCTTCACCTCTTGAAATTTCGGTGTCACCCAATATCCTACTTAAATGAGACGGCAAGCGATGCAGGGATGGACTGTAGTTTAAATGCTCTCCTGAACGGTGTACAGAGACATCATCTGCACAAAAGCATGGGGCTGAGTAATTACCATTTGAAAGCAGTGAAAACATAAGCTACTATAAAAAGCCAAAAAACCGTCTTTCATGATAAAGAACGAACAGTCAACATGTGTTTCGAGGAAAACCTCTTTGTCAAGTCTGTATGTAAAAAATACACAGAATACATACCATATATACAGATATCTTTTCTAGTGTACACATAAAAACTTATGAAAATGCATGCAAACAATAAAGAAAATGAAAACCTATAACAAAGAACATCAGAAGATCAAAAGTGAAAAGAAAAAGTAAAAGAAAATGGGATGAGAGGATCAGAATTAAAAAAAGAAGAAGAAGCACGAAAAAGCTGCACAGCTACAGAAAGAATAACCAAAACTGCCTTAAGACAAAGATTGTGATCAATTAATAATGGTGATTCTGTATACCGTAATCCATCGTTATTCAGAAGTAGAATAAACACACCAGTCGCCCTAATGTACCACAAAATATAATCAATATGCTTATAGTTATAAGATCCAAACTACAATATTATTTTTTATATTTAAAAAATCTCCAGATGTGTATAAATTTCAATCTAAGCGATTTAATTCACAAGCATTGGAAAAGCCAATAGGTCTCAAACTCAGCTACGCGAGGTCTATTGCCTGCGTTAGTATTTTCTTAACCATGCTGCACAGCAGCGCAGCCACTGTGCAACATGGCTGAAATAAAAAAAAACATAAAAGAGCTATGATGCGTGCAACACTGGCCATGCCATAGCGTTTTTAGAAATTCTTTTTGAGGCATGTGCAACATGACTAGAAAAACATGATGCCCAACCTGAATGGAGGGATGGGTGGGAGAAGGAAGAAGGATGTGCACTAAAGCTAGAGATGCCGACTTCAGAAATGGGGAACCAGGTTCAAATCTAACCAATGTTGTAAAATCTAATATATTTTTATAATGCAAACTGTTGTTAAAAAGAATGATAAATATGTAATGTATAATTTTATATAAAAATATTTTAAACAGATATTGTTTTACTTGGAATTAATATAGTTTTCTCCAAAATCATCATTTATCTTTATTCCCAGATAGTGGAGATGGTCAAGTAAGTTAAATATCACTAGTGGGCTGCAGCACCCATTGTGCTACTCACTGTGGTGACCCAGTGAACCCTCCACCTGGCCTACCATTGTAGCCTGACTGTATAGCTTTAAACTGCCATTTTGACCTGTCAAAATAAACTCTTTTGACCGGTCAACACCTTCCTTTTAAATGTTAATAAGCCACGCCTGAGTAGGCTTTATGGCCCAGAAGGCGTGGTGCATGCTATATAAAGGTAGGACATAAAAATATTACTGTTCTATATATCCTTGCAGTGAAGAAGGACCAAAAGCTATTTTCACAGTAGCAAGGTTGGCTGCACCATAGGAAAACACTGGGGTACATTATTACATCTAATATTTTTAATTTTGTTTTGTAACCAGCTAGAAAAATAATTTGAGGACTCTTTTTAATAGTTATTGAAAATCCAATTTAATGGTAAAATCCAATATTGTATAACTATTAAGGAAAGAGTACCTTTTGAAAGTTACATTTGCCCTACTTGAAGTCCCTTGAATCTAATCTGCATTTTCCCCTCCCACTTCTGCCAGCTACTAATTAGCATTTCAATAGGTTTAAACTTGCTCTTAGGACAAGGATGAAAGGCCTTAAGTATGGGGAGGTGTTGTTGAAGTCTTGACACGATGGCCTGTAGACTGGGCCAGGAGCTTGATTAAGTTCACTGAGCCCTAACCTGTCACAAGCGGATGTGACTAACTCCCAAGCCTCCACCGTCCTTTAGTCCCTGCCAACCAGATCGTCTGAATACACAGTGGGCGTCTTGTTAGGTTAGCTGGATTTGTAGAACGTGACTTATCACTGGATAGGTTAACCAGGCACTGGAGCAGGTGTGTAGGTGTGGGGGGAGTGAGTGATTGGTCAGCGGATAGCTAGTCAAAGATCTAGGTCTTCAGCTTCCTGTAGAACTCAAAAAGAGAGGCAGAGGTCCTAATGTATAGCGGGAGGATGTCCCATGTTTTGGGTATGATGTGGAAGAAGGATGGGCCTCCTATTCTGCTTTTGCAGAACGGGATGTGTGCAAGTGAGGCACAGCACAGGTGTTTGATGAGTTGATTGAAGTGAAGGAGGGAGTTGAGGTATGCAGGTCCTATGTTGTGCAGTGCCCTGCATGTCAGTGTGAGGAGCTTGACTTGCCTGTGTTTGTGTATATGTAGCCAGCGAAGCTCTCAGAGGTGTGGGTGCGGCAAGGGAGGTCTAGGGTGAGTCTTGCTATGGCAGTCTGTATGATCTTAAGTTGGTGGAGGAGGTGTTTAGGGATTCCGGCATAGAGTGTTTTGCTGAAAGTCTATTCTGCTTATGAAGAGGGCTTGAGTGACGAGATGTCTGGTGTTTCTGGGAAGTCATTTGAAGAGTCTTCTGAGTATGTAGAGTGTATGGAAGCAGGAGGAGCTGACAGTGTTACTTGTGCTGTAATTTTGTTGATCATCTAAGATGATTAACAAGTTTCTTGTGTGGCTAGTTGGAGTAGGTTTGGGGCCGAGCTCTGATGGCCACCAGATGGAGTTCCACAGGAAGTTACTATTGCTAAAGACTAGCACTTCAGTCTTGTCAGAGTTGAGCTTTAGGAAGGTGGCTTTCATCCACTCTGCTATACTGATCATGCATTTGTTTAAGTCGATTCTGGTGGTGATGGAGTTGCCAGACATTGATACATTGAGTTTGGTGTCATCAGCATAGGAGATGATGGAGATGCCATGTGCTCTGATTACATTGGTGAGTGGTATCATGTAAATGTTAAAGAAGTTTGGGCTGAGTGATGAGCCCTGTGGAACTACACAGATCAAGTTCTTGTTTATGGTGGTAGTCTCAAATTTCTGTGTTTTTTCTGTGAGAAAGGAGCATATCCAAAGTAGGTCTGATTCTTGAATGCCTTTTTGCAATTTTTATATGAGACTGGAGTGAGCTATCAAATGCAGCTGAAAGGTCAAGCTGTATGAGGGCAGCATTTCTCCTTGGTCCAACAGTGTGCAGATCTCATCCTTGGCAGCAATGAGTCCTGTCTCTGTACTATGGTTGCTCTGAAAGGCAGACTTGGGGTGAGCGAGTAGGTTGTGGAGTACAAGTGGTTGGTGAGTTGTTGAATGATTATCTTCTCTATTACTTTGACTGAGTTTAGGATTAGGGAGATGGGGCGGAAGTTGCTCAGCTCACTTGGTTCTGCCGAAGGTTTCTGAGGAAGGCCATGACTGCTGCGTGTTTCCAGTCTTCTGGAAAGGTGGTAGATTCGCTGGAGGAGTTCTTGATGTGTGAGAGGATTTTGCTGACCAGAGTTCCTCCTATGTTGTAGATATGATAGGGGCACTGGTCTGTTGGGGCCCGAAGTGGACAGTTTTTATGAATATAGTGGGGTCTCCCTCGGTGAGTGTTCTCTAGTTGGTTAGGTGGCTGCATGGGTTGGCTGTGGGCAGGTTGGTGATGAAGTCCTTGGAACTCGCTTGTTTTTCAAATTTACTGTAGATCTTATCGATTTTGCTGTGAAAGAAGTTAGAGAGGTTGCCACAGAGTTGCTGGGAGGGAGTGATAATGAACTCTTTGATAATAGAAAAAATCTCCTTGCAGTTGTTGGAGCTGGCCTCAATTTTTTCAGTAAGGGCTCTCCTCTTGGTTTCTCTCAGGAGATGGTGGTAGTGCCTGGGAGCAACCTTTTATGTAGATCTGGCACTGGCTTAGTGGTTGGACCTCTATTTTTGACATCACAGTGTCAAATCCTGGTAGAGTGCCAAGATCTACTTGACAGGTCTGCTGGAGTTTTACATATCACAGTGGAGGCTCACTTCAAAGGGCAAGAGCGTATGCCAAAATAGTTCTGGTGCATCCATGGACTGGTTGTTGATGAACCCTGCTTTGTTCACCCAGGCTTCTGTCTCTGGGCTTTTGGGGGAAACAAGGACTGCCTCAAACTTCAATTTGATGTTTGATGTAGGAGGCCACTAGGATTACTATACTACACTCCCCCCACACACACACCCAACCCTCAACATGTTTCGTTTTGACCGAAGAATGCTGCCATCTTGAAAATGTCCCCATTGGCTAGGGTTAGCCCCAGTAACCTTTACTCCATTGATTATGGTGAGCCCAGGGGTCATCCCCACCCACCAGCTCATGTCAGTCATAAATGTGGCATCTCCAGGTATCCTCTTCCAAATACTCCTGGACCTGTAGAAGATCAGAAAAGGACTGCGTCTGCTGTCTGAGACCTGAGAAGAGCCTAGAAGACTGGACCTGCTCTCCCTTCCAGGACAAAGATATGGCCTCCAACGGTTTTATGGTTGACCTCCTATTAAAGCTATGGGGACACATTAAGCTACATTAGGCCTTTTCCTGCAACTATCTAGCTGACCCGTGGCAGCTGGACCCCGTTGATCTCTGCCTGCTACCTTGTGAGTCTCCAAGTGTCTCCTCTGTGGTCCTGGTGGGCTTTACAAGTGTACTCCTGTGGAGGATTGGGACTTAAAGGACTAAGGTCAAAAGGTAAAATCTTTGACCAGGCAGGGAAAAATGGTTAGTGTATCTCACAATTGCTCCATTGCTGTCAATGTCAACTTAGGCCTAGGTCCTTCTCTTCTATGACAATTGACTACCATTGGTACATTATGCTTCCTTGTTCTATTTCTACTTAAAACTTCTAAATTTCATATGTCCAATTCCCCATATTGGATTTCTGTAATTGGGTGTTACGTTGTTGTGAGAAAAGTGGTTTAATATGTGGTGTGGTTGTGAGACCTCACCATGGAATACATTGCCCTGTTGCTGTAGGAGGAAGTCGGCCAACTGACTCTTGGAGTTCACCTCTCCTGTCTGGGGCTTGGGAATGGCAATTCCATGAGCCAGGCACCACATGCACATTGTATTCTATGCTAGCTAAAAGATCAGCATGTGCAGTTGAGTGCTTGGTGCAGCCTTTCTTGCCAAGTCCAGGGAACAATGGGGCAGTCCTTCTTCAGTCCTCTCTCTTATCCAGGTGTGATCTGAGGTCTGGGTACCAATGGTGCCATATTTTTGCCCAGAATGTGCCCTCGGGAGATGGAGCAGTTACTAGCCAATGGGGCACTGGGACTCTCCCTGCCTGATGATTACTTCCTGCAATGTGTAACATCTTGCTATCCCAGAGTGCACTATTTTGCCTGATCCCTAGATGGCAGAACCCCACTCCTGTTATATGGAGCTTGGTAGCCCACCCCAGAGGATGACTAGCTGGGGACTACACGCCCAAGGAAACTCCAGCTGGCAACTGGTGTCCCCTCTCTGTCCCTAACGCCAACCCACCACCTCAACAAAAGAGCAGCCCCTTTTGTATGTGTCCACCATTTGCCTTTCAAAGCCAGCTTCCCCTTTGAGGCTTGCCCTTTTGGGCTCATACCCTTTGTGACTTCCTGCCAGGGAGAGGTGTACATCTCTTCCAATGGCAGGTCTTTAATGTTTGTAATCCTGTGAGCTGTTCATACGTCTTCCAAAGAGGACAGAAGACTGTCTTGTGGCCAGCATCTGTGAGTGTCTACAGGAAGACTTGGGCAGCAGAATGGCAACTTTCTAAAATTTGAATTTCTTAAACAGTTACATTACATTTGACTTGGGCATCAAGGCATGTTCAATGTAACAATTCTTTTCATACCTTGAAGCATCAACTTTAGCTGTCCCATTTAGAAGTTGGCACTGCTGAGTAGTCTACATGTAACCTCGTACTCACTCGCCAATTGGGCTACTTATGTTTCTGCGGTACAAAATGACAATTTGTTTTTTTAACTGTTAGGACATATAAAAATACATCACCTACTGTTTCAAGTCAAGTCAAGAGTTCTTTATTCGATGATTAAAAATCACCATAAAAGCAAATATACATAGAGCTGAATAAAATCCAATTAAATCATTATCAGAACCCTGCTTGTAATACAATCTATTTTTTAAAAGAAACTTAACAATATAAATGCATTGGGGGGTCTTATCAATCAATCAATCCCCCCCTCTAGTTACCCTCAGTCGGACCGCCACTTTAATGAAATTCATGATAGCATAATGTCAATGGATCAGTCGCTTGTTGCAGGTAGAGTAGAGCAGTTTTAGCATGTTTCAATTTAGCTTGTTTTAGAATTCCTACCAAGAATCTTCGCCTAGGCATTGAATAACAAGAACACAATAATACAAAATGAAGGGAGTCCTGCGGAGACCTATTGTCGCAGCCGCAGGCTCCCTTCTGCTCAATTGAAGTTAAAAATCCTGACGGAGACGCTAATAAATATGGTAAAAAATTGAGCCTAAAACGACACATTAAAAACCTATCCTGGGCATTATACATAAGGTATAGGTATGGCTCCATTCCCTCTGTACTTTTGACAAGACTATGGGCACTCACAGTTTGTTTGGACCCTTCAGCCTCAGCTTTGTGTTTTATTTTCTGGGCTAGAAAGGCTCTCTTTATGATCACTATGTCCTGAGGTACGATTGCTACCGGATCAACAAAGAGATTCTTATAGCCAAGGTTTTCTAAGCTTGCCTTTACATAATTGAGCCATGGAATGCTCATACTTTTGTCCCTTCCTAGGCAATAACTTAGAATTTCCCTGCTTAGGGACGCCTCAGGATTTGTCCAGATTTTCAACCATGCCAGGATGGGTCTAAGCTTCACCAAATCTTCGAGGTATGGCCTCCCTAGTTCTCTATGTGCTATAACAGCTGGGGTACTTTGTGGGATTTTCAAAATTGATCGTAAATATTTGTTTTCTTCCCGCTGAAGTTGCGTAGTGTTGAAAAAGCCCCATACCTCTGCCCCGTACATGACTTTGGAACAACACATAGAGCCATAGAGGTTCAACACTTGTTCGGGGCACCATCTACCAACCCTCCGCCCATAGCTCGCAATAGCACCATTAGTGGCAATCATTTTACAGCAACGTTCTTCCACCAGGGAATTAAATTTTAAAGACCTATTAAATAGTAAGCCTAGGTAAGAAAATGATTTAACCCTTTCTATTTTGTGGCTTCCTATCATATAAGTGGATTTGGTGCAAGGTTTGTTGCCTGCCAACAATACATATGACTTGCCCAGATTGACGGACAGTTCTAATGATTCCATGAATTTAACAAATCCGTCTATTAAAATCTGTAGACTCTTTGGCGTGCGCGCGAGCAGGACCGCGTCATCCACGTATAGTTATACCGGGATGCAACGTGACCCTACTCTTGGGCAATCTGTCTTTAAATTCAACAAAAACTGCTCTAAATTATTATTATAAAGTGAGAATAAAAAAGGGGCGAGAATACAGCCTTGCCGTACCCTACTCCTACATGGGAACGGTTCTGTCATTCCCCCCGCCATGTTACACCGTACTTTGGCTGTAGTGTCACTGTGGAGCTCCCTTAAGATGTTGATTAAGCCAACATCGATCCCCATGTGAGTCATCATAGCCTAGAGCTTGTCCCTATTCACATGATCGAAGGCGGCTGCCAAATCCATGAACCCCAGGTAAATAGCTTCATTGCTGGCTTTGGTGTATTTAGCAGTCAGCATGTAGAGGTTCAGGCATTGATCACCTACTGTTCAATATATAGCACCTAGCCACTCGATAGGCCTGCTTTAGAGGAGACATATATTTTAAAAGGGAGGTTTGGACTTTGCCATTAGTTTAAATATCAAAGTTAAATTAGCAGTTTAAAACTGATCAGCCAGTCTGCAGTGACAGGCGAGGAAACATTTTCATGTTGTCATACCCAGGGTGGCACAATAGGTGCTGCAGCCTTGGTGCAATGCTTTAACGTACATGCCCTGGATATCACTGGTACCGTATACTAGGGACTTATAAGTATGTAAAGTTATACCAATTCGGTGTAAGCCAATCAAACATATACTTTGTAGAGTCAGAACACTGACACTAAGGTCTGGTTAGCAGGCCTCAGTGCCCTCTGAGTTGAAAAGTCAGGAGCATCAGTTCAAAACTTTGGGATGATCATGCAAAAGAAAGGCATTTCCTTACATTTGTTTACTAAGTTTTACTCTAGTTTTCTAATTCAGTTTGGAATTTTTTTTCGTTTGCATTTCAATGTTATTACTGTTTTGATACTGCATAAATACTTTACACATTGCCTCTAAATTAAGCCTGTCTGCTCTGTGCCATAGTTCTCAGGGGGTTGAGCTCAGATTTATTTAGTGTTTTCAGTGGTTCATCCTAACAAGGACTGTGATCATTACTTGAATTGTTTACTCAGCCCTCCTTCATCTAATAATCCAATTTCTTGCAAACCGTTAATATAAAAAGACTATGCCCGCACTCCTACGGACTTGCATCATACTCTACTCAGTCTACTTTTGGTTAGGTTACTTCTGGCTCTCCCTCAATAGTCCCATCTCCTGCAGACTGAGCAGACTTCTTAACTTCAGTTTACACCCACATTGGCTTGCAGGAGCTTCAAGTCAGGGGAATATTTTCTTTCTTCTAAGGTAAGACTTCAGGTGATGTCATCTTACCTCTGAGAAGCCTGTTGCCAGAATACACGAGCTCTTGTTGCACAGCAGTCCTCACAGTACTTTGTGGAGCACTTCCATCTTTTGGCAAAGAAATATTGGAAGTGGAACAACAAGCGGGTCAGCGGCTCCCACAATAATACAGTCAAAGCTGACAGGGGATGTAGATTTTATGCCTGCACTTCGAGAACTGGTTATGGGTGATTGTCCTTTCAGCATCCTTCCCAGTCCTCTCTCCAGACACAGCCGGTGTGTAGAGTGATGCTCATATAACTGGGAAGTCTCCTGCCTTGAGTACACACATCAGAGGCACAAAGAGGTACCAATTTCCTACACCTGACTATTAACAGCTAAAAAAACTGTGACAATGGCAAAGGCAAAGGGCTAGTCTCATTTTAGAGCCTTATATAGAGTTTGGTGGATGGGTTAATCCATCACAAATGAGACAAATATTCTGTTTTGTGGTGATGGAGTAACCTGTCCTCAGAACTCTAAATAAGGCCATCAATTGTTAGCAGTCTACTCCACAACAATACAGTTCAAGAGCATCCAAGAATAACAACATATAAAGAAAGTAAAAGAAATGATAACGACAAGATAATAGAATCTTTTCATAAATAAATCAACTAACCAATGTTATGCATCACTCTATATCACTGTGACCTACTCCCACAATGCACTGAATATTGCAACAAATGTTTATCAAACTTTTTCCAGTCATTTTCCCTCTACATCCCCTCTTCTATCTTATCACCATATCTGATAGAAGAACAGTGACTCTTTAATGTTTCACACACTCTTCGAGGCAATAGTCATGCCTTTTCTGTAAATGGAAAGTCTTCTTTCCTTTATTTAATCTCAGAGCCCAACTCACGAAGGTACTTACGTGTAGTAAAGTTGCGAGTGTGGAGTCTCTACACTCCTGGCACAGTCTCTGCACTCATGGTGGAATCTCTGCACAGTGCACTGCAGAGAGTGTGCCGTGCAGAGATTCCACCCCAAGTGCGAAGACACCATACTCATAACTTTACTACATGCATGCATCCTCCTAAATTGGGCCCTCAGTGTTCGTAGTACTATTGCTATAGATCAAAATTCTTGGTTCACATTATTAGAATTAAAATAAAGTTGAAGGGGGAATATACCTTGGAATCTACCATAACCTGTTTATATTTCAAAACTTTTCTGCGGCTAGCCATGATTAAGAGGTTGCGAGATAGTCTTCCCTCTTGATTTAAATGAGTTGCATACATTTCCAAATGTGCCTATTAGATTATTAAATGTCTAAATGACTTTCTCACATGATGCTATCCATTACATTTCCACCACCCACTCATCTAATGTCATTATAGATGATGACACTCGCTTGTTGTGAAGGAAACTGATGGAACGTTTTGTAAACTAGCTGTGTGAATGAAAGAACGATTTACACTGCCCAGTTGATTATTTTACTTGCACTTGGTATAGCGCGCACTAAAACGATTTGAGCTTTAGTTAGCGTGACATATGCTTTTTACTGAACACTGCGCCGATTGATTTTATAATTTGCACTGTGTTGGTAAACAAAATGTAATATTCGAATTTCTGATTCACTCACCCCCACTTCACTCCTGCTGCCCCGTTTCCACCGCAAGCGCCAGGCTTGTCTGAGTGGAGGGCGCAGGGAGGCTCCTTCTTCCGGCTCCCAGGCCGAGGAAGACACCGATTGGCTCAGTGGATAGAGGCGGAGCTCACGAGTCCGTCCTCTACAAAAGCCCATGAAAATCTTGCAGTCTCCCTGATGACACTCGCTTGTTGTGAAGGAAACTGATGGAACGTTTTGTAAACTAGCTGTGTGAATGAAAGAACGATTTACACTGCCCAGTTGATTATTTTACTTGCACTTGGTATAGCGCGCACTAAAACGATTTGAGCTTTAGTTAGCGTGACATATGCTTTTTACTGAACACTGCGCCGATTGATTTTATAATTTGCACTGTGTTGGTAAACAAAATGTAATATTCGAATTTCTGATTCACTCACCCCCACTTCACTCCTGCTGGCCCGTTTCCACCGCAAGCGCCAGGCTTGTCTGAGTGGAGGGCGCAGGGAGGCTCCTTCTTCCGGCTCCCAGGCCGAGGAAGACACCGATTGGCTCAGTGGATAGAGGCGGAGCTCACGAGTCCGTCCTCTACAAAAGCCCATGAAAATCTTGCAGTCTCCCTGATGACACTCGCTTGTTGTGAAGGAAACTGATGGAACGTTTTGTAAACTAGCTGTGTGAATGAAAGAACGATTTACACTGCTCAGTTGATTATTTTACTTGCACTTGGTATAGCGCGCACTAAAACGATTTGAGCTTTAGTTAGCGTGACATATGCTTTTTACTGAACACTGCGCCGATTGATTTTATAATTTGCACTGTGTTGGTAAACAAAATGTAATATTCGAATTTCTGATTCACTCACCCCCACTTCACTCCTGCTGCCCCGTTTCCACCGCAAGCGCCAGGCTTGTCTGAGTGGAGGGCGCAGGGAGGCTCCTTCTTCCGGCTCCCAGGCCGAGGAAGACACCGATTGGCTCAGTGGATAGAGGCGGAGCTCACGAGTCCGTCCTCTACAAAAGCCCATGAAAATCTTGCAGTCTCCCTGATGACACTCGCTTGTTGTGAAGGAAACTGATGGAACGTTTTGTAAACTAGCTGTGTGAATGAAAGAACGATTTACACTGCCCAGTTGATTATTTTACTTGCACTTGGTATAGCGCGCACTAAAACGATTTGAGCTTTAGTTAGCGTGACATATGCTTTTTACTGAACACTGCGCCGATTGATTTTATAATTTGCACTGTGTTGGTAAACAAAATGTAATATTCGAATTTCTGATTCACTCACCCCCACTTCACTCCTGCTGCCCCGTTTCCACCGCAAGCGCCAGGCTTGTCTGAGTGGAGGGCGCAGGGAGGCTCCTTCTTCCGGCTCCCAGGCCGAGGAAGACACCGATTGGCTCAGTGGATAGAGGCGGAGCTCACGAGTCCGTCCTCTACAAAAGCCAGACGCTCTCTATGACGCGCAGCGAGTACGCGCTGCGACCGCGCCATGGCCGCGCCAAAGACAAGCCTAAGACCTGCCCGTCTGGGCCCGTCCGGGACAGTACGGGGCTCGGGGCACTGACCTATACTCTACCAACGCGGCATAATACAGGTATGAGCGCCGCATATCTCAAAAGCCTGCGCCCAATAAAACACAAAGATTGCTGTGTACTAATGCCCTCTCTTACCTGCAGCATTACATGCAGTAATTGTAATTTGAGTCTGTCTAACTTTCAGCCCCACCCTGATCCTTTACCCATCAAGTTATCATCTAAACTGCGAGCAACCCCAAAGACACGTGAATTCTCCTTCTACAGTGTCAACTGTAGATCCTTACCACGGCACAAATTTGACATTTTTAATCTGTTAATGGACAATAAACCCAGCGCACTCTTTCTAACAGAGACATGGCTGCATGACAGTGCCGGCCCAGACATAGCAACCGCACTTCCCCCTGACTATGCCATAATCAGAAGAGACAGGGAAGGTCATACAGGAGGAGGAATCGCTATCATATTCAAGCGGGACATTATATGTACGCTTGAATCAGTCCCCATCCCTGACTGCGAAGCAGCTTCGTTTAAAATGTGTCTTAACCCTAATTTTACGATCTCTGGCATCTTAATATACAGGCCCCCTGGATATGCCAACATCTGGGCTGCAAATCTGATAAACTACATTACTCCCTTTTTTCTTGCCTCTAAAAACTTTACTCTGCTGGGGGACCTAAACCTTCACTTGGATGATCCCCTTAATACGGCCTGCACGAACTTACTCGACGATCTAGCTGCATTACATTTAACCCCAATTAACACTGGGGCTACCCACAAGGCGGGGCATCTGCTTGACCCCGTTTTCACAAACATCCCTCAACTCTCCTGGCTAGACACGACTCCGATTTGCTGGTCAGATCACTACCTTATTCATTTTTGCTTAAAATTACCTACATCACCGATTACAAACACCATTCGGCCCTCATCTATGAGAAGGAACTGGAAACTTCTAGATGTGAAGGAACTTAATCGTACTCTAGAAAGCCAGCTTCCAGGTCCAGGCACGGACATGGAAAATATTGCTCTGGCCACCCACTCCTGGCTAGAAAACGCCGTCGAAAGATGTCTTCCCCTATCCCAAGAAAAAAGCAATATCCACCGCCCCCCGGCTCCTTGGTTTAATGATTCCCTAAAAACCATGAAATCAAAATGCAAAACCCTTGAAAGAAATTGGCGGAAAGATTACGCTCATGATAAAAAAAATCACGTACCACAAAGCCAGGAATGATTACCACTCAGCCTGCAACAAAGCCCGAGCCCTTCATGTGGCCAAAACCATCAATACTGCGACAAACAAAGCGAAAATGCTATTCAACACGGTAAAAAACCTCGCAGGGGAAAAAACGGCAGCTTCAGCTCGACCCTTGGACAAAAAACAATGCCAAGATCTTGCCTCCTTCTTTAAAGAGAAAATCGAGAATATCATCTCTGGCATTAGGAGTAACCTCCCCACCCATGACCTTGGTGAATCAACTCCCTTCTGGCCAAACGACATTAACATCATTGAATCCTGGCCTCCTTTCACCATAGAGTCATTAGTCTCCACCCTCAAAACTGTTAAATCAGGTTCCCCTTGTGATCCGGTACCCACTTCTATTCTTAAAATCCTGGACGTCCCTGCTCTGTCCACTATTGCTGAAACTCTAAATTCTTCTCTTCAACTCGCAGTAGTGCCCTCAATGTGGAAACACGCTATGGTCAGTCCACTTTAAAAAAAACCCACTGCAAACCCGGAGCTCTCCTCAAACTACCGGCCGATCTCCCTCCTCCCTATTTTTTCAAAATTGTTGGAGAGACATATTCACTCTGCCCTCACCTTCTTCACCGAAGAAAACGGTCTTCTCCATCCCTCGCAATCTGGGTTTAGGGCCGGCTTCTCTACTGAAACCGCCCTACTAGGAGTTACCGAAAACATCAGGAGACTCCTGGACGAAGGCTAGACAGTCGCACTCATTTTACTAGACTTGAGTGCGGCTTTCGACACCATCTCCCACGCCAAACTGCTGGCCACCCTGGGGAGAAATGGCATCAGGGGCGATGCACTAAAATGGATTGAGTCCTTCTTGTCACAGAGAACCTTCCAAATCACATCCCCAATAGCCTGCTCGGATAAAATGAGCGCCCCCCATGGAGTACCACAGGGCTCCATCCTAAGCCCTCTGTTTTTTAATCTCTACCTCCGGCCCTTGGCTGATCTAGCGGATGAATCTGGCCTCACCCTCATGACATACGCTGATGATTCCCAAATCATCTTCTCCCTGTCAGAAGCAAACCCACTTCTTCCATCTCGCCTTAATCAAGGTCTCCAAAACATCTTCAGCTGGATGTCCGCACACCAGCTGAAACTCAATGGAGACAAGACCGAGGTCCTCCTTTTGGGGAAAAACAAAGACCTCTGGAACGCTTCTCACTGGCCCTCTGAGCTCGGTTCCATCCCTACTCCCGCCACTCAAGTTAGAAATCTGGGAGTCATCATCGATAACACCTTGTCCATGAAGCAACAGGCAAACAGAGTGGTAGGCCTCTGCTTCACCATCCTAAAATGGCTAAGGAAGATCCTTTGGATGTTGCCCCTCGACACCCAAAAGTCCGTAGTCAATGCACTTATTACATCAAGGATTGACTACGGCAACATTCTCTACTTGGGCTCAAACAAAGCTGTCATTAACCGATTACAAGTGGTCCAGAATTCAGCGGCTGGGCTACTCTGTAATATCCCAAAAACCTCCAGTGTGTCCAGCCACCTAAAAGACCTACATTGGCTCAGGGTGGAAAGCCGTATTAGGTTCAAAGCCCTGAGCTATATGTTTAGGATCAAATCTGGTACCGCCCCTAAATATCTCCAAACCCTCGCCACTCCCTACACTCCGGCGAGAGCACTACGCTCGCAAAATGCTGCAAACTTTTCCATCCCAAAGTTCAAATTTGCAAGAATGGGAGGTAGATCCTTTGCTGTCATAGGGCCCACACTTTGGAACAAACCCCCCCCCCATATCCGGAAAGAAGACAGGTATAACATCTTCAGAAAACAGCTAAAGACCTGGCTCTTCCAGAAATAATCCACCATCACTTACCTTCCTTCATAAACTTGCTTAAATTCTGTCATCGGCGCCGGGAAACCCTTGTTGGGTAGCTGCGCGCCATACAAATGCAAAAAATAAAATAAAATAAATAAATAAATACAACCAGTGTGGAAGGATACATATCTTGGCCATTGCTAATACTGTAGCTAAACACCTTCTAATGTGGTTATTCAATCCCACCATCTCATTCATGTCATTTAGGAGGGCAAGGGCACTGTTGTATGCGTGAGCCATTTATATCCTCTAATTGGGGAGCCATGCCTTTCCAATAAACTTGTACACCGGGGCAGGGCCAGAGAATGTCTAGGTTATCACATCCAACTTGTTTACATCACCAGCAGTTAATATGTGGCAATAATCTTGCCCTATGCAATTATACAAGTGACCAGTCCCATTGTAGATTTCAAAGTATAGATATTTGAACCTAGCTTCCCTTATGTTTGTTACAGTCTGCATTCAGAATTCAGATTAATCACCTGTAGAGTATTTTCTACCCAGTATCTGTTACCTATATTAGTTGATCTTTCCAGTGTGGAAGAGGAGAAAATATGTAGGCCTGGTTGGAGGTCACAGAGTTCTACGAAGTGACCCAACAACTCTTGTCACGCTACGTGAAGTTCTGCAAGCTGCAGAGTGCATTTGGTCACACCGTTCACATTGATTTTCAGCGCCGGGCATTTGTCCCGCACTGTAAAAACAGCACGAATGGCACTATTTGCAGCGCAAGAGGGCGCTACTTCTTTTCTACCACATGAGTAGATTTTCTACTTGAGCGGCAGCTTTTCAATGCAAACAGAAAGTTTCTCAATGCGAGAAGCCACGACGACCATCCGTGACTGCCCCTGTTGAGAAATCTGAGTGCCCGCGTCGAGAAATCTTGCCCGGAGGTGGATTTTACTGGTGAGCATGAGCGAGGAAAAAACTCCAGTTTTCTGGAACTCTGTGTTTTATGCAGGGTGTGAAAAACTCTACAAATTCTGCAAACAGAGTGGAGTTCACCACCCAAGTCTAAAAATATTTTGGATTATATGACTATAAAAGCCAGATACTACCCCATTGTAATTCCCTCATGTGGTAATGTATTTTTAATAGGCGATATGAGCATTGTCATTTGCACTGTTTCTAGCTTGTGTGTCAGGAAGCAGGTAAGTTGCCTATACTTCCATGCATAGGTACAATTTAGTCCAAAGTAATCTTTAGGGTTTGGAATGACTCCAGGCCTCTGATGTCAAACAATTGTTTCAAACATTACTCCCTTGGATTCCCAATTATTTAGTAAATGGCAGTTCCACCCATGCACATTACAGCATTATTCCATGGATTTACAAACCATGGTACCCTGTCACCACCACTCTACATGCTACAACTCTGTTAAAGACGTTAGTCCACTGTTAGACAAATGAGGGTGAACTTGGGTTCCCATCCAGATCACAGGAAAGAACAGAAAGAGCGAGGAATGGCTAGAGGTGCCTTTGTGTCTGAGGCATCATCTCAAAGTGTACATGTGTAAGAGATCTAGATGCTATGACTGCAATTTTGGGATGGGGATTAACAGAAGGGAGTATTGCAACAAGGTGCTCATGATGGCCAAATGAAACATTAATTGTGTGTTGGCTGAAAAATGACTAGAATGAAAGTATGATGGGGTACTGGTTACTGGTTCAATGTTCCTGGGGATAGACACAACCTCCACCCTGTGTGTGGGGTGCTTCTTCTAAATCTGTCTCCTATCTTCCAGGTCTGCAACAAGTGCTTCAGCAGCACCAGCAACCTCAAGACACATCTGCGTCTGCATTCAGGGGAGCGCCCGTACCAGTGCCGGCTCTGCCACACCCGTTTCACCCAATACATTCACCTCAAGCTGCATCGAAGGCTGCACGAGCGCCATCAGCTGCATCGTTGCCCCAGCTGTCCTCTGACCTATATCCATCGTGGCAACCTAGAGGTGCATAATCGAGGCAACTGCCCAATCTTACCATGTAGCAGTTGCCCATCTGCAAAGCTCTTTGATGCCAACAGCAAATGCGACCAGTTCAACCTGAGCCAGGATGCCGCCACACTAGATGAAAGGGGGCTCGACAAACACAGGGCAGCCCTGCTGATGGAGACACTCATCCTGAGAAAGATGGAGGCGAGCAGTGTTAGCAGGATGTGCACGAAGACTGGTCACATGCACTTCTCAAGAATGGCACCATCTTGTTTCTTCTTGAAGCAGGAGGTGCCCCAGAGGCACATGCAGTTGGTTTAACTTGAAAATGACCAAACAGTCCTGGACACCACATTAACTTTATGACTCGACTCCTCCCCCCCTTAAGAACAAGACTGACTTATTAAAAGTTTGCTATGTTTTGCTGTCAACACCCTGTTATGGTTTTCCAGCTATTTCAGAAACAAAACGCCAAAACTATCTTGTGAAGGCGCGAAACAGAGGGGGTGTGCAGGAGGCACACAAGGTCACCATAGGCGTGTGTCCTAAAATCATCCTCTCGCATGGCACTTTGGAACGTTAACACCCTCAGATATCAGCTCCTGCTATATAGCAATTTCACTGTTTATGTTGGTGCTAAATCACTTTATAAATCATAGATCAATCCCCCACGCACCCCAAAACGATGATTGACCAGGATATACATGTGACCTCTAAATAGCACCTGGAAGCAGATATGTTTGCTATGGTAAACTAAGCCGGTGGGTTGAGAGTCCCCTTTTGAGGTGGCTATGTCTGTGCATGAGTGCATGCCTGTGTGTGTGCGCGTATAACTAGTATGGCCGAGGCTTGAATCAAAACTGACCGACTTAGCCTTTCATCATTGCCATGACAATAAGATGAGTGCTACTGAGTGAGGCATGTACAACAAGACGTTGCCCTTTTTTGAGTAGGGGGTTAAATTCCAATCCCTGACAGATCTTGTCATGTCAAACCTGGCAACATTTTTTGAGAGATTATGTGAGAGGAACACAATGAATGACTCCTTATGTATTTCACTATTTTCCCTGTACAAACTCGGGATCGGAAGTTTTTACTTCACACGATAAATAATTATTGGTGTAATGGTTTTTGTTTTTAAAAGACCGATCACTTAAATAAATAAATCACACGTTAAATACCTCTGCCACTGGTAATGGTATTTTCTGGTCGTAGGATGTCTCTCACCCTTCACCAAGGCAGCCATAATCAGGCCGTTAGATGCATGCTGTTTTCAATATGAGACACTAGGTATAATTAAATGTGTATCTCCTTTCCTTTGCATTGCTATGAAAAGTGGCAACAGCCGTGTGATTTAGTCAAGAGAGAGAAATAGTGGGTTTGGGTCAGCAAGCAGGCTTCAGAATTTGAAACAAGGGCACAGAACACATACACGCAGGACTGACAGTGGTCATATGACCCATTGATATGAGTGGCTGTACAGCGGCTCCCTCTCTGAAGTCAACTATTGCAGATCCGCTAACTCACAACGTGCCACCATGTGTCACACAATATTGGCCTCCATCCGATAAAGAATCAATTTCACGCAGTGGCTTGGAAAGCGAGCTTTTTTTGGGGGGGGGGGGGGGAGGGGGGAGGATACTTGGTGGGTGGAGGGTAGAATGGGTATGAAGACTCCAACCCTCCCCCCAGGCCCCACCATCGCCTCTAGCTGTGATTTTATGTTTTAAGTTGGTAAGTCTACTACAATAGTAGTACTTTACTCAAACAGCCTTTCACAAAACAACTCGGCAGAAGTGCGCATCTCGCAATATTACAAAACATCTATATTAGCACTGACCATTTCATTCCTTGACATAAAAGGACATTATTTGATTTCTGTTAACATTGGAACGCCTGTGACCATGGTTTACTTTTTTGAAGCCCACATTTAAATTAATTGCCCCTTTATGAGAATCGACCAACCATGTTTTACTTTTACGTCAGCCAGCCTCCTTCTCTTGAAGCAACAGTGCCATCAAGTGGCCATCATGGACAATTACAAAGAGATGTACATATAACAACGATCTGCCGTCCAAGGCAGCACCTGAGGCTGAGACAAGGGGGAGAACTAGAAGTCTTACTTTATCAGGGTGTTTAATGAGTACAACAATATGAAAAATACTGTGCTGAACGCTAAAGACTCTGTAGGAACTACTGTATTGAGCTTTGTATTATAAACAATAGAGACAGGCAAAGCAACACATTCAAATAAAGCGTAAACCAGAGAAGACCCTTTGATTCAAACCAAAGACCAATAATGTATACCTCATCTGCCAAACATTTTTCACTGAGCGGTAGGAGGGGGACGGTACTTTGTGGTGAACACGGTTTGTATTTTTATTTTTTTTACTTTTGCTGTTTTTTGCAGAGCGCACTGGACCCTAACGTTTGTGCGCTTTACACGAGCAACAGTTACATTACACAAGGACACATTCATGAAGAAGAGATTCAGTTAGGTGTTCATAATCAGAGGATGGTGAGCCGACACCGAGAATCGAACATGGTTCCCCAGTCCCACAGTGGGCAGCTCTGGCCGTTATACCATATTTTTGAACGTTTCAGTTAGCCAGCCGATATCCTGGGGTTATTTCACATCCCGGGACTTATCTACAGGCCCGTTGCGCTGCACGTACATCATTTTTTCTCATGTCAAAAGTGACGCAGAGGCGGTGCAAGGGGCTTGTAAATAAGCCCCATCATCTGTGTAGGGGCTCCAAATATCAAGGCGGACAATCACTCTATTCAGGGGGCTCCACCCCACCTTTTGATCTACTGGGTGATATCGGTTCAGCACTGGGTGACCATGAGAGGGAAGCAGATTATCATGAGATGTATTGTGGCACTGTGTGTGTTGGCATGTATTGGACATCTAACTACAGATGACTTATAACTATAAGAAAACGGCTAAAAACAAAATTAAACTTCAATGTTTTTGACCAGTGTTTCAATTTATTAAATAGTGTTAGGTTACTGTATTGGTTGACATTTAAACCATTTTATAGTTTCTAAGTATATGTTTATAAATATACGACAGAAAACCTGAATATGTTTGGCAGGCATGAGGCAAAAAGAAAGATATATTTAGACATGCTTTATTTGAATCGGCAACAAAAGTATTTTTATACGTGAATCAAGATTACACTCTATAAATTGTGTTTTTTTTTATAGGTACAGTTAAGAAAAATGTGGCATAGTCACATACAGTTGTTTGCCCAGCATCACATAATTTGGTTTAGTGCTGAAACTGTGATGTCAGGTCACACAATCTGGAAATTACACCTTTAATCAGGGTCGGACTGGCCGTTGCGGGCACTGTGCCATCCCCCAGTGCGCTGCAAGAGTGGGGGCCGGTTTTGGGCCCCTGGGGGCATTTTTTGTTACAGGGCCCTTAACGCAGCATAGCTGCAAAATCGGCCCTGTAAAAAAATCGGACGAAAACCGGCCACAGCTCCTTCTATGGGAGCACGAGGTACCTAATGTGAGCAGTGGGCAAGTGAATTGATTACAGGAAAGTAGAGTGGTGACACATGATGAAGGGCTTGTATAAATGGCTGAGATGAACGCAATGGGATGAGTTGAACTAGCATATGGCAACGTATAATGAATGAAATGAAATGAACAACGAGAGGCACCAGGGTAAGCAAGTCAAGAACAGGGCAAATGTGCCCATAACTGGTTTGGTCAGGTGAGAATTGTGAGGAGAGAAATGATGGGTCAGTTAAGGCAGGTTGAGTAAATCAAACATGGTGGGTCAGTACAGAGTGGAAGAGCCAAGCACATCTTGCATGATGTAAGAAAGGGTTGGCAAGGAAAAGACATGGTGCGTAAGTCAAGAACAGGTGAGCACATGGCGGTCTAGATGATGACCGGTTGAGAAAAGCAAGTAATCTGGGATCTGTGGGAGAGACAAGCACAGCTTGCATAAAGCAAACAGAAGATGTGCATGACATGTACAGGCTGGATACATTCAGCACACTGTAGGTATAGTGGGCACCTAAAGGTCAGGAGACCATGGGATTTTAAAGTAGTTTTTGTAGCATGGACCAGGCCTCCTGGGCATTTGAGAGGTGCAAAAGAGATGTTAGTACACTTTTCTAGCATTTGGGTGTTGCCTACAATATTCCCCAAGATAGTACATGCATAGACATTGGGAAAAAACATTTTGGTTTCAGAAAAGAGCTTCATTGGGAAGGTGCAAAAAACAAAGAAGGTTCTACTCCTGCTTCTCTTCTTTCCAAAATAATGGATCACCAAAGTAAAGTCCACATTTGTAAAGCGCACAATCACCCGTAAGGGTCTCTAGGCGCTGGGGCCATCGGGAAGATTAAGCGAGCTATTGCCCAGAGTCACATGGCGCTGGGCTAACCTGCCGCCGGAGCCGGGGATCGAACCGTGGTCCCCAGATTCCAACGTCAGTCGCCCTGGCCGCGGCGCCACACCTCTCCCTACAAAAGTCTTTATACGCGGTGTGGACTTTATGCACAGTCTGGACCTTATGCACGGTCTTACTCCCTCAAACAAAAGAGTCTCTGGCTGTAACACTGGCCCAGAATGCAAAGGCCGTGTTGCTTTTCACTAAATGTAATTAAAGCTTTGCTTTACTGCAATATGAAACACAGGCAAACTCACCTCTGTGTCTTGATACCGCTCATTGAAAAACACACAAACAAATTAAAGAGGCTATCTATTGAATACTGCCAAACTAGATCTCAAAATCCCATCTGCCATCATAAAACATTCTGTAATACTTTTTTAGAGTGATGCTGGCCGGGGCTAGGAGAATTGTGTTTTTTCTTAGACTGGAGAGTCCTTTAAGGGGTATGAGTTCATCAGTTTTTCAAAAATAGGACAATCCACGCTTAATGCATAATCACAACTGTTCAAGATCACCCATGGTGTGAGAGGCTCAGTAAAGACAAAATGTTTTTTTTTAAAAAAGGTTTGAGGAAGTGCCTGAACAAGAAGACAGAATGTGAGGGGGTTACACCTGAACACAATCACACTAGTCATAAAGAATAAAGTCAGTATGTATCATGGGAGTGTGCGTTATTTTGAAGACCATTCTTTTTCAAGCCACTCATTTCCCTTTGTTTTTCTTGCTCATCTCCTTTAGAGTCTCAAAATCCATGAGATTTTATTCAACACCTCTTTTTCAGTGCCAAGAAAACCTGTTTATTATCCACTATCTGCTGAACCCTAGCATCCTCGCATGAATACCCCCAACATCTTGCTTTCTCACCTGCAGTATTCATTGGCTGCCTGCTCTCCTATGCCTGGAGAATCTTTATCTTGTGTTCTGCGGTTCATCTGCCGCTCACCCTCAGTCTGGCAAACCCTGTAGTATGGACTTATGCTGCCTCTCGTTCAGACGGACCTGTCTGGCCTCCAGTAGGTGGCTGTGAGCTCGTCTTCCCAGACTAAACACATTTATTCACACATACTCACCCATCACATTAAAAAACTCACACACATTCACGACCACTCACACACAATTTGATTCAGATAATTAGCTTGCACATTTACCTCATGTTACTAGCCAGAAAACCTGAACTCAAATTGGCCCTTCTGAACCTATGGTGGACACCCCTCGTCCACAATACTCTCTCAAAAGTCAGAAAAGGTAATATTCACGCACACAATAAAAGACATGCAAACATGAGACAAGGTTGAAGATTACAAAACTGATAATGGAGTTCATTTTTTAATGGGCAACTAAACTAAAAACATTCAACCCTGATCTTAAGGGCAGGGGAATTTAATTAATTGTTGGAAGGTGGATATCACTGATGTTTGTAGAGTACTTGCTGCCCCGAAGGGGGCCTTTTGGTATTTTCAAACCTTTTGATAGTAAAAAGGATTAAACCCAGAACAGTAGAATCAGTTTTTCCTCCGAACCTCAAGTCTGTCTGAATTACTCCATCCCAAAGTTCTGTTAGAGAAATATGTAGTGGATTCCCAGTTTTCTTGCTTTAGCGCACTCAGCCCCTTGAAAAGTCAATGGAACAACTGGAGCAAGCATGTCACTTAACCAGAATAAAACTGCAATTCGGATAAGTATGTGAAACTTGTCAAAGGGACACAGGTGGGCTGGGAAGGGTAGACACAATAGTGTGCATGCTGATGGACTGTCTGCCTGCCCTACAATGGACTTCCCAGCTGAATGATAATTGCCCAATATATGGTAGCGGCAGGGTCGGATTGGGATCACAATTCAGCTCGGGCACCATTAAAAAAGTGGCCCACATTCCCGTACCACGCCAGTTCCTGAAACAGCAAATCTCATTGGGCTCATTTTTAGACACATGTTTGATAAATTATGTATTTTAAAGCCCATTAAGCCAGAAATATCGGCGAAAACTAGAAGCACTACATTTTGGCCAGGAGAGCAAGGTTAAATAAAGTGGCCCGCAGGCCACAACTCCTGATCTGGCTATGTTTGACACCTAGCCGTTTTTTTTACCGGCATTATTAGTATTCAAATGTCCTTGCTGGTATAAAAATAAAGAAAATCGCCTAAAGATGGTACTTTCTCCTCAGATTGATATACACTTTAAAGTTTAAACAGTAAACATGAGGTGAAAGCAGTTTAAAATGTGGCATTTAGCTGCTTTAATGACCCATGCCTGATGGTTAAAACTAAAAAAGGAAGAAAAGCCATGTTGAAGAATTATAAAATTTTGTATTATTGTGTAAATAACCCACACTCATTATTATGTTGCAGCCTTTGCAGACTCTGAAAACATGAGCAAATAGATTTTTTTATTGTACTTTTATTTATGTAGAGTGAACCAAGCCAAAGGGCAGAGATTACATGAGCACCCGTTACATTACAGAAAATCAATTTCATTTTTATTTTAGGCCTTGGACAATTTAGTCATTTGACCAGAATCACAGGATGTTGAGCTGGAGCTGGGACTCAAACCTGCTTCCATAGTTCCTTTTTTGGCAGCTCTGACCCTAACATTCCATCCTCCCAATTTTCCAATCTGGGAAAGGTGCCTCACAGCCTGTGCAAACATAAACCCCCCTACCAAGGCCTGAAAGACACTGGAGCCAAGGTACTAACAGCCGGCCATCAGCGAGGCCAATTCACTTACTCCCCCCCTTTCCCAGCAAACTATAGCCTCAGGGTGCCAGCCTGGACGGGGAGCAGTGAAGAAAAGCAGAGAGCTGCTGCTGCATCACCTGCACCCAGCTGCACTCTCAACACCTCACCTCAGTTTAACAGCATGGCAGGGGGTGTGGAACACTGCTCCTGGGCGGAAGGAGGGGGAAAGGTAAAGAATTCAGGGGCATATTAGCAACAACTAGCGATAATTATCGCTATGTTGGCTTAGCGGCAATATTTTTATCGCCGAGCTGCTGCGATTTTTATCGCTTAGGAACCTTGCTATTATCAAGGTTTATCTCCTAAGCGTTAAAAATCGGCCGAAATGCATGAATATCGCTGAAAAGTCAGCGATATTCATGCATTACCGAGCTAATGCTCTTAGACATGTTATCCACCTACCATTGGATAACATGGCTAAGAACTGCTCAGGGGCAGGTGTTAGCTTTTGGAGATATTCGCGCTTAGCGCGAATATCTCCAAAAGTTGGTAATAGGAGATAGCGATGTTAGCCACTGTTTCCAGTCGCTAACATCTTGGCACGCCCACTTTGCATGTCATTAGTGATAAATTTCACTGACATGCAAAGCGGGGCCCAAGATGGTCGCTATCTCCTACTAGCTGTCGCTAACTGGTGTTAGCGACATCTAGGTAATAGGGAGATAATTTTATCTCCGCTTTCTTGGCTTTTAAAGCCAAAAAAGCGGCGATAAACCCCCTTGATAATATGCCCCTCAGTGACCAAAATGCTGGCCTAGAGACGCTGCTGTAAACGTGCATGATTCTGGTGCCACATTGCGGTGGCCTGGCAGGTAAGACAGTAAGGCTCTGTGGGCCAGTTGACAAAAACCGGACCACACGAGACTCTTAGGCACCGTACCAATGCCTGATTTCCCAATCTGATGCTGGGCAGCGTGTAATACACTCCCCCAACACCCCCTGCAGACTGGTGCTGAGATGTGCATTCATCTAAGGTGTCACGCTGTAAGTAAATTAGATTTGTGGGGTAGGGGATGGGCCAGTGTCACACACACCTACAGTGTGATTGACTGGGCAGGGGCTGATTGGACCCTTCCATTCATTCAAAGAGGGCGGTAGGACATCCAAAACCCTAAACAACCCTTAAGTGATGCAAATGAGCCACTGCGGGATTGCTCAGCAGCGCCTCCATTCAGAGGTATACATTGCTCCTCCCTCCATTCTGCCTTCCCTTTTTCGGCAGCAGTTGAGGAGAGCACTTTCTGTGCAGCTGCACAGTCTTCAGTGCCATCGAGTCTGAACTGCCTGCTTTCCCCTAAAAGTACCGGTACTCTCCTTAGCCAAGGAAAAGTTCCGGTACTCAAAGGGAGAAAATTAAAAAGTGGCGGTACTCCGTACCGGTGAGTACCCGCCCATTTAAAGCACTTGTAACGGCAGCTTAAAGAGCCAGTCGGGATGACCAGTATACCACAACCCTGCACCCTAAGGAAACCAGAAACTGAATGAAAAGGGAAGGAAACTGTAGAAAAACAACAGTACTGACAAAGCCAATAGGTCTCAACTACGCAAGAGCTACTGACTTTTTCAATATGATTCAGCCATGCTGTACAACAGTGTGGCTGCTGTTTAGCATGGGTAAACGTTTGTGGTGTAGAGGAGAGTGGTGTGGAGTGGAATAGAGTGGAGTAAAGTAGCATAGAGCTGAGTGGCGTAGAGAGGAGTGGTGGGGAGTGACTTGGAGTGGGGTGTTGTGGAGTGTCGTAAGGTGGCATCGAGTGCCATAGAGTAAAGTGTTGCAGAGTGTAGTGTCATACAGTGGAGTGCCATGAATAAGAGAGGAGTGTTGTGGATTAGAATTCAGTGTCGTGGAGTAGAGTGGAGTGGAGGGGAGTAGAATGGAGGGTTGTAGATTGGGGGCATACAGTGGACTAGAGGGACAAAGAGTGTTGTGACATAGAGTGAAGTGTGTTGTAGAGTAGAGTGATCAAGAATGGTGGGGCTTAGAGTGGCGTGGCATAGAGTGGAGTGTGGTAGATTACAGTGGAATAGTGTATTGTGGAGTGCAATGGAGGGTCATAGAGTTGTGATGGGTCATGGAGTGGAAGGTTGTAAAGTGGACGGTCACAGAGTGGAGGGTGATAGAGTATCATGGAGTGGCGTAGAATGGAGTAGAGTGTCATAGAGCGGAGTGGAGTAGAGTGTTGTTGAGTGGAGTTGCATGTATTGGCCTAGAGTGGAGTAGAGAGTCACGTTGAAGAGTGGAGAGGCATAGAGTGGAGTGCGTAGAGTGGAGTAGTGTCAGAGTCAAGTGACGTAGAGTGGAAGGGCATAGAGTGCCATAGCACAAAGCAGAGTAAAGTGTTGTAGGACGCTATTTGTTTTTTCCTCAGTCTATCATTATCTATTCCTAACCTTGCTGAAAAGGGTTTTTGGGTAGATATGCATTCTTATTAGTAAAGTCAGACTTTACCAGCGCTTTAAAACAAATGAAAGGTATGTGAGAGAAAGGCTATGCAGAGGGAAGGGGCACTTTTTCTGGGTGGTCATGGGGAATCCGAGGAAGAGGTCATGGGGGGGGGGGGGGGGCAAACATATTGTCACACAAGGCGCCATCAGTGCTAAAGCCGGCCCTGCCTTACACTGCTGGTGCATCACATTTATTATGGGAAAAAGTGACGTGCAAGTGGCTTGTAAATAAGCCCCTGAGTCTTTTTACCCGTAATACAAGATGACTCCATGTCATCAGAGGCAGTGGATCCTGGACTTTTGACTTAGAAATAAAGGCTATCAATTATGTTAGTCTACTTAGTGATATGGCCGCCAACCACCAACATGACAGTGCCAAAGAAAATATTCTCTTGTCACGCAAAAGCCAAAGACTGTAAATAATTTCTGAGATGACCTGGAGTGCAATTACCACACAACACATGTAGGCTGCACCCATTTATGTACAGGCCCTGCTGCATTCAGAGCCTAATGATCCGGACAAAGCAGGAAGTACTTATTGACATGCAGCCACCATAAACCAGCCTAGATAGGGCAGGCCTGTACTATCTCAATGCAATCTACAGCAACCACCCAAAAAACAATTAGCAGACCGACACAAGTAAAAAGAAAAAAAACTAGAATGTGAGAGGTTCTGAGAATGGAAAGTAAGAGAAAATGAAAGCCACGTTAGAAGTTCTACGTCAGTTCTTGTACAGTTCAGGGTTACATTCTAGAATCTGTGTACCATGCATATAAACTACTGCAGAGGGCCTAGATTATGTGCAGACACAGGCTACCAGTCGCACAGTAACGCAAACCCTGTGGTTGGCAGGTATGCAGCCAATCCTCTAACAGTCATTAGAATGGTAAAATGGATCTATGATCCTTCCTCACTCCATTCCTCTCGCAATCAGACCTTGAAGACAAACATATCAAGGAATCATGACGCATCTTATGGGGCAGCTATAAATTACATTACAAATGTGAAGGAGTTTATTCTCTTTCGATAATGTTTGTACCCCTGAATTATACTAGTCCTCTTGACACCTTCCTCTGACCCCCCTTTCTGCTGACTGTCCCTTCGCATGCACAGCATCGTCACTACAGGCCACAAACTGATTGTTCGCTATTGTGATGTCACCATAGTTGACAAGAGAAGCAGGAAACAGTTGTTGGTACTATGAGTGGCTATATTATATGTCTCTTGTACCAGAGGGTAGCAGTATAGTTACGTGCCCTTGTTGTCTTGGGTGCCCTGGTGGGCATCCCCCACTGTACAACAGAGACAATAGGCAGCTGGACAGTCAAATATGCACATAAAAAAGACCACAGGCCAGGCATCGGGCCCTTCGTTAGAATGGAGTCCAGAACTTCTACCCTTGGATCTAATGAGATCCCGAGCTTTGCAGCCTGTGTGATACTGTGTTGAATATCCACTGAAACATTCTGATTAACATTCAAACTTACAATGAATGAGTACAACAACCCAAAACCCAACCCTTCAACTGGTACTCAGGTCTTACCCAATGAATATGATTTTTTGTTAAGAACCCACCATGCTGGCTGATCATTGCAGGCTTGCCTTTGGACAAGGAAGCGTGAAAACCCTCCCACAACCTCCTTATATGCTCTCTCTCCTCTTGCGAAGACAGACTTCACAACGACAGCAGTGTGATTGTGGCCTGAAAGAAACTGGAAGTTGTCTTAGAATGTGTTATACTATTGCATAGCCTTTCTGTAGTAAATAAGGCAGACTGTACACAAGGGTCACTTGGGCTTATGATTTATTAAGCATAAGCGTAGAGAAAACCCCAACCAGCAAGACCGGGATCAAACGGGCATCTAACCGCCGTTAGTCCGAACGCTCAACCCATGACACCACAAACAGGTCACGAGCTCAGCGCGAGACACAGGCTCAGATGGATAAGAGCACAATGTAAATATAACACATCTCTTTTCCTTTAACCCCTTTAAAGCGTTGTAAATAGACCTCCCCAGTGCTGCGCTGTCCATTGGAACTAGTGCTGAATGGACGTCCAACGGTCGTGCGCAGCACTGGGGAGGTAGTGGCCGTGACGACCGTTGGTCGACGGCAGCAATTAAGGGGTTAACAACAAACAATGTGGATAATCATAAAATTAATCTAAACATAAAAACAAAAGAATGTACACATACACCCCATAAAAGATAAAAGATGTTTAAAAATCAACACTCTATCTTGAACATCTCAGAGTATAAAGTTTCAAGGTTTCATAGTCTCAAGGTTTCATTGAACATTGTAACCCCACTCCTTTCCTTAAACAACAAAAATTAAACAAAATCTTTTAAATAAGCAGGTGAAACTCTTTTACGAAGCGGTCTGCATTCCTTTTCCCCAACAACTTTCTTAGTGCCTGATACTGGAATTGTTGGCTTGTCTTTCTTTTGGTAAAGTGCTACCCTGTGGAGATTCCAAGTTTGTCCATTCTGTAACTTTATATAGTTACCAACAACCGATTTCACTTGGTAAGGCCCTCGAAATTTGTTAAACATCCTCTGATTTCCGCCAGGTTTCACTTTAACCAAGTAACCTTCCGCTATGTTAGTAGAACTATTGTATTTACTTAACACATTGCGATCCACCCCCACCACTTTTCCGTGTAACCATGTGGGAATTAACTTTGTACCCGCTGATCTCCCTCTCATGAGTTCAAAAGGTGTCTTAGACATATTGTTATGTATTGTTGTCCGATATGCCCACAGCATTTCTTTTATCTCTCTCTGTACCGAACGATTTGAGGCTAACGCAAGTTGCATGGTACCCTTTACAAGCCTATTCACCCTCTCGCAAAGTCCGTTACCTTGTGGGTTGTAAAGTGATGTACGTAAATGTTTTAAACCCAAAAATTTAAAATAATTTTCCATCACCCCAGAAGTAAGCTGTGTGCCATTGTCCGTTAAAATCATAGAAGGGATTCCTTCACGTCTAAAGATTTCATTAAGAACTTTAATGGTGGATTCTGCAGTGATGCTTTTCATGAAAGCAACCTCCACCCATCTAGAAACTGAATCCACTAACACCAAAGCAAATTTTTCAGTATCCATCAAGTCATGAAACGGACCTATGAAGTCGATGCAAATTTTCTGCCATACACCTTCTTCAGATACAATTTGTCCCATAGAATTTTGACTTGTTCGAACTTGTAACCTCTTCTCAGATTCTTTAAAGGGCTGACATTGCTCTACCCAAGTCTCGACGAGGCTGAAATGCCAGAAACCGGTCCCCGGTAGCTTGTCTCCTTTCTGGTGAAGAATTGGCTTGGTAGTTTGGTCTGCCCTGTTCCCATGATGCACTGGGCCAGGGACAGACTAATTTGCATATAGCCAGGTTCTGAGCTGGGATGGGGCAGTGAGCTAAATAACAGTGATGGATCAAGCCCTGATCTTTGGACTGGGTAAGAGTAGTCTGCTTAATTCAGACACTCTGTTCATCACCACCCCCTTTTCTGAATCGTTTTTGGCCACTATAGGTGTGGCAGGGTATACTCAGACATGAGTCCCTTGCTCACTGCTCCATCAGGATTCAAGCAAGCCGGGCCGACAAGGCTGAAATGCCAGAAACCGGTCCCCGGTAGCTTGTCTCCTTTCTGGTGAAGAATTGGCTTGGTAGTTTGGTCTGCCCTGTTCCCATGATGCACTGGGCCAGGGACAGACTAATTTGCATATAGCCAGGTTCTGAGCTGGGATGGGGCAGTGAGCTAAATAACGGTGATGGATCAAGCCCTGATCTTTGGACTGGGTAAGAGTGGTCTGCTTAATTCAGACACTCTGTTCATCACCACCCCCTTTTCTGAATCGTTTTTGGCCACTGTAGGTGTGTCAGGGTATACTCAGACATGAGTCCCTTGCTCACTGCTCCATCAGGATTCAAGCAAGCCGGGCCGACGAGGCTGAAATGCCAGAAACCGGTCCCCGGTAGCTTGTCTCCTTTCTGGTGAAGAATTGGCTTGGTAGTTTGGTCTGCCCTGTTCCCATGATGCAATGGGCCAGGGACAGACTAATTTGCATATAGCCAGGTTCTGAGCTGGGATGGGGCAGTGAGCTAAATAACGGTGATGGATCAAGCCCTGATCTTTGGACTGGGTAAGAGTGGTCTGCTTAATTCAGACACTCTGTTCATCACCACCCCCTTTTCTGAATCGTTTTTGGCCACTATAGGTGTGGCAGGGTATACTCAGACATGAGTCCCTTGCTCACTGCTCCATCAGGATTCAAGCAAGCCGGGCCGACGAGGCTGAAATGCCAGAAACCGGTCCCCGGTAGCTTGTCTCCTTTCTGGTGAAGAATTGGCTTGGTAGTTTGGTCTGCCCTGTTCCCATGATGCACTGGGCCAGGGACAGACTAATTTGCATATAGACAGGTTCTGAGCTGGGATGGGGCAGTGAGCTAAATAACGGTGATGGATCAAGCCCTGATCTTTGGACTGGGTAAGAGTGGTCTGCTTAATTCAGACACTCTGTTCATCACCACCCCCTTTCCTGAATCGTTTTAGGCAACTATAGGTGTGGCAGGGTATACTCAGACATGAGTCCCTTGGTCACTGCTCCATCAGGATTCAAGCAAGCCGGGCCGACGAGGCTGAAATGCCAGAAACCGGACCCCGGTAGCTTGTCTCCTTTCTGGTGAAGAATTGGCTTGGTAGTTTGGTCTGCCCTGTTCCCATGATGCACTGGGCCAGGGACAGACTAATTTGCATATAGCCAGGTTCTGAGCTGGGATGGGGCAGTGAGCTAAATAACGGTGATGGATCAAGCCCTGATCTTTGGACTGGGTAAGAGTGGTCTGCTTAATTCAGACACTCTGTTCATCACCACCCCCTTTCCTGAATCGTTTTTGGCCACTATAGGTGTGGCAGGGTATACTCAGACATGAGTCCCTTGCTCACTGCTCCATCAGGATTCAAGCAAGCCGGGCCGACGAGGCTGAAATGCCAGAAACCGGTCCCCGGTAGCTTGTCTCCTTTCTGGTGAAGAATTGGCTTGGTAGTTTGGTCTGCCCTGTTCCCATGATGCACTGGGCCAGGGACAGACTAATTTGCATATAGCCAGGTTCTGAGCTGGGATGGGGCAGTGAGCTAAATACCGGTGATGGATCAAGCCCTGATCTTTGGACTGGGTAAGAATGGTCTGCTTAATTCAGACAGTCTGTTCATCACCACCCCCTTTTCTGAATCGTTTTTGGCCACTATAGGTGTGGCAGGGTATACTCAGACATGAGTCCCTTGCTCACTGCTCCATCAGGATTCAAGCAAGCCGGGCCGACGAGGCTGAAATGCCAGAAACCGGTCCCCGGTAGCTTGTCTCCTTTCTGGTGAAGAATTGGCTTGGTAGTTTGGTCTGCCCTGTTCCCATGATGCACTGGGCCAGGGACAGACTAATTTGCATATAGACAGGTTCTGAGCTGGGATGGGGCAGTGAGCTAAATAACGGTGATGGATCAAGCCCTGATCTTTGGACTGGGTAAGAGTGGTCTGCTTAATTCAGACACTCTGTTCATCACCACCCCCTTTCCTGAATCGTTTTTGGCCACTATAGGTGTGGCAGGGTATACTCAGACATGAGTCCCTTGGTCACTGCTCCATCAGGATTCAAGCAAGCCGGGCCGACGAGGCTGAAATGCCAGAAACCGGTCCCCGGTAGCTTGTCTCCTTTCTGGTGAAGAATTGGCTTGGTAGTTTGGTCTGCCCTGTTCCCATGATGCACTGGGCCAGGGACAGACTAATTTGCATATAGCCAGGTTCTGAGCTGGGATGGGGCAGTGAGCTAAATAACGGTGATGGATCAAGCCCTGATCTTTGGACTGGGTAAGAGTGGTCTGCTTAATTCAGACACTCTGTTCATCACCACCCCCTTTCCTGAATCGTTTTTGGCCACTATAGGTGTGGCAGGGTATACTCAGACATGAGTCCCTTGCTCACTGCTCCATCAGGATTCAAGCAAGCCGGGCCGACGAGGCTGAAATGCCAGAAACCGGTCCCCGGTAGCTTGTCTCCTTTCTGGTGAAGAATTGGCTTGGTAGTTTGGTCTGCCCTGTTCCCATGATGCACTGGGCCAGGGACAGACTAATTTGCATATAGCCAGGTTCTGAGCTGGGATGGGGCAGTGAGCTAAATAACGGTGATGGATCAAGCCCTGATCTTTGGACTGGGTAAGAGTGGTCTGCTTAATTCAGACACTCTGTTCATCACCACCCCCTTTTCTGAATCGTTTTTGGCCACTATAGGTGTGGCAGGGTATACTCAGACATGAGTCCCTTGCTCACTGCTCCATCAGGATTCAAGCAAGCCGGGCCGACGAGGCTGAAATGCCAGACACCGGTCCCCGGTAGCTTGTCTCCTTTCTGGTGAAGAATTGTTTTGGTAGTTTGGTCTGCCCTGTTCCCATGATGCACTGGGCCAGGGACAGACTAATTTGCATATAGCCGGGTTCTGAGCTGGGATGGGGCAGTGAGCTAAATAACGGTGATGGATCAAGCCCTGATCTTTGGACTTGGTGAGAGTGGTCTGCTTAATTCAGACACTCTGTTCATCACCACCCCCTTTTCTGAATCGTTTTTGGCCACTATAGGTGTGGCAGGGTATACTCAGACATGAGTCCCTTGCTCACTGCTCCATCAGGATTCAAGCAAGCCGGGCCGACGAGGCTGAAATGCCAGAAACCGGTCCCCGGTAGCTTGTCTCCTTTCTGGTGAAAAATTGGCTTGGTAGTTTGGTCTGCCCTGGTCCCATGATGCACTGGGCCAGGGACAGACTAATTTGCATATAGCCAGGCTCTGAGCTGGGATGGGGCAGTGAGCTAAATAACGGTGATGGATCAAGCCCTGATCTTTGGACTGGGTAAGAGTGGTCTGCTTAATTCAGACACTCTGTTCATCACCACCCCCTTTTCTGAATCGTTTTTGGCCACTATAGGTGTGGCAGGGTATACTCAGACATGAGTCCCTTGCTCACTGCTCCATCAGGATTCAAGCAAGCCGGGCCGACGAGGTTGAAATGCCAGAAACCGGTCCCCTGTAGCTTGTCTCCTTTCTGGTGAAGAATTGGCTTGGTAGTTTGGTCTGCCCTGTTCCCATGATGCACTGGGCCAGGGACAGACTAATTTGCATATAGCCAGGTTCTGAGCTGGGATGGGGCAGTGAGCTAAATAACGGTGATGGATCAAGCCCTGATCTTTTGACTGGGTAAGAGTGGTCTGCTTAATTCAGACACTCTGTTCATCACCACCCCCTTTCCTGAATCGTTTTTGGCCACTATAGGTGTGGCAGGGTATACTCAGACATGAGTCCCTTGCTCACTGCTCCATCAGGATTCAAGCAAGCCGGGCCGACGAGGCTGAAATGCCAGAAACCGGTCCCCGGTAGCTTGTCTCCTTTCTGGTGAAGAATTGGCTTGGTAGTTTGGTCTGCCCTGTTCCCATGATGCACTGGGCTAGGGACAGACTAATTTGCATATAGCCAGATTCTGAGCTGGGATGGGGCAGTGAGCTAAATAACGGTGATGGATCAAGCCCTGATCTTTGGACTGGGTAAGAGTGGTCTGCTTAATTCAGACACTCTGTTCATCACCACCCCCTTTTCTGAATCGTTTTTGGCCACTATAGGTGTGGCAGGGTATACTCAGACATGAGTCCCTTGCTCACTGCTCCATCAGGATTCAAGCAAGCCGGGCCGACGAGGCTGAAATGCCAGAAACCGGTCCCCGGTAGCTTGTCTCCTTTCTGGTGAAGAATTGGCTTGGTATTTTGGTCTGCCCTGTTCCCATGATGCACTGGGCCAGGGACAGACTAATTTGCATATAGCCAGGTTCTGAGCTGGGATGGGGCAGTGAGCTAAATAACGGTGATGGATCAAGCCCTGATCTTTGGACTGGGTAAGAGTGGTCTGCTTAATTCAGACACTCTGTTCATCACCACCCCCTTTCCTGAATCGTTTTTGGCCACGATAGGTGTGGCAGGGTATACTCAGACATGAGTCCCTTGCTCACTGCTCCATCAGGATTCAAGCAAGCCGGGCCGACGAGGCTGAAATGCCAGAAACCGGTCCCCGGTAGCTTGTCTCCTTTCTGGTGAAGAATTGGCTTGGTAGTTTGGTCTGCCCTGTTCCCATGATGCACTGGGCCAGGGACAGACTAATTTGCATATAGCCAGGTTCTGAGCTGGGATGGGGCAGTGAGCTAAATAACGGTGATGGATCAAGCCCTGATCTTTTGACTGGGTAAGAGTGGTCTGCTTAATTCAGACACTCTGTTCATCACCACCCCCTTTCCTGAATCGTTTTTGGCCACTATAGGTGTGGCAGGGTATACTCAGACATGAGTCCCTTGCTCACTGCTCCATCAGGATTCAAGCAAGCCGGGCCGACGAGGCTGAAATGCCAGAAACCGGTCCCTGGTAGCTTGTCTCCTTTCTGGTGAAGAATTGGCTTGGTAGTTTGGTCTGCCCTGTTCCCATGATGCACTGGGCCAGGGACAGACTAATTTGCATATAGCCAGGTTCTGAGCTGGGATGGGGCAGTGAGCTAAATAACGGTGATGGATCAAGCCCTGATCTTTGGACTGGGTAAGAGTGGTCTGCTTAATTCAGACACTCTGTTCATCACCACCCCCTTTTCTGAATCGTTTTTGGCCACTATAGGTGTGGCAGGGTATACTCAGACATGAGTCCCTTGCTCACTGCTCCATCAGGATTCAAGCAAGCAGGGCCGACGAGGCTGAAATGCCAGAAACCGGTCCCCGGTAGCTTGTCTCCTTTCTGGTGAAGAATTGGCTTGGTAGTTTGGTCTGCCCTGTTCCCATGATGCACTGGGCCAGGGACAGACTAATTTGCATATAGCCAGGTTCTGAGCTGGGATTGGGCAGTGAGCTAAATAACGGTGATGGATCAAGCCCTGATCTTTGGACTGGGTAAGAGTGGTCTGCTTAATTCAGACACTCTGTTCATCACCACCCCCTTTTCTGAATCGTTTTTGGCCACTATAGGTGTGGCAGGGTATACTCAGACATGAGTCCCTTGCTCACTGCTCCATCAGGATTCAAGCAAGCCGGGCCGACGAGGCTGAAATGCCAGAAACCGGTCCCCGGTAGCTTGTCTCCTTTCTGGTGAAGAATTGGCTTGGTAGTTTGGTCTGCCCTGTTCCCATGATGCACTGGGCCAGGGACAGACTAATTTGCATATAGCCAGGTTCTGAGCTGGGATGGGGCAGTGAGCTAAATAACGGTGATGGATCAAGCCCTGATCTTTGGACTGGGTAAGAGTGGTCTGCTTAATTCAGACACTCTGTTCATCACCACCCCCTTTTCTGAATCGTTTTTGGCCACTATAGGTGTGGCAGGGTATACTCAGACATGAGTCCCTTGCTCACTGCTCCATCAGGATTCAAGCAAGCCGGGCCGACGAGGCTGAAATGCCAGAAACCGGTCCCCGGTAGCTTGTCTCCTTTCTGGTGAAGAATTGGCTTGGTAGTTTGGTCTGCCCTGTTCCCATGATGCACTGGGCCAGGGACAGACTAATTTGCATATAGCCAGGTTCTGAGCTGGGATGGGGCAGTGAGCTAAATAACGGTGATGGATCAAGCCCTGATCTTTGGACAGGGTAAGAGTGGTCTGCTTAATTCAGACACTCTGTTCATCACCACCCCCTTTTCTGAATCGTTTTTGGCCACTATAGGTGTGGCAGGGTATACTCAGACATGAGTCCCTTGCTCACTGCTCCATCAGGATTCAAGCAAGCCGGGCCGACGAGGCTGAAATGCCAGAAACCGGTCCCCGGTAGCTTGTCTCCTTTCTGGTGAAGAATTGGCTTGGTAGTTTGGTCTGCCCTGTTCCCATGATGCACTGGGCCAGGGACAGACTAATTTGCATATAGCCAGGTTCTGAGCTGTGATGGGGCAGTGAGCTAAATAACGGTGATGGATCAAGCCCTGATCTTTGGACTGGGTAAGAGTGCTCTGCTTAATTCAGACACTCTGTTCATCACCACCCCCTTTTCTGAATCGTTTTGGGCCACTATAGGTGTGGCAGGGTATACTCAGACATGAGTCCCTTGGTCACTGCTCCATCAGGATTCAAGCAAGCCGGGCCGACGAGGCTGAAATGCCAGAAACCGGTCCCCGGTAGCTTGTCTCCTTTCTGGTGAAGAATTGGCTTGGTAGTTTGGTCTGCCCTGTTCCCATGATGCACTGGGCCAGGGACAGACTAATTTGCATATAGCCAGGTTCTGAGCTGGGATGGGGCAGTGAGCTAAATAACGGTGATGGATCAAGCCCTGATCTTTGGACTGGGCAAGAGTGGTCTGCTTAATTCAGACACTCTGTTCATCACCACCCCCTTTTCTGAATCGTTTTTGGCCACTATAGGTGTGGCAGGGTATACTCAGACATGAGTCCCTTGCTCACTGCTCCATCAGGATTCAAGCAAGCCGGGCCGACGAGGCTGAAATGCCAGAAACCGGTCCCCGGTAGCTTGTCTCCTTTCTGGTGAAGAATTGGCTTGGTAGTTTGGTCTGCCCTGTTCCCATGATGCACTGGGCCAGGGACAGACTAATTTGCATATAGCCAGGTTCTGAGCTGGGATGGGGCAGTGAGCTAAATAACGGTGATGGATCAAGCCCTGATCTTTGGACTGGGTAAGAGTGGTCTGCTTAATTCAGACACTCTGTTCATCACCACCCCCTTTTCTGAATCAAGTCTTGACCTGTGCATCTATTCCCGGCCACCAAAAGATAGCTTTAATGCGTTTACCAGTGAGAGTTTGGCCCAAATGGCCCTCATGCGCTAACGCAATAATACGGGGTCTAAGAGATGTAGGTGGTATATACTTTTCACCCCTTACTAAAACAAACTCACTCTGCAATGAAATCTCGTCTTGTAATTGTACGTAAGGCCTAAGGCTAGGCGAGACAGTACTTTGTCTGGATACACCCTCCCTACACATTTTAATTAAACTTTCCATGATAAGATCTTTTTTCATCTCTTCCATCCACTCCTGCTTAGATATAGAGCTAGGTAAGTCACTCTCCAATTCGTCTAAGTATGCGACAACACTTTCAGTCACCATTTCCTTCGGCTCTACCTTTGTGTCTGGCAATCTTGATAAACAGTCTGCAACGTTATTGCACCATCCTGGTAAATACTCCACGTTGCACGTGAACTCTTGCACACTAACTGCAAGTCTTGCTAACCTTCCTGAGCAATTTCTAATTCCTCCTGGAGCCAAAACTTTTAATAGTGGCTTGTGGTCAGTTCTTAGTGTAAATGAAATTCCCCACAAATACACCCTGAAATAGTGTGTTGCCCATGCAGCTGCTAATGCCTCTCGCTCTATGACCGAGTAGTTTCTCTCAGTCTCGGTCAAAGAACGCGATGCAAACGCAACAGTGTTCTGCTTTCCTGAACCTTTTTGTGTTAGAACTGCTCCGATTCCAACAGAGCTCGCATCTACAGTGAGAATGGTGTGCAAAGACTGCATAAAACTAGAAAGTATATTTGCATCCAAAATATTCTGTTTGATTAACTTGAATGCATTTCTTTGTTCCGTCCCCCAAACGAAACCTTTCCCTTTTCTCAAGATGTTTCTCAAAGGTTCTACTTTCTCTGCAAAAATTTTCACAAATTTTGCATAGTAATCCACCATGCCCATGAATGATCTCAACTTTTCTTTGTCATCAGGTTCAGACACATTACATATTGCGCTAACTAGATCTTGTTTCGGTTGTATCCCACATCCATATACATCGTATCCCAAATAATCTACTTCTTCAACAGCAAATACACATTTCTCCCTTCGCAATGTTAAACCAGCCCTTGAGAGAGTGGTTAAAACTTTATCCAGAATCATATTATGAACAGTTGAATTCAAACCATAAATCAAAATGTCGTCCTGGAAGAAGACAACCCGTTCAATGTTCTTGAGACATCACTGATGATTCTCTGAAAAGCACTCGCTGCTGAACACAGTCCAAATGGAAGTCTCTTGAACTGATATGTTCCTTCCGGAGTGATGAATGATGTGCACTCCTTAGAATTTGGGTGAAGTTTAATCTGGTGATATGCGCTTCGAAGGTCCAATTTAGAAAATACCTTCCCCCCACCCAAACTTAATACAATTTCATTTATATTGGGAAGCGGAAAACTATCCATTATCACTGCCTTATTCAAACTTTGCATGTCCACACAGAAACGCAAAGACTTATCCGGTTTTTGAGTAATCACAACTGGACTCAACCATTGTGTGGCTTCTACAGGTTCAATTATGTTATCGTCCAATAACTGTTTAATAATCTTCCTCACCTCATCTCTAGCAGATAAAGGTATCTTTCTCGCAGTATGCTTTACAGGCGCAACACATTTCTTAGTTTTTATGATATGTTGGTATCCAATGGCTTCTCCTAATTTCTCACTAAAAATATTCTCATGTTTTTTAAGAATACCTTCCAAATTCTCTTGGATGCTATTGCATTCATTCTCACCATCTACACACATCACTGGTGGATCTGCCCTTGGATCCACCCTAATATTCAGTTCGTACTGGTGTAACCACCCCAGTATCGCAGGACCATGAGGAGATACATAAACCTTTCCCTGTGTACTCCTCCCTTTAAACTTAATACTAGCTTCAAAGAAACCAAGTACACCAATGTTCACCCCTTGATATCCTCTCAGTATAACATCAGATGTGACTAACTTAGTCTTTGTACATGAACAGTCATATACTTTCTTGGGAATAATCGTATATAGCGATCCAGTATCCACCATTAGGCTCAGAATTTCCCCATTTACTTCAAAATCTGCCTTAGGCCGAGATAAGACAATTTCCTCTGTTATCTTTTGACTGTCTGCGCACGTAATCATCATTACTTCCGCTTCATCATCCGTGGCCTCACATTCAACCATTGCAACCTTCTTAGATATGTTAGTTCGACACATGCCTGCAAAATGCCCTTTCCTCCCGCATTTCAAACAATCTCTAGACAAGGCTGAACAATTCTTAGAGTCAGCTAGGTGAAAAGGACTACCACATCTGTTGCAAGAACGTGTATTTTGTCTAAATGTGTTTGTCACTCCAGTTTTATTATAGGATGCTGTAGCTTTCCCCCCTTTAATCGCTTTTTTCCCCTGTATTAAACTAATACCTTCCAATGCATCACCTTGTAAAGCTGCAATTTCTTGACCATTTGCATGCCCATGTTGTATTCCTTTTAATTCTTTCATACACCTATCACTTTCCTCTGCAACTTTAGCAATGGTGATAGCTTCTGTTAGAGTAGGGTTCTTAGCAGCCCATAACTTTTCTTGTGTCTTTTTGCTAAGACACTGCACAATCAATTGATCGCGAATCATTTCGTCTTGTATGTTCCCAAACTGGCATTTCACTGAAAGTTCTCTTAACCTAGACACAAAGTCATCAATTGTTTCATTTTCTTTTTGGGGAGCAGTGTAAAATTTATGCCTGCGCATAACCACATTTTCTTGCTTAGCAAACCTAGTGTATAACCTAAACAACGCGTCTTTATATACATCATCAATATCTAGTGGTGGATTTGGCAAATCTTTAAAGATTCTCTGTCCCTCCTTTCCTAAAGCACCCAGTCACAAAGCCTTCTTTCTGACAGCAGAGAACTTTGTGTCATCCAATGCTACAATATAATTTTCAAACGCTTCACACCAATCATCCCATTCCATGGATGGTTCACCTGGGACACTCAGAAAAGGAACAGGAGCTTGTATTGTATTGTTTACATTCATTTTGGAACCTTAAAAAAATGATAACTGACCCCTTACAGTAATACAAACACTTAAAAAATATAAATATAGGCTAGCGACCGTTTCAGAATACAATATTCAAACTAGCTTATTTGTAGTCTTCCAAAAGTGAGTGTATCACTGCTGTAGGTTTGTAACACACTTCATACGCCAAATATTAAAGTGTGTGTGTCACTGTACTATAGTTGTAAGTGTGTGACACACTGCATACACAAAGTCTTAAAGTGTGTGTGTCACTGTAGTCAATGCCCAATCCAAACGCTCTTGAAAACACTCTTCTTTAAACAATGCCAGCGATTTTCATGCCTCGTTATGCCCTTTACTGCCTCATCTTGCGTTTCTTTAATGGTGGGCCCGCTCACAGTACATTTCCCCTTTAAGAATATTTCCCTTTTAATTTCCTCCGTTAGGGGTGCTGTTGTCCGCGTTGACGAGCCGAAAAATAACAGTTAAGTCAGGCTCCGTCACGCCTCGAGGACAGTCTCAAATCTCCCCGACGAGTTTTTTTTTCCTTTAAATCAGGAACATACCTCTCTTTAAGCCTTACTTCACTTGTGACGAGTAAAACGATCTCTCCTCATCGGATCGTAGGCTGCTTACGCTGTTATTGGGTTTTTCTCCGTGTTTCTTAAGGTTAACTGCTCCGGTTCCCGATGTGTCGCTCTCTGTCTTCTCCAAACCGATGTCGCCATAAAATGTAGTGAAGAAGGCAGACTGTACACAAGGGTCACTTGGGCTTATGATTTATTAAGCATAAGCGTAGAGAAAAACCCAACCAGCAAGACCGGGATCAAACAGGCATCTAACCGCCGTTAGTCCGAACGCTCAACCCATGACACCACAAACAGGTCACGAGCTCAGCGCGAGACACAGGCTCAGATGGATAAGAGCACAATGTAAATATAACACTTTCTCTGTGTTATGAAGGAATGTGGAACACAGTCAGACAGTCAGTTCTGGTGTTCCAGGTTCAGGCTGAGGCAGTCATGTTCCAAGGTAGTCAGTTGGATATCGGCTGGCGGAGGGATGGCTACTTTTATGTTGCAGGGTGATACATTTCTAAAACCTGGAGTCGTGTCTACTTTGTTTCCGCTTCAAGAATTTGGCGACGAGTTGGCTAGCTGACACCTGCGATGAAGTAGCTACGGATCCAGCGTGTGCAGGCATATGCAATGGTACCATCTCTGCTGTGCTCTTTGAGGAACTATATCATTGCTGCTGGAGTACCCCGCAAGGAACTACCTCGACAGACTATCCGCCTGAGTGTTTTTCTCCACCAATGAAAGTGTTCCATAGTATAACAGAAAGACTGGAAGGTCTTGTGCAGAGACAAATACCAAATGCATAGGAGTTACAGCACAGGCCAGTATCCCCACCTCCCTCTTTGAGCTATGAAACTGAATGTGATCTGTGCCTATACCCCCCCCCAGCTGTGAAAGTTTCTTGGAGTACAATAGGAGTACTAAAAGAATCTGCCTTGCTCACCTCCTGATGCATGTTTGTTTTGTTGAAACAGCTCCACCTCCCATTGCGCAATGGTTTAGGAAACTATGTAAGATGTTAAGTAAGCTGCTATGCTCACCACTCACCTCCATAGGCCCCTTCTCAACGTTTGTCCACATGCACCCTCAGCACAGACAACCAAGCACGCCATCACCACTCACAATCACATGGGCCATCACCTACCATTCCCACTCATGATCTCACCACATAGCAGCATGCAGACCCATACACACAAGCCAGTAAGACCCCTACTCACACCCCAACTGCATCCTCACCACAAACATCCATGCATACCTCACTGTTGCACCAACCTGTTTAGCACGTGTCTGTGGTTGCAGGAGTTGAGCTCCAGAATTCATCTTTTGGGTCCCAGGTCTATTTGTCTTTGTAGGACTCCCGAGCAAGAGAGAGAAAGGCAGAAAAGAGAGAAACAAAGAGAGAGATGGGAAACATTGATAATGAGAAAAAGGAGAAGGGATAAACCCCACCCAAGCCACCCCCTGCAAAAGTTAGATAAAGTGAGAAGTGGAAGCTGGCGGAAGAAAGAGGCATGGGGCGGAATTAAAACGTAGTATTCTGCAACCCCATTATTTGGCTGCATTGGCAATAGGCTCATAAGAAAAACTGTGTCCCCTTGATCTTTTTTCTCTAAATTAAGCACCGTTTTTCCTGTACGCTTCGCCACTTCGTCTTATCGAATCTCCTCCTTTTTACTCACCTCTTGCTTGTGCTGTCCCTCCCACCCACTGAGTAAGGGGGAGCCCGAGATGCTGGAAGTGCTGCAAGTCTGGTAGCAGAACTCTGTATCGTCATCCTAAAGATTTCGGGGGTCCTGGGTGAGAAGATATTCTTAGGGCCCTCTTTGGAACAGCATTTAATGTTATTAACCATTTTCTGCTATAAGCGTCATGTGCCAAACTATTGAATTATATATGAAAGGCTGAGATAGAGAAATAGACAGAAATATAAAAGAGGACAAGTTCAGTTTCCCAGGGGCTCCTGGAAGTAGAGGGCCCTGGGCAATTGCCCACTTTTCTTATGCCTTAAAATGTCTCTGGAACTCTGCAGTCACTATGAGTGAGCACACAAGGAACAGATTTGTAAAGGAGGCAGCTGTTCCTTCACCATGCCTTACCTGTGGGTCTTGATACAAGGCTGGCATCAGACTCTGCCACACAGACTCCCATGACTGGCTACACATGTGAGTACTGGAAGAATGGCAGTCACTTCTCTTATGAACTCAGTGAGCGTCAAAGTTAGAAAAGCTGGACAAGAGAGACCAGGAGATAACCATGTTGAAGGAGAACAGCAACTCCAGAAGAGAGGAAGCCACAATACAGCAAACCAAAGGAAAGGGAACCGAAGGTCAGCAAGAACAGAGAAAAAAAGAAGCAAAGGACTGCCAATCCAGAAGGAAGGACACCAAAGGACAGCAACTCCAGAGTAAATTGAATCAATAGGCAGTGGATCCAGAGGAAATGAAATCAAAGGAAGACAAATCAACAAGCAAAGAGGAGCATATTCAGAAAAGTACACAAAAAATCCAGCAAAAAAGGGAATGGAAGACCAAAGGAAAGGGAATCAAAGGACAACAAATTGTTATTGTTGTTGTTAATTTTGACTTGTAGAGCGCTTAATACCAACAGGTCTCGAAGCGCTTCAAGAAGATCAGCGTCAGTTCCAGGGAGAGTTGTATAGCAGCGGGGAGTGTTAGGCCCAGGCTTCTGTGAATAGAAGGGTCTTAAGTTTTTTCCTGAATGTAAGAAGGCGTCTTTCAGCACGGAGCTGGCCAGGCAACCTGTTCCAGAGTGGCGGTATTAGGATAGAAAAGGCTCGGCCACCTTTAGTGGTGTAATTGAATTGCGGGCATTTTAGAAGGCCCTCCATGGAGGACCTTAGTGAGCGGCCGGGGACATATTTCTCCAGGTGATCCTTGATGTAGTTGGGTGCCTGACCGAATAGGGCTTATGTGTGATGTAGAGGCCTTTGAATTTGGCCCTCTGCTTGATGGGCAGCCAGTGAAGTTGTTGCAGTAGGGGTGATGCCGGCGTGCGCCTAGGTAGCTTGAAAATTAGCCTGGCGGCATTATTCATCACCACCTGAAGTTTGCCCACCAGTGAGTCTGGTAGTCCGATGTAGAGCGAATTCCCAGAGTCCAGCCGGGCCAGGATCAGGGCGGCCACAACTGTCCTCATGGTTGAGAAGGAGAGGATAGGGGAAAGTCTCCTCAGCTGCCTGAGTAGGCCGACACAGGTTCCAAACACGTGGAGACTTGGTTGGCCAGAGAAAGTTTGCCATCTATTTTGATTCCCAAACTTTTTACAACCAGGCCTGGGAATGGGGTGTCACCCGGTTCGTGCGGCTAGTAGAGGGAGTTCCAAGGGTTGCTCTCATTGGTGAAGGCCAGAACCTCCGTTTTGTCCGGATTGATCTTGAGTGAATTGGCCGTCATCCAGTTAACCGCAAATCGCAGTATGTCTTTCGCCCGGGAGTGGGCCTGCAGGTTGTTTTCTATTTGAAGTAAGATTTGCGTGTCGTCTGCATAGTTGAATACCTGGCAGTCCATTAAGGCAAGGGCCTTTATAAAAGGTCTGAGGTCTATGTTAAACAAGAGGGGGGAGAGCGCCAACCCTTGTGAGACTCCGCAAGGGATGGACCCCCACTCTGAGACTCAGTCACCCATCTGAATTTTTTGGGTGCAGTCGGTCAGAAATGAAGTAATCCACTGGAGGACTGGCCCGCCAATCCCGATGTCTTGTATTCTTTCCAGGAGTTGGGAGTGATTGACCGTGTTGAACGCTGCCGACAGGTCTAAGAGTACTAGGACACACGGCTTCTTGTTATCTCCTGTGATCCTGATATCATCAAGTACTGACAGCATGACCAGTTCATTGCTATGGTGAGCTCTGAAGCCGGCCTGCCTATCTCCTAAGAGGTGGTGGTCATCCATGAATCTGGATAGGGTTTGCAAGACATATTGTTCCAAAAGTTTGGACAGTATTGGGAGTTGGGATATGGGTCTGTAATTTTTCATATTGGAGGTGTCCGCTCCTGTCTTCTTGAGTAACAGTATTATTCCAGCATTTTTAAAATAGCTAGGGACCTTCCCAATTTCCCGTTTCAGAGCCCTGAGCTCCTCCGCGAACCATGGAGAGCCCTTTCCTTTGTTTCCAATTTTTATTTTCTTGACGGGCTAATTTATTGATGGCAGATAATAGCTGGCTGGAGATGGATTCAGTCCATTCTTCAATATCTGCTGTCTCCGGCCTCCTGAGGGGGTTTTCTCTAAGGGTGTTTACAAGTTCGGGTCCCTCGATTTTTGCCCAGCTTCTAACTAGTTTCCAGTCAGTGGGCTGGCGTCCATTGCGCCCAGCTAGGGGGAGTAGAAGGTTGATAAAGTGGTGGTCTGACCATGCACAGGGGGAGGTCTCCACTAGGTTCACAAACAGGAGAGTAGTCCACACCAGATCTAGGGTGGGTCCTTTCTCATGTGAAGGGGTCGTTATTAGTTGTTTATGTCCAAGAGTAGTGAGCGTCTCCTCCAGCTGTTGGGCCTGTGCTCCTCTAGGTTGTTGGTGCCAGTGGTAATTGAAATCTCCCACCACCAGAAGTTGTTGGAAACGTGATCGGAGATTTGTGACACATTCGGTAAAATTCAGAGAAGAGGTTCCCAAAGAACTGCAAATTAAGCAGAGAGAGAACACAAGGACAGCAAAATCAGAGGATAGGGAACTAAACAACAGCAAATCTAGGGAATGGAATCCAATGAGATCAAATCCAGAACAAAGGTAATCAAATGGCAGTAAATTTGGTTGGGTGAGAAGGAAACAAAGGACGGAAAATGTAGGGGAAAGGAGAAAGGGAATCAATGGGCACCATATTAGAGGAGAAGGGATCAAAGGGTAGCAGGTCCAGGAGAAGAAAAGAAACCAAAGTATAGCAAATGAAAGAGAGAAGGAAGCAAAGGACAGCAAATAGAGGGGAGAGAGAACCAAATGACAAAAAATTAACTGGTGGGCCACATTTTTGAGAAAAACAGTACCAACAGGAAAAAGATTCTTATGAGCCACTGAGGCTGACATTTGAAAATATAAATTGTGCTAAAGATCGGTGGTCTCAGTGACTCTTGACCACGCCACTGATGAAGGGATTGGATTTCCTGAAACACGTTTGGCTCATTTTAATATTCGAAGCTTGCATTTGAAAGGCTGCCTGCTTGCACGATGCAAATAAATGAAGTGCGATGTAAATTTCCGAGAGGCTTCACTCTTTCTTTGGACTCACCTGCAAGTTGGATAATTAACGGCCTGGTCCTGCCGTGGAGAGAGACCCACCGCTGCCAAGCGGGCTCATTGCTGGTTTCATTTATTGCTGGCATGGGTGAGAGGAATTAAGCTACAGTGTCACAGCAGGGTGATTCTGGCTTACGCATGAATCTGCACCGGCAAAGCAGGGCTGGCAGAATTCAATTACAAAGACTTCGACCCACTGGGGGTTATTTGTGTCACAAACACAAGACTCTGAGAAGCCGACCCACATGGGGAAAACCTGCAGCACTACAATACCCAGAGTGCCACGTGATGGACACGCCCACTGAGGCTGACATTTGAAAATATAAATTGTGCTAAAGATCGGTGGTCTCAGTGACTCTTGACCACGCCACTGATGAAGGGATTGGATTTCCTGAAACGCGTTTGGCTCATTTTAATATTCGAAGCTTGCATTTGAAAGTCTGCCTGCTTGCACGATGCAAATAAATGAAGTGCGATGTAAATTTCCGAGAGGCTTCACTCTTTCTTTGGACTCACCTGCAAGTTGGATATATATATATATATATATATATATATATATATATATATATATATATATATATATATATATATATATATATATATATATATATATATAAGGCAGCACTTGGAAGCCATGATGCCTTGCAAAGTATTTTGTTCCCTTATTTCTTGTTGCTTTCAATGCCCATTTGCTGTTAATTTTTCTCCCTCAATATTAGGTCTAGCAGGCCGGATACTTTTCTGCGTAACTCATTCTGTGGATCTGCTTGTTCTTCTTGGAACTTTTGTCATTCCTTTGATCAGTGGGAGCTTGGTATCCTGCTGTATTCACCAAGTCTACATAAATCAAGTTTAACTACGATTGGCAAGCAAGGTGTTACCGCCTGTGGGGAATTTTCCTCCAAGCTATGACCTTCTAATGGTCAGGTATATTATTCTTTGCAGGGTGCCACTGTGGCTAATGGAATCAATGGACCCTTTCCAGGGTGTTCTAGAAGGGATCCAACAGACGTTCTAATCAACCACTCCTTGACATTAAGAGGAATCTAAAAAACAGATGGACATCATCTTCAGGCGAAAGGGACTAAAAGGACAGCACATCCAGAGGAACAGGAAACAAAGAGCAGCAAATAAAGGTAAACTGGAATCAAAGGTTATCAAACCTAGAGAGAGAAAGGAGAATTAAAAGGACAAGAACTCAACTGGAGAGGGTACCAAAATTGACAGCAAATCCAGAGGAGAAAAGAGCTAAAGGACAACAAATGCTTAAAAGAAGGAATCAAAGGACAACAAGTCCATGGAAGAGGGAACAATAATACATCAAATCCAGAGGAAAGAGGACTAAAAGACAGAAAATCCTAGGAACTAAAGTGCATAAAATTTTAGGATCTGAGAACCAAAGGATAGCAAATGCCGGGAAGAGGAAACTACAGGACAGCAAGTCCAGGGAGGGTGAACACAGCAAATCCAGAATAAGAAACAACCAAAGTACAGCAAAACTAGGAGAGAAATCTAGAGAGAAGCAAAACATGGACAGTGAATCTACATGAGATGGAGCCAAAGCCAGTGCTTAATTTGAGGTTCTGTCAAAGTCAAAAGTCAAAAGTCAACAAGCATTTACAATGCAATGGTTTTGCCTTTGACAAAGTTAGAGCGATTGGCATTGTCAATGACAAATTTTTTATTTATGTGTTGGTTTTGAAAACAGATAAATTAATGCCATTGTCATTTACAATGCCAATAGCATAATCTCACGCAAATAGACGATGGTTACAAAAAATTTTGAAAAGTCCTCTATAGAATCAGGAGGAGTTGGGGAGGGATAATGAATAGAGATAGAGCCAAGAAGGAAAAACAAATTAGGGTGAGAGAGAGTGGTGCATTGGAGAGAGTTAGCAGTGTGTTGAAGGGAGAGTGAGTGACGGGATGAGAGAATGAGCAGAAGAAAGAGAGGCAGTGAGAGAAGGAGAGTGTGGTGAAAGGGAAGAGTGAGTGACGGGATGAGAGTATGAGCAGAAGAGAGAGAGGCAGTGAGAGAAGGAGAGTGTGGTGAAAGGGAAGAGTGAGTGATGGGGTGAGAGTATGAGCAGAAGAGAGAGAAGCAGTGAGAGAAGGAGAGTGTGGTGAAAGGGAAGAGTGAGTGACGGGATGAGAGTATGAGCAGAAGAGAGAGAGGCAGTGAGAGAAGGAGAGTGTGGTGAAAGGGAAGAGTGAGTGACGGGATGAGAGTATGAGCAGAAGAGAGAGAGGCAGTGAGAGAAGGAGAGTGTGGTGAAAGGGAAGAGTGAGTGACGGGATGAGAGTATGAGCAGAGGAGAGAGAGTTGGTGAGAGAAGGAGAGTGGTGAAAGGGAAGAGTGAGTGACGGGATGAGAGTATGAGCAGAAGTCCTGCATCCTGGGAGCTGCATGACTGCAGAGCCAGGACCTGCCGGTGGCACCACTGACCCCTTGCCACTCCTCGGGTTCCCCGCAAAGCTCAGCCTGGGATGCGGCCCCACCGGTCGGCACTGCTGCTGCTGGCAGCGATGTTCCTGCATTGCGAGGCAAAGTTCGGAGAGAGGAGCGAGTCCCGAGGGAGGAGACGGTGTAATACTTGACTTAACTGGGCAATGGAAGGGACAAACTCAAGCTGAACAGTCCAAATAAAAGCAAGAAAATGTGAGGTACAAAGCCACTGGCAAGCAATGGGTGAAATGCATTCTCATGGACGCTTTCCGAAGGTCCAAAAGATGTAGGCTTCGACCAAAAAAACCAAAAAAAAAACACAATAGGTACGCCTGTCAAAGACACTCACCTAGCAAACAGAAAGCGTGTGGGGTCACAACACACAGGGCCTCTTGGTAGTTGTGTGACTACTGTTCGAAACAGAATGAGGGCATTCACACCCACCTTTCACTGCTGCTCTCTTCCTTTGAGCCTGTACACTGCGCAGCTGTCTTTTGGGAATGTTTGCGCTATGCAAACACAACACATGTACACACAGTAAAAGTGGCACACAGTAATGTACTCTATTTCGGGTTGAATTTATAAATAAGTGCAGGGGCCTAAAGATTTTTTAAGAGCCCGCCACTGGCACTTACAAATGCCATGTTAGAAAAATACCAAGGCTGTCTAAACTGGATTCCACCTCACACCTTTCTTCCAGCAAGCCACACTGCCTGTCTCTTCATCTCACTTCGCAGTTTCTTTTCCATCCATGCTTTCTCATTTATCACAATTTCCCTATTTTTTCTCTTCCTCCTTTCTTCCTCTCCTTCCGGTCTCTCCTACTCTAGATGAAGTCCGAGGATGAAAAACAAGCCTTGGTCCTTAAAAATTAGGGACAGTGTCCACCACCCGTTTAAAAAAAAAAAACCTGCACAAACTCCTTCTTTTGAAATAGTGGGTTCAACTTGCTGCTGCTTAAGCCCTGCCGCTAGCCTCACAGTGCGCGAGACAGCGCGTGCGCGGGCATTCATTCACACACGCACACTATTTCATGCTGTGCCCTTTTCCAGATGGTTTTGTCTTTTCAGCCGCTGAGGGCTTGTTTTGCCCTCTTACCCACTGAGTGCTTCTTTTGCCCTCTCACCCTGCCGATGTTCTTTCCCTTCGCTCTTTTCATGCTGCTTTTGCACAGTGCCCTCTCATCCTCTTCTTGTTTTGCCCTCACTCTTTTACTGACTGTTTTGCTCTCATCTTTTTCATGTTTGTTTTGCCCTCACTCTTTCTGTTTGTTTTCCGCTCTCATTCTCTTAATGCTTGTCTTTAGTCTCGTCATTTTTCTTTGTGCTTGTTTTGCCCTGTCATCTTTCACGTGCTTATTTTGCCCTCTCACTCTTTTCCTGATTGTTTTGTTGTCTCATCCTTTTCATGTCCGCCCCCACCCCCGAATCTTCCTGATTGCTCTGCCCTCTGTCTCTCCATGCCTGTGTTGCCTTTCACCCTCTTCATACCTGTTTATTCTCTGATTCTGTTCTGCTGGGCTTGCTCTCTCGTCCTCTGCCTGTGGTTTTTTACTCTCTCGTCCTCTTCCTCTTGGGTTTGCTCTCTCGTCCTCTTCATACCTGTTTTTCCCTCTGTTCAGCAAAAAGAAGGAGAGCTCCCGCTCCTCATGTTGTTAGGCACGGGGAGATTAAGCATCCTGCCGAGACTCGAACCCGGTTTCCCAGCCTCCACTGTCAGTGCCTGAGTTTCGCAGGCTGTGCTGCCACCCGTCCGCCGGAGGGCCTTTCCCCCCCCCCCCCCCGCTCCCGATGCCACTGCTAGGCAGTACACATTAAAGCTTTTAATAACAAGCATTTACAATGCAATGGTTTTGCCTTTGTTAAAGTTAGAGCTATTGGCATTGCTCTTGACATTATTTTTTTTAATGTTTTTTTTAACATAAATAAATGGCATTATCATTTACAATGCCACTAGCTTTATCTCTCGCAAATGACACACACAAACACACACAGAGCCCCCCCAGACACACACACAGAGCCCCCCACACACACAGCCACACAAAGCCCCCCACACACACAGCCACACAAAGCTTCCTACACACACAGCCACACAGAGCCCTCCACACACACCCACACAGCACAAGCGGGCAACAGGGGCACACGGAGGCACAAGCAAACCACTTCATAAAGATATACTGAACTCTAGCTACAAACTTTAATAGAGCCACCCGCGACCAACTGCATCAAAGAGATTAAATACAACCCAGCATCCAAGGCAACCAATTTCTACGTACTGCAGATTTAATCCACAGCATCAAATAAAGCAGGTTCTCTCCCATGTCCAAGTTGAAAACCTTATTACAAGCCAGCAATGAGACAGTACAATTTAAGAGAACACTGAAATTTACCTGCAACCAAATTTTAGGAAACCATAGCTAAATAGTTTAATTCGGTAGCAGCAGATACAAAATAGCATGGCCAGTCTAGCACTGCACCTCAGGATACATGTAGGTCTCACACTATAAATTTGAGGGATTCTGTCCCCCTTGGACACGGCCGGCATGGTGCTGGTGGGGAACGACGGAGACGGCAGCGGGGCTAGGGCTGTGGAACGGGGCCGGGAAGCAGCGGAGGAAGATGAGGGAGGCAGGGGGGCGGGGTTACAGCAGAACGCGCAGAGCTTCTGAGAACTGTGACAGGAACTACACAAACCAGATTGCACATATGGACGTGGATACGCGCCACCGCTATAACCATGTTAGAGTCAGGCAAATGCTTTCTAGTTTGTCATTTTCTCCGTTAGTATAAGGGCGTGACCAATTAAACTGACAACCCGGCAGTTTTACCGCCTGACCTTGAGATGGCAGCCATCGACGATAGCTTGCACAGGCACCAGAAGAATGTTTATATAGAACAAAGAAACTTGCAAATGCCTTCCATCAGCGAGGCCAACCCAAAGCAACGACCGCATTCCCGGCCAATCAGACACATTAACAGGAGGATGCATACCTCGCACTAGGCTCGCCAAGCGCTTCGAAACGCGGCCTCGGTTGAAATGCCCCGAACGCCAGCGTCTACACCACCCGGCCCGCTCTCCCTCCCAATGTCCCAAAAAACCTCCGCTCCTCGTCTCCTCCCGCCATCGCAGAACACCCGCAAGCAGACCCCCGAGCACAGCACTCACCGCAAACCGAGGGAAAAAAGGCAGCCAATCACCGCGCAGGTCGCCCGGCGAGCCTCCCGCAGCCTGAACCAATGGTAGCGCGGCTCCCGGGTGACGTCAGCGGTTGTTCCCTCGGCTTCTCCGCGGCCCCGGGGCTGCGGCGGTGATTTTCACGGGCAAAACGGCTGTGCACACGACGGCCGGAGCAGGAAGGCGGGCATCAGGAAACAAGCGGGAGGGGGCGGGAAAGGGGGAGGAGAGACGCAGCGCCATTGCGAGGCCAGCATCAGGAAACAAGCGGGAGGGGGCGGGAAAGGGGGGTGGAGAGACGCAGAAGTGCCGGCAATGCCGGACCAGATTCGGGGGCGTTCCCGGCTTTCGGCTGACGTCGCGTGACGTCGGCAAAAGCCAAAGAATCTCGGGAACGCCCCCGAATCTGGTCCGGCATTGACGGACAGGCCCCTCGTCCAATGGCTATGCTCCATTTATGGAGCCAGCCAATAAATGACGAGGGCCGACCCAAACCCACACTACAGTTCTCATTAGGTTTTCGCCTGCGCGAAAAAGCTGCGCAGAGCGCAGCTTTCGCCAGGCAAAACCTAAAAAGGTTTATTTGTATTAGTACTCGACAGAGGACCACAAAATTTTTTACATTTTACATATTTAAAAAGAATTACATTTTGTCAATATAAAGATAAAAAAGATTTTAAAAATTTATACAGATTGTAACAAACAAATTCATTCAGAGGTTGATTACATAGAGCTAAGAGTTCTCTCCCCATTGTAATTCTACAGGAGCGAAGTATAGGGTCAAGGTATCTTGTACGAGCTAGGGTTACTTTATAATATGGACATACGAATAGTACATGCTCTAAAGTCTGATCACCCCCTGCGCACAATGTACATATTGGAGATCCTCCCGGAAGCCATCTTGAGGTGTATGCTAATACAGGTAAGATGCCCAATCGAATCATGGTGATCGTCCTCCTTACGCCATGTGTCAAGGTAAACCCAATGTAAGGCTGGCTTTGCTTGTATTCTAGTAAGTCTACAAAGGGTTTGTAGGTGGCTAATTTGTTACAGTGTAGGGAGTCCAATTCGTAACTCAGTTTTGGGGTGAAACACTTTAAGAACAATTTTAGTTGTGCCGGTGACCAAGTAAGCAGCAATTCTGTATTAATATTTGCCATGCGAAATGCTACAGTCATGTTCTCTAAAAAAATTTGTTTTTTAGCATCAGTCCCAAAAGTCTCTTTCTGCAGCAATGACCTTAAAGTGTTCTCTCTCGCGTGTAACAAATTATAGGCCCACCTAATTACATTGGCAATAGCTATAGCGTAAGAGCTTGTGATTGATAGTTCGAATCTCAGTGCTTGAACAGGTACAGCGTCTGAGACTTTCATAATCCTTCTTAAGATTTTTCCTTCTTTGCGATCCATAAAGACCCATTGCTTTATGGGAATGTACTCCGTCGCATAGGATAATACAGGTGGTATTTTTACTCTGTAAGTATTTAACAATGAGGAAAAATGTCTGTTCCCTGTTGCGCTATAAAGTCTCTGGAGGGCCGAGGCATGTATATCAGTTTTCCTTTGTAAGTTTGATACCTGTATAGTACTTGTTAAATTTTTCAAAAGGATCCTACCAAGATAGGGATAATTATCAACCTCTTCTATCTTATCTCCTCCTATCTTCCAGATATATTTGGCGCTTTGTTTTCTCCCCGAAAAGGCTATCACTTTTGTTTTCTTTATGTTCGGTACTAAGTAATTTTCTTTAGAGTAGTTATGCAGAATATCCAGTGATACTTGTAATCCGAAGGGAGTGAGGTCTAACAGCACAATGTCATCAGCATAAAGCAATGAATGTATGCTTTGTGTAGCTATTTTAGGAGGTAAACTGGAGCCTAGTTGCAAGTGGTGAGGCAGGTCGCTTAAGTAGAGGGAGAATAGGATCGGGGCTAAGAGGCACCCTTGTTTTAATCCGTTCTCTGTTTTAATTCTTTTTGTTAGTCCTTTTTCTCCCCCCATTTGGACTTGACACCAAGTATTGGTATGTAAGCATACTATAACTTGTAGCAGTTGTTCGTGTATTCCAAGCCTCCTCAATTTTCTCCATAATGTTGGTCGATCTACCCGATCGAACGCCGTAGAATAGTCTATGAATGCCGCGTAAACGACCTGGGTTTTTCGGGTAATATATTTATCGAAAATAACCTGGATAACTGCAATATTGTCTGTTACCGAATGTTTAGGTCTGAAGCCTGCTTGGAACATAGGTATCAGACCCAACGAGAAGGCCCATTCTTTCAAGCGATCTAGTACCTCTGCTGCAAATACTTTTCCCACAGCGTCCATGAGTGCAATTTGACGATAATTCCCTGCTTGAGTTCTACTTCCCTTCTTGTGAATAGGGATAATAATGCTCCCCTGCCATGATTTTGGTACCCGCCCAGTCTCAAAAATATAATTAAAAAGAGGGTATAACAACTTACTCCATTCCTTCGGGGCGACTTGTAACACCTTAATCGGAATCTGATCCGGGCCAGAGGCACCCGTAGTTCTTGCTTTACGTATATTGAGTTCAACGAAATGGCTGTGGTTTTAGATAGTGGAGTCTTATCTTTTTCTTTGTTCATGACCTCACTATTTTCATATGGTATTATTAAATTTGCTTTGTAGAGATCTGATAGATAAGATTCCCAGTCATTCGGAGGGACCGGTATTGATTGCAATTTCTTTTTTGATCCAGTTATTTTCGCGATTAGAAACCAATATTTGCGTTGGTTATATTTACTTGCAGCTATCTGAATGTCGACCCAATTGCGATCTTGTAGAGCTTTTTTTTGTCTTTGATTCTCACGTCTCAGTTGGTTTTTCAGTTTATTTATTTCCTTCTTCGTAGTTGGCGAAGAATTCTTATATTGGGCGCGTATAAGTTTATTTAACTTTTTCTTTACTTCAGAGTTCTTAGAGGTACGTTTGTTTTTTTCTTCTTTCTTCTTTTTATTACCTCTTGGACCCGTTGTTGCCATTTTTAAAATAAGGTTTTTAAAATCCTTAATTATAAATTCGAAGTTTTCAATAGGATTTTCGGAGAATCTTTTTGCTAAAAGCTGAGAGTGATCAATCATTGTTGTGATTTTATCTAGAGTCGAAGAATTCCAGAAGATGCGTCTCTGTTCGCTGTTTATCATTGTAGTACTTTTGTGATAGATAATATGACTGGCTTGAGAGGAATTAGGTATCCAATCTGTAGTTAAGTGCATTAGTGCATGATCGCTCTCTTGACAAAACTGGTTGAGCAAATACGAAACTGTGTCTATCAGATCCATACTGCTTATAATGCAATCTATAATGGATAAAGTCCCATTACCCCGTCTGGTGTAATTTGCTGGAATGTCCCCCTCAGTATTGCCGTTCAATATTAATCCATTTAGGTTAGTTAACGCCGATGTTAACAATTTGCCTCTTTTGTCTGTAGTATACCCTCAGGAAATTGTGGAATTATAGTTTCCATACCTTCTTCTATGAACAATTTTGCCCATCTGTTAATTTCGGAATTGGAAATTTTGCTATTAAAATCGCCCACGATTAAAAAAGATGAGTGAGGATGATTTTCTGTTATCTGCATGATCTTTTCCATGGTATCTAAAAATGTAATATCATGTTTTTTGCCTGGAGGGGCATATACGTTAAAAAGGAGGATTGCCCGTAGTGGAGCAGTTCTATGTATTTTTGCAAAGATTTGTATACACTGTAAGTTTTCTAATTTCGTATCTACTATTTCCTGTGCCCACAGATGTTCTTCCCTCAGAAAAATGGCCAAACCACCTTTGGCATGTCCTCGTTTGGTAGGAATTGCTGGGATTTCATATACATAATAACCTTTAAGAGTGACAAATGCGGTTTCCCATGTTTCTTGTAGGAACAATATATCTGGCAAGTTACTCGTGGCCATGGACAGTTTATTCTTATTACTGCCTGCGATGTTCCAAGATATGATTTTTAAACCGGTGCTAAACAGTTTGTTGTTGAGTATTAGTATTTTTGTTGCTATTCAGAGTCTCAGAGACCCAAGCCCAAGACTTTATGCTATTACTATTTACAGGTTCCTTAGCAACATTGTACCAAACTGCCCTTTGACCTTTATCTACCAGGATTTTTAGATTTTCATGCCCTATAGAGTGTGTTCCTGAGTACGTGATTTCTTGGTCTTCTGTCATGTCATTATTTCGCTGGTATTTTTTGACATGTGAGTTGGAGATAGCTCGTATTTGGGCGTTATACCAGGTTGGAGTTTTATTAACCTTTGATTCCACTTTTTCCACTACGTCATATCCATGTTTATGTAGTGTCTCTTTCTCGTTAAGTATTATACCGGGAAGAACTGTTGACCAGAATGTTACCGTTGCTAGTTTGATATTGTCTTTTTTAGGGAAGATCACTAGATCGATTTCATTGCTGGTCATTGTGTGTAGAGACCTTATGTGACGTAATAAATTTAAAATCCTTCCTCTGTTAAGTGGAGCTGAATCGGTGGGGAAAAGTTCCTCAAATTGTAGAATTTTAGAAGAGGACTCTTCTCCCTTTTGCTTGTACCTATTATTATCGTCCCTTAAATTTTTATTGCTTTGATCTGGTTGTATAGAAAGTCTAATTGGGACATACTCTTTTGCTGTAGGATCCAAATGTGGCATCATTTCTTCAAGGTTTTTACTAATTACAAGCTTTTCAGCATTTAGAGACTCTGTTATTTCGTCGCATTGTTCCTCTTCAGATTTATATATAGGAACTGATTTTTGAAATTTTAGTTTACGTTTTTTCTTTTTTTTGGATCCTTCTTGCTGGTTTTTTCCTCCTTCTTTTCCCTACTTCTATATTTTTTTCCTGTTTCTTGGTGATCATCATTTCTCCATTTCCTTGGCTTGGTATATTATTAGTATTTATTCTTGTATCCAGAGTATCTGATGCATGTTCATTTGTAAGTTTATTTATTACATTGGCTTTTGTAAATATTGGAAAGTGTTTTGCTTTTTGATGTTTTTCTTTAAATAGTTTTTTCAAAGAGTATATCACTGAGTCATTTAGGTTATCAGAGTTCTGTTTTTGTTGTATTTGGGTATCTGTTGTTTGAGTACCAAAGTCACGTATTCTTTTCTCCTGAGCTTTATTATGGTCTTTTAGAATATCATTTTGCTTAAGTTTAGTTTTAGATAGCGTATTGATTTTCTGTACTGCAGAGGAGTCTTTTTTCTTTTTTTCTTCTACTAAATGTTTTAATATCCCTATTTGAACGTCCAACGTTTGGTCAGAGTTTTCTAGAATGTTTCCCAGAAATGAAAGAACTGATTCCAATATCTCTTGTAACGAAAATAAGGCTTTAGATACAGGTGGGGCTGTGTCGACAGTATTATTGTTATTTTTGAAATTGAAGGGGTCCATCGAAAGATCAAGTAAGGCGATTGGAGGAGATGTTATTGGCTGAATACTATAGTTTGTTCCGGATTCTGCCTTTTGTGTCGCTGAATTTTGTTTGTTGATATTTGAATCATCAAGTAACATTGAGCTCCCTCTGGTTTTTATAGGAGTTGAAGTTATTAGATTGGTCATTTCGTGATCCGAGAGTTGAAGGTCTTTTGGAGCACTGGATAATTTGTTACTTGGGTCCGATTCCAAACGTCCCACTTTGGATTGTGAACTGGGTATCATTGAGGTACTTTCAATTTCCCTAGCGGTGAATGATGAATTGAGAGTCATTTCTTTGCCTAATATGTGTAAATCTTGGTTCTCTTTAGGTGTAAGTGCAGAGAAGTAGGTACTGATTGCTGGCGTATGAGTTATGCGACCTTGTTTTATGGCTTTATCGGAGGATTTCCGTACTGCATTTTCGGTGCCCATTCTTTTCATGTGTATAGTGCGAGATCGCAGTTTTTTAAAACCCATTTATTTTCCGGTAGGCGTTAATATTTGATTTATATTTCTCGAGAATCGCCACAAATTTTATTGAAAATAATGCTGTGTTTAGGGGGTTCTTAGGTTTCCCCAGTATACTTACGAGAGAAGAATTAAGTCTCCTGCAGCTACAGAGATTTCAAAGATAGTGCACAGGGTCAAAGGGGGGGGCTCGTCCCGTCCTCGTTCGTCCACGGACGGCCACAGACGGCCCGCCCTTTGCCCGGGCTTTGCCCGGCGTCCCGCTCGCGTCCCGCGTCGCGGGGATGATGGTGACTTTATATACTAGAGGTTAGTGGGCGTGTCTGAGGGCGGAGCGCCGGGGGAAGAGGAACCAGCTGATCAGCCTGAAGGTTGCTGGTCCTCGCAGTCCCCCGGAGCGCTGAAAGCTGATAGCCCTAGCCTCAACCCGCAAGACTCCAGCTGGGAGCGTGTCACCAGCCCTGCCGAATGCGGGGCTCGCTCACACCAGCGAGTCCTCGTCAAGGGGAGGCCAGGGGAGACAGGCGGATCAAAGAGCAGTAAACTCCAGCAAGGAAACAAGTAAGCAGCTCTGTGAACAACAGTGAGTGGCACCCGCGGAGCGGGTGTCACGAAAGTTAATCCGGAGGTTGGTGGGCGTGTCTGAGGGCGGAGCGCCGGGGGAAGAGGAACCAGCTGATCAGCCTGAAGGTTGCTGGTCCTCGCAGTCCCCCGGAGCGCTGAAAGCTGATAGCCCTAGCCTCAACCCGCAAGACTCCAGCTGGGAGCGTGTCACCAGCCCTGCCGAATGCGGGGCTCGCTCACACCAGCGAGTCCTCGTCAAGGGGAGGCCAGGGGAGACAGGCGGATCAAAGAGCAGTAAACTCCAGCAAGGAAACAAGTAAGCAGCTCTGTGAACAACAGTGAGTGGCACCCGCGGAGCGGGTGTCACGAAAGTTAATCCGGAGGTTGGTGGGCGTGTCTGAGGGCGGAGCGCCGGGGGAAGAGGAACCAGCTGATCAGCCTGAAGGTTGCTGGTCCTCGCAGTCCCCCGGAGCGCTGAAAGCTGATAGCCCTAGCCTCAACCCGCAAGACTCCAGCTGGGAGCGTGTCACCAGCCCTGCGAATGCGGGGCTCGCTCACACCAGCGAGTCCTCGTCAAGGGGAGGCCAGGGGAGACAGGCGGATCAAAGAGCAGTAAACTCCAGCAAGGAAACAAGTAAGCAGCTCTGTGAACAACAGTGAGTGGCACCCGCGGAGCGGGTGTCACGAAAGTTAATCCGGAGGTTGGTGGGCGTGTCTGAGGGCGGAGCGCCGGGGGAAGAGGAACCAGCTGATCAGCCTGAAGGTTGCTGGTCCTCGCAGTCCCCCGGAGCGCTGAAAGCTGATAGCCCTAGCCTCAACCCGCAAGACTCCAGCTGGGAGCGTGTCACCAGCCCTGCCGAATGCGGGGCTCGCTCACACCAGCGAGTCCTCGTCAAGGGGAGGCCAGGGGAGACAGGCGGATCAAAGAGCAGTAAACTCCAGCAAGGAAACAAGTAAGCAGCTCTGTGAACAACAGTGAGTGGCACCCGCGGAGCGGGTGTCACGAAAGTTAATCCGGAGGTTGGTGGGCGTGTCTGAGGGCGGAGCGCCGGGGGAAGAGGAACCAGCTGATCAGCCTGAAGGTTGCTGGTCCTCGCAGTCCCCCGGAGCGCTGAAAGCTGATAGCCCTAGCCTCAACCCGCAAGACTCCAGCTGGGAGCGTGTCACCAGCCCTGCCGAATGCGGGGCTCGCTCACACCAGCGAGTCCTCGTCAAGGGGAGGCCAGGGGAGACAGGCGGATCAAAGAGCAGTAAACTCCAGCAAGGAAACAAGTAAGCATCTCTGTGAACAACAGTGAGTGGCACCCGCGGAGCGGGTGTCACGAAAGTTAATCCGGAGGTTGGTGGGCGTGTCTGAGGGCGGAGCGCCGGGGGAAGAGGAACCAGCTGATCAGCCTGAAGGTTGCTGGTCCTCGCAGTCCCCCGGAGCGCTGAAAGCTGATAGCCCTAGCCTCAACCCGCAAGACTCCAGCTGGGAGCGTGTCACCAGCCCTGCCGAATGCGGGGCTCGCTCACACCAGCGAGTCCTCGTCAAGGGGAGGCCAGGGGAGACAGGCAGATCAAAGAGCAGTAAACTCCAGCAAGGAAACAAGTAAGCAGCTCTGTGAACAACAGTGAGGTTCTGTAACTCTCGAGTCTGACTCCATTTTGTTCTGTGCCACCATTTTGTGTTGCCCTCACGTAGGCCTGTAAAGGTAACCTGGCGAACAAAGTGGCCTGGCCTTCTTAGTTCATGTATACATTAACTAGGTTTCTTTTTGACTCAGAAATGAACTGTAAGAAACTGACCTCTTCACTTGAAACTGACCTCGCAAAGCCAATTTCCCTGATCGATCTTTATCTGAGATTGCCAATCAATGTTCAGGACATCGTTAACTTTTTAGTTTCCTTGCACGTGCTTTATCTTGTTCAGCATCTGTTACTGTTTCTTTTTTTATGTTTCTTCATTGCATGGGTTATGCTTTCAATTATAGGTTTGTCCGGCTTGTGGAGATTGAATTTGGGACATTCCTAATAATTAACTTTTGGGTTGGGAAACTGTAAATTGAGTTTTTGCTATGTAATACTTTGTTTGAAAATGTATCTTATTGGCTAGAATTTTGTGCAGTGGGTGTACATTTATATTGCGAATATTGGGTATAAAAGGAGACGTCTCGCCTTAGTAAAATGAGCAGTCTCCTGAGAATTTACACCGTGATGTATTTCTAGGATCACTGTTACTAGCTGCAGCTAATAAACTTGGGCTCTAACGCCATCCAGAAGTATTCCGTGTCTTTGGATACCAAGACAGGTGAACTCGAAGATCTTAGGCGTGCCCCTGGCGCCGCTGGATTAAACCCCGGTTCTTCAACTGGCGCCCAACGTGGGGCGACTTCAGCGGTACTGGTCCAAGCCCGAAGATTGTGAGGAGCCCCTGAGGAAAATCTGGAGGACGGCCGCCACTTCATTGACCCCTGCATGTCGACGTGGACCGAAGGTTTTGTCTGCAAGGCTTCCCCTTTCCGATGTCTGTGAGGGACTGCTGCCCTGACTGTCGCCCTGTCTTGGACCATCTTGTGATGATTTATAAGGCGAGACGTTAGACGGTTTTCTGGTGGCGTGACAGACATTTTGGTTAAGTATAAGTGGGTCACTCCCACAACTTTGTTTTGTTTCTTGGTTTGGATTCGGCCATTGCAATAGTCGAAGCCGAGGGGTTCGTATTTTTACGAGTGTATCATTTTTGATAACCCCTTGAAGTTTGAAGCAAGACTAGCGAGCTAAAGATGCCTGGTTTTAGCAAAATTAGGAAATGGTTTTGTTGTAGTTGTAGTAAGGATTCCCGATCGGAGGACTCGTGTCCGATACCTCCGGTTGGAACTCCAACCTATGAGCTCTATTCAAAGCATGGTGTGGGTCACATTACCTACAATGAAGTATGGGTTTGTTACACAAGCAAAGATGGTGTTTTACGATGGCCCCAACATGGTAGTTTTGAATCAGATGTTTTAGATAACCTAGAAGTTGTGCTATTTAAGAAGAAAGCCCGGTCGGCGATGTTTGACTCTTTCCGCCTTTGGCGTAAGGAAGCCAAACAGCGAGAAATTAAGCAAGCTAAGAGAGATAGGAAGGAAAGGAATATGTCGGTAATGCAAGCTGCTAGGCAGTTTAAGGAAGATGAAGAAGATCGTGCGATTGAAGTGTCAGATAGACAACATTGCATGGCCATTGACAAATGTTATCTGGCTTTGCCACCTCCCCTTTCAAATGTGACTGAAGACCCTGAAAAGGATCCTTTGATGTCACATTTACTGAGATTACCAGCCCCTTATGTGCAGGGTGCTACTGCACCTCCGTTACCTCCAGTTGTTGCACCCCTTGTTGTTGTTCAACCCCCTGTTGTTGTTCCGCCACCTGTTGCTTCACAGGTGGTTCTTCCTTCCGCGGCGTAGCCCCCTCCAGGACCGCCAGCTTTGTCACCAGCCTTGACTTAAACTCCTTTGCCTTACACTCCTTTATCTTCGACTTCTCTTATTTCTGTCCCTACGTCTCTCTTGCCTCAAAACACTTTGTCTCCTGTCCTCATGTCAACTTCTTCTCCTTCTGCTCGGCAACTAATGACTGAGACTGTCACTAGTCTTTTGTCTCCTCTCTTTGGGTCAGTAAATATGACCCTGTTTCTGAATGTAAGCAGAGACGTAGTCAGCTTCCTGGTCCCGAAGAGCGGGCAGTGTTAGATCTCCTTGCTCGTAGATGGGTTTCGAATGCCTCCAAGTACGGTCCACAAGTGGTTATGGATATCTTCCTACAGTGGGAGGCACCAAAACAAAGGTATGTTTTTGATGTCATGTGTACCTTCCTTCGTCAGGAGTGGAAAGATAATGAGTTGGGTTCAATTCCATTGGAATTGATTAATGTTCAGTCTGAATTTGCTAAAGGAACGATAGTGGGTTCCGATGTTGAGGAAGCGGTAGAGACACTACTCACTTTTAGGTCTAGACTTCCACCTCAGTCATTGTTCGAACCTGACCCTTCTGTTAGGAGAAAAGTGAAGCAGTATCCTATGAGAGAGGTTCCCCCTGTATGGAGAGAAGAAGTTTTGGCTGATGCCGCTCATGGTATTGCGGCTGCACCGGCTCATTTTCAGCGAGTGTGGGTGCATGTCCCTTGGAAGAGAGCAGAGGTCCTGGCTCTTAAGCAGACCTTGCCTGACCCCCGTAAAAATCCTGCTGGTTATTACAAGGAGTTGTCTCAGACAGTTGATGCATGTGTTATGAATTTAGCTGACATAGATATGTTGATGGGTAATGTAGTTCCTTAACCCTTGTGGGCGAAGATCCGTCATGAGGATCACGCGCCAGAGTTAGGAGATACAAGGGTTAATATTACTGCTGCAGATGGTCGGCAGGTAGGAGGTGCCAAACCTGAACCCTTAGTTGCAGAACTACCTGGTTGGATTATTAATTTAATGAAAACTATGATGCCTCCTTTGCGGGTGAATTGGGACAAGTTAGCAGCATGCAAACAAAAGAAAGATGAGAGTGTGTCTGATTTCTTCACTAGGTTCGAGGAAACATTCATTGATCATAGTGGTCAGGACATGAGTACAGAAGGTGGTCAGAGGTTGTTTGTAGATAAGTTTGTTTTTACTTTACTTCCTGAACTTTCTAATAAGTTAAAGGACTCTGAGAGTTCATGGGCTGTTTCTTCTTCGGCCCAGATATTGGCTACTGCACAATACTACGAGAATAGAGATAAAGATGAGAAGGATAAAGTAGAGAAGAAGACTAGAGAATTAAAAACGAAAGTTCTTCTGCAGCAGGCTTATCAGCCTCGCCCTAATCAGCGTCAGTTTCAGCAACCCCCACAGTTTCAGAAACTGTTGCAGAAGCCTGAGTCTTTTGCTTCGCGACTCCCGCTAGGCCCTAATCAGTGTGCTTATTGTAAAGAGGAAGGTCACTTCAAGAATAGTTGCCCGATCTTGCTACAGCGTGCGAATGGTATGTCTGGTCTGAGAGGTCGCGGTGGTTTCCAACAACTACCTAGGGGTAGGGGACGTGGTACGTTTCCCCAGAATGAACGTTCCTTTTCCCCTCAGAATTATAGAAATAATTTTGATCAACAGAATGTTCTAACCGTTCAGTCTGCTCAGTACTACACTGATGATTCTTATGTTGGAAGTGAGAGTGCTGGTTTTAATGATAGTTAGGACAGCCATGGACAAAGGGAGGGAGTAGTGTCAGTTCTAGTAGACCAGAGTGGACCTTATGTTGAAGTGATTACATCAGGTGTGGCAGAACCTTTTCTTTTGGATACTGGTGCAGCAAAGAGTTCTATCATGCACTCTAAACTCCCTGGCGCACCCTTGTCTGGCTTGACTAATGTTTTGGTAGGATTTTCAGGCGCCCCAGTTCATAACCCGGTTTCTTGTCCTTTGCCCCTTTCTATTGGTCCTTGTGAATTGGAGGCTCCCCTTATTCTAACGACTGGCTGTGGCGAGAATTTGTTGAGTTTGGACTTATTGAAAAGATTGCATGCGACATTACATTGTTCTCCTTTGGGAGTACATCTTACAGTGGGTAAGAAAGTGATTTCCCCGATGTATCTGTCTAAGGATCACCTTCCACTGGAACTGCGTTCTCTTCCTGATACACTTTGGGCTACAGGTCCAAATGATGTTGGTCTCTTGCAGATTCCACCTTACGTTGTTACCCTTAAGTCGAATGCTAAATTACCTCGCATTCCTCAGTACAAAATTTCCAGTGATGGCGAAAGAGCTCTTTCAGCGATTATCTATGATTTGGTTGAGAAAGGTGTGGTTGAAGAAACGAGAGGCAATGTGTGTAATAGTCCTGTTCTGCCTGTCCTTAAGCGTACTGACTCTTCTCAGCCACCTGTGTATCGGTTTGTGATTGACCTTCGAGAGGTCAATTAGATTGTTGTGCCACAGTTTCCTGTTGTTCCAGACATTACTGCTTTATTGATTATGATCCCTGCCTCAGCTGCTTGGTTTTCTGTTATTGATCTGAAGAACGCTTTCTTCAGTATTCCGATTGTTGAGGAAAGTAGGGATATTTTTGGCTTCTCTTTAGGAGGTCGCAGTTTCCGGTTTAAACGCGCTCCTCAAGGTTATTGTGAGAGTCCCTCCATTTATAGTCAGGCTTTGAAAACTCAGCTTGATACTTTTGCATTGCCTTCTGGTGCTACTCTTATCCAGTATGTTGATGATCTGTTGGTTGCTGCTGATGATGAAGGGATTTGTAAAGAAGTTACTCTTTCTTTGTTGCGACACCTGTCTGACCTTCATCATAAAGTGTCACCTTCGAAGTTTCAGTATCGCCGACAAGAAGTGACCTACTTAGCTCATCTCTTGTCGAAGGAGGGAAGACGATTGACCCCAGAGCGTATTCAAGCGATTGCCCAAATGACTGTGCCATGCACACAGAGAGTGGTGCGTGCCTTCTTAGGTATCACCTCATATTGTAGACAGTGGATTCCAAATTTTTCTTTGTTAGCGAAACCTTTGCTGGCACTTACTCTTAAGGACACACCACACCCTCTTCCTTGGTCTGACGAATGTCAGAAGAGTTTTTCTGAATTGCGTGATGCATTGTGTTCTGCTCCGGTGTTGGGTACCCCCGACTATAGTAAACCTTTTACACTTTATGTACACAAGAGAGAAGGTTGTGCGTTGTCAGTGTTGACGCAACAATTTGGAGACAAGCAGCGCCCATGTGCGTATTTTTCAGCCACTTTAGATCCGGTAGCTAGGGCATTGCCTAGTTGTCTAAGAGCTACAGCGGCAGCGGCTGTTTCTATCCGACAGTCTGCTGGTTTGGTATTGGATAATACATTGATTGTGATGGTTCCACATGCAGTGGATACCCTATTGAACAGAACAAAGACTCAACATCTTACCAGTGCACGTTTGTCAGGTTATGAGTTGACGCTTTTTGCTAGTCATGTGCACATCAAGCGGTGCAACACATTGAATCCAGCTACATTGTTGCCAATTTTTGAAGAGACAGATGCTCAGAACCAGCATGACTGTTTTCTCCGGACAGAGGAGGAAACGAAGGGTAGAGTTGATCTCAAAGATACTCCTCTTTCGAATCCTGATGGTATCCTATGGGTAGATGGTTCATGATTTAAGCTTCCGAATGGAGCGACGACTGCAGCATTTGCTGTCACAACTTTGCACACGAATGTTGAAACAGCACGTATTGCACAGAATTCAGCACAGGCAGCGGAGTTGATAGCATTGACTAGAGCGTGTGTGTTGTAAAAAGGAAAGAGAGTGAATGTTTTTACTGATAGCCAATATGCATTTGGCGTGGCTCACAGCTTTGGTCGTTTGTGGAAAGAGAGGGGATTTCTTACTTCCCATGGTACGAAAATTCAGCATGGACAATTAGTGAGTGAACTTCTTGAATCACTTACTTTGCCGACCCAAATTGCGATAGTAAAGTGTAGTGCGCATAAGAAGGTTACGGATGATGTGGGTGGAGGGAATGCGTTTGCAGATGAAGTAGCGAGAGAAACAGCGAAAGATGTGACGAGTCGGATGTATGTTGCAGGTCCTGCCAGATGGGTTGTGGAAGGAGGAATGTGTGAAGATACAACAGAAAGTGTGAAGATGATTCAGGCAGAAGCTACTGAGAAAGAATTGAGTATGTGGAGAGAGAGTACGGGAATGTTGGATTCAACAGGCTGTTGGGTTGAGTTGTCAGAGCACCGGAGATGGTTGTTGCCGGATGCATATGTGCTCCCGGTGGTTACTATGGCTCATGGGCTGGCTCATATTTGTTCAAAAGGGATATGTAAGTTGTTGGTTCCGGTATGGCAGAATGGTGGAATTCCTAAGTGTGCTGAGAATTTGGTTAAACACTGCATGATTTCCTTGTTGCATAATCCTGGAAAGGGAACCCCAACTCCAGCAGGTCATTTTGCTCCTCCAACGTATCCGTTCGAGATGCTGCAGATAGACTACATTCATATGGAAAGATGCAATAACTTGAAGTATGTCCTTGTGGTTGTTTGTGCCTTTCCAGATGGATAGAGGCCTACCCCCTAAAGGATAATACTGCCTTGTCTACAGCCAAGGTTTTGCTCAAATAATTTTTTCCCAGATATGGCTTGCCGAGGATGGTATGGAGTGATAATGGAAGTGAATTTGTGGGTCAGATTATGAAGAAAGTATGTGCGGGTCTGGGTATTAAATAAAATTTAACGCTGCAAATCACCCCCAGTCAGCAGGCCTGGTTGAGTGCTATAACGGCCTTCTGAAGCTGAAGTTGGCCAAGGTGCAAGCGAGCTCTGGTCTTACATGGCCCGATGCCTTACCATTGGCACTTTTGTCCACGAGGACGACAGTACATTCTCGCGTGGGACTTAGCCCATACAAGATTGTTTTTGGACGCCCGGCGAATGTCTGGGGTGTGCCGAGGCCTAAGAAGTACAGTGATATCGAGTACCCTATGTTGGTTAACTACTTACATGATTTGACTGCTAAATTGAGTGTTCTTCACGAACAGGTCCATGACACTTTGCCTTCAGTTTCTGTAGACGCAGGCCACACAATTCAACCTGGCGACTGGATTCTAACCAGGAATTTCCTGGGGTCAAAGAACTTGCAACCAAGATGGACCGGTCCATACCAAGTCCTGTTATCAACTCGGACTGCTATTAAGGTTTTCGGCAAGAAAAACTGGGTACATGGTACCCATTGCAAGAAGATACCTTTGCCCTTACCGTACGATAAGTGGGTCCGGGAAGGTGTTGCCGATTCCGAGAGTAAAAGGGTTCCAAGATTTGTACCTTTTAGCGATGCACATCTGGAATGGACTCAGTCAGAACGTGCGGATAATGAAGTCTTGCAAGAAGCTGTACCGCCGTGTTTGAGATTTGATACTACGCATCCAGAGACACTCTTTCAGGATCAAACTGTGCCTGGTAAAGAACGATACAACTTAAGGTCTAAAAAGGATAAATAAAATGTGAATTTTTTTGTGAATTACACTCTTTCAGACAAGAGACTATTTTTCTTTTTCTTTTTTGAGCCATCATCCGGGTTCAGCTGCAGGGTCGCGGTATAAGACTTAAGGGGTGGCCCACGTATTGACGAAAGGTCTGCGGTTCTAGGGACTTCTAGGACGCCTGGACGCACACTTGAGTGAAGAAGGAAAATTGCCGCGAGCAGCACGTTAGAGGATGGAGTCTGTTGTAACTGAAAGAGATGTTGAGAGAATAGATCTTAAGACAAGATTTTGTACATTGATATGTAGCAAATGTGTTATAATATTGTGTTTTTTGATGTTTTTAAGTATCACATTAGCTTGTGTGAGTTGGATTATCTATGTTACACAACAGACCTCTGCACCCACCTCCCAACCTTTGCTTTCTTTCACTACTGTTTCTTTGCATCAGTTTTATACGTTGCCTGAACATGACCAAACAAGGAGATCAGAATTTGTCAACAACTCGTTCATACAGTTGTTGCATCAGCATCAGTTAGTAGTAAATACCACTAATTGTTGGGTTTGTGGTCTTATGCCTCATACGACAGATAAAGGTATGCCATATTTGGTTTTGCCTTTTTCTTTTAATGGGTCTGTGTGGGCTTTACAGACCATGTTTATCTATGCAAATGAGGTACGTTCCCTTAAAGATAACTCCAGCAATAGTGCCTTAATAAGGAGAATAGTAGCTATGATCCGAGATATTGATGCATATAATACTATCCCTAAGGATGAGGTGCAGGATTATGTTGGTTGGAACGTGACTGGATGTAGTACCAGCTTGACAGGGAAGGAGAGACAAAAAATGTCTCCCCCTATTTGGATTGTACCCCACCGAGGCCATTTTTGTTTGCAAGGTACTGGTCGGAATCCCAAAGCTCAGCTAGGTAAGAGTGTGTGTGCTCAAACCTATGTCTATTCATCCCGGACTTCTCCACCGTTTGTGCCAGCTAAAGGCACATATTTTGTTTGTCATGACAGAGCCTACACATGGTTGCCACCTGATTTTTCAGGAACATGTTATGTGGCGTTTTTGCTTCCCCCTACATACACTACTGCTTCAGACTATCATAGAACGAGATATGGTAGAGGTGTCTTCAATCAGGAAGATACTGCAGCACATGAAGTAGGAGATTTCTTCAAGGGCTTCCTGCCCTTTTGGGGTCCTATGATCAATAGTAGGCATATTCAACAGCTTGCCGCGTTGTTGAAGCTACTATTAATGAGACAGCAGGTGCTCTTAGTAATGCTACAGCTGAGCTTCAAGCGGACCACCTTATGACTTTGCAGAATCGTATGGTATTAGACATCATACTTGCAGATCGAGGAGGAGTATGTAAATTGATTGGATCCAGTTGCTGTGTTTACATACCAGATAATGCCCCTACAGTATACCAAGCCATCTCTAGGTTGCATAAGATCTCTGAGTCTATCCATGTAGACGAAGGAGACTGGTCATTGACGGGATGGTTTTGGGGACTGCTGTCTAAGTGGGGATGGAAGATTCTGACATTCTTTGGTATGGTTTTAGCCATCCTTTTCTCTTGTTGTCTTTGCATCCAGTGTGGTCCCGCCATTTGTAGTCTTTGTGCTACTATGTGTGTTCGGATATCTGTCCCGAGAGAAATAGAGAATAATAAAATGATGCTACAGCAACACTTTGATGACCTAATGAATATTGATATAGACCTAGATTCAGATTAACATGAGTCTTAGGTTATTGCCTACGTAATGGCAAAAGGAGGGTCTGAGGTTCTGTAATTCTCGAGTCTGACTCCATTTTGTTTTGTGCCACCATTTTGTGTTGCCCTCACGTAGGCCTGTAAAGGTAACCTGGCGAACGAAGTGGCCTGGCCTTCTTAGTTCATGTATACATTAACTAGGTTTCTTTTTGACTCTGAAATGAACTGTAAGAAACTGACCTCTTCACCTGACACTGACCTCGCAAAGCCAATTTCCCTGATCGATCTTTATCTGAGATTGCCAATCAATGTTCAGGACATCGTTAACTTTTTAGTTTCCTTGCACGTACTTTATCTTGTTCAGCATCTGTTACTGTTTCTTTTTTTATGTTTCTTCATTACATGGGTTATGCTTTCAATTATAGGTTTGTCCGGCTTGTGGAGATTGAATTTGGGACATTCCTAATAATTAACTTTTGAGTTGGGAAACTGTAAATTGAGTTTTTGCTATGTGATACTTTGTTTGAAAATGTATCTTATTGGCTAGAATTTTGTGCAGTGGGTGTACATTTATAATGTGAATATTGGGTATAAAAGGAGACGTCTCGCCTTAGTAAAATGAGCAGTCTCCTGAGAATTTACACCGTGATGTATTTCTAGGATCACTGTTACTAGCTGCAGCTAATAAACTTGGTCTCTGACACCATCCAGAAGTATTCCGTGTCTTTAAATACCAAGACAGGTGAACTCGAAGATCTTAGGCGTGCCCCTGACGCCGCTGGGTTAAACCCCGGTTCTTCAAATTTGTGAAAGAAAGAGTGCCAGGTCCTGAAGTCTGCTCAGAAGCCAGAGGCTGGTGCAATTAAATGCTGGTGCACCAAATGCCAAGGCTGCTAGTCTTTAATCCATTACCAGAAACTTCCTGCTACATTTTCTCACTCTTGCAGGTTCCTGCTTTCTCCCATTGTGATGGCGTTGCCGTCTTTCTCTTCATCCGTCTTCCTGATTTGTGGTGTAACTATCCGATGTAGGGAAATAAGTGCTGACCCGCAAAAATAAATGCAGGAACCCCACTGGAAACCACTGGCTCAAATTGAGCACTGAAAAGGACAACAAATCCAGGGAAGAGGGAACAAATTGGCTGTAAATCTAGATGAACAGGAACCAGAGTGCAGCAAACCTAGGAAGGAGGGAACAAATTGACAGTAAATGCAGATGGAAATGAATCAAAGGACAGCACATCAAGAAGAAAGGGAACAAAAAGGACCATATATTCAGGAAAAGGAGAAAGCAGAAAGCACCTCAAATCCAGGGTAGAGGGAATACAAGACAACAAAATCAACAGAAATGGCAGAATGGTCATTTTAACTTATTTTCCACTTAAAGTTAAAAATCTAATTCACTGAAGGTAGGTTTTGGATAACTTTAATGGAAGGGGAACTTCACAAAAGTATACTTTGTGCTTCCTGAGAGTAAACAGTATTAGAACTTGTGTGTCTCTCAGTCCGGCTCCAAAGGTGCAATGCACTTCCTTGGCTGACTTGCTAATGGGCCTCCTCCTGAAAGGAAATGTCTTGGCTTCTGGCAGCAGAAAGACAGGGATGTTGCCAACAAGTAGTTACTTAGCATAGATTACCCATCTAGGAGGAGGAACACGGTTACCTGGCAGAACAAACAACCGCTTTCTTGGAAATCCCAAACAAACTGCCAGGAACTGCAACCTTTAATTCCCAGCGCCGTCCTAGACTTTCTGTCTCTATCTCCAGCAAGCCAGGTCTAGCACTGACTGAGGGAAGGACACCTCAAATCCATATGCGAGTGGCTAGGTGAAAGGCCAGAGCTATTGCAGGTGGAAGATGGATGATACCATCTCAATTAAGGGTACTCTGAAGGTTGTCAGTAAACTGAGAGATAAAATGATGAAAAAGGACATTCAAATTCTTCGAGTAACCTGTCAGGATTGGGTGCGGGGAATTTTCCAGTCACTGGCTAGTGCACAGGAAAGGACTGTCACCTCAACACCGCCTCTTCGAAAACTTTCTGCACCTGAGAAGAAATAACTGGAAGATAAGAAACATCTGCCCAACTGCTAGGGAAAGAAGACTGAAGAGCTCCTGCTGGCACCCAGAGAATGGAATTGATCTCCAGATTTGAAGTAGTTGACCTTGTGTTGATGCTACAGGGACAAAAATGGAAAAAAAGCTCCATGTTCTGAAGAAGATCCAGTGACCACTTGGAACTGAACACTAGCAGAGCCCTGGCTGAAGAAACAAATGATGCCTGGAAGTATGTCTGGAGGACCCGATGATTGTTGGAAAGACCAGGAGGGACTTTACCCAAATCAAGAAGCCTTTGGGACTGTTGCTTGTAGCATGAAGCAGGGGAACATGGGCCTGCATCTCTTGGAACTGTGACCGAAGCGCACCCCAGAAAAGCACTTGGGAGATTACAAGCATTAAAGAATACCCGTGAGGAAAATGACTGACTCTGCCCCTGACCTCCAGTCTCTGTGGAAAGAGAAGTTTGCTTTTAATTTTTCCCTGCTTTAGTTTCTGGAGCAAGAGCAGCCACTGGTGACCATTTTTTTAGGTAATGCATATAGAATGAAAGTGACCTTTAGGGCATCATTGTTCCTATGAGCATTCTTTTTTACATTTTGACTCAAAATTTTGGAGACACATGTCGGGTTTCCCCTACCACGTTTTTAATATTTTTTGGGTCTTTTTGCTTGCTAAAGTATTTTTTACATTTCTACATTGGTCTTTGAATTTTATTGTGTTTTGTTCTAAAATGTAATGTTGCCTTTGACTATTTAAACTGAACACACATTTCTCTGGGGAATTGCCTGCTACCTATGGCATTGCTAACCAGGGTCTGCTTTACCATGCTGCGACCAGTTCATCCGCACCTTGCGCTGAGCTGAAGGATGCTGTGTTTAGAAATAACCTATGGGGTTAAAAGGACCTTTTGCAGAGTTCCTCTTGTATGCCCAGCAGTTTTCAGGCAACAATAAAATTGTCAAAAAACTCTTGTGATTAATGTTACTGCTGGAGAGAGATCTGAGTGGTCTAGTGGCAGTTTTGACTCCTCATAAAAGAAAGCAGCAGGTTGAAATGCCTGCTGCAAAGAAGGTGTAAGCGTCAGATCACATAAATATATTTTATGTGGATAGCGCAGTGGGTTACTGCTGTTTTCACAGATATCCTTTTGTTATTTGCAGGTACACAGAAATAGAAAGAGGCAACGGACTATCCAGGCTGCACCTCATTTATTCATCACTCATAGTATAGATGACCTGTGCATAAGTCCTCCGTCACCTGTCACCCTTCAGTGCCACTGTTTAACAGATTCCAAAATTGCTTTAACCACTTGGATGCTAAGTCATGCCCAACATCTCCATGTAATTTCCATTGAAATCAATGGAAACTCCATGACGAGTTACCCTTGTCATTAGCACTGAATGGGTTAAGCATGGAAGTGCACCAGGAAAACAAATCCAGTCTCATAAGTTTTATACGGAGATTATTTATTTTATCAGTCTTCAAAATTCTTTTGAAAACAAGTGCAATCCAGCCAAAGCGTTTCCTTCCAAACAAACAACACTTCTAGAACTTCGTCAGGGCTGCAACAAATCACATAGAACATATAAAAATTCAACATACAATACCACACATTGTATACAACATTGACAAAAGACTACATTGAAAATCAAATATACCAACTTAAATATATAAATCAACATGTACATTTGACCAACTCTATTAGGCACATGTTGCCATGAACCATTACATAGGAAGGCACATAGCAAAAAAACAAACAAAAAACATTTCTATTACTTTGAAAAAAGCAAGACATGCACATTTAAAAACATACACTCATGTGGAATAAAGATAACGCCACGTGTAAATACAAAGAGTGAATTTGAGAAAATTCACACCATGTCCCATGGTTTGAACTAAAGGTTACCACATCATACGCAAATTTCTTTTCAGAACTACCAAGTGATTAATCTAATGTTGGAAAACAATAATAAAGAAAGGAAAGAAAAAGAAAGGAAAATAGAAAAAAGAATGAATGGGAACCACGGAAAACCATGTTTACGCCATATATTACTGGGTCAAATTACACCACCAACTGTGATAAATCACTACCAGTGTCTGTAATTTACAAGAACTCTCACCTTTATATTTTAATAGGTTAATATCTCCAATAGTCCAGCATAAGAGGCTAGTTTGGAAGGGCATTCATAAGTCCTATGAATGCCACCTAGTACATGGAATACAAACGTGTTGTTGGCAATGCGAGGGTCGACAACGGTGTTGACTATGTCCCACAACTTCAGTTCACCCTAATTGAGCTAAAAAATAGGTCTGAACCATAGTTATACTTAATAGACTTCTAGGGCATGAATACCCTAATAATTTGAACATGAAAATCACGTACGAGCAGCATAATGTTATGTTTAGGAAAATACCACCCCTCGCCATAGTCTAAAGCATGTCAGTCGATGCCAACGCATCCTTAAAAGACCTGTATGCTGGAAAAATATATACAGCACTTCATCGGTCGAACACATGGTAATCCCTTTATATCGATACTTATAGCTCAAGGTGCCTTAGAGGTAATAACCATAATATCAATATCTTCTTCATTTGTGAGTGCATCACATGAGAAGGCTCACTTATCATGGTAAGCTTTCATCAATGGTGTATATAATGTGTGGTATTGTTTGTTGAATTTTGATATGTTCTATGTGCTTTGTTACAGCCCTGATGAAGTTCCAGGAGTGTTTTTTGGTTGGAACGAAACACGTTGGCTGGATTGCACTTCTTTTAAAAAGAATTTTGAAGTCTGATAAAATAAAGGATCTCTGTATGAAACTTATGAGACTGGATTTGTTTCCTTGGTGCACCTCCTTGCTTGTGACATCCTTTTGTTACTTGCAGTTAATACATTTCAGTGACCTATGAACTGTCGTTAAAGAGCTGCATGCAAACTGCATGGTATAGGTTAGAATGTCATGTTTTTTCCTAGTCTTTTATTATCCTAATGTTGCAAAAATTGGGTTGTTTGGCTAAAAATATGTTTTTATTAGTAAAGCCAACCCCAGTTATTCTAGTGCATTTTAAAGAAGTGTGTTCTTCTCCAGACGAAACACTCTTAAAATATACTGCCTACTAATACTGATGACTCTTAATTCCTGCAGCTCATAATCCTCATTTTTTATGGAACATTTCCTATAGACTGATTTACACATGTATGATTAACTGTCTCTGTATAATGTGTGTGATGTAGAGTGCTCCGACACTCTGCACTGGTGTGAGTAGAGCTATAAAACAAGTGAAATGCTTGTGAGAAAGGGGTTATGAGAGATGTGGGGAACTGTTGGAGGGTGGTAGTGAGGGAATCCGTAGAGAAGGAAGCCATTGGGTGGAACACTAAAAAAGGTTGTTGCACCGGGCATCGCCAGCACTACGGCTGGCCATGTTGCTTCCATTTGTTGAGCAGGGATTCTTTTAGAACCGTGTTGTGACCCAACCAGATTGTGTATAATAAGTTGGGAGGGGTAACCTACTTCCAAATTAATAGCCCAATGTCTGAGAAAGCAATTATATGTTACTGGGATAAAATCATGCCATATAGGTTCTTATGATTCAAAAAGGGGGGTGGTGATGGACAGAGTATCTGAATTAAGCAGAACACTCCTACCCAGTCAAAAGATCAGGGCTTGATCCATCACCGTTTTTTAGCTCACTGCACCATCCCAGTTCAGAACCTGGCTACATGCAAATTAGTCTGACCCTGGCCCAGTGCATCATGGGAACAGGGCAGACCAAACTACCAAGCCACTTCTTTACTGGAAAGGAAACAAGCTTCCGGGGACCGGTTTCTGGCATTACAGCCGTCTTCGGCCCGGCTTGCTTGAATAATTCAGACACTCTGTTCATCATCACCCCCTTTTCTGAATCGTTTTTGGCCACTATAGGTGTGGCAGGGTATACTCAGACATGAGTCCCTTGCTCACTGCTCCATCAGGATTCAAGCAAGCCGGGCCGACGAAGGCTGAAATGCCAGAAACCGGTCCCCGGAAGCTTGTCTCCTTTCTGGTGAAGAATTGGCTTGGTAGTTTGGTCTGCCCTGTTCCCATGATGCACTGGGCCAGGGACAGACTAATTTGCATATAGCCAGGTTCTGAGCTGGGATGGGGCAGTGAGCTAAATAACGGTGATGGATCAAGCCCTGATCTTTGGACTGGGTAAGAGTGGTCTGCTTAATTCAGACACTCTGTTCATCACCACCCCCTTTTCTGAATCGTTTTTGGCCACTATAGGTGTGGCAGGGTATACTCAGACATGAGTCCCTTGCTCACTGCTCCATCAGGATTCAAGCAAGCCGGGCCGACGAAGGCTGAAATGCCAGAAACCGGTCCCCGGAAGCTTGTCTCCTTTCTGGTGAAGAATTGGCTTGGTAGTTTGGTCTGCCCTGTTCCCATGATGCACTGGGCCAGGGACAGACTAATTTGCATATAGCCAAGTTCTGAGCTGGGATGGGGCAGTGAGCTAAATAACGGTGATGGATCAAGCCCTGATCTTTGGACTGGGTAAGAGTGGTCTGCTTAATTCAGACACTCTGTTCATCACCACCCCCTTTTCTGAATCATATAGGTTCTTATAGCACCCCACAATAAAGTGCAATGCTAAAAATCTCACAATACCACCCACGGATAACATTTCATGATAGTGTTGATGCATAACACTTTAGATTGCACTGCCAGAACAATATCCCACACTACAGTGCCAGGAGATCAACTCATCAGACACGCCCAACATTGCATGTCAGGATTGAACGCCATGAGAGCATTCCAAATTACAATGCCCCAAAACACAGCATCAAAATATCCTTTGATGATATAGTGCTAGGATAACGTACCAGAATACAGTGCCATGGTAGCATCCCAGGATACAGGGACAGAAAAGCATGCACAATACAGTGCGTATCTGATGAGTTTTTCAACTTTTTACAGTATAGCTCCCACTGCAGTAAAATATTTTTTAACTGATGCAACAATTCTGAGCTTGAACAGAATTTAAAACTATTTTTTTATATATTTATAAAATATGCTGAAGATATGATGCTTCTCAATTCAAAATAACACTTCAAAATAGCAGTTGATCAATTTAAAAAATCAAATGCAATATTCATAAACGTTAGCCCTATATAAATTAACAATAATTGTGAATGGCATCTCTCATGGCCCGCATTTGGCTGGCAGAGAATTCAAAAATAGCAGTTCATCAATTTACAAGAATCGAGTGGAATAATCATAGAAGTTAATAATATACTCATTAACAATAATGTGAGTGGCATCTCCTATATCCCACATCTGGCTGGTGAAGCCCACTACCTGTTAGACTCACTGATCCTGTTTCCCAGTTATGCCAAATTTAAATTAAGCGCTTATTAGCACGGACTCTCTTTGCATACAAACTGTCATGGGTTTCTCATCTTAGATAATGTAATCCTTCATTGAGCCATAGTGGGTGGGATGGTTGGCTTCCAATTGGTAGTATTAAGGACTTTGCCACTAGAGTGGCTATAAACACAATTGATTCAGTTCGGTAGGGAGATTGTTTAAACTCGACGGGGTGCCAAAAATGCCCCCAAAAGGGTCGGGAACAAATCACTCGTCCCGTACGGACTCCTATTAAATTAAAGATATTACTCCAAAACACACTGAATTTAGGGTAAGTAAAACTCATGTGGAGTCAATCCCCTGATTCTGACCCACATCTGAAGCATCTGTCTTCAGCTCCACAATACATCTTTTTGATTTTTTTCTGGAGTATAGTATAACATGCATTTATAATAGAAAGCCATGCACTTAAAATTAGCCACATGGATAACTTTTCCAGTGATCTTGCTATAATACTTCCAATGTACTATATATCGCAGCCAGGGATAGTCGCTATTTTACTTATATGGTCGGGTACTAACTTCGGTCTTAGATGCTGAATTAGAACCCGATACAAATTTCAAGTCCCCAATAGGCGGGATATAAAAAACAATCCGAACATAGTTTCTCCGCTACTTCATTTATCTCTGTCAGGTTACTGAAACATAAATGCTGTATTTCAGTGAAAGTAAAAAAATAGGGTTGGACTAATTGCTGGGTTCTCCTGACAGTGTTTACCATGAAATGAATTGACTGTTATGGAAAAAATCTCTAAGCTCTGAAAAAACAGTGCAGCCCAGAATTTAAAACTACTGCTGAAATGTTTGCTTGACAGTGTGCAAGACAAAAACAGACACCTGTCAGGACCCTGCAAGATCTCAGAGCTCAAGGTGACAAGAGATGATCAATTGGTCATAACTCAACTCTTGAAATGCACGAAGAGGTGAGCATGTACCAGCAGGCCCTTCTGGACGAGTAATCCCTCTTGGAGCAGTGTCATACAAGGGCTGTGATTTAGTATGTCTGAGGTTTACCGGTGAAGGGGGGGGGGGATTGTTAGATGGGTTTCCCTCATGGTCGTCTCAGGATGCATTGGTGCTGCAAGCAGGGTACATTTTTACACACCTTTACTCATTTTTTTGAACAAGCAAAGCACATATGAATAATGGAATGTGACAGGTAGTAAATACTCTCTCTAAACTGACCAAAACAAAGTGTTCAGCTTTCTCCAGGGAGGTCCAGTTGGCAGTGGCAGCTCCACCGCTAAGGCGGAGGAGCAGCGCCCACTGCTCGCCGATCAGTGGAAAAAGGAAAAATAAAATGATAATAACATTATCATCTTTTTATTTTAGGTACCAGCTATGGGGCTATGTTAGGGTGGGCGGGGCTGGGGTCACAAGGGGAGAAGGAGTGGTTTGTGCACCATAAGTGTGCATGATAGTTTGGCTGGCCTTCTTGGGCCGGCCGAACAGTCATGTGCACTGAGCATTTCTCCACCTGGCTGTGTTTCACAGCAACATGGAAAACAGTCTCAAGGCTCCAGGCACTGTCTTAGAGGCCAAAGAGGCAGCTCAGACCAATCACAACACTGCTGTCATGCTGTTGACTGCAGTGTCGTGATTGGCTTAGGGGAGCTTGTGTGTTGCCGGGAGCCAGAAAGAGAAGAGGACAGTGGAGAAGCTGCGGCCCGTAATCAGGTGTTTTTCATGTTTTATTTTATTACCCCTGCCCCGTCCCACCACCTCTGTTTTGTAGCTGCCACCACTGCCAGTTGGTTATTGCTGAGACAACACAATATACATTGGCTAAAAAGCCTTAGATTATTGAATTCAAGAAACATTTAAATACTTTCATGGTTTGTCAAGCCAGCTGGCTACTCCACCCGAAGGTTTGGGTCTTTCCCTCTTTAAGAAACCACTGGATAAATGGTGCAAAATCGTGCATGAACGTCCCTAAAAATAGGCTAAAGAGACAACTCAATAACTGTTATGGGTGGTTCATTAAAATGGCATGATTTCATGCTTTTGTAAGGCCCTTGAGGCACAATGGTTAAAGCATTTGAGGAACATCTGGTGGGCACTGGGAGTTAAAAATGTCCAGAGGTTGTTGCACCCTGCCTAAAACAGTGACATCCCATATTCATTAAAGCTTAAGATACATTTATAGCCGGTGCCCGGAGGCATTTGTAAGTCAAGTAGGAATTGAGTCAAATTCGCTTCCATCATATCCACTACCACCACCAATCCGGCCTCCATCTTTTAGAAAGAATTAAAAAAGGAGATTTACAGTCACAGTGAGGGGAGCAACAAATCATTATAAGGCACATTGGGTAGAATAGAAGACAGGAAGGAGAGTGGCTCTTTAAGAGCAGGACATGGCTCTAAAAAAAGCAGCACTGTCCCCCCTAAATGATGATAATTTCTAGGTATGAATTATCTCCCCTAGTGGTGCCAATACTGCCAGAATCCACAGCTAGAGGTGCATTTCCGTCCCACTCTCTGCCAACGCCTACCTTTGAATGTATGTCTCTACCAATCCACTCTGTATCACTCTCTGCCTTTCTAACTCGCTTTCTCTACCACACCTATTTTCTCTTCTATCATCTCATCTCTCTTTTGAGAGGATGTTGCGTTATGGCCAGAGCTGCCTACTTTGGAACTGGGGAACCAGGTTCGAGTCTCAGTGTCGGCTCACCATTCTGTGATTCTGGGCAAATCACTTAATATCTCCGTGCCTAAAAAACCCATTTGTGTCCTTGTGTAATGTAGCAGGTGCTCATGTAAAGCGCTCCAATACCTTCAGGTTGAGTTTGCGCACTATAAAACTATAAAACTGCACTAAAAAAAATTATCTTCACCTCACTTCCCTCGCTCTACCTTGCCGCCCTCGATTTCTATCCCACCTTTCTCTACTTTTCCACTCTCTCTATATCACATCATGGAATCCCCAACTATCTCTTGACCTTTCTTTTGTAGCCCTCTCAAACAACAGGCCAGCAAAGTTGTTGGCCTCTGCTTTACCATCTTGAAGTGGCTGAGGAAAATACTCTGGTTGTTGCCTATTTCCACCCAAAAAACCGTAGTCAATGCCCTCATCACATCCCGGCTTGACTACGGTAACATCTTGTACCTAGGTTCAAATTAAGCTGTAGTACGGCGACTACAGCTCGTCCAGAACTCAGCAGTTAGGCTGCTGTGTGGTATTCCTAAAACCACCAGTGTCTCTAACTACCGACGTGGCCTGCATTGGCTTAGGATAGAAAGCAGAATCAGATTTAAAGCACTGAACTATATGTTTAGAATAAAAACAGGGAATGCTCCCAAATATCTTCTTGCACTAGCCCAGCCCTACACCCCTAGTCGAAACCTTAGGTCACAATCAGCAGCAAATTTCTGCATACCCAGGTTCAAACTTGCTAGAATGGGTGGGAGATCTTTTGCTCACCTTGGACCAACCCTCTGGAATACACTCCCTCCTCACATCCGCAGGGAGGAAAACCACGCCAGATTCAGGAAGAGTGTCAAGACCTGGCTGTTTGACCAATAATCAGGAACGTCCTGGCTTACCTTCGCTACTTCTTGTGCTGTGTCTCGGCGCCAGGAAACCCTTTTTGGGTAGCTGTTGCGCCTTACAAGTTTAAAAAATAAATAAATAAAATAAACACCATTACACGACAATTAGGACATTTTAAACAAGCGAATATGGTGTACAATGTCCTGAATTGTATCACATATTGGAAAGAACTACACTTAAACACAAACAAACACAATGCTAACCCACTGCAAGATCAAACAACAAAATGCTGATAAGGCCATTGTGAGGTGCTGCCTAATTTAGTCATGTATTGCAGGGGTGGAATAGTTTACTTTCATTTTTAGGTTGCATCCGCTGTCTGGTTGCTAATGACATCTTGGGGACATTTGGAAAGCATCCCTGGGAATGCATTTCGCCCTTTGCTTACCTTTGGCTTTGTGGTTTATGACTCATAATTTCTGGCTTTCTATTTGCTGGCTCTATTTGTTTTAGACTGTCCAGCTTGAGTTTGTCCCTTCAGTTGCCCAATACCTATTTACCGCATTCTTCCACCAGAACTCAATTTCCGTAAATATGACTTTAAATCTTGTTCTTATGTTGTTACATGTGTTGTGCATTCAAAGACAGAGGTCAAATGTCAGGATCTGTCTTCCAGGGAGCTTGGTGTTTACTTTTCAATCTCTGACTTCAAAGTGAGAGGATTTGTGTGACAATCATCCTGGCTACTGGGAGTGTGCTGGAAATGAAGCACATTTGTTGGTAATTCTGAAGTGTTGTGGGAACAAATATCTTAATACGATCAAAACAAATCAATACCCTATGTGATGACATTTCCACACATTAACGATTGTGCGCGGTATATTTTTATCTGTAAAACTGTTTTTCTATGCAAATGTAATGTCCATTTCAATCGAAGATGTGTTATCTGTAATGAGAATGAATGAATGAATGAATACATTTGCATTGTGTGATTAAAATCATTGCAATTTCTCCTATGAATGAATGCAATAGTAATATGATGAAACAGTAAGAACAACGTAAATTGGTGCATCAAACATACTGCAATACTTTCATGTAAATTCAACGTTTCCAATATACGAATATAAAAACATATATGTGCGTTAAAATTTGTTAAAAATGAGAAAGGCATTAAATGTCATTAAAAGCTTTCATATCATTATAGTTGCAACTATTCTAAGGTACTGTGTCGAGTGACAGGAAGTGTGCATTTAAACAGAATTGAGTGCAAGATAACCAGGAATTTCATTAAAGCTTTCATAACATTAACATTAGAAACAACAGTTCTAAAGTTCTGCATCGAGTGACTTAAAGGGTGCATGTCAGGAGAATAAAGCGCAAAGTCTGCATGCTTCTAAGCAAGATGGGAGACAGTCCTCCAGCTGAACTGGAATTTTGTAGGTGGCAGCGGTCATCCACCAGCATCTTGACACAGTGCAATTACTGAGATAAAGTGCAGCTGAGCAAGATGTCACATCGTTGCTGCGGAATAGTGAATAACTGATGCATCAAACATTGTATTTAAACATTATGAAAGGCATCAGAATCAGTACTTTCTAAGGAAGATGAAGGAACAATACCATCCATCTTAAGCCTAAGCAAATGAGCTAAATAAAGTGCTATGTCTGCGCAGACCATCACAAATTGGGTGGTGGAGTTTCTCAAGTTAGGTTTTTTATCTATATTAGCACTATGTCACCTTGCTTCTTTCACGGCCGTTCTTGCCGCCTGCATGAATTTGCCAAACTTGGACAGATCCGAGGGGACCATGCTAAAGAAGAGAACTGCTATTGCGTCCACACATATACGTGCCCCTATTGACAGAAAAATTGGTTTTAGTCTTTTCTGTTGTGACTGTAACGGTGCTGGACAAACACATATAAGATGGAACTCAACTCCTTTCTGTAGTTTTAGAGTCCGCATCCTGTGATGTGGGACAGTGATTTCCAATTAGGATTCAATTCTTTTATCTGCACAGGCATCAGCTTGGCACAGAGGATCTCTTTCAGGCACTGCTTTCCCAGTGGCTGGCTCAAGTATGGTTATGTTTTGTGAGCCTCGTTGGGTGCAGTACGAGCTACCTGCCATTGTTCTTCCTTTAGTCTGGCAGTGTCTGCTTCTCATGATAACTGGCGGATTTGTTTATTTATTGCTCTCTTTATAGCTGTATAGCTTATTCCTTCCCTTGTCGCAATCTGAATCGCCAGATTTAGGGTCTCCGCCGCTATATTGAAATAGTTGTTCCAGGGAATATTCTGCACTACTTATATTGATTTCAGCACCTTCTTCAAGGGTTCTGCTGGAGCGTTCAAGATTCAATAGTAATATTTCACATGTATGCCCAAGCATTCATATTTCTGCTGCATAAGGCCAAACTCCAGTCGCATCAGGCTGTTGCATGTATATCTCAGTAGTCAAAAAATGCACTCGTAGCCCTCACAATGGGCTTTCTCTAATAGTTTCAGCCTTACCCTGGGAATTCTTGTTGCATGTTTCCTACTGTAGGCATCAATTGTGCTTGATAACCCTCCTGATTGCTACGGTCGTTGGGCTGTTTAATTTTCCATTCAGTTTACACAGGGCATATGGGGTTGCTGGTGCTTTTGTCTTCATCCTATTTTGATGTACGGTCACTTTCTCCATATCACTAAACCATGCTCCAAGATAATTGTACCTTCTTGATGATGTTATGGCCTGGGAACCCAGTTTCTTTTTGTGTGATGTTTCCCTAATGTAGCGGCCACATAGCATCACTTTTGTTTTATTTTGATTGGCCACCAAGTAGTTCCGTTTAATATAGATGATTAGAGCATCCAGGGGCATATTATCAAGGACCGGTGTTAAAATTATCGCTGCTTTATTGGCAGAAAACTGCCGATAAAATGGCGATAATGGGCTTGATAATACTCCCTTGTTAATTGCCATAGAAACCCATGTTCTTGTGTCAACATGGGCTTCTATGGGAATTAACAAGGGCGTATTATCAAGCCCATTATCGCCGTTTTATCAGCAGTTTTCTGCCGATAAAACGACGATAACTTTAACACCAGTCCTTGATAATATGCCCCCTAGTTCCTTCTAAAGCCCTATTTGTGTATGGTCAAGGAGTAACAAATAATTTGCGTACTGCAATAAGTACACTTTCTTTTGACCTATCTTTGGTGTAGCTAGATTGGCTCTTTGTGGTTTCTTGCCCACATCCACTGTGCATAGGTTGAAGAGTATTGGAGCAACAACGTATCCTTTCTTCAAGTTCTGAGCTGTGTGGAATTTTAGGGATACTGTGTCGGAGGAGAGTTGCCCCACTGGCTCAGAGTCATCACCTGATAACTAAAACAATATAAATTCATTGTTTTATTGTTCCGTTGCAGGCTGAACAAGCGTGCAGTAGGGAGGGGATGGGCAAGGGCCTTGGGAGGGCACATGTGTGTTTGACTTTTGGCTGGCCATCTCTTGCCAGTCAAACACACATGCGCACTTAGATTTCTCCAACCTGGCTTCATTGAACAGCCGAGCTGAAGAAACCCCACAGACTCACTGACCTGAGTGGAGCGTCTTTTCAGCCTGCTCAGACCAATCCCTGTGTTGCTTTCATAGTATGAGGGCAGCGCGGGGATTTAAAAGGTAGTCTGTGACTTAGTCCCAGTGTCCGCTGGGACCAGGAATAACCAAGCATGGCGTTGGAGGCGGCCGGCAGCTGCAGGTACGTTTTTCTTGCTTTTTTTGTTATTATTAAACTTCCTGCCCCCTGCACACCTCCTCCTGTGTCCCGCCCTACCACTCTACTCTGCAGAACTCTACATGGCGCCACTGCACTCTACTCTGCAACACTCTACTCTACGCCACTCTAATCCACTCTGCACCATTGTACTCCACAGCCCTACACTCTATGCCTCTGCACTCAATGCCTCTCTACTCTACACCTCTGCACTCTATCCTGCACCACTCCAATCTACCCATCACCACTTCACTCTTCTCTGAAACAATCTACCATATGCCCCAGCACTCTACGCACCTGCACTCTCCGCCACTCTAGTCCACTCTGCGTCAATCTACACTGGGCCATTCCACTCTACTCTGCACCACTCAACTCTACATCACTACTCTACACCAATACACTCTATGTACTTTACTATGCACCACTGTACTTTATGCCAATTCACGGTAGGCCACTCCACTCTATGACACTCCACTCCACGATACTCCAGTCAATGACGCTCTGCTCCATTAAATTCTACTCCACTCTACGACACTCTACGCCATTCCACATCACTCTACTCCACTCTATCACACTACTTCACTCTATGAAGCTTTACGCAACTCCCTCTACACCACTCCCTGCTACTTTACTCCACTCGATTCTAAAACACACTACATCTCTCTACTCCACTCTACAACACTCTACTCCACTCTACTCCCCTCTATACCATTCCACTCAACTTAACTACTCCAGTCTACTACATTCTACTCCGCTCTATGCCACTGTACTCAACAACACTCTTCTCCACTCTATGCAAAACCCTCTACGCCACTCCACTCTGCCCTGAACCACTCCACAACACTCTATGTCACTTCACTCTACGCAGGGCTTGCGTTGGGGTACCACGCGGGTGGACGGCGTCCCCCTACTTATTTTACCGGGAGCTTCGATAACTATAAACTGCAACTGAGTGCAAGTCTCCTTTCAAGACATCACTTCCTGTAGTGACGTCAGCGTCCCCCACTTCTTATTTTAGGACTTGTGCCCTTACTCTACGACACTCTTCTCCACTCTACACCCTTCCACTGTAAAACACTCAACTCCCTACATGCCAATCCACAATGCTCTACCCCCTTCCACTCTATGGTACTCCCGGGCACTTCGCTTCACTGCACTCCATGCTACTCAAATCTGCTCTACACCACTCCATGATTGTCTACCACACAACTCCACAAGATAATCTGTGGGAGCAAAAGATTGTTGTAGACGTCTGTGCTTCGAGTGTACGCTTTAAGAGCATCATGTCTAGCCATGGCAAGAAAGTGAGCAAGCCAAATGGTAGTGAACACAAGACACAGTCTTCCAGAGCCAGCCTACAGTTTCTGGTTGAAGGTATCCATCGACTGCTGAAAAGGTGGAATTATGCAGAGCAGGTGGGCTCTGGTGCTCCTGTTTAGTTGGTGGCTGTTCTGAAATAACCATACGGCCAGACTGGGAATTGAAATCAGCCCTGGCAATCAGCTCGACCAGCTCCGGGAGGGGGCAGTGGGTGGGGGGAGGGGAAGGTGCGTGAGGGAAGCACCATTCCCGCTGCCACTTTTGTTATAGGCAGCCAATATTGTGCAGAAATGCTGCAAAACTGCCCCCTGTAACAAAACCGGCCCCCAGGGTTCCCAAACCGACTCCTTCCGGCCCACGGGGAAAACATCCAGTGCCTGCTATAGCCAGTCTGGCCCTGAATACCTGACTGCATAAGTCCTGGAAATGGCGGGAAACACTGCTAGGGACAATAAAAGATTTAGGATTGTGCCAAGACACCTCCAGCTGGCTGTCAGGAATGACAAGAGCTGAACAAACGGATTGGTGTCACTACAACGCATGCTTTTACCACGCATGCCTTTACAACGCGGTTTTTACCACGCAGTCCATTACAACGCATAATGCTTTTAGGCGCTGGATAGTGAATTATTTAATTTACTATTCCAACTCCAGTCCCCGTGGATAGCAGGGAAGGTGTTGGATAGTATATTAAATACATTCCCTATCCTAGAGCGCCCCCCAGCGCATTGCGTTGTAATGGTTTGCGTGGTAAAAGTTGCGATGTAATGGTAGTGCGTTGTAAAAAATTTGTTGTAACCGTGCTACACCGAACAAACTGTTTGCTGGTGTGACCACTGCAGAAGGTGGTGTCCCTCCAAACATCCAGGCTCAACTGTTCCCCAAAAAGACTTCCTGGGGCCAATGCAAGGACCCAAAGACGTGGAGTCTCAAGAATTCTAGAAATCTGAAAAAGCATTTGATTCCCAAATGTTTCTTGAAATAGTTTCCGCCTTTTTAGTCAGTTTTTTTTAATGTACTCTGATTTGCTACACCACTCCATAACACTCCACTCTATTCCGTGACACTCAACGATACTCCACAACACGCCATTTACTTTTAGCCTTGCTGAATAGCAGCTATGTTGGGGTACAACATGGCTAAAACACATTGGCAAAGCCAATAGCTCTTCCATGGGCGAGAAGCAGTCGCGGCCGGTGCAGGCAAGCACGTGGGGCAGTGGAGCGGGGCGTGGGGAATGTTGATGACGACAGAATAGGTTTTATATATTTATTTAATTTTACCTCTTCCGTCGTCTGTTGACTCGCCCCCCCCCCCCCCCCCCTCCTTGCCCCACCGCTCTTACCTGCACTGGCGAGAACTCTTGGCCTTGCCAATGCTTGTGTACAGATGTTTTCAGGTGTAAATAGTACGTCTCACCGCGGTCTTAAACGTCGCAGAACACAATGGCCAAAGGACAAGACCAGGGTGAAGGCTTCAGGCAAACAGATGTCTTCATTTTGCTCCAAACTCAGCCATAGGTTTCGCGTTTGAGATGTGAAGAAAAACACTCAGTTTGTTCTGCTCCGTATAGCGTGCGGAAAAATATTCGAGCATGTAATTTGCTCCACTCCTGGTTACCCGAGGAGCAAAATAGTGCAAAATAAACGTACTCAAGGTCTGCTCTTTGCAAAACGAACGTGGGGGCTTCTGAATCACAGTTTTCGGGAGGGGGCAGAAGGAGGGGCCATAAAAGGAAAACAATGAGCGGAGGGGGCGAGCAGATGGCGCGCGGCATAATGAAGTTCAGCAGGTGCCCCTCTGCCCGTTCCTGTGACAACACGCGTCCTCCGCAGCAGGGGTGGTCCCTGCCCAGGGCCCTGCTGCTGCTGCTGCCAGGGCAGAGATGCTAAACTAATCCACAGCCCCTCCCCCTCCGACCCCGTCACTGGGGCAGGCGGGCAGCCGGGACAGATTGCGGACAGCCTCCTGCCCCGAGACAGAGGGCTCTGTCTCTCCCTGGAGACAGGGGGGCGTGTCATTGCGGCAAACAGCTGCCCCCGTCGTGTGTCCGAGGTCAAGAGCCGGTGTATCCGGGCAGAGAGGGCGCCGTGCGAGGTAAACAAAGGAGCGGCATGGTCTAAGCGCAGTGGGGCCGGCGGTCCACTCAGAGCCAGCTTACACGGCTCCGAGTCCCCCAAGTGGCAGCACAATACCGGAAGTCCACGCAGAACCACCCCTAATAAACCCTGAAACAAGGTAGAACACAGTCACTCGCAGCGGTCAGCACTGACTCACGAAAGAACACGCACCCCTCAGTGCAAAAACCCTTCGGTCCGCACAGAACCCTCTCGGACCAGTCTTAGATTTCAAAAGTTTTTATTTATTTTGTGCAAAACCATTAGCATTTCTGTTACACGGTTAGTCAGTCACAGGTTATACAACAGAGTCTCGAGGCATTATGACACCTTTACTTGGCTAACCCCACATGACGTTATTTATTGGAAACAAGAGAAAAGGTGACAGAAAAAGGCAGGAAAGAAAGGGGTGAAAGAAGAAAAGGAGACAGGCTCTGAAAGTTACAAATCCGTTGATCTCCTGTCAAAACTGATATACTACTAGATTACTTCACACTATACTGGACTGCCCTTCACTGCACACTGTCTGCAGTCCTCACGGATTCGTGCCAGGCCCGCCGAGCTGCGTGACGCAATAATGCACCTCAAAGGGCAGTTTCTGGAGTACATATATACAGAACTATCTTAGACTAGCTCTGACGCAGGACAGAATGAAGTTTAGCAGCATACAGCACAGGGCTCGTGGTCCACACAGAACCATCTCCAACTAGCTGGAGGGCCAGCAGGCCATGTACAATCATGTTAGGCCAGCTCTGTCCCTCACTGCACATGGCCTGCAGGCACTAGAGAGCCCTTTCAGGCCAGCACTGCCCTCACAGGACAAGGCTTACAATTCCCACGCATAGGGCTTTAAGTGCGATGGAAAAAAGTGTGTGTGGGAGGAAGTCTATAAAAGGGACGTGACCTCTGTAGTTATAGACGTGGCTTAAACCCCTACATTACATTTCTGTGACTCCCATAGTGTGCCATTAGTGTGTCTCTCTGAGCTTTTTGTTATTGCATCCGGATATAATACCACATTGACTGACATACACCTAAAACTAGTCTGGACGGTTGGCTTTGTCAATGATTGTCTGTGTGCCCTCTGGATAGTAGCCAAGGATTGGATGGCCAAGCATTCAGTACACCTTTTTGAACCACTGACAGGAACTACCAGAAACTCGCAGAGCCTTCAGCCTCAGCTCCTGGGGCCTGCTGTAAAAACGTAGGGGCAGATTTACAAGACCCGTGCGCCACTTTTGCGTCACTTTTCCCATGTTAAAAGTGACGCAAAAGTGGCGCCAGGAGCTTGTAAATCGGCCCTTTAGACTTAGTGGATACTCGGCTCAAAGCCTGCACTGTACAAGAGTAATATGCTGAATGAAAAAGAAAAATACAAAAACACAACGACCTGGGGCTAGCTAGCACTCCTGGAGTGCATGATACCGGAAAATGTGAAATACAAAAGGGAAAAAAAAACACTGACATGGATTACCTGAACACTTATTAAATTCATGGTTCAGAAATAGTCAGTGTTTTCCCAGCACAGATAAGGACATGAATATCGGTCCATTCTAAAATTCGGTCGGGTCTAAGACCCGTGGGGGACCCGGCCCACTTCAAGCCCCGCCCACACCGCCGCCTAAAGACGGGTACGTGACACAGGATGGAATAACCGAGTTGATAAATGGCTGACAGTCCCCGCTCTCAAACAGACACAACTAAATACACACTCACTGACGTAATCCGCCCACAAAACAAATCTAAAACTGCGGCAGGAGTTCCTTTTCACACTAAACAGCCAAGTCAACATTGAATGGAAGGCTTAACGCTCGACAGGGCCCTGAGTTTTATAACCACACAGCCAAGGTAAGCAAACCAGCCTTCTGGGGCGCACCAGCAAGAGGGCTCTCCTGTGGGACCCAAGTCCTTTGTCTGGCTTCGGAAAAGCCTGCCGCCTTGCCCTATATTTATCACCAATTAATTGCACTATCAGCCAGGCCCCTGGGGGCTGTCTGCTGGGCACCACCATACTGACTTTCACATAGCGACCTGCAACAGTATCTTCTACACGTTATCGACACGTTATCGACTTGCACAATATCCTTAAAGTAAGTTGATGTGGAGTTAGGATTGTAAATCTTGACAATACTGTGCAAGTGGATATCAAGTGGCCTGTATTTTTGCAGGATCGTATTTATGTATGCAATATTTTGACATGCAACCAGGGCTCCTCCATATTTAATGTCAGCATACCAAATTCAAAGGCTGTGTAGGCTTCACTCCATCTCGTGTCTCTTTAATTCACCACCAGACACTCCCTACCCCTTGATCGCTTTCTTGCAGGTTATGTTTTCCCCTTTATCGCGTTCTAAGCCGTCTTTCTCTTCTTCCTTCTTTCCTCTTCGTGTGTTTTCCACTCTCTTGCTCTGGGTCAAAGTCTGATGAAGAAAAAAAGTGCAGCCCCCCAAAAAAGAGTGTCGGTGGGCCCCTTTACAACCACCATCTCAAATTAAGCACTTTGGTTTGGGGACCCAATGTGCATGCACACAATGGTGGTTCTGCCTGCAGGCTGTCTTTTGTCCAAAGTGGACATGCGCCTCCCTGATGTCCATGCCTCCTACCTAAAACAGGAATTGCTTGGTGAGGGGCAGGAGATTTCCCCATCCCTTCCACTGATTGGTGCAGGTTCCCCCTGGTCCTGAAGACTCTCCTCTTCCCTCCTTTTCCTGCTCTGTTAGTCGTTGCCTAGTAACAAGAGGTGGTTGAACATGCTTCCCTTGTCCATTTTGACTGATCTGACCCCTCACTGCCTGCACTCAGAGACTGTAAAAAACCCAGACAATTGGACAAGATACGCTTTCTGCTGACAGAATGGACTTTTTAAAAGGCAACACATTAGTTGGCACAGCCCTCCTGCCTCTGTTGCCACAGTTGGGTTTTGACTCACCAATACATTTGAAACATCCTTCAACAATGAAGCCAGTTGTCTCTTAAACTGATCCCAAATAGACCTGTTCCAACCGGGCAATGACTGACTATGGATCCCCACAACCACCTCAGACTGGATACCTACCGTCATCGGTTCCTAAAATCACCATTTACTGTGGCTTGGTTGGGGCCCTGTTCTCTGGGTGGTGGGGTTTTGAAACATGGTATTTTTGGTGGTGGTATTTTGATTTTCAACAGGAAACGGTATAGATAAACTGTGGAGGAGTTATAGCCAAATTCATCACCCCTCCTTGCAGGCCTAAGTCACGTTACTCACATTTCAGTGATTGAGTTCAAACATGCAGGCGTGGGGCCACCAGATGAGCCTGTGGCCACAGGGTACCTTTAAAGAGTTGCTTATACCTGGCCGCTGATGGGACCTATTATTCATCCCTTTGGCACACGCCCAAAATGGCACAACAGTGATATAAGCATTACACACAATCGCATCAGCGGAAATGGGCAAGGGGTGTGTCTCTCTACTTACTCCTGTACATGTTTACATACAACTTTCAGGATAAAAGAAACTCAACAACAATCCGTAAAAGAAACAATGTAGGATAGGAGTGCTGTTTCCTTTCTTTCATATATGTAGAATGTTATTGTACTGTTTAAATACAGTTACAACATAGAATAGTCACAAAAACAACACAAATGTGTCAATTCATATCAGCGCACGATATTAAATATAAAGGTATTCTACAGAGGCACAGATTTAAGTCTGCAAGGCAAGACCTCTGCTTAGCAGGAGTGTATTGGCCACAGGCTGTAAACCAAAAATCCTGTTTTTTACAGGATGTGCACGAATGTGATAATCTTATAACAATACGCATAGCCTGTCTGGTGGCACCACTGCCAACTCCACCCGTACTGCTGCAGAGGCTGGGTGGGGGTTAGACTGTGCTGCTTCGAGCCCCCCTGCAGTATGCCAACTATACGAATTATCGGGCTCAGAGTTTGTGGACCAGCTCATTCTGGGCCTTGATATTCAGAATTGTTGTTGACAGAGTTCCACCCAGAGTTATTGCTGAGTGAAATTCAGCCATTCATAATGAGTACCTAAGTTTAGAAAAAGTTTTAGTCTAGTCAAGACTTGCAGGATGTAACTTACCTAATATTACAACTGGCCTATTAGATTGCAGCGCCTGCGCAAACCCTTGCTCGTGTAAGGGATCACAGTTGTAAGTGGGCAATGTTATCGAAATATCCATATATGGTGCAGAAAGTACCAAAATCTGCATATTGTACCTCAAAAACTGAGAAATGGTGGTAATCATCGCTTATGATAAATTCAAAAATCCTCGGTGGCAAATCTGATCGGGTGCAGTAATTGTCGCATCTGACACGGTCCACTTGGAATTAGGCTACGAATGGGGACAGAAACTGATTTTTTGGTCCTAGGACAATTCATATTTCCCATATACTGTGTGATCTGCATTGGCAGCCAGTCGAGAAGTGAGTTAATTTTGCTGTATTGACGCTGGAACCCAAGGCTGTCAACAGGTCCGCACCCTTACACCTGGAGACCAGACTGCGTATTAAGGACCCATCTGAATAACTGCACAGTCGGCAAAATGCCCACAAGACCCTCCAGGAACGCAAAGGCGAGAGGAGATGGTAAACATTTTTCAAACAAGCACTATAAGCTGTTTTTTATCTTTACTATTCGATTAATCATGAATTTCTGCTTTTAAGGTCTTTTAAACTTCTTATTAGATTGTTTTATTGCTCTTTTTGTAACGGTTTTTATTAACCTAAAACAATAAAGAATTACTTACTTACTTACTGTGGAAGTTGATTCCTATGGACGTGCGCGTTGTTTCTAACTCACTAGAAACGCACACTAGGCACTGAAAACACTTCTTTGATCTGGGGAGGCAAATTCCATCTAAGGTTATGAGGGCCTTAGTATTCAAGATGAGGACGATGAATTAAAGATAAAAGACGGAAACAAACCAGGGAATACATCAAGGCGTAGCTATCAATAGTGCAGCAGGTGCAGTGGCACCAGAGCCATGGAGCCCAATTTTGGCTGTATTTTACTACCAAGCTGGGGTTGAGGGGGCCCTTTTCCCTTGCTTGTATCAGGGTCTATGTAGCCCCTGCTGTGCTCTAGGAGAATAATAATGGCCTTATTCCGTCTCTTCAATACCTAAACTTTAAAGTGTTATTTTACCCCATACTTGTACCTGAACATTTCAGCTGGATTGGAAATAAAAAGGTCAGCGGTGCTTTCACAGATCTCATAATCCTCATGGTGTCAGTAACTGCCCTTACCAGCCCCATCAGAAGTAAGTGAGGGCATAATTTCCAACCAAGCTCTCCTTTACCCTTTCCTCCTCAGTTTGCTGTAAACTCCAAAAGTAGCAACTGTATCATTCTGAGACAAATACATTTGTCACCTTTAACTCTGACTGCAAATTTCGTGTTAGCAGTGCAGATGGCAAAGCTGTTAAAACGAGTTGCTGTCACTAGGCCTCGACTGGCCTTACTGGGCACAGAATCTGAAGTAGGCCAAGGATAAACCTTATTTTCTTCTATACAAGTAAGCTTGATTACCGGCTTTCCGACCGAGATCGACGGTTTCACTTCTGACCACCTAATTACAATTTAGGCGGTCGGAAATTATACTGACCAGTCATTCCGGCTGGCTTCCGACGGGCTGAAGGAGCCTGTCGGCCAGTCAGAGGCCGGCCTGTAATCCATATGGACCGCATTTTATGCCGTCCGGATACGATGCATGGTTTCCGGCAGGCTTTCCATGCTGGGCTTTACGACATGGAAAGCCTGTAGAAAAGCATATTTGGGGGCCCCTAGCAGGGCCCTCTTCTGTTTTCAACCAACAGTTGGGGGCCGAGGGGGACATATGGTGCCCTCCTGTTGATTCCTGCACCATGTGGCAGTCACCCTGAGGTGCCTGCCACGCGGTGCAGGGGTAAACCCAACCTCCCATTTCCCTATGGGAGCTTGTGCTATGGCCTGTTTACGCCCATGACACATGCTAATTTGGGGAATGTGAGTATGCGACAGCACCATGTGTGATCTCATCGTAATTAGGCGGTCGGGACTGCTGACCGGAGGTCGATCGGTCCTTTTTTCGCGATAGTGTCCAACATCATCATGAGCCCCATGGTAAAGAAAGAAAGTGAGCTTTGAAGAATGAAGATTTCAATGATCCTCCAGAATGAAAAATCTAAGGATTTCCCCCTAAACTCGGTGCCATAAAAATAACAAAAAAAACTCAAATCTTCTTTGCTCCCTGAAGATGAATTTCTTGAACACCACTCAGAATTAGGGCCTTATTCTGAAACCTACATGTGGCTTCAGTGAGCAGTGGAGCTGGTGCACAGCCCTGTCTAGGGGCTTAGTTCTCAAAAATGGATTGAAATATCAGCTCTCCAACTACTGCCAGTGCACCATCAACGATGTCCAGCTTTGGGGTTTTTGGTAGAGGGAAATTTTACTAAGATAAGTGTTTGTCATTGGGGTGAGCATTATTGCGTGCAATACTTGAGCATTTCAACTCATTCTCGGAGTGGTGATGAAAGTGTCCTGGAAGTTATTACAAAAACAACAAGTGATGGACTGAATGTGGATCAATGTCACACACTCCCCCAGTCAAAAGATCTGGGCCCAAATCCATCGTTTTTTTGCACTCCACACCACCCTGGGTTAGACAATGGCGATATGCAAATCAGCTCTGACCCTGTTGCCCCATGGGAACAGTCCAGTCCGAACTACAAAAGCCATGTCCTTCCCAGAACGGAATCAAGCATCCGAGGACCGGACCGGTTTCGAGGTAACACCTCTCTTCAGCCCGGCTAGCTTGACTCCGGTCCTCGGATGCTTGATTCCGTTCTGGGAAGGACATGGCTTTTGTAGTTCGGACTGGACTGTTCCCATGGGGCAACAGGGTCAGAGCTGATTTGCATATCGCCATTGTCTAACCCAGGGTGGTGTGGAGTGCAAAAAAACGATGGATTTGGGCCCAGATCTTTTGACTGGGGGAGTGTGTGACATTGATCCACATTCAGTCCATCACTTGTTGTTTTTGCAATTGTTCCTGGAAGTTATTAACCAACACCTGGATAAATATATTTTTGGAAGGGGATCAGTCAAAGACTGTGGAATGATCTTCGAACCTCAGATTTTTCCCATCCCTGTTGCACTTCAGGAAAAATCTAAAAGCAATCTATTTTACACCTTCTTGCCCACCACGCCCTTCCTGCTGCTCATCGTCTTCAAATCCTCCTGCTGACACCCCCTTCTCTTGTTGCGTATACATTTCTCAGAATGCATCATGTAACCACGCATATGGATTACATGTTCACTTCCTATATTATCATCCTGAGTCAATTTCCACTATAGAAATGCCCTCTAAGAAAGTGACTAATATAAATATGAGGCTAATACAGAGAATCAGGGAGAACAAATACCTAGATGACAGAGGTTGGTAATACAATGCTCTTGGCAGGTGATTTGTGAGAGGGGCGCATCGAATTATAGAAAGTGAAACAGGTGTCAAGTTTCCATGGGACTGTAATGTCGAGCACTGCTTATGCTAAATTCCTAGTGGGTGCCCAAAGAGGTTTATCCTCCTTACAAAATTTAGTAAGAGTCAGTGCTGAATATATAAAAAAAGGTTCCACTCATGCATACTGGGAGAACTGAATTTTGCAAAGAAGATAAACCACTTGGCTGCTCACTCTCCAGGAAGATAGCACATGCAGTGGTTGGCATGACAATAGGAATCATCTGAAAGTGTGAGACAATAACTTCTATGGTGTGTGCACTTGAAAGGGTAAGAAGGTGGGCAGTAGTCCGACGGAGCTCTACACTGACCTGGTAGGTAGCATATGCTGTGGAGCTATCACATGAAACTGGCGGGGTGCTATGGAGTAGCCAAACGAGGGGCCGCAGAGGAAAATGTGGAGGAACATTAACTTGTTAGACCACCATTTTGGTGGCTATGGAGATCCGGGGCATGCAATTGGTAGAGCACAGTTTCATGTTATGATCTGACATCTGGTCTGTAGTCCAGATACTGCTAGGTGTCCCATCTCCTAAGGCTTCAAAAAAGCACTATTCACAGATATTTAATGCTAAATGTATCATAAGAAGGGGTGGGCAAAGAAGTCCAATCTGCCAGTGGAGTTCGCAAAGTTTTGCCTGCTGTACGCGGGGTTCTGCAAAATTCAGCGAAATGACGCAGTGCGGATTTTTTTCTCTCAAGCTGTTCGCTGATGTTAAGTTGGGGAGTGCTCATGAGAAAAAAATTGCACGCTAAACCTCATCCTGGCGAGATTTCTCAACGTGGACGGTCAAGGCAGGTCATGACTGCTCATGTTGTGAAATCTGCCGCCCACCTTGAGGAAGCTACCACTCAAGTAGAATGTCTACTCGGGTGGCAAAAAGCAGCAGCACCCTCTGACACGACGCATAGTGCAGTTCACGCTGATTTTACAGTGCGGCACAAACCCCTGGTGCTACAAATCAGTGAAAGCAGCACTGCTTAGCAGACTCCACTGCTGGTGGTACTCCGGAGCATGGCAGAGTTTTTCCGGCACTTCCCGGAGTTACGTGGAGTAGAACTCTGCGAACTCCCCCCAGGCCTCTTCGTTAGCAGAAAAAGTATATAATGTTTCAAAATAAGACCATTGACACTCTTTCTTATTTCAGATGGAAGGATTTCAGAAGATTGGCCCCTGTAGCAGACTAGGATATGTCTCGTCCTGAAGAACTCTGGCACCCTCATTACTGGGGATGAGCAGATCAGCCCTGTGGTTGCTGACCCCAAGCAGTATCAGTAAGTATGAAGCAGGTGCCCAGGATGCCATTATTTGGCACCAGCTGTTGTTGCAGGCAGTCGCTCACTGACTGTCCGGCAGGCTGACCGGGGAGTTTGTGATATCAGTGTGAAACATTGGATGTCCAGATCTTGGGCCGAAATCTTGGGCAAACATCATAAAAACCTCTTTGGCACTTGTAACAAAGATAAGAGAAGCAGGCAATGTGCATAATGGCTTGACAGTGAAAAAGATCTTCATGGTGAGGGAAAGGACGTCGCATAAAATACAGGAAAAGGAGATAAGGATGTCCTTGAGGAAAAACAACAGTGGTCCTGAGATGAGGATATTCCATATCCGAGACAAACTGGAGTAGCCAAAGGTGCCCAGACCATACTTAATAGCGTTGAGAATGTGCAAGTGTGCCTGGCCCTGGCTTTGAAGCGGTGTCCGACGGAGTGGCCACTGGCTCTCGAGATATTATGACGTCGGGGACTTTTTTGCCCTCGTCTGTGTTTTTTTCTGCTTGTTGGGATTAACAACGCTCCATCTTCTGTTAATTTCTACGTTCTTCTGCCCCTCCCTGCGGCCTCTCTCATCTGTTTGCTCTCCTCTGTCTTGAATGCGTAATTGCCAGTTGCCGAAGTTAACTCGAGCACTCCGCCCTTCATATCTTTGTTTATCATTCTGGGCTGGTGAGCAACGGCATTGAGAAGGCAGCGACACAACATGTGCACCGAGTCCGGGGACCTCAAGCTGAAATAAGTGGCTCGTGGCCTTTTCTCTGTATGGGGTTTGGTTAGTCCCCCCCCCCCCCTTTTTCTGGCGTGCTCACTCACTGTTGAGTTATATGTTGGAGGGGGGGGGGGGGGATTGAGGTGTGTGGAGGGCCCTCATGAAACAAGAGTTCCCTCATCCCACCAGGGGTGAGGGGGTATTTAAAAGAAGCTCCCCGCTTAATTGGCGTGTTGGCGTAATCCTGCATAATTAGTTACAGTTTCACGTAACATGAAATATTGGCAGATTTCACATATTACCAAATTTCGGAAGCCGTTTGCCCGTGGGAGAAAGGTTCAAGCATAAATATTTTCATGGAGAGGCATTTTCCGCTCGAACTCTAGCTCTCCGCTGTCTTTCGAGTAAGACCTTTGGTGTGATAGTAAATGCCTCACAGATTAGAACTTTGGCATTTGCCTTCCGGTCACCCAGCGCGGCCAGTGCCAGCATGGGCACATGAAGTGTGAGGTGGGGCGGGGGTATGCCAGTGACGCTGACATTCAAGCGTCCAAGATAAAAGGTTCGAGGTAACCAGCTACCTAAAGTAACATGCAGAAAAGGCTGCCTTATTCCAGTGGAAGGCGCCTGGGTTCAGTTTCATTCAAGCGAGGCAGAGTGACGCGGGAGGGGATCGTGAGGGAGAGAGGCAATGCAGGAACCGGTTACTGGCCGTCAGCTTGCACCTCAAGGGTGAGATTCACTCGGAGTGAAAGTCTTCTCAGAATAGGCGGGAGACACGACGCCAATGTGTAAAGGTGCTGCGATGTTTAAAACTCACGTTTCATGAACGGGACTGCTCTTCGAGGACTGGGGCGCCACTCAGCGAGGGACACTGTGATAGCAGGTGCCAGACTGGCAGCCCACTTCAGCCTGTAACTGGAAAACCACACGACTACAAATCCCAGAATGCTAGGAGCTATTACTGAAAAGCAGGCTATCTTGTCTGGGTGGAAGGGTCCCAAGATGGGTGAAGTGCTCTCGTTACGTGTCTACAGGAATCATTCCATACTTTTGGAGGATAGAGGTAGTCTGGCCTACAGTGAGACTAGAATTATTTTGCAGCAGCCTAGTGCCACCGAAATACCAGATCACCCAGGCAGAGTCCGCCCAGTGTCAAACATACTACTAATTAGGTCAGGAGGGCTGGGGCGTGATGACAGCCTATGTCACTGACAAGCCAGTAGGACTGCATTCACACTCACATCAGGTCACCAACTTATTTTTGTAATATGTATGATTTAATATAACAGTTTCTCCCAATCCTAAATATACTGAATGTAATTGCCTCATTTTAACAGCGGAGAAGGATGAAAGGCTGCGCTGGTCTAGTCATAATTCAGCTCGTTATCAGTGAATCATGTCAGATGCCAGCAGGGAGAGCCTAGCCCGCTCCTGGCAAATGACAGACTAGTGTTTCAGAAAACCAGGCAGGGCAGAGAGGTCACACTTAAGGATCACCTTGTTCCCAGCCCTGGTAGCCTTTCAGAATTGAACTCGAGTGAGTAAAATGCCAGGTGGCCTCTGCCTACCTTTCACAACACGTCACAGGTCTGTGTGGAATTCCTCCCTCACCTTCTGAGACAAGTTAACATGTGTTTCTTTTCCTGCCTCCTCTACCAGGCACGAGAAACACCTCGCAGGCAGGTAAAAAGAACTTGTTTGCTTTGAAGAGGGGAGAGCCCAGGGCCTAGTCCACCCCCTTCGCCCTCCCTCACAGAAGGGATTAACCGTGCCTCTGCTGGCCTTCGCCGCCCTACCCCGCCCGCCACACACCTGTTTGGGTGCCTCGCCTCGCAGCCACCAGCACCTGACTTGGTGGCCTGGCCCGTGGGTGACAGGCAGCTGTTCCATAGGTGCCCCAGTGGAGCAGGCCTGACAGGCACCACTGCCAGGCTCCAGTGCGCGCCCCAGGGGCTCACGGGGCAGGCATTAGCCCGAGGGGCACGTCGAGCCGGCTGCGCATTGACCCTGCACCTCGTAGAAACTTGTACAGGTATTTCTGCCGCTGGCTGCGGGCACCGGGAACTCCCGGGATTGGCTGGGTGCAAAGAGGCGGAGGTAGCGGCCTGCCCACCGAGCGTGCCCGCGGGGTACCTGCGGACTCATGTCCAACCCGGATGGGGAGGCCGACAGAGGACCCAGGGGCGCCCCCAAGAAAGGGGGTGTCGGGCGGCGCCTCCTGCGCCTCTTCTCCAAGAGCGAGGCCAGCCTGAAGGATATGGAGGAGAGGAGTAAAGAGCGGGGAGCGACGGCCACGGCAGGCGTCGATGACAGGTCTGGGAGCAAGAGGAGGAGTGGACGGAAAGAGAAGAAGGACAAGGAGCGCGGAGCGCCCACTGACAGGTACTGGAGCGGAGGGAGAAGAGAGGCGCTGATTGGCTGTGAGGGCAGGAAGGGGCAATGTGTGCATGGGGCAGAATAAGGGGCCTGTGTATAAGAGGGAAAGGGGGCGTGCCTACATGAGTGAGTGAGTGAGTTGAGTGAGTGACTGACTGACTGCAGGAAATGAGACAATGGCTGTGTTTAAGGAGGGACAAGATGACTGGCACTGCATTTGTGTTAACGGTGCCACTGTTTAGAAGGGCAGAGGTGGCAACTTGTAATATGTTGCTAAATGAATGGAATGCAGTTAGTGATTTAAAGATACATTCTGGCTGGAGACTGGATATAGTGATGCAATCTTGTGATTCATTCGGAGACGTATTGATATATAGTATATGGTAAGGAAGTCTGCAACCTTTGTATAAAAGCCCTTCCCTAATGTCCTTATGACAGGCGCAACTAGTCACCTATAAAAGAAAAGACTACCTGTTCACCTGTAATAAGGTACTACAGTTGAGTGCTGCCAGAGCCAGCAGCCAAGGGCAGAGGCAGGTCACACCTCATAATTAAAGCAGTAGTTTAAAAAAGCAACACAACTTCTTCTGCTCTGATTTTCTAGATGAGCTCTGATAAGCAGAGAGGAGATATTTATGGCAGTATTTTAATTGTGCCATGCTTTGGGCAATTATAGGAAAGATTCTATCTCTTTGCACGTTTCTACACTTTCTGAGGTAGAGTGTTTTTTAAAAACTGACTATTAAAATTATTCCAATACCTTTTTTGCACCAAGTATTTAACTGCTTTTTGATATGTTCTTTTTTGCACTAGAGATTCTAATTTTATTCTTCATTTTTACAAAAATCCAACTTATTTTAAATGAAAGAGCAACACACCAAAGATGTAAGCTATTTATTGGAAGGATGATGGTGTGGCCATATATTGCAAAGGAATAAAGTGCTCCCGCTGTACTTTTTAAGCAGGACCACTGGAATAATACGGCAGGGGAGGTCAAAATTATGTGGCAGGGTTTAGTAAATTATGCAGCATGAAAAAGCAAATTATGCAGCATAATGAATCACATTTTGTGATAGTGTTACTTCATTATTTTGTGATTCTTACACTTGTTAAAACTGCCTGAGCATTTGGTTGCACCTCATTAGTACTAGTTTAACGGCCAAACACAGCACCAAGCAAAAGAAAGGTAAACAGCCAACCTTTGCAAAGGGCTTTCCACTGCACAGCAACTTATGCAGCTGCGTTTTTTAGTAACTCTTGAACTGTTTGGGCTAGAATTTTTTTGTCAGAATCTGCAGATTATGCAGCAGATGAGGGATTACTTGGCAAATGTGGCAATTTATAAATATGCAAAAAATGCCACGGCCTCACAATCGCATGGTTCTAGTGGCTCTGCTTATAAGGATATTACAAGTCACCTTGGAGTTCCATTACCTTATACAGGAACACAGCCTTTGGACTAATTCCTCTAGTCTATATGGTAACAGCACTCCTCAATGAATTGCAATATCCTTGTAATGTACGTAAAGGAGTATTTTATCCCATATATTATACATGGTTTCCTGCAATCCCTTTATAAGACCCAACTCTAATTTCCTTATTTCAGGTGGCTTGTGATGCCTCTAGTCCACTGTAAAAAAAGAAATTATGTGGCCTCTCAAGTCTAATAACTTATTACAGTTGCGTTCTGGCATCGCAATACCTGGTACCAGAGCCTGCAGCCAATAGGAACGGCAGGTCACAGACCTTAGTTAAAGCTGCACTTTGAAAACTCTTGGAGTTCCATGACCTTAAAAAGGAACTCTGCCTTCGGCCCGTTCCTCAGTATTGTCTGGGAACTCCTCTGTAATTTGTAATATCCTTATAGAATTCTGCAGGGGGTACTTTATCCCATATACTATTTATACAGTCCTTACTTTGTAGATACACTCTCAAGGCACAGTCAGTGTTTGGTTATATATTGAAACAGTAGTTTGTCAAAGTTTTTGCATCATGATATATGGGTCCTTTTTATGCGGTCATTAAATGGTGATAAGTAATACTTGCTTGTGATACAGTCACTGTATTAAAATGTGTTCTTGATACAGTCTGTGATTTATGACGTGTTGATACTTGCAAACGATTAGAAAAACATGATATGTGTGTAGCACAATCTACAAATGGTCATATGTGTGTAAATATTTGGTCTCTCTTCGATACCTGCACATCTTATAGTCACTGGTGATTTATTGGCATATGCCAATAATGTAGTCTCTGATTGTTGAGGTACTGCTACATGCATGCACTACATTATTTGATTAGTGATTTATTGGTATATTTGTTTATCATGGTACAGTCTCTTATTGCCTTTGTATCAATGCATGCTTTTGCATTCTGTACCTAACTGCATCCTGGGAGCTGTGGCTGCTGAGCAGTGAAAAGACCAGTCCACGCCCAGGAAATAGTATTCAGTTGGTTCAAAGAAAGTTTACTTAGAGTAAATAAACTATTATAAAACCTCCTTGGTGTCTCGGCTTCGCCCCAAGACTGTTTACTACCATCTGTTACACTACACCCGTCATGTTTCCATGGTTCACGATGTGGAGAGTTCAGTCCTCCTTGGGTTATCAGAGTCCTCTACCCAGTGCTGGCATGCTTGATCCAGTTATCTTAAATCCTTTTTTCATCCTTCTACTTCAATTACGTTAGCTCACATTATAATGCATTTCCTCATGGACTACTGCATCACAAGGATACCCATTTCTTGTTGTAGGCTTGGATTCACCACAATGATGGCTTGTGAGACTTGTAGTCTTTTTTTTGTTTCTGTTGAACCTTTTGGGCTATCACACTTGAGAACCATAATTTGCATGAGGGAGTGTAGAGATGGATGAATATACTCTTGTCATGTGGAGCTGTATGATAACCGTAGTCACCATCACTTTGTATGATTGTGGCTAACCAATCATAAGGCTTCTTACTTGGGTTACTCTTGATTCATCTGGTTGGCCCATTCCTTACCTCTCTTTTACTCTCTCCTGGAAACAGACATACTTGCCGAAGCCAATGCAGACTCTCTCTACTTGTCTGTAGCTGCTTGTGCCCATACAGATTCCGGTTTCCTGTAGTCCGCTGAGTCACATGATACCGGTGGCAACTCTGCCTTCATGTTTTCCTCCATGGCTGTTTGAGCCCCTCTTGTCTGCGCCTTCCTGTGTTCTGTTGCAGCTGCTGATGCCTGTGTTGGTGCTGCCTTCCTGTATTGCACAATAAGTCACATACCACTACTCCTTTTATTAGCAAAAAGGCAACATTATTAAGACAGGTATATGGCATAAACTTCATGGAAACAAATATTGTAAATAACTCAACCTCACTACTACATGAAAAATCTAACCGTTCTCCCCAACCTTAAACTCCGCAATTAGCTCAATATTGCTTCCAGAAAAAAAAACATGCTCTTCCACCTTTTCCCATTCATACTTCCTTCCCCACCTTTTCCTTGCATAGACCAATCTCACGACCTCCCCCATCAAGCATCCTCAAGCGATCTGCTCAAGTATTGTTCAAAGCCACATCATTTACTCTTGACCTCCTCTGTGTTCTATCCTTCCCCAGAAGGATGGATAAGCTTAGTTAGTTAGTTAGTTAGTTACAAGCATTTGTTGAGCGCGCTAACACCAAGTGGTTTTATGGCGCTATGACTTGACCTAGAGAGGAAAAGGGGGTGAAAATTGAGGGAGAGGCGCGAACGGTTATTGCCACGGAAAAGCTAAAGAAAAGAGATGAGTTTTAAGAGCTTTACGGAAGTCCATGTAGCTAGGCAGGGACCGGATGGTGAAAGGAAGGGCGTTCCAGAAGCTGGGGGCAAGAAAGGAGAAGCGTAGGCCACCATGTTTTTTTCCTCTTAAAGCGAGGGACCACCAAGAGAGCTTGGGTTGAGGAGCGAAGGCTCCTGTTGGGAAGATAGGTCCGGATTTTTGAGTTAACAAACCCAGGGACAGTGCCTGCAAGGGCCATGAAAGTAAGGCAGCCCAGCTTAAAAAGGGAACGCTGGGAGATGGGGAGCCAGTGGAGGGATTTAAGAAGAGGGGTTACGCGATGGTCTATAGGGAGCCTATAGATGAGGCGTGCCGCCTGATTCTGGATGAGTTGGAGGCGCCGGAGCTCGTACACCGGGATCCCTACATAAAGGCTATTGCCGTAGTCCAGGCGGGAGACAATCATGGCCATGATGATGAGCTTGAGGGCATCAGCAGAAAAAAAGGAGAGATTTTACGGATGATGCGGAGGGACAAAAAACAGGACGAGACAACGGCGCTAATCTGAGGGCGCATTGTTAGGTCTTGGCTAATTAGGATACCCAGGGTTTTTCCGTTGATGGAAGGTGAAGGAGGAGGACCAAGGGCAGGGGGCCAGAAAGCAGGAGACCATGGGCTGGGGAGGCTGCCAGTGAGTATCAGTTCTGTTTTGTCCGGATTTAATTTTAAATGGTTATAGTTCATCCAGTCAAAGATGAAAGTGAGGACAGAGCAGAGGTTAGACCTAGAGTCGTGGGAAGGGGAAAGATTGAAAATAAGCTGGAGGTCGTCTGCATAATTGTAAACTGACTCCTCCATGTTTTGTAAGGCAGAAATGAGAGGGTGGATATAAAGATTAAAAAGAAGAGGGGAGAGAGAAGAGCCCTGGGGGACCCCACAAGTGACCGGACAGGGAGGGGCAGAGAAGCCATCCAGGTGGACGGCTTGTGTCTGATCTCCTAGGAAAGAAGTAAGCCAGGCCAGAGCAGTCCCCCGGATGCCGGCGCCTCCGACACGGTCGAGGAGAATGGAATGGTTGACCGTGTCGAAGGCGGCGGACAGGTCAAGGAGAACCAAGGCCTGGGAGGAGTTGGTGTCGGCGCACTGCCTGAGCTGGTCCAGGACGGAGAGGACCACGGATTCCGTTGAATGGACAGGACGGAAGCCGGCCTGATGAGAAGCCAGGAGATGGTTGTCGTCAATGAAGGTAGAGAGGCAGGAGGTAATATAGCTCTCAAGAGTCTTTCCCAAGAACGGGAGTAAAGAGATGGGGCGGAAATTGGAAGGGGAAGATAGGTCAGTCCCAGGTTTTTTCAGGATGGGGGTGATGATGGCCGAGTTGAAAGCAACCGGGATGAAACCCTGTTGGATGGATGTGTTGAGGAGGGTGAGCGGGGGTTCAGGGCAATTAGAAAGGACCTCCTTCAGTATGCGGGCAGGACGGCAGTCCAAGGGGGACCCTGATTTGACTTTCTTCAATAAGGTAAGAAAGGTCTCCTTAGAAATTAAAGGAAACTTGTCAAGAAAAACGGATGGAGGGGGGAGTCAGGGGGGGAGGAAGGAGGGGGGAGGCAAGGGTATGTTGTGCCTGATGACGGCTATCTTCTCTATGAAGTAACTGTTTAGGGAGTTGCAGAGAGATTGAGAGGGAACCGGTTTGGGTAAAACTCTATCTGCCGCTGCTAAATTGTGTTCGATGGAGAAGATCTCCTTGGGTTTGTTGCTAGCCAGGAGGATTTTGGCCGAGAAGTGCTCAGTTTTGGCCAGCAGAATAGCTGTTTTATATTCACGAAGGAGGACAGAATATTGAGACTTAAGGATGGGGCAGTACCTGTGATTTTGGAAAAGGGGATGGTGATGGACAGAGTTTCTGAATGATGCGGAATACTCTTACCAAGTCAAGAGATCATGGTTTTAATCCATCACCGTTTTTTAGCTCAATGCACCATCCCAGCTCAGAACCTGGCTATATGCAAATTAGTCTGTTCCTGTCCCAGTGCATGATGGGAACAGGGCAAACCAAACTACCAAGCCAATTCTTATACTGGGAAGGAAACAAGCTTCCGGGGACCGGTTTCTGGCATCACAGCCTTCGTCGGCCCGGCTTGCTTGAATCCTGATGGTGCAACGAGCAAGGGACTCACGTCTGAGCATACCCTCCCACACATAGTGTGGATAAAAGCGATTTTGGAAAAGGGGATGGTGATGGACAGAGTTTCTGAATGATGCAGAATACTCTTACCAAGTCAAGAGATCATGGTTTTAATCCTTCACCGTTTTTTAGCTCAATGCACCATCCCAGCTCAGAACCTGGCTATATGAAAATTAGTCTGTTCCTGTCCCAGTGCACGATGGGAACAGGGCAAACCAAACTACCAAGCCAATTCTTATAGTGGGAAGGAAACAAGCTTCCGGGGACCGGTTTCTGGCATCACAGCCTTCGTCGGCCCGGCTTGCTTGAATCCTGATGGTGCAATGAGCAAGGGACTCACGTCTGAGCATACCCTCCCACACATAGTGTGGATAAAAGCGATTTTGGGAAAGGGGAGGGTGATGGACAGAGTTTCTGAATGATGCAGAATACTCTTACCAAGTCAAGAGATCATGGTTTTAATCCATCACCGTTTTTTAGCTCAATGCACCATCCCAGCTCAGAACCTGGCTATATGCAAATTAGTCTGTTCCTGTCCCAGTACATGATGGGAACAGGGCAAACCAAACTACCAAGCCAATTCTTATACTGGGAAGGAAACAAGCTTCCGGGGACCGGTTTCTGGTATCACAGCCTTCGTCGGCCCGGCTTGCTTGAATCCTGATGGTGCAATGAGCAAGGGACTCACGTCTGAGCATACCCTCCCACACATAGTGTGGATAAAAGCGATTTTGGAAAAGGGGATGGTGATGGACAGAGTTTCTGAATGATGCAGAATACTCTTACCAAGTCAAGAGATCATGGTTTTAATCCATCACCGTTTTTTAGCTCAATGCACCATCCCAGCTCAGAACCTGGCTATATGCAAATTAGTCTGTTCCTGTCCCAGTGCATGATGGGAACAGGGCAAACCAAACTACCAAGCCAATTCTTATACTGGGAAGGAAACAAGCTTCCGGGGACCGGTTTCTGGCATCACAGCCTTCGTCGGCCTGGCTTGCTTGAATCCTGATCCTGATGGTGCAATGAGCAAGGGACTCACGTCTGAGCATACCCTCCCACACATAGTGTGGGTAAAAGCGATTTTGGAAAAGGGGATGGTGATGGACAGAGTTTCTGAATGATGCAGAATACTCTTACCAAGTCAAGAGATCATGGTTTTAATCCATCACCGTTTTTTAGCTCAATGCACCATCCCAGCTCAGAACCTGGCTATATGCAAATTAGTCTGTTCCTGTTCCAGTGCATGATGGGAACAGGGCAAACCAAACAACCAAGCCAATTCTTATACTGGGAAGGAAACAAGCTTCCGGGGACCGGTTTCTGGCATCACAGCCTTCGTCGGCCCGGCTTGCTTGAATCCTGATGGTGCAATGAGCAAGGGACTCACGTCTGAGCATACCCTCCCACACATAGTGTGGATAAAAGCGATTTTGGAAAAGGGGATGGTGATGGACAGAGTTTCTGAATGATGCAGAATACTCTTACCAAGTCAAGAGATCATGGTTTTAATCCATCACCGTTTTTTAGCTCAATGCACCATCCCAGCTCAGAACCTGGCTATATGCAAATTAGTCTGTTCCTGTCCCAGTGCATGATGGGAACAGGGCAAACCAAACTACCAAGCCAATTCTTATACTGGGAAGGAAACAAGCTTCCGGGGACCGGTTTCTGGCATCACAGCCTTCGTACCTGTGCCTCCAGTGGTGCTCGGCTTGTCTTAATGAGAGTTTGAGGGTTTTAAGATCATCAGTGAACCATCTATTGGCCTCATGGGAGCGGCAGGACCTGACTAACCTGAGGGGGGGGCAGCTGAGTCGCAGGATGCCGAGAGCCAGTTGTTGACGGCGGCTACCTGTGAGTCCGGGGAGGAGTCCTCCAAGTGAAGGGGTGGGGCCACGAGGGAGGAGCACAAGGCGGGCATGTCCACACGGTTCCAATTGCGAAGCCACGTATTTTTTGGGGGGGAGAATTTATTGACGGCCCCAAGGTTGAGGGAAAAGGAAATAAGCGAGTGGTCGGACCAAATACAGGGCCAAATGGACAGAGACGAGGTGGAGATGTTAGCAGACCAAATCTGGTCCAGGATGTGGCCACCTGAGTGGGTGGGGAGGTGGATCAGGGAAGTGAAGTTAAGACAGCCAACAGATTCGGTGAAATCTTTGGACATGAGATTTTCCCGGGGGGTCATGGGGCCAGAAGTTAAAATCTCCCAGGATTAACACGGAGGAATTGTTGACCACAAGAGTGGCCAACAGTTCCTGAATAGCTGTGATAAAGTGAGGCATTGCCTGAGGGGGACGATAGGTGGGGTGGCGATGGGTTGCCCCTTCGCCCCGGAATTAGCAATTCTATTCATGTCAAAATTTGAGGACACATTCATCTATCGGGATAATCCATTCTCCCAATGGATCAACAATTGGTATCGTTACATCGACGATATTTTTTTTGTTTGGACAGGGACAGAGGATGCCTTAAAGAATTTTCAAGGTTGGTTAAACAATAAAGTACCATCAATTAAATTCAGTATGGAACATTCACAGAAAAAGATGCCATTTTTAGATGTTGAGGTATATCCTTCTGAAAGGGGATTGGTTACAACTTTATACAAAAAAAGAACGGATCGCAACAAAGCCCTTCATTTTAGAAGCAACCACCCTCGAAGCCTCAAAGATAATTTGCCCTATGGGCAGTATTTGAGGATTCGTAGAAATTGTCAATCTAAGGACGAGTACTTAAAACATGCAGAAAACCTTATGAACAATTTGCTACAACGTGGTTACCCCAAAAAATTACTGAAAAGGTCTGTCAAAAGAGCATGGTGGACACCATGTGAACGCCTATTGGAAAGAAGACCCCAAAAAGAAACTGAGAGAATGGTTTTTGTTTCTACGTTCTGTCCCAATTCCAATGCATTGAAAAAACTTGTGAAAGACAATTGGCATCTATTGAGAAACTTAGACACAGCATTTGACCAAGAACCATTATTTGCTTTAAAAAAAACGCCAGCATTGCAAATCAACTGGTAAGAGCGGCATTGCCACAAAAAAGCAAACATCCAGACCTTAGAACAATGTTATGCCTACCACCAGTTCAGGGGCACCATAGATGCGGAGACTGTTCATGTTGTGACACAACTAAAGAAGGCAACCTTTTCGAACACAGGCACATAAAATGGAAACACGACACATTCACGAATTGTAAATCTCGGTTCGTGATATATGGCATTTTATGTCTGTGCAACCAATTGTATATTGGTAAAACTACTCAAGAAGTGCGAACTAGAATTCAACAGCACAAATCAAGAATTAAAAACAAGGTACTAACAGCGCCCCTTGTAAATCACTGGCTCAAAAAGAATCATAATGAAAGAGAGCTGACCTGGACAGTCATCTCAAAGGTGGACAATGACGACAGAGGAGGGGACCAAGAAGCCAAACTCGCAAGAAGAGAGGCTATGCTAATCTTGAAATTCAATTCGACAACTGATGGGCTCAATGAACTTAGTGAATTATTCAAACTCGGATAGAAACCGTTCACCCAGTCAACCAGTGGGACAGGACATTTTAGGAGCATAGAGGTGGCCAACACACTCCCAAACAACTGATGGGCTCAGCAAACCACTGAATTATTCAAGCTAGGGTTGGAACCACTCACCCAGTCAACCAGCGTGACGGGACAGTTAACGAGCATATAAGTGGTCAATACACTCCCAAACATCATGAGCCATCACAGGCACACAGAAATCCCCATAGGTTTGATAGCTCCCCCTACCTACAGGGCGAGCGTATTCATTTAACAAGGACCAAATCAATACAAAGGTCGGATCGGATATGCGATGCTCCACCTTAGACCAAAAAGACCATTGCGAACAACACCGCCACAATTATAATTACGTCTATGACACACACTATTCTTCAAGATTTGTTTGGATTCCCGGAAGCGGACGCCACACTAACCGCGGCGCGCACATAGAGGAAGAACGAAGCGAACGCCCGTTGCCCCGACCTGCCAAGGTAACCATCGGAGCTTGAACTGAATGAGCTTCGCATTTTTGCTGGGTCTCCCTAATATTAACTTCTTGGCATGTGACGATTTTCCATCTAGGCGGACACTGGACCTCGGAAAACTAAAAGCGAGCGACCAAGCGGCCAAGACCCAGGTACATTGGATGTATGTCATTGGACAGACTGTGTCACAGGATTGCTATATTCTATCCCTCAACGAATCCCCTGTTTCTCTGTTATCACCTTAGGTTGCATTGAACACAGAGATTGAGTACAGAGACCTAAACCCCCACTTCTCGAGTATAAGTAAGTGGCACATGTGCACAATGGTATGAATGAGTTGAGACAACTATCGAGTCAAGCAGATCCTGATGGACTGTACTGTGTATTTTGTCCCGTGTTCCTCTGGTGCATTAGGTTACTTTTTGAGGTGGTTCCACGTCGGGTAACCAACACCCCAGGCTCTCTTTGATAAGAGGTAAGACTAGGAAGTAGATAGTGGTGACAGTTTGCAGCTTGTATAACATCCAAACAGCACTGGGTTCTAAAACAAGGTTCTCTTCCTCCCTTTTCTGCAGACTACCGTCCTGATGAGAACTCGCCAATTAGCTCTGAGTTCGAAACGCGTTAGACTGTGTTAGCCATCGAAGAGATCAAATAGGATTAAAAAGACTGCAGTATAATTTTGAATCTTTTCTTATGTTATATGGCTTTGCTGTGAACAGTATATTTCCAGCCTGTTTTTATCTGTAAGAGTATGAGTGGAGTATGGTTGTGAGTTTGAGTGACTTTGTTAATAACTCGTTTTTTGCTTTGATTGTATTAATGTTTAGGTTTTGTACATAAGGTCAAAAAGTTTTTGAATAATATGTGAAATGCAAAAATAATATGCGATAAAAGAAACTTTGAATAAAATAAATGAATTAAAAATAAAATAAAAATCAAATAACATTAGGTTTGACTCCAATGTTTATGGCATAAAGGTTGTTGTGTTGATTCGGCTAGCACTAGCAGTTCATGTTGTTTATCAGACCACAAGAGTGGCCAACAGTTCCTGAATAGCTGTGATAAAGTGAGGCATTGCCTGAGGGGGACGATAGAGTAATACGCAGGTAAGAGGGGCCGCGAGGTTGACTGAGCGAGCCACCAGGAAGTCAACTGAAGCGATAGGGGGGTGGGGCAGGAGTTGGAACTCGAATTTAGAGTGGACAATCATGGCCACTCCGCCACCAGCTTTCCCATCCGGTCGGTCAGCGCGGAGGGCATAATAATATTCGGGGAGAGTCGCCAGAACATCAGGCAGCGAGTCAGGGGAGTACCAGGTTTCGGTAAGGAATAGGAATTCAGGTTTTGCAGAGGTCCGAAGGTTGAACAGCTCGAGTTGGTGCTTAACCGCCGAGCGGGTGTTCAGTAGTATGGCGCTAGCCAGGGCAGGGGAAGGGGTCACGGAAGGCTGCGGGGAGTGGCCTGAAAGCGCAAGTAATTGCGCTGGAGTCAAGATAAGCGAAGAGATTCCAAGATTGCTAATACGTGTCTGGGTGAAGAGGGCTGATGCACCAGTCACCCTGGCAGGCCTGGAGTTGGGCCGATGAATAGGATATGGTTTGGGCATTATGACAGGCCCCAGGCCCCGGCCAGTCGCGGACGGGCGCAGCCAGGCTTGCCTTTGGCGTGCCTTTGGCGCGCCGCCGGCGCGCCGCCGGCGCGCCCGCTGCGCGGCCGGGTGTGAGGAGGCATCTTATACTGTAGGGAGGTGGGAGGGTCTATCAGCTGCACCGCCAACCCACGACTCCCTCCCTCCAAGATGGCGGCTGTTCTCGCTGTACCCGATCCCCTGCTGCAGCCCCAAAATCGGCTGTGCGGGGAAACGGAGCGAGGTGAGGAGGGGTGGAGGAAAGAGGGTGAGTGAAAAGCAAAGTTTTAAAATCACAAATTAAAATTAAAAAAAGCTACTCCTGGCTTCCGCCTCAGGAGTTGTGGAGTCTAAATCTTGTCGGCGTGCGAGATGCTGGGGCGCGACTTAAGTACAGGCGGGAGGCGGGAGTGTCTATCAGCTGCACCGCCAACCCACGACTCCCTCCCTTCAAGATGGCGGCTGTTCTCGCTGTTACCGATCCCCTGCTGCAGCCCCTAAATCGGCTGTGCGGGGAAACGGAGCGAGGTGAGGAGGGGTGGAGGAAAGAGGGTGAGTGAAAAGCAAAGTTTTAAAATCATAAATTAAAATTAAAAAGAGCTACTCCCGGCTTCCGCCTCAGGAGTTGTGGAGTCTAAATCTTGCCCTTTCCAGACTGTCCACCCCCTCAAAAAATGCCTGATGAGACTCAAAAACTACAACCTGTCTTATAGTGGCAAATTAAGCTTTCTTCAGCAACCTTCAAACATTCAGCCCTGCACAAATTACCATTTCACTCTAACATTGTTAAATATATAATTGAAAAGGAAAGAAAACATTCTTAACTAAAAGAAAGGGGATGGGTGGGTGGGTCACATAAATTCCTTAACCACCCTTGGCACTGCCCCAGTGAATGCTTTCCCTTCCAAAAACAACCCTTTATAAGCTATTGCTTAGCCCCGCCCACACTTCCTACCTACATCTATCCTAATTCGTGGCCCGTAATATCATGCAAAGTCACCCATGGGGAGATTGGCTCGTGCCTTGCTCCCCCTCCACTCATTGCACAATAAGTCACATACCACTACTCCTATTATTAGCAAAAAAGGACACTTTATTAAGACAGGCATATAGCATAAGCTTCATAGATACAAACATTAGAAACAACTCAACCTCATTAATACATGAAAAATCTAACCATTCTCCCCACCCTTAAACTCCCCAATTAGCTCAACATTGCTTCAAGAAAAAGACCCACCCTCCTCCATCTTTTCCCGTTCTTCCTTCCTTCCTCGCCTTTTTCTTGCATACCACACGAAACATATGATCATCAGTTTCTTTTAGTTTCCCATGAGGCAAAACTATTAGAACAGAACATTTTCATTGCCCTTAAGTTTATGTCTTGCCTTTTCCATTGCTGCCTCACTCTTTGCCCCTCTCAACTGTTTCCTTGGTATAAATTCAGTCCAAATTAAGCACATATCTCCCCAGTTTTTTTTATAACAGTCAAATCCAGTTTAATTTGCTTTATTAATGTCAAACCTGATAATTGGACTAAATAATTTTCACCTAGGTGAATAACTAACGTATACGGGCATCCTCTGATGGAGCAAAGTTCAGATAAAATATTCATTAGGCTCCCCCAACACTTCCTGCTTTTTTTTCCCTTTCCATACCACCTCATGTCTCATACCTGGGAGTCCAAGGGATCGGCAATAAATCTGTTGCTCTGCATATAAAGCTTCCCATTTTGTAAAGGAATACCCCACTATCCAAGTGCTAATTTTGACAGATAACAGACCACGAACACAACCTAAATAAAAGACACAGGCATTAGCAAAAAATTGCTTATGAAAACTATAAAGACGCTTATTTTCTAACGTATCTTTCACACTTTGATTTCCATCTTCCAATTCTTCTTATGTCTGACTATGATCAACCCAGTCTTGTAGCCTCAGATGCTGCCCCAATACGAAAAGAGTGCGTACCATAATGCCTAGTATCTTTCCTCAGCCTATTTAAGTCTTTTCTCAATACCGCGAAATGGTTCAAAATAGTAATCCCTTTGCCGTTTTTCAGGACAGACAATTTCTCTTATTTCTCTCCCCATCAAGGTTTGAAAATGTTACCAATCTTCAACTGTGCTACAACCCTCCGCCGGCTCTTGTTTAAACATACCCATTTACCTCTTCCCTACTGATCTGTTTTAGATTTTCAGAGCCAAATCCTTATTCCTTGGTGTTCCAAAACTATCTCATCTCTTTGAATGCCTGCCTGTCCTCTCAAACCCAACAACTTCGACGCTCTAAAGGTGCCAAAAATAACCAAAACATGCACAACCTAAACCTTAAACTTTAAAGCCATCATAACACTAAAAAGGTAACTGTAATAGCAACTGTTGCAACCGGTCAAAAGTCACGGATTCTCCTAACAATTTGTTGTTACGTTGCTCCTTACTTAATCCCTTTAAAACTTTTTTCACCAAAACACCTTCAACAGGATCCTGTCCCCACCATAGCTGACCATAAAAGTAAATTCCTGCTAATTTCCCTGAAATAGTTGTGTGTGTCAAACCTTTTTGTATCAAGTGCAGCACAAAACCTAATATAATCTGTTCCTTTTTACCGTATTCCTACCCGAGGCTCAATGTTACCATAACTTAAGAATTCTCTCCAAGCTTGTTGATAACTTTTTGTGGATGAAGCTAATGAATTTTTTACGAACTTGACCATCCTCAGTTCCCCCAGGCCCAAACGTTCTGTGTCTTGTTGCTGTCTGCACCCAGAGCCAAGTTGTGAAACTTCTGCCAATGAAATCGAGACAGAGTGTCTGCTATATTATTTCTTGCTCCTGGAACATGTCTAGCCTTAAAGACAACATTCAATTACAAACATTTCAACATAAAGGCTCTTAATAAACGAAATACTCTCAGATCTCTCACCTTTTGCTTGTTCACCAATGCTACAACTGCCATGTTATCCACATTAAAGAAAACTAACCTATTTCTGAATTCTTCACCCCAAACGTAGAATGTAACAATAAATAAATAAATAAAAGAACTCTAAAAAGGCTATGCTCCAACCAATGTTCAGGCCATCTCTTATATAAATGCTAGACATCCCTTTTGGATCTATTCCACTTCTACTCTGCCCTTCCATATGGAGGGTTCCATCATATGAACGAGTGAGGAAGGCAGATACCTACACCACCTAATGTATTGCCACGATCGGCAGTACTTAACATTGAATAATTACGAGTTTGCGCATGCGCAGACCATTCAGGCGCGTCGCATGCGCAGCTCTCCAGTTACGAAACTGGGTTTGCGCATGCGCGTCGAGCGAATCACTACCGCTGAGCCAGCGCGGCCATGCGCATGCGTTTCCTGTGATTCACTACCACTGAGCTAGCGCGTCCATGCCCAGCGCAGCTCCATGACTCACATGCTCCCTCCGGAAATGAAACGAAGCACTCTACCTTATATGGGCTTTTTCCGTTAGTAATTATCCAATTTACCCCAACCAATTAACCACACCATAGAGTATCAAAAGCGAACCTCTGCCTTTACGGCTCACTTTCGGCGGAGCAGCGTTGAGGGGAAGGCAGGCGATCGTTCCATGCAGTTACCGTGAGTAGGGCTAGTTGAGACGGAGGATGCATTCCACTCACCAGTAACCTGGCTTTTTCAATCCCTACTTCACCTCCCTGAATACAGCTATTTACTATCTTTTAGGTTGTTGACTGGGCAGCGAGGAGTGATACCCCCAATACTACGCTTAGGCTCATGAGGCCTTCCGAATTTTGAACTTAAGTGAGCCTGTACCATCGCTGAAAACCAATCCTTTTATTCCCATTCATATCATGGAGATGGCATGTATGTATGTGCGAATGTGTTTAGGACTGTGTGTCCCCATTTAAGTGTCTTTCTCTCACAAGGTACCAGATCCACAGTGGAGTTCTGTATACTTACCTTTGTTACAAAAGAAATTCTCTTTTCCTCAAGTTCCTGGACATCCGACTAGCATGTTTATTGTGTTCCTGGACATCCGACTAGTTTACTTACTATGTCTTTCTTTTACAGATTTTTCAAACGCCAATTGGGCGCAACGAGCATACCTTCACTTAAAACATTGATAGGTATATTACACATTGTATTTTTTATATATATTTTTTTGAACACTTTCACATTCCATGTGAGTAAGGTGAGGATCATAGTGCATATCCTCGTCCTGAAGAAGGAGCCCTGTGCTCCGAAACATGTTGACACTGTTGTTGGTTGATATATCCTAGTACGTATTTTTTCAACCAGTCTTTGCACTTTTTACTAATACCAGCCAAGGACGGAATAAAGTTTTTTTCTTTTTATCCTTAGTGCCAGGTATTTTTTATCCACTTTTTTCACCTCACCTCACTCACATCACTCAATACACACCCTCACATAGCTCACTATCAAGTGCTCCTACGTAGTCGTTCTGTCGTAGCACGCCGCATCCCGTAGAGGGGTGCGAAGGCCCCAATGATGAAGCATGACACCAAGGGGCCTGTTGGTGTGTGAGGGGCATTTAAAAAACACAGTGTGCTCCCCATCCTTTTAGGGACCACTGCAAACCATCTTGTGGATTCTATTTTGTTTATTCATCTCTCTGTGCACCCACGACCTTCCAAGAACAAACCAAAACCTTTGGCACCCGACGCCTCGGAAAAAAATTTAATCTACCAAATCATGTCTTCTACAACAAAATACACTGAAACTGCATTAAAGTCATCAAGAAACTTTAACGAAATATGCAGGTCAGCCCTGATAGCCATGGATATTCTTATACTGTGGTGAGGTAGATAAGCATCCGATATGGACATACCTAAGTGTCTGCAAAATAGCCTAGTAACTTCTGTACCTTCTTAAGCTCCAATTTTCTTTCATTTATTTCTGACAGCAGGAAAGACCTTATCTCCTAAACATTTTCAGCAGGGAGGCTAGCTAACATTTCTACAGTGTCTATTTCAATACCCAGGAATGTCAACCTTGTGCTTGGACACTCCGTTTGTTCCACGGCCAAATGAACCCCAAGTTCTTTTGCCATGTCTTGAAATTTTTGCAGAGCGTTTCTGCACTGATCGGTGTTCCTTGCACCAATAAACATAAAATCATCTAGATAGTGACAAACCAGGTTGTGACCACTAAACTTCATGAAAATCCATTGTAAGAAAATGTTAAACGTCTTAAATTAAGCACATGAGATTGAACATCCAATAGGAAGGACCTTGTCTACATAAAAGGCACCTTCAAAATGCATGCCAACCAATCAAAAATCAGTGGAATGTATAGGCAGAAGTCTAAAGGCTGATTGTCTACCCTTTTTAGCAAGCTCTGCCACTTTTCCTGCCGTTCGTACCAATTTCAAAGCAACATCAGCTTATGCATAAGAGACACTAGAATCTGCTTGAGAAAGAAAATCATTTACAGACTGGCCCTCTGGCCATGACAAATAGTGCATGAGTCTATATCCACCTGGCGTTTTCTTCGGCACTACTCCTAAAGAGGAAACAATTAAGTTTTCAAATGGGCACTGTAAAAAGGACCAGCTATTCTGCCTGAACTTGACTCAGAACGTAGCTTTTGTAGTACTATATGCGGCAGTTCCTTGCCGATTTGAGATTATCTGCCCATCTCTTCTGCCTTGGCTCTTGATAACCAAATTTAAAACCATCTTTGAAACCTCAAAATACTTTGGATGCAGCCTCTCTATCTGGATAATATCCTAATCAATTCTAACTGGGGTATGAGCTGTTTGATGTATATAGAAATGGCTGACCTCTGCCCCGCTGCATTTTCCCTTGTTCAAAGACCTTTTTTGAAATTCCAACATGATCCTACATAAGATGTTTGCCCCTTCCCATACCACCCTGCACCATCTTGGGCGGGGCGATACTGAAAGGACCGATAAGTGACCGGTAAGCCACTTTCTGTATTATTCGTGGCTGGAAGGTGCGTGGATGACATCCATTGGAGCCATAATTCAGAGTTAACGTCACCCAATGGCTTATGATTGTTTAGACTGACCCTGGCCACAAACTCTTCCTCATAGCTTAATCAAGCATAACTTTCAAAATGCATTTTTGATTTACGGATTATGTCTATGTATTTAAAAATTGCTACTGCTCTATCCTGATGTCTCTCACAATAAATACTGGTATAAATTAGAAATGCAGATTCCAATATTCTATGGTTTTTAGGTATTTTAGGCCTGTTTGCTAATTCCCACTCTTCCTCATTTGAATCTTCTTTTGCTTGAATATTCCTTCGTAATAACATAAATACATCGAGAAACTCATGTCTCCATATTCTATTCTTTGTTTTCTCTGATAAATGAGAACCCAAACTCAATACCTATATATGGTAACTTCTTATGTATATACTTATCCTCCTCGTCACCACCGCTGCTATCATTCTGTTTTTCTTTTGTTTCATCATCTTGACTTTGCATCTGCTTCAAGCACATTACCTTTTTCGGGTCCTTTTCCTTATCTTTTTCTAGCTGGTCAATCACCGTATTTACATCCCTCAGGTATCAGGAGTACTCAAAGATTGTCAGATTTGTGTGGGGGGAGGGAGAAACCATGGTCCCAATGAATTCCAGATGCCATCTTCCGGTCAGGCACAGTCCTGGTAGCATTATGTAAGGAAGAGGTCAGCTGGGAGGGGGGAGGGGGGGAGTCACAAATGGCGGCCACGTAGGGTCTGGCACCCGTCAGCCTCAGCTTTGAGTAAATGGTGGTCCCAGCGACCCCTCTCCACAACCCTCTCCACGTGGGTCCGGGGACCGGGACGAGCTCAGAAACGACCTCGAACCCCTCAACCCTTGTTCTTATCTTTGTGGGGTTGAGGTCGCTTATTGTTCTCCTTTTCCCACTTTCTTTTGAAGTCTGTACGCTATTACAAATGACCTCTTGTTACCGGCGTTACCACCCTCCTCCTTCGTGTGGCCTCCGGAATGCCCAAGGAGCGTGAAGGTTCACCTCTGTTGTCTGCCGCGGCCTCCGTCCAGGTTGTGATGCAGGTAGAATTGCCCCTGATAGTTACAGCTATTAGCGGGGAGCAGTGGACCTGCAGTCTTTTAAAGGCCTTATGCCTGGCTTGGCCCCAGATGGCCTGTCTCCAGAGGGCCTGTTTCAAGCTTCTTTTCTTCGAGGCCACGTCTTTGCCGAGTCACTTTCCGACCGAGGTCTCCGCTCATGACTCTATGATCATCAGACCCCTCCGGCGCTGTCTCTGCTACGCGCCACACGGCCTCACGCACCAGGCCCCGGATCTTCACTCACTACTGCGTTGATTAGGTGGTGGCCGCTTCCACCCCTCCTTCACCTCTGCTCCATCGCTGCCTCTTTGCTCTGTTTACTCTGACCCAGGGTCCCAACAGGGTCCCAGGCACATTCTCTACCTAGTGACGGTAGCAGCAAAGAATTGCGAGACCTTGTTATTTGTGGCTCTTTTGGGTGGCATAAGGTGAGCGCCGTCCGGTCAGCCACCAGCCGCCCTTCGTTCTTCGTGTATCGAAGGCGCTTTCTCCAAAGGGGTGTGGTGCCCTCTGTTGGTGTCGCTCCGTTGCCTGGGGCACCCACGACTCAGGTCTCCTCCTCCTGGATGTTCGCTGAGTGTTAGGCATCGCAGATAGCTTAATGGTGTGGGCTCGGAGCTACTTCTTGATATCTCTCGCCCATAGCCAGAGTCGTCTGTTATGGAGCAGTGCGACTCCACTGCTGCGCGCTCTCTGCTATTTAAACTATTATTTCTTCCACTGAACCATTCAAAAGCTGTCCTGAGGAGACAACTGGCACACACGCTTTACAAAGTCATTAGTTACCCTTTACCTCAGAGTCGGACTTTATTTTCGTTTTATTCTCTACCGGCTAACCCCTTGCTACTCCTGCCGCTACTCAATGAGCCACTCTCCTCTCAGGATGTTCCAAACTGACCCATGTCTCACCCGGTAAACCTCGTTTCAGTAGGTATTCCTGCAATATTTATGCACCACCTGAGGACATGTATGTTCTAGCATGGGTTAATCACGCCTAGTCTCAATTATATGATCTGCTTCCCATATATGTTTCTACTGATCTTTGATTAATCATTGCAAGGAGGAAGCCCCCACACCTTAAATTAAAGGTCAATTGGAAGAGACTGCACAGTCTAGGCTTTTCAGCACTGAGGGCCTGATTAGGATCTTGGTGGATGAAATACTCCGTCACAAACGTCCGCAGTATTACAGATTCCATAGGATATAATGGAACATTGTAATATGGCAAATGCGATACACTTATGACGGAGGCCCTCAGTTTCATTCACTGTATCATTGACCTCTTGCCATACTGGCATATGTAAAGACACACACCTAACAAAAATTTCTCAGCCCTTACATAACAACTTTTTAGGTTGCTGCTCCGTACAGCAGTGGTATTTTTCATCTGCCACACCCTTGCAGTGGATAGACAGCAGTAACATTTTAACGGTTTATGGGGTCCATGGTATGATATATTTTGGGGCCTCCTGTTTGGAACACCTTTTAATTTTTTGCCCTTTTGAGCTCCTTCAAGCCCTCGTGATGCTAAATGATAATGAATAATATGTTAAACTTTCAGAAACAGGGCACACAAAAATAGCCGAAAGCTTAAGCTGCCCTGTGTCCTGCAGCCAAATAGTACCAAAAGATACTTGACCGAGCAATGATAAAGCCATTTCTTTTTAAGCTTGATCTAGACTTTTCACTTTCAACAGCAATATTTTATGTGGAGTTTGGTTTCAGTGTCTATCCAACTTGTAACTCCTACTGCAGGAAAAACGTACTTAAGGTGGGTAGGTGTTTAGTGATGTAGTGCATAACATTAAAAGAAACAAGCATTGGTATAGCCAATAGGTCTCACCTTTGGGACCTTATAAGTATTTAGTTATGCAGCACAATATCCTTGGTGCAACAACATTAACTGTTGCATGGCTAAACACTTATAAGGTCCAAAAGGCGAGACCTATTGGCTATGCCAATGCTTGTTTTGGATAGCATGCACATCTGTAGAAAGTGGTGTGAAGTCAATAAAGCAGAAAAACAGAAATTATTTTTGTTTTTCGGGTGGCAGGAAATTGATATTTGGATAGAAAGAAACATCATGATTTGTGTACCGTGTGATAAAACATGGTCGAAGAATCTTCAGTCATGCTTTACAAATCTCCTTAGAAAGCATTTTAAAAAAATGGTACATATTTGTGGGCAAAAGGCTATATGGACAGTTTGGTATAGTTATGGAAGCCCATTTTTCCCCTAAATGGCCAAAAGTGAGCATGGTAAAAAAAAAATGTATCAGTGATGCAGTGAGAGTTTAAGCAGTGTTGTCGTGAGGCTATCCGGAATGTATTGTGGCTGACACTGGACCCTAGGATGTACCGGAACAAATGAAGGCATTTTGTGAACGTATGACATTCAACAATAAAAGATGGCCTTATATGACCCTGCGGTGCTTTGCAATTGTACAACAACCCCACTACCCAAAACTAGTTAATCAGCTTTTTGCATGTTAATGTTACCATGTTCGCTATGCCAGATGAGGAGAAGTGGTAGCATAGAGTGTGTGATGTAGGAAGAGAGGAAGAACAATTTGGGGCGCAAGAGATTCGGAGGAGCCATGAGAGAAGATCAGGTTCCACTTGTATAGAATTCAGGAAACATTATTGGGTGCGAGTTAAACTGTACGTCTACACACATGTACGTCGCCACTGTGTAGGTTAGTTACAGCCGCACTCGCTGCATGATGTGCCAGGAACTATTAACCCTAAGGACAGATCTTCACCAAATTTTCATCCGCTTGTCTGTCGGCTCCATACTAGCATATTAATTTTTATGCAGATCCATGCAAGGTTATTAAAAAAAAAAGTTTAAGGGGGATAGGTGAAAAAAATGTGTTGTCCCATTTAACTTCCATAAGACATTTTGCCAAAGCCTCTGAACGGATTTTACCGCAAACTTAACTTAAAAGCAAAACTTTCATGAAAAAATGTGCTTAGCCTGGTTTGCGTGTCAGTATTTTTTGCAGATAGAAGCGTTTGAAACAAAGTTGCCAAGCGTACTTTAATGGATTAGTGATTGTGTAGGGTTTGCCGATCTGATCTGTGAATATCAGCAGGAGGGGGCTGTTAGACCTGTATGGCTTTTTGGCAATGTCCCTCCTAATTTTTATTTATTTTGTCCCCTTTTTGCCCCTCATACCCTTGGTAATCTTTTTTTTGTCTACTAACTTTTTAGGTGCTGACCAGGGGGATAGGTGTTCTTCCCCCCCCTTGTAATCTTTTACCTCAGGCCCAGAGGCCTGTGCTGTCAGGAAACCTCATGTTGTCACAAAATGGAGGGCCCTAACTGTCACCAACTGCCACCCCATAGTCAGCCCCATAGGATAACATTAGGTCTTCCAGAACCTTCTGGACCCTACTGGACTCTGTGAGGCTAGGCTATAAAAGGGCAGGGGGCAGGAGGCCATTTTGTGTAGTCCAGTGTGAGAGGAGAGAGGCTGCAGTGTGAGGAGGAGGACGCGCTAGGAGAAGCTAGTTGGTTTCATTAACTGACAGCATCTTTCAGAGGACGTTCCCCTTTGTGCTGCTGACCGAACCCTACCATTGGCCTGAAATCGATCGGGTCCAGTCAAGTAACCTTGGACCTCTCCCCAGACGACTGTGTCCCACCTTCACCCCTGCGTTCCCTCTTGGGGTTACTAATTGACTCCCCGCCTTCCTGCTGGAGCCCTTGCCTACCCGGTTGAGAAGAGCGGTGCCTGGGTCGACTGGATACCCATGGAAGTCTGAGGCGTCTTTGTTCTGAAGGGTGCGAGGAACCTGCCAAGCAGTGCAGTCGGCAGGAGAGCGCTGCCGCTCGTTATCTGATCTGCACGGCGGAAGAGGAAGTAAGGTGCTGTTCCCCTGCGCAGGAGCAGGAGCGAGTGTCCCCCTAGTGAAAGGAGGCGGTGCCGGTGGCGCCGCTAATCCTCCTACATCTGCGCGAGTGCCGATTGGTGAGAGGAGGCGCTGCAGGCTGCGCCGCTAGTCTCCCCGCACCTGCGCGACTGAAGACTGCCCTGGGAGACGCGTGGGAACCCTGAGAGGCGGCGCGCCACAAACCACCTCAGCGGAGCTGGCATAGAGCGGAGCGGGAACCTTTAGCCTCCGCTGATCGAGCGGACGTCGGCCTGCCTAGCGCTCGAGTCAGCCAGTGTGAGGAAACGACGGGCCAACACGATTGAATCTCCCCACCCCAGCGCTGTGTCCAAAAGGCTGGCTGGGCGGGGATTGGTGGCTGCTACTGCCACTGGTGTTGTTTGGTGGTGCCGGTTGAGAGCCCTACCCCCCTGTGGACTGGGGCCGGACCCGAAATTCAAAATACAGTAAGGAGGAGTGGGAGGGGAGAGGAAGAATAGGGCTGAGCCCTTGCTGGTGTGGTAAATTCTCCCATGCACTAATGCCTAATTAGGTGCCTTGATCCCCAGTCAACTTTACCTTTAGAATTTACCAGAGAAGAGGTGTCTCTTAGAAGAGCAGAGGCAACCGACTGATTGGACCAGGCTGGTGCTGGGGTGTGTCCCTCTGATCTTAAGAAGTAACAGTGGAAATCTGACATTGAAGGTGGAGAGAACTAGCAAATGTACACTGCTAAATTGATTTAAACTAATGCTGATCAAAGTCATATTAGATAATTCCACTGCCAAGAGTTAGGGGAGAGGGAGGCTAATTAATTCCTCTGTGAATTAAGGTGGGTAGTGAGTTAAGGTTCAAATGTGGCAGAGGGGGGTTACCTCTGCAAGTCTGGTATGCTAGAATCTGATCTGAAGTAAAGTGCTGGTATTGCCTCTTAGAAGAGTCATAGGAAGTCATAATTACAACAGGTTAATCCTGCTTAATGTGGTTTTGGTATAATTGAAAGTGTCATTATTGATTACCTGGTAAATGTACTGCACCTTAGAATTCAATTGATAAAACGGTTTAGCAGTTTTAAAAGTAATTATTGATTCTAAGGTACCATTTATCCTATTGCAAAAGTGTGATAAAAGTTCAGGAACATAGTAACTGTTATTAACTTAAAAAGCGATAATCTGCTAGTAATTTAAAAAGTGTAACTGCTGATTCTAAAGGTGCCTTGAAATGTTTTGAACTATTTATGTGTGAGCTACTGATATTTGACAACAAAGAGCATATTATTTTTACATAAAGCAGTACGTATTTTCATATAATTTTGGTGTAGTGTTTTCTTTTTGAGTGCTATTGCGTGGAATTACTTTTGGGTGGTCTGCAACCTTTACACTGTGCCTCTGAATGTTAGTCTTGCCCTAGGCCAGGCTACCTAATTCCAACATATTGGTGCCTAGCGGTGGGATTGCGGACTTGGTTGCAGCTACTTACTAGTAATTTGACGTAATACACCTAACCTACACCAGGAGTTTTCTCCTTGCGGCCCTCCCAATTAGTCCTTTTGTTTTTTCTAAATTTATTCCTGGTGGTGGGTGGAGTTGGCTTTAGGTTGCCTTTGCCACTCTAAAATTTCTGGTGTGTATCCAGGTTTGCCTGTCTCACAATGGAGTTTGCGGTGGAAAACCTGGAAGTCTATTCCGTGCCCCAATTGAGAATGTTCTGCCAACAAATGGGGGTCTTTTTCAAACAGGGTGCCAGGAAGGGGGAGCTCCAGACTAGCCTTAGGGCCTGGGTGGAGGCACACCAAGAGACAAAGGAGGAGGATGAAGAGGTTGACCAGGACATGGTGGGGGAGGTAGAAGAGTTATTCCGCGATGAGGGGGAAAACTTACTCACCGAACCAATGTCCTATTCCAGAAAGGGCAGTAGCATCTCTGGGAGAAGCCTAACAGAAGCCGAGCTCACCGATAGGAGAGAGAAAAGACAGCTAAAGTGGGAGTTGGCTAAGTTGGAGCAGGAGAAAGAGGAGAGGAGGATGGTCCATGAGTTTAGACTGAAGGAACTGGAGCTCCAAAGTCTGCGACGGGGGTCCTCTCCTGTTAGGAATGGTGGCAGCGAACCAAAAGAGTCAGCCAGGGAGACCAAACCCTATATCCCAAAGGACCTGATAGCGAGCTTCAGTCAGGGGGATGATGTAGCTAAGTGGCTGGCCGCTTATGAGGTTTCTCTGAAGGTTCATGGAGTGCAGGAGAAGCACTGGGGGGGTAGTTTGTACAAGTACATGCCTCCTGCTGGTCGGGACACCTTGCTGGCCCTGGATCCAGAGGAACAGACAAACTACCCCACCATGAAGCTGGCGTTATTGAGGAAGTTCGGGCTCACCCCAGAAAGGTACCGACAGAAGTTTAGGGGGAGCCACAAGATGGGCACTCAGAACTGGGTGGACTTCCTTGATTACGCCAGAAAGGCCTTAGAGGGTTGGGTCAAGGGCAGTGAGGTAAAGGATTATGAGGGGCTGTACAATCTATTTTTGAAAGAACACCTCCTCGGGAAATGTTTTCCCGAGCTGCGCCAACACCTGGTAGACAGCAAGCTGACCAATCCCCGGAAGCTTGCAGAGGAGGCGGACATCTGGACAAGTACTCGGGTGTCCTCCAAGGGGACTGGAGGGGAATCTCAAAAAGCCGGACAGGGCGCCCCCCAGAAGAAGGAGGGGGGGGAGAAAAAGAAAGAGTTCTCTAAAGGTCCCCAAAATAACTTCCAAGGGAAGGGAGCAGGTTTCACCCCTAGGGCAAACCCGCCCCGGAACCCTTATCCTGGCCAAAGCCAGCAGCCCAGGGTTCCCCACTGTTTTGAATGCGGTGGCGTTGGACATTATAAGGGAGATGTCAGATGCCCAAAGAGACCACCCCCTCCCACCGGAGGAAAGTCACCGGGAGTAGCTAGTGTAGCGCTCGGGGAGGAGTTGCCCTTAGATAAGGGGGGTGAGTGGGCGGGTGTCACCTTAGTGTCCCTGGGAGAGCGGGAGATGGTGCCAAAGATCCAGGTGCCCCCAAATACTACAAAGTATGGGCAATGGGTTACCATCAATGGCCAGAGAGGGGAGGCTCTGAGGGATACAGGAGCCAGCATGACTATGGTGAGAAGTCAGCTGGTGTCCCCAGAGCAGGTTGTTCCTAATGTACTCCACCCCGCCGCGATGGCTGACGGCAGAATGGGCCACTATCCAGTGGCTGAGGTTCCCTTTGAGTGGGAGGGGGTTGCAGGTTCACTTCGAGTTGCCGTAAGCCCTGCCGTGCCAGTCGATTGTCTGTTGGGGAATGACATGGAACACAACACTTGGAGAGAGGTGGAATACCGGACGCATTCTGCGATGCTGGGTACACCTAACTGGGCCTGTGTCAGCACAAGGTCTGCGACTGCCCGGAGAGGGAGTTTGCCTGGGTTGGAGCCTGGAACAATGGCCCAACCCGCTGCTAAAAAGGGTCAGAAACGGAGACAGGGACAGCCTGCTCCGGCTTCCACGCCCCATGAGACAGATCGGCCACCTGCAGTGGTAGGCCAGGAGTCCGTGGAGGGGGAAGTAGACTCTCTGGAGGATTTGCCCATCCCTGCTGAATGGCATGTGGAGGGAGGTCCTACCAGAGAGGACTTCTGTAGGGGGCAGAGGGAGTGCCCTACCCTTGAGGGACTGAGGCGTCAGGCCGAAGCCCAGGCAGCAGGTGATGTTACGGGACACTACCATCTTTACTGGGAGGATGGACTCCTCTACAGTGAACCCAAGGTACCTCTACCTGGCTCATCAAGGGCCTTGGTGGTCCCGCAGCAGTACCGAGCCTTTCTGCTGGAATTGGCTCATGCGATACCACTGGCAGGACACTTAGGCCAGGACAAGACCTTTGCACGGCTTGTCCTCCACTTTTACTGGCCTCGAATGAAAGTGGCGTCCGACACATACTGTAGGACATGTGTAACCTGCCAGGCCAGTGGGAAAACAGGGGTGAAGCTAAAGGCTCCCCTGGAACCACTTCCAGTCGTTAGCACCCCCTTTGAGAGGGTGGGCATCGACATTGTAGGGCCATTGGATCCACCAACAACAGCTGGTCACAGGTTCATCCTGGTTCTGGTGGATCATGCCACACGGTACCCAGAGGCCATCCCTCTGAGGACTGTTACTGCACCTGTGGTGGCTAGGGCCCTGATGGGAATCTTTACTAGGGTAGGATTCCCAAAGGAGGTTGTGTCCGACAGGGGGACTAACTTCCTGTCTGCTTACATGCGGACCATGTGGAAGGAGTGTGGGGTGACCTACCGGTTCACCACTCCCTATCACCCCCAGTCCAATGGACTGGTTGAGAGGTTCAATAAGACCCTGAAGGGCATGATAAGAAGTCTGCCAGAGAGTTTACGGAGGAAGTGGGACGTCCTCCTACCTTGCTTACTGTTCTCCTACAGAGAGGTGCCACAGAAAGGAGTGGGCTTCAGCCCGTTCGAATTGTTGTATGGGCACCCGGTGCGTGGGCCTCTCAGCCTGGTGAAGGAAGGATGGGAGAAGTCTCCCAGAAAACCTCCCCAGGATGTGGTGAGCTACATGTTGGCCTTCAGAAGCCAGATGGCCAAGTTGTGGAAGCAGGCTGCTGACAACTTGGAGGCCAGTCAGGCAGTCATGAAGGAATGGTATGATCAGAATGCTCACCCGGTGGAGTTGGAGCCTGGCCAGAAAGTCTGGGTGATGGAACCTGGAGAGCTAAGTGCCCTTCAGGATCGTTGGACAGGCCCATTTGAGGTGTTGGAGAAAAAGGGTAAGGCCACTTACTTGGTGGATCTTAAGACCCCGCGGCAGCCCCTACGGGTGCTGCATGCCAATCGCCTCAAGCCCCACCATGAGAGGCCAGAGGTCATCCTGATGTTGGTGACTGATGGTGCTGAGGAAGCAGAAAGCGAACCTCTCCCAGACCTCTTTTCATGTCAAGAGAAGGATGGGTCGGTGGAGGGAGTGATTCTCTCCCCGTCTCTCACTCCTGAGCAACGAGAGGACTGCCGACAGGTATTGGGGCAGTACTCTTCACTGTTTTCCCTTGTCCCAGGAAGAACCCACCTGTGTACCCATGATGTGGACACAGGAGACAGCCCCCCAGTGAAATCCAAGACCTATAGGCTGTCGGACAAGGTGAAGGCTAGCATCCATGGCGAAGTTGCCAAGATGTTGGAGCTAGGAGTGATAGAACCGTCCAGCAGCCCTTGGTCCAGTCCGGTGGTGCTAGTCCCAAAAGCCGCCCCACCGGGCACCACACCAGAACTGAGGTTCTGTGTGGATTACCGAGGACTGAACTCAGTTACCAAAACTGATGCTCATCCAATCCCCAGGGCGGATGAGTTAATTGACCGGCTAGGAGCTGCCCAATACCTCAGTACCTTTGACCTCACCTCAGGGTACTGGCAGATCTCCTTGACAGATGGAGCAAGGGAAAGGTCAGCCTTTTCCACGCCCGAGGGACACTTCCAGTTCTGTGTGATGCCCTTTGGTCTCAAGAACGCCCCTGCCACATTTCAGCGACTGGTGAACCAGGTCCTCTCTGGAATGGAGGGTTTCTCGGCTGCTTACCTGGATGACATTGCTGTCTTCAGTAGCAGTTGGGAGGACCACTTGCAACATTTGCAAGCAGTTCTCCAGGCGCTGAAACAAGCTGGATTGACCATCAAAGCCAGCAAATGCCAGATTGGGCAGGGGTCGGTTGTGTACCTCGGACACTTGGTGGGTAGGGGGTCCGTGCAACCCCTACAGGCGAAGATTGAGGCAATCATGGCCTGGGAACCCCCCAAGACACAGACTGAGGTCCGAGCTTTCCTGGGCCTCACAGGTTACTACCGTCGCTTTGTGAAGGGGTATGGCACTATTGTAGCGCCCCTCACAGAGCTCACCTCTAGGAAACAACCTCGACGGGTAGTTTGGACAAAGGCTTGTCAGCAAGCCTTTGAAAAGTTGAAGCAGGCAATGTGCGAAGCACCGGTCCTGAAGGCTCCCAATTTCTCCAAGGAGTTTATTGTGCAAACAGATGCATCCGAACATGGCATTGGGGCAGTGTTATCGCAACTCAATGAGGAGGGCCTGGATCAACCTGTAGTCTTCTTATCCAGGAGACTGCTTCCCCGGGAACAGAAGTGGAGTGCCATTGAGAGGGAAGCTTTTGCGGTGGTGTGGGCTCTGAAGAAGCTGCGGCCATACCTCTTTGGCTCGCACTTCCTGGTTCAGACTGACCACCGACCCCTTCGTTGGCTGATGCAGATGAAGGGGGAAAATCCCAAGTTGTTGAGGTGGTCCATCTCCCTACAGGGAATGGACTTTCGGGTGGAACATCGGCCTGGAGTGGACCACGCCAATGCAGACGGTCTCTCCAGGTATTTCCGCCTTAGTGATGAGGACTCCCAAGGGGTTGGGTAGTTCTCCCCACTTTCAGCTGGGGGGGACGCGTGTTAGACCTGTCTGGCTTTTTGGCAATGTCCCTCCTAATTTTTATTTATTTTGTCCCCTTTTTGCCCCTCATACCCTTGGTAATCTTTTTTTTGTCTACTAACTTTTTAGGTGCTGACCAGGGGGATAGGTGTTCTTCCCCCCCCTTGTAATCTTTTACCTCAGGCCCAGAGGCCTGTGCTGTCAGGAAACCTCATGTTGTCACAAAATGGAGGGCCCTAACTGTCACCAACTGCCACCCCATAGTCAGCCCCATAGGATAACATTAGGTCTTCCAGAACCTTCTGGACCCTACTGGACTCTGTGAGGCTAGGCTATAAAAGGGCAGGGGGCAGGAGGCCATTTTGTGTAGTCCAGTGTGAGAGGAGAGAGGCTGCAGTGTGAGGAGGAGGACGCGCTAGGAGAAGCTAGTTGGTTTCATTAACTGACAGCATCTTTCAGAGGACGTTCCCCTTTGTGCTGCTGACCGAACCCTACCATTGGCCTGAAATCGATCGGGTCCAGTCAAGTAACCTTGGACCTCTCCCCAGACGACTGTGTCCCACCTTCACCCCTGCGTTCCCTCTTGGGGTTACTAATTGACTCCCCGCCTTCCTGCTGGAGCCCTTGCCTACCCGGTTGAGAAGAGCGGTGCCTGGGTCGACTGGATACCCATGGAAGCCTGAGGCGTCTTTGTTCTGAAGGGTGCGAGGAACCTGCCAAGCAGTGCAGTCGGCAGGAGAGCGCTGCCGCTCGTTATCTGATCTGCACGGCGGAAGAGGAAGTAAGGTGCTGTTCCCCTGCGCAGGAGCAGGAGCGAGTGTCCCCCTAGTGAAAGGAGGCGGTGCCGGCGGCGCCGCTAATCCTCCTACATCTGCGCGAGTGCCGATTGGTGAGAGGAGGGGCTGCAGGCTGCGCCGCTAGTCTCCCCGCACCTGCGCGACTGAAGACTGCCCTGGGAGACGCGTGGGAACCCTGAGAGGCGGCGCGCCACAAACCACCTCAGCGGAGCTGGCATAGAGCGGAGCGGGAACCTTTAGCCTCCGCTGATCGAGCGGACGTCGGCCTGCCTAGCGCTCGAGTCAGCCAGTGTGAGGAAACGACGGGCCAACACGATTGAATCTCCCCACCCCAGCGCTGTGTCCAAAAGGCTGGCTGGGCGGGGATTGGTGGCTGCTACTGCCACTGGTGTTGTTTGGTGGTGCCGGTTGAGAGCCCTACCCCCCTGTGGACTGGGGCCGGACCCGAAATTCAAAATACAGTAAGGAGGAGTGGGAGGGGAGAGGAAGAATAGGGCTGAGCCCTTGCTGGTGTGGTAAATTCTCCCATGCACTAATGCCTAATTAGGTGCCTTGATCCCCAGTCAACTTTACCTTTAGAATTTACCAGAGAAGAGGTGTCTCTTAGAAGAGCAGAGGCAACCGACTGATTGGACCAGGCTGGTGCTGGGGTGTGTCCCTCTGATCTTAAGAAGTAATAGTGGAAATCTGACATTGAAGGTGGAGAGAACTAGCAAATGTACACTGCTAAATTGATTTAAACTAATGCTGATGAAAGTCATATTAGATAATTCCACTGCCAATAGTTAGGGGAGAGGGAGGCTAATTAATTCCTCTGTGAATTAAGGTGGGTAGTGAGATAAGGTTCAAATGTGGCAGAGGGGGGTTACCTCTGCAAGTCTGGTATGCTAGAATCTGATCTGAAGTAAAGTGCTGGTATTGCCTCTTAGAAGAGTCATAGGAAGTCATAATTACAACAGGTTAATCCTGCTTAATGTGGTTTTGGTATAATTGAAAGTGTCATTATTGATTACCTGGTAAATGTACTGCACCTTAGAATTCAATTGATAAAACGGTTTAGCAGTTTTAAAAGTAATTATTGATTCTAAGGTACCATTTATCCTATTGCAAAAGTGTGATAAAAGTTCAGGAACATAGTAACTGTTATTAACTTAAAAAGCGATAATCTGCTAGTAATTTAAAAAGTGTAACTGCTGATTCTAAAGGTGCCTTGAAATGTTTTGAACTATTTATGTGTGAGCTACTGATATTTGACAACAAAGAGCATATTATTTTTACATAAAGCAGTACGTATTTTCATATAATTTTGGTGTAGTGTTTTCTTTTTGAGTGCTATTGCGTGGAATTACTTTTGGGTGGTCTGCAACCTTTACACTGTGCCTCTGAATGTTAGTCTTGCCCTAGGCCAGGCTACCTAATTCCAACAGGGGCGCTTGAAATTAACTGGGGGAAAAAATAGTTAAGAACTGAGTTATGGTTTTGGCACTAACACGCGGAATCACTGAAATTCACCAGTTATGGTATGCAACGCATGCCATACCTTGCGTTGACAGGCGCATAAAAGGTACAAAATGGCCATTTTAATGGTTAACCTAAACAAGCATTGGCTGTGTGGAATGCAGGGGGCTGCAGCAGGAGAGAGAGGCGGAGGGAGATGTGTGCGCACACGCTGCGCGCGAAAGCACTTAATGAGCCATGACGGCTCGTAACTAAAACAATGAGATAAGAAAGGCAGATGGCGGCTGCGCGCATTCACGCACACATGCTCGCAAGTTTTAGGCCAGGGAAGCACTTTGAAATCCCCCTTACTAAAGTCGAGCAAGCAGCGCATGCGCTGCTCTAGGCTCGACCTAAAAAAGCACATAGCACTTGAAATTGTACTGCAGAACAAAACCTATGCCAGGGTGCAGATCTTTGCATTATGGTGCAAAAGTGTTTGACCGGTGGGAAGGCAGCCAAATTTGGTGCCAGTACTTGGCAAGAGAGCAGCAATACAATTGTCTTTTTAGGTCGAGCGACCTATCTCAATGCGCATGCGCATTGAGCGGGAGCTCGATATATTGTGGCTTAAACAGAGCTTACCGAGATCAGGCGATTCCCAGGCGATTTCTTCCAGTGCACGTGAAAGCGCGTGCACAATGCCACCAGCCGCTTGCCTCGCATTACCACATCAAAGGCAAGGCGGCCTCGTCTCAGGCCCCTGCTGCTTCACACCCTCATGCCGCTCTCCCCGCTCCGCCCCCTCCCCTTCCCGCCGTGTCGCATTTCTCCTCGTACTCCTCGTACCGCCGGCCGTGTCTCCTTTTATGCTAACTCCCTCTGTACCTCTCCTTGCATCCTCCTCTTTACTTCGATTCCTGCCGTTTTCTCTCTTCTCCGGCTGTTTGCTTTGCCTCCTTGTTGTTGCTTGTTTTAAATAGTATATGCTCCGAAAAAGCAGAAGACATACATCGCACTTTTGCGAAAATACTTTTTTTGCCTTTGGAATTGGCCCTAAGCTGTTCAGAGGCACGTAACATCTACTATTTGACACAAACTGTACTTTCTGTAATAACCCGCGTAGACCAAACGGGACACATTATGTAAACAACAAAGTTCAGCAATACAGCTGTGAACATGTCAGCTGGATTATATGGTATTCGGGAGGAAGGTAGGAAAACCAATGCAGACAGATTACACCAGTTTCAATTCTTCCGCCTCCAGGGTCTTCCCGCGACTCCTGCGAGCTCCTTTCCTCCTAATTATAGCCGCAGCCTTGAAAAATACAATATCGCTGGTCGACCGGAGCTCACTACATATTGAACACAGGGACCCCTTTCTGGCAAGGGTGGAGAAACCAATAAGCGGCAGAGGAAAACCTCTAATTGTGTGCTCGTTATGTTCCTCACTGTTTATTTTGGGGTACGTGACTCTGAAAAATAAACACCTCGGTCTACAAAGCAGTGTCTTCGTGTAGGAAAAAACAGCAATTAAGGGACGTCATTTTCGGCACGGCCCATTACATTGCAACAGAGTAAATAACATTTGGTGCACATGCAGTCGTTCCAGTACCACTCACCATACAGCAAGCGTAATTTATCTACAATTCCAATAGGACAATGGATTTTGCAGACCTGACAGATCCTTTCCAAGCAAAGTCACCCATGCTAAATTAGTGTTGAAATCCCTGGGCGCCATGTCACGCTGCTAAAATCCATGCCCCAATGTGATGTATTTAACAATGGAAGTGGAGTATTTTATTTTGCATAGTATTCAGCGTTTTTATTGCGCTTTAAACAATTAAAAGATGCTGGATAAATAATGTGATTCATTGGCTATATATATATATATATATTTTGACATTGGTATGTACAGACCAAATTGAGCTATAAGCCTCAGACAAAATATTACAAATTCAAAGTTGTGCTAGTACCATACATAGATTTTGCTCTACGTTACAGTTCGGCAAATGTTGCTGGCATGCCTTTTATTTTTTATGGAAAATAGTTTTGTATAGTGTTTCCGATTAATCTTGGCACTAGAAATTTCGTTTTTTAGTACTTTTTTGTATTTGTCAATGTTTTCGCAGTTGCATATTTATCAGTCCATAAATTTCCAACACCGAGGAATGATGCTTGTATTTCATTCAGCTTTCTCTAAACGCAGGGGCTAATTCACAAAGGAAACCAGCATTGGCATAGACAATAGGTCTCGCTTTTCGGACCTTATAAGTATTTAGTTATGCAGCACAATATCCTTGGTGCTACAACATCAACTGTTGCATGGCTAAACACTTATAAGGTCCCAAAGGCGAGACCTATTGGCTATGCCAATGCTTGTTTACTATTGTGTTTTCAAGAGAGCACAAATGCCATATCCTAGTACATGCTGTCTCACTTTCACGCAACAAAGTGATATTGCTGTGTTATATGAAATAATAGTTAATGTGCTCCGATGTTTCTATTAGGCACGCTCAGCTGTCAAATTAAAGAAGCAGTGGCAAAGCCAATAGGTTTTGTCTATGCGAGACCTATTGGCTTTGATACTAGACTGAAAGCCATGAATGCAGAGAGGTTTATCCTGATTTGTATCTGTATTTATTACTAGCATGCATCTTTTTAGATACTGATGTTGCTTTTGCAATATTTTAGTTATTAATCTTCAATATTACTGGTATTACGCTCTGCATTCATTATCACATTATTGTTATTCTGATTCTTAATCAGCAGTGGCCAGTGACCACTGCATGGATTTACCTATAGTCTTGAGCTGATGAAGGGTGGGGGTGGATACTCAGATTGAGCCCTCTGAATAAGTGGGTCATTCTATTGCCCAGCGATTAACAACTCGTTTGAGAGTCCCAAGATGGGCCTATTATTAATCTTAGGTTTAGAACAGGCGGATACAGATGGGCGAAGGAGAGGGGTGGTATAATAAATGGTGTGACCGAGCATCTTGGAATTTTCTGTCCAAATCCCTGGATTGTTGTGACTGATTTTTCATAATTACGTTGTGTCATTAATAGTGTCTAAGTACACAATTCATATGGCATGCAAACAATTAAGTATTGCATTGCAGACTTCATTGATGAACATTACCAATCAGGTACAACAAATGTTTTATGTATATATAGACGGGCAACAACACTGGGGCAACAGAAGCAAGGATTTGGTGTTACGGCAAGAGCTACCAACTTTGGAACGGGAGTACCAGGTTGGAGTCACGGCATCGGCTCAACATCTTGTGATTTTGGGAAACGCTGGTGACATCTTTTAAAGCTTCACATTTGCCTTCTTGACCGTATCAGCAAAATGCACCATAATATAAAAGGGGTTTTGTACATTACTGGTTAAATGAATAACTTTTGAACATTGTGAACACTACATATATATTTATATATATTATTTAGTCATGCCAAAATCAGTGGTGATAGCTGAAGAAGAAAAGGCTTTATTATTTGAGAGCCAATCAATGATTTATCCATTTTTCAGGCAATTTATATTTTATGTCAAGTGCTAGATTATAATTTAACCCTGACGTTCTTGTGACTGAAGGATGTTAAATGTTTCTCAACAAGCACGTCCGTAGAACTTTACAAGGACCGTTAGCAAGATGATGCCTCTGTTAAAGCAGATTCCTGAGCACAAACTCAAATACAACTGTTTCGTTTTATTGACTCCTGAGAAAAAAGGACGATGGACAACGGGAAGGGGCAGTACAACTATGGACTGCAGGAGGGGGAGATGGGTACAGCAAGATGAGCAACAGCACCAGTGCAAGCAACGACAGGAGCAGGCATGTGGGAGACTGACTGCAAACACATGCGCTCTTGTGGAGTGCTACAGGTATAATTTAGAAAAAGTGCCTCCAGAAGTATGCAGCCAGTGGAAGCAGTACTTGGTCCCTGCTCCACATCACAATGACGAAGGTGAGAAAGAGGCTATGACCAGCAAGGAAACGAGAGGGATGTAGGATCCACATGTGGGATAGCCAAAGGTAAGTAAAGTGACATGGGAGACAGCAGATGGTAAATAAAGGTAAGTAATGGGCGGGTTGTAAGCCTCTTTTAAGAGTTGTGGTTTTGATTGCAGGAGATTACGCAAGCATAGTGCAAGCCCTTTGTAGTCAAAACCTAAAAAGGAAACTGTTTTTTATGAGCATGGTCATTATGGCATAAATATCGACTGTCCCACTCACTTTAACAGAGGGCCCCTTGGAAGGTGGGGGCCCTGGACAGTTGCTCACTTTGCCGTACTTTAAAAAGTCTCAAAGGACTCTCTTGTAGCAGAGCTGCTGCAGTCTTTCCTGAGGATGCCTGAAGTAATCAGGCTCCATGTCTTAGTGACAGTGCCTTGGGCACACCCTGCTTTGCCTTTCTTCTTGTAATCCGCATTAGTCCGGGTGTGACAGATACTCCTACACTCACAGTGCACGCGTCCCTTTGGCGCCTTCCAGGCAAATTGTCACAGATAAGCACTTCACAGCCACTCACGGAGCCCCATTGACACTCCCTTTACACTCATTATTAGCAATTTTCAAGATGGTTGGATAGCTCTGTGGGTTCATGTAGCTGCTGCAGAAAAAAGTGCTATATTTAATTCCACTAGGGCCTATTTCTGTGGACACACTTCTTCAGCGCGCAGCACCTCTAGAGAACTGTGTAAAATGGTCAAGGACCTCCACACTTCCACCTTGCAAACTAAAGGTATGCCTGTTTAAACAAAAGGGGGATGGGAGCACACTGCCTCACATTCCAGCAGCGTACGCCCCTTTGCATTATGGTGAATGCAGTTCACAATTAGCTCTTCCTTGCATAGCCACTGTGCTCCGGTGCTCATGACGAGCTGAGCTCGTCATGGCCCGTGGAACGCTCGCACGCTGGACTAATTTCCCTGCTGTGCTGAGCGTTCCATTAAACGGGCGTGGTCGTGACGAGCTAAGCTCGTCATGAGCACCGGAGCACCGTGGCTCATGACGAGCTGAGCTCGTCATGAGCATGGGGGCACTGTGCCCGCCCCCCGTCCCCCAGCACAGCAGGGGAATAGCCCCAGCAGCCAAGGGTTTGAACAGAAGGGGATAAGAGCACACTGCTTCACCTCCCAGCACAGTTCGCCCCTTTGCACTATGGTGAATGCAGTTCACAATTAGCGTTTACTTGAACATTAGTAGTAGTATTTTACCAGAGTTGGTGCAGGTAATGCTGTTCCTCTAAAGACAGGTGTTTCTGGATTTTATCCTTCATCAGTAGAGATCAAAAGCAAATTTTAACAGGGGTTGCTGAGATTGCTGCCACAGTTCGCTCAGGTCTCAGTACCTCTCACAGTTGCACAGGCGCATCTCAAAAAGCTCATCAGCTCACTGGTTCAAGTGAACCTTTTTAAACAGAAGGTGGATGGGAGCACACTGCCTCACATCCCAGCACAGTTCACCCCTTTGCATTATGGTGAAGGCAGTTCACAATTAGCACTTACTTGAATATTAGTAGTAGTATTTAACCAAAGTTTTTGCAGGTAGTGCTGTTCATCTCTAGACTCGTGTTTCTGGATTTTATCCTTCATCAGTAGAGATCAAAAACTGAATTTTATCAGGGGTTGCTGAGAATACTAATATTCAAGAAAGCGCTAAGTGTGAACAGCATTCACCATAATGCAAAGGGGCAAACCGTGCTGGGATGTAAGGCATTGTGATCCCATCCCCCGTCTGTTTAAATCTCTCCGTTCCATGAAGCTATGTAATGAATTAGCTAGTTTCTTAAGACGGTAATGACAGTAGAATTGCCTTTTGAACTCAACAGTGATGCTCTAAGGAGGCTGATTTTTCGCTCAGAAACATGATGTTTATTTGATGCATTTGAGCTCTTAAGAGTGGAGAAATGTAATAATCCATTTCCAACCAACATTGCATCTGATGTCCCCTCAAGATCCAAGCCCCACCCAAATAGTTTCAACACTCTTAGGAGGAATGATGGCTAAGGAGACATTTCTTCCTGTCTGGAGTTGTTCCTAAGTTCGGAAACAGGCAACTGAGCTTCCAATGCTTATAAAATCTCTTCACACCACAAGTATTTGTCAAATGTTTGCCTGAATTCTTATGTCCCTTTTCTGATTAAATATCCTAAAAGAACTGCTGTTTGACCACTGGTATGGTATTACAGGATTTGGTGCATTCTGTCTGAGTGTTGCCAGATGGTTGCCTTTGCTCCTGTTGACTCATAATCCTGTGCAATTCAGCACAGAGTTCAGTACTGCCTTTGTTTCTTAACCTCAACTAGGTACTGTGGGTAGACTTCAGCCATTCTTTTTACTTGTTATTTTACAAGTACACCAATAAAACGCAGAGCCTTCTCTGGATAAATGTAGTCTGGGCGTGTCTCCTAGAGGCCTCTGAAGGATGGAGCCCTGGCTGTTCCTTCTACAACCTTTAGATTGCTGGAGTTCTTTATATATCTCCTACAGCCTCCATATAAAGGCCTCGGTGTGTCTTCTACAATCTTCTGAAAGGAGGACTGGGCGTGTATTCCATATGCTCCGGATGGATTGAGTTCTTTCTGTGTGGATGAGGTTGTGTGTCTTGCGTTTCAGGTTCTCGGTGTGATGGCTTTTACCAGCTTCTTGTAGATGGAATTCTGGATGTGCATCTCATAACCTCTGGATACCTGCAGTTCTGTGTTTGTCTTTTATATATTACAGGTGGATGTAGTTCTTTGTATGTATTTTAGCAGTCCTAATAGAAGGAGTCCTGTGTTTGTCTCCTGCCACCGCCAGTATGTTGGCACCAGCACTTGTCTCCTACAGCTTCTGGAGTTCTTTGCCGTCTTCCAGAACCATATGAAGGACAGAGTTCAGGGTGTTTCTCTTACAACCTCTGGGCGGATAGATTTCTGGGTGCTCCTAGTACAGCATCTGAATTGATAGAGTTCTTAATGTATGGATAGAGTTCGGTGTGTCTTCTACAATTTTCAGGTGGAGAGAGTTCTTTGTGTGTCTAATACGGCCTCTGGGTAGCGTTCTGAAAGTGTCTTCTTCCAGTTCCAGATAGAAATAGTTCTTGATGTGTATCCCATAATCTTCAGATACATGGCGTTCTGTCTCTGTCCCCTGCAGCCTCTTGGGAGTGTATTTTATAAACTCTAGAAAGATGGAATTCAGCATGGTTCTCCTGCAACGTAAAGAGTGATTGAATTCTGAGTGTGGCCTATACAACCTCCGGGTGGATTTCTGGATGAACCTTCTTTCAATTGTGGGTGAATGGAGTTCTGGGTTTTACATCTTCTAGTGCAGATGCTTTGAGTTCTTCTACAAACATTGGCCTCTGCCTGGTAGCAGTGTTTAGCTGGGTGAAAAATACATGGCTAAAATAGAATCCACTGAAATCGGAAAGGTTATCTTCTCTTTTACACCAAACTCTGGAGATTCCAACATGGACAAAGACTGGCTGAAGGTCTGGTTGTGTTTCTTATAAGTTCTAGATGGATGGAGTACTCTCTATGGGGTTGGGGTTCTAGGTCTGCCTTCTGCAGCCTTTGGTAGATGGAGATGTGTGTGTGTTTGGCTGTCCCCAGATAGATGGAGTTTTGGATGGGTATCCCATAAGCTCAAACCGTGTTTCATGAACCCTGGTTTGATCTTCTTAACCTTCATATTGATGAAGCTGTTGGTGCATCTACTAAAACCTCTGGATGGAATTCTCTATGTGCATTCTACCAGATCTGCATGGACAGAGTACTATGTTTTCCTTCTAAGCCCCCGGATGGATAATGTTCGGGGTGTATCTTCTGCCTATTTCCAGTAGATAGAGGTTTGAAGGTGTCTTTTTTAACCTTTAGGGAGTTGGAGTTATGAGTCACTCAAGGATTTCTAGGATTGTCTTGATAGATGATGCTCTATGTGTCTCCTACACTTTTCAGTCTCAGCAAGACAACGAATAACTGAATAAAAAATGCTAAAATGTTATCCACTAACATCGTAAATAGCAAATTTTCATTCTCACCAAATTCTGGACATTTTAATTTCATTTGTGGCCAACTTCTTGGAATACCCACGCATATTGACTGTCCATGTTACATGATCCAGGTTCTATAGCCGACAAAGGTCCTGTTCTTGGGACCATAATTCTATGCAGCAACAAGTGGGTCAATGCTTTGGTACAATCAAGACTTGATTTTCACACCAGGCTTTATGTGGGCCTGCCTGCAGGAGAGAGGGCAAGCAGCAGGATCCACAAACCTAAGGTGCAAGGCAATAATTTTGACTTGACCACGGAGAACACATTACAGAGACCCTACATGCTGTCCATTCTCTTCAATTTGCTAAATGGGTTAATTTTAAAGTAATCTGTTTGATTCATAGGGTTTTTCATCAAACTCCTCCCAGTTTTATGATTGACAAATTCAAGAACTATGTTTCTTTCAGATCATTGTGTTCTTTCCACCATCTTCTCTAAATCCTTGTAGTAAGATGGCCCTTGTGGGGTTCATAACTTACTCCCTTCTGGCCTCTGAGCTTTGGAATGCTCTCTTGAGCAGACTCGATTAGTTGATGACCACCAGCATTCAGCAAGAACAACAAAACCTAGCTCCTCCATTAGGAAATCGGCCTTCACCTAGACTGCTTTCTTACTCAGCACCAAGATGCACTCAAGCGAAATATGCACTTAGAAAAAATATTTAACTTAACATTTTCTAAACAATAGTTTTCAAACAATAGGTCATATATTTATTTTCTAGTGGGCGTTCAGATATTTTTTTGTCTCGCACTTTTGTTTATAATATTTTGCTAATGCAGCAGCAGAGTGCGCTATTACTACCTTTGACAATATTCTGCTAAGAGCATCTGTCTGATATTGTGTTATATAATTTACATAGCACATTCATACCACTGGGGTGGTCCTAAAGTGCTATGCGGTACTTGTTTTGTAGTCATGTCCAATTTGTATGGCTTGGGAGTGTACGTTCAAATAGTGGTGTATATGGGAGGCATAGCGGAGAAGTGTGGCTCAAATGGTTAGAGTGGCAGACCCTGATGCAGAGGTGTGGTCTGGGACCAGGGTTCAATACCCGCCTCGGCGGGTCTTGGGCTCAATTTCCTCGGGCCTGATCATTTTTGCCTCGATGCCTATTCTAATCATGGGTCCCACTCTGCAACTCTGGGCAATAGCTTGCTTAATCTCCACAATGGCCCCAACAGCACTGGGATTCCTGGCTTCACCTTGGGGATGCCCAGGAGTGGACATTTCACAGGGAAAAGGCCAGGAAGGGTACCTAAGCGGTATACGGACAGTGCCGGGAAACTTCCGTTGGAGGTAGCTGTGCGCTTTACAAATGCTGGCATTTACATTTATTTACATTGGGTATCGTTGTAAGGCCCATAGGAGTGCTCCAATATTGTCACTGCTCATCTGATCCTGCCCATAAGCAGGTTGAGTTTGCAGAAGGCTAGGAGGCAGATATTGCTCCACTTGTTGGTACATACAGTCTCCATGTTGGCTCTAGGTTGGTGCATCCGTTGTTGGCTTCTCGGTGGAGCTTGTGTTGTACAGTGGTTGGCCTGCATCTTATCTCAGCTTCGCCAGAAGAGCAGCGAGTTATGTAATGCAGGAAGATTGTTTATCAAAGACATTGAAAACTGTTGTTTTGAACTTGTGACCCAGGTGGAATTTCGTGGTCGATTATGAGGAGCAACCCATCCTTTTCTCCTAAGTGCACACCTGTGTCTCAAATCTTTCAAAAACTGACCAATTCTTCTAGTCTGGCTTAAGAGGACAGCGTTTTATCCCCTTTAAAAGAGGCCTCAAGCTTCTCTGCGTGGTCTTTCCAACTACATGTCAACCTCCAACGTATTTGTATTAAATGATTTCCTTGGCTATGGTTAATCTGCTCAATCCTCCAAACTCTGCAGCCCTCTCTAAGCCCTAACCCTGATCCCTTCCCATGCAACCCAGGAGTGTCCAATCTATACCTGTGGGGGTTGGGTTCACGCTGGCCATGGAAAGGACACCCTTGCATTTTATTTTTTTTTCACTCAAAAGCCTTTTTCAATGAGACTCTGTGTTAACGCTACCCAACGTTGTCTGTCTTTCTATTCTGGGCTAGCGTGTTTCACCAAGGCCGTTTTATGAAAGAAAATCAAAATTTTCAATAAAGGTGAAAATCAATATATATATATCCATACTACTATTATAAAGAGAGAGCTGAAACCTTTGAGGCGGGTAAACTCAAGAAGTACAGCACCAATCACAACACCCAATACAGCATTGGAAAGGGGAGTTGCAGCAGATGGACATAGGCTATACAGGTGGCCACCATATACATTAGAAACGTCAAAGAACCTTAGGGGTAAACCAGTCCCTTGTGGGCGTGGGCGTTGGCGTGAGCGTGTTGGGGGCGTGTTCGTGGGCGTGTCAATTACACACATTTAACTTTGTGGCCGTAACTGTTGTCAGAGGGGCGTGGGCGTGTCAAACTACACACTCAGAGGGCCGTGGGCGTGTCGGGGGTGTGGTCGTAGCCATGCCAAAGTACACACATTATACTTTGTGAGAGGGGTGTACCACAACAGCGTTCTCAGAGGGGCGTGCCACAAATTTTATAACAAAAAAATGGCCGCATCATTCAGTAGCGCGCCTTTCCATTCACGAGTTATAATCACTTCTCACACGTCCGTATAGAAGACATAAGGTGCGCCGCATTCACGCACATTGCCATTCAGGCGGCGTTAATAACATATGTTGCGAAGCAACCTTTTTGGGCATAAGCGTTCCCGATCTCAACCAGGGATAAACGCAGGCGTCTCAGAATGCACACGCCCACACGTCTCAGAATGCACACGCCTACACACAACAACGTGAACAGCACACACACCTCACGACGTGCACAAACGCTAATCTCACTGTGATGAGATTAGCGTTCGTGCACGTCGTGAGGTGTGCGTGCCCTTCAGCGTTGTTGTGTGTGGGCGTGTGCATTCTAAGACGCCTGCTGCATTTGAAAGCGGTGGGGTAGCGTTCGGTAAAGTTTGCCGTCCTTCAGGTAAATCTTTTTTATACCCGTACAACGTCGGGACGGGCAGCTAGTATATATATAAAAGAATTTTGGAATTCTCTGTGGGTGCACCATTCTGTGATTTATTCCTAAGTTTCACCAAGGTATCTGGCTGGTAGGACTGATTGTTCTCCCTCAAAAAATAAACATTTGCACCTCTTCGCGGTTGTATTCTTAACATTCGGTCTCACTGGGCTTTTGGAGATTGAGTTATCATGTCCCTCAGATATCATGGGCTTGTCTCGTATAATGCTTTATTCAGTAAGGTGAGGATTTTACTTTGGGACTTTCAGACTATTCAAGTATTTAATATTGTCCTCATACAAACCATAGGACGGTTAAGGGATCAGAGCATAAAGAAAGCAAGATGTATCTGCCTCTGGTGTTCTGTGTGCTTGTCTCCTATAAGACCACTCATCATGAAACTGATATAGAACAGATTTTCCTATTACATTTATCCACCCTTAACGTAGTCCATGAGAACTTCCGCAATCTACATATTACCTGACAGCAACAGTGCATATTAGACACAACCCATGTTACTAGCCCACACACAAGAAGGCTCCATGCCATTCATTTGGTTCACATCCATGTCAAGTTATATTCATGCATCGCCTTACACCAAGAGTGCACATTAGAGACGATGTATGGCCCCGCTCCAAACCACACAGTTGTGTAACTGTTTCCCATCAAACACATTAATATCCCTATCCTTTCTCCAATCTATACACAACCATCCAGAAGTAGTTAACTTGCATTTGGCACATCCCCATAGAGATAAAACTCCATAAAACCCACATAATGGGCAAATATGCCACAAGTAATAACAGCCACCTGAAGCTGAGCAATGGACAACTGTTCACCTTACTCGAACAGCATGACCTTTGCGTTGCACACACATCCATGTACATGATGCTTCAACACAGGCACATACATGAATTATCCAGCTACTATCCAAACTATGCTATCAATACACAGTTCTCTTGTAACCTTGCCCGCCACTATCCACTATAAATCATCCCTACACAATCTGGAAACTAATGAAATACAATATCAACAGTCAGCCTCACTCTTGTCAAATATTACCCCAGAACCTTAAAGGATGAACAGATTCAGAAATTGTGGCAGGACCATACAATTGGCAGTGAAGCACTATACAGATGCATATAGGATGAGATGACATGACATGACATAAAACATCATCTGCTCGAAGCGCATTAACTTCAATATTCGTTCCGCAGGTTAAAATCTTACTTGGAATTACCAGCTGTGTATTGGAGGTATTGAAATTTAAAGGCTAAACCTTTATCAATTCCTTCATAGGAAGCAATGCAGGAATCCAATTTGTTTGATTATAAAAGTATTTTACCTAAAAATCAAATACTGCTCTTGAAGATTAAGGCCTGAGGCATTTGTCGCTTTGATAAGTGCCTCTTGTGACAGGTACTTCATCGAACAATAAGCGTACTTCGAAAAATCTGAGCATCCTTGCCACAAGACTCCATGAGGTGAAATAATGGATCTGGTTTTTCAATGGGTCAAGTCACTACTGACCAAAAGAACATAGGAAGTGGCCACGCCACCTTCTACTTACCATCATCTGATGTACTTTCTCAGTGCTGTAGGGCTCCCTCATGTAACCCTGATTATAATGTTCTCACCCAGCAGCTGCTTCAAACTAAACCCAGTCTGCCAGATGACACTGAACAAGCCTCATGACTTTTCAAACTAGCTCCTTACAAAAAGTCCTCCAATAATAGGGAACACCCCTTCCGCCCCATGGTTCGCAGAGGCTCTTAGACTCGAAAAACAAAAATAGTAGAAGACAGGAAAGAGGATGGCACGCTCAATATAACATGCTGGAACAATCCCTTTAAAAGCACACTTTATCCAAATACAAAAGGCCACTGATTAAGGAAAAGAGCAACTACTTTACTCAACTAATAGATTGAGTCAAATATTCTACTGAAGAGCGCTGTCAAGTTGTGTCTAAACTTACCACACTAATATATAGTAAAGTAATTAAGCATTAGCTTCAGGGATGAAGTCAACCAAATCTATTCTAAGTCCGAGGCTTCGACGTCATTAGGGCTGATACCAATCAGGTGAATCCAACCCAATTTTCCTTTTCAGCATTCTCTCCGGGTACCTCTGATCAGATAGCCAAAATGATCATTAAGGCCATGTCAGGCTCTCCACAAGACCCATGTCCTCCTTCCATTCTCAAACAGGACCCATAGCTGATAGGCACTAGTCTCCTAGCCATGTTTAACTCCATGCTTAGTACTGTAGCTTTTCCCTCACATTGGAAAACAGCCTCCATTCTACCTCTCTTCAAGAAACCCAGCCTGAACCCAGTCGAACCCAATAACTATCTCCCGATTTCACGCTTTCCCTTCCCACCAAAATAGTTTAAAAAGTTATGAACTCTCAGCTGGCTCAGTATCTACATGATAATCAATGAGACTCAATTCGGCTTTAGGTCAGGGCACAACACAGAAACGTTTTTGATCAAAGCCACAAAGGAAGTTAGGGCTGCACTAGCTAAAGTAGGAGCTGCAGCTCTTATCATCCTTGAACTGTCTGCAGCTTTCGACACAGTCGATCACAAGCTTTTGATTAACCATTTTAGGACTCTTGGAATCACGGATAAGGCTTTGGCCTTACTTACCTTCTTCCTTACATACAGACTACAATCAGTTGCCTTGGGCAACTACGAATCCTCTCCTTTCACTCATCCTTGTGGGGTCCCTCAGCGTACATATATCAGCCCCACACTGTTTAATATTTATGTCATGGGGCTGGCCACCTTGGTCAGATCTTATGACCTGTATCTGACCTCCTATGCTGCCGACACTGAAATTCCCTTGTTAGCCTTCAAAAACAGCACCAATGTCGCTGCTCAGTTCCATGACTGTATGTGGGCTGCCAGTCTCTGGATGATTAGACATTGCCTGAAACTTAACTCAGGTAAAATGGAGGTAGTACTGTTTGGAAACCTCTCCCCAGCCTGGTCCCCTTCCTGGTGGCCTGAAGAATTGGACCCCCTTCCCAATCCCGTTGACCAAGGCTAAAAATGTAGGCATTCAAATCGATGAAAAACTGAACTTTGGGCACCAGGTCAATGCAATTGTCTCCTCTTGGTTTTATTTACTTAGGACGATTTTAAAAAACTCAGCCTTTTATTCCTGTGCACACTAAAAAGACTGTAATTGCCCCTTTAGTTCTATAGAAAATAGACTATTGCAATCGTCAATGTGTGAACATTTAGGAAAAATATCTCAATAAGCTTCAGACAGCACAGAATGTGGCAGCTAGGCTCCTCTTAGGCATTCATAAAATCCATTCCGTCTCCAAGGTAATCCAGAGACTTCATTGGCTTCCTTTTAAGAAGCGGTATCAAATTCAAAGCCCTCTGTATGGCCTATAAGACTCTCCACAACACCGGCCCTGAGTTCCTTAGACATTCTTTCAAATGGCACACCCACAGTAGAGCGCTGCGTTTTGCAGGGGCAAATGAAATGAGGATCCCCAGATTTGGAAAGGCTAACTGGGGCAGGAGAAGCTTAACTACAGAATCCATTAAGCTCTGGAATAGTCTACCCTTCTGGATCAGAGTCCTGCCCACTTTTATCTCCTTTAGGAAGGAGCTCAGAACATGGCTATTTATCAACTAGAATGTCCCTCTCATGCTCAGGAGAAGTTAGCGCCAAGATATTTTAAGGCAGAAGTCTTCAAACTGTGGGGCGCCAACCCCCCCCCCCCCCCGCCCCCCTGGGGGTGTAGGGGTTGTAGTAGTGTTCCCAGGGGGCGTGAATGCCTTAGTAAGAACTTGTGAATGGAAATTGCCTGGAAGCACACATTTATTTATTTACTTTGTTTCCAAGCAGTCTTCATTTACAAGCAGCAGCTGAAGTGCATGGCAGGGTCAAAGACATGATTTCAAAAGAACAAAATATTCTTAAACTATTTTGTTCTGTTTTTTTCACCTGCATGTAACTGCAGATAAAATAACACACACCTGAAATCAAAAATAATTTCAAATGAATACTTATAAAACTTCAGTTTGTTAATGCAATCATTGCAGATGTCTTTGAGGAGGCCAAAGAGGCACAGAATTAAATCCTGGTGGGCGCAGTGGGGAAAAGGGGCTTGTGTGTGCATATATAGTGCTACTGGGCCCAGCCTCAAACATAAAGCACTGTCAATGTGAATATGTAAATCATCATTTTAAAACTGTATACACAGTGTAACATAGGCTGCTACAGGATGGTTCAGTCAGAGCCACTGGAATTATATGACAGGAGAGCCCCAAATTATGCAGCAGTGTTCACAAAACTATGTAAGAAGATAAGGCTAATAATGCAGCATATTTTCTGACACTGTTACTTCATTATTTTGTACTTTTTACACATGACAATACTATTTGGGCAAAGATTTTACCTCATTAGTACCAGTTTACCAAATACAGAAATAAGCAAATGTAAGATCTGCCCGGACCACCTGTCGATCAGTCCACTGACCTCCCTCTGTCCACTAGGCATGGTTATCTCTGACCCTGTGCAATCCAACCCTCCCTAAAAACAATACATCCTAGAGTCTGTTCCAAACCTTGGATGAGTGCACTATATGCAAAACACTGTCAACTCTGAAACCTTCCAATCATTACAATGACCCTCTGCCACCAAACCTATTCCCGGAAGTTAGATCCTCCTTACTAACATTGTGGACTGAGATCGTCAATGCATCACTTCAGCAAGGCAATATTCTGGACTGCCTAAAATCGGGGCAAGGTAGACCAATTCTAAAGAAACCAACTGCTGATCCCACGGACTTGCATAACTTTTGCCCAATCTCCAACATCCCCACCCTGGCAAAGCTCCTGGAGAAATGTGTGCTGGCCCAACTCTGCAACCACATCGACCATTTCCTACTCCTCGACCAATGCCAATCTGGTTTCTGCCCGGGCGATAGCACAGAATCGGCACTAATGTCAATGATGTGCCAAGAATGCTGGACCACAATGAGTCGTGCCTACTGATCCTACTTAACCTCTCGTCAACATTTGATACTGTCAGACACGATAACCTAATTGACCTCTTGGAACACAGGATGGGGTTGTCAGGCCAGTGCTTAATTGGTTTTCTTCGTTCCACCTGAATAGATCTCAAAACTTCAAGGTGAACCAATCCCTGTCCCATCCTGCACCCGTTACTCTGGGGGTTCCACAAGGTTCATCACTCTCTCCCACGGTCTTTAACTTGTTCATGGAGCCGCTAACAGAAATTCTGAAATCATCAAGCATCACATGTATGCGGATGGCACCCAACTATATTTGAAGATCGCCTCCCCTGAGGACATTCAGTCCCTCAATTCAGTCCTGCTGGAAACACAAAGCTGGCTGGCATGGAACCATCTGAAGCTAAACGCTCTAAAAACAGAATTCCTCCTAATCTCACCCACAAGCAATCCTCGGTAATGGAAGAATGGCTGAATCAGCTTACTGCTCTCAATTGTAGACCTCACCTCGTGGACTCGGCATCCTTGCTTGGTATAATATTAGACAATAGTCTGAACATGCAAAAGCACATCAGCTCCCTCACCAAAGGAGCGAATTTCCAACTCAGCATCCTAAGGAAGCTCAAACCCTTTCTCCCTGCTCATGACCTAAAGGTTGGAGTGCAAGCATTAGTGATCGCAAAGCTGGACTATGGCAGTACAACGCTCAGTGGCTTGCCCAGAGTGAAAACGTTTCCTCTTAGGGTGGCCCTCAATTCTGCTGCTAGGCTCTTAACGGGTACTAAAAAATACAACCACATCTCTCCGGATCTGCTGGCCCTGAAATGTCTTCCATATGAAGCTTGGATACAGTTGAAAATTGCTTGCATGGCACACAAAGCCATCCACTTCAAGACCTCATTGTACCTTGCTCAGAAACTGGAGCTCTCATGTGGTACAAGAGCCTTCAGAAGTGCCAGCACCATTTTACTCAAACCACAAAAATTCAAGAAAAAAAAGACTTACAATCGAGCCTTCTCAGGCATGGCACCGAGGATCTGGAACTCTCTCCCCCCCTGAAGTCAGGGTGATCCCTTCCACTGTCCGCTTCAAAATGGAAGTTAAAGGACTCTTGATGAAGAAATATCTGCTCCAGTCCACCTGCCCCACTTGACTTGGGGTCCATAGCCGCTGTTTCGTAGCCCAGAGGCTTTGCTCGCGTGATTGTTGGACATTTTTTTAATTTGTACTTTTCGCTTTGTTGACTCTGTATGTTTGCATTTACCCTTCCTTGCTGCTAAATCTGTAAAGAGCTCTGATACCCTCGGTGGTCATGTTCACTCTATATAAAACTTTATAAATAAATAAAGGTGACTAGTTAACGGTTGTGAAGGGCCTTCCACTGTGTGGGAACACGTCACCACATTTTAGTAACTTTTGATTCTTTCGAACTAGAAATACTTCTTTTATAAACTCTGCGCTTATTCACCAGGTGATGGTTTATGTGGCAAATGTAGCAGATCCAGTGACTCTGGATTAAGTGTTTAAGATAAAGCAAGTGCTTTCAAAGCATGTCTTTAGTATTAGGTAATCAGACTGTACCAAGTGCGAGCATCTTAATAGGTATCCATTAAAAGGGGGAGATATCCATTACCACGTGAGCATTGCATCACAATGCCTTTAGATTGCGGGTATTACTACGCAAGTCGTTACAATGACTTGCGCTGGATGGTGCTCTAACCTAAGGAATAGTATGATTTACTATTCCAACACCTTCCCTACTGTATGCATACTGGTGTTGGAATAGTAAATCATACTATTCCTAAGTCCAGCACCCACCGTGATGTAACGTACCGCGGTCATTTTGATCGCCTCGTAACATCACATATTCATTAAAAGTACACTCCAGAATTCAACACCATTATGCCACTTGCCATCGTGAAACTTGAAGTGACTCCATCAATTTAGGCTTATACTGGTGGTGATTAACCAAATGCACACATTTACATTTCTCGCTGTCATGCCCTTGGCTTCACAACACATGAGAGCCCCACACTCTCCCCATCCACTTTCACCCAGAGGTACCCCAGCATTCACATTAACCTAACGGGGTTGGCTGTTTCTTTTTTGTTTCTCAAAAGTATGGGAAATGGTTTGTGAAATCAAAAAAAACACAGGCAGATCAGGCCCCTCAGATTCAGCCCACTTCAACTTGCAGATTTTCTTTCAGGTAAGTTGAAGCGTGGCCAGAAGGGTCACATTCAGAAGCAGAGCCCTGATCATCTGGACCCTTTGGGCTTCAGAGTAATGACCCAGGAGAAAGAGGAAAAGGGCGGGATCCATGGATAACATCGAAGACATGGCCCAGAGGAGAAGTGCTATCTGGGAGCTAATCTTTCCATCTACAAATGGACAGACACAGCTCGCTTTTAGAGAGACGAGCTGAGGAAGGAGGCAACATATGGGGGCAATTTTTTCATAAAAGGGCAAGCACTGCTATTAATGTAGCAGTTGCGGTGGCACTGGGACCAAGGGTTTGAGGGGGCCACTGCACCCCAATTTTGACTATTTTTCTAGCAAAAAGTGGAGTGGAGGCCTATTTAAGGCCCAGGTCACCCATGTGACATATGGAACAGGATCTAGCACCAGGGAAGGAGGGGGGCGAGATCTGTGGCTTTGTTGCCTTTTTTTATTACCCAAAGGGGAAGACAGTCAACCCTGAGCCTCAGGCTTAGGAATAATAGCTCTGTGTAGTGAGCAGAGAACGAAGGCTGTTTCCTAGGGCGCTGTAGGTATCATTGGTGCTGCAGGTGCAGTGGCACTGAGGCCCAGTGGTGTGAGGGGCCAACAAAATACCAATTATGGCTGCTTTACTAAGCTTCCTTGTTTGAATTAGACCCAGGGCCGGACTGGCTACCGGGCAGTTGTATGTGCTGCCGAGCAGGGGGATTCTTTCGTTGAGGGGGACCTGTGTGTGCAAAACGAAATTCGTTTTGCTTTTTTTTTTTCCAAAGCGCACGCAGGTCCCCATCAACGAAATACGCCCATACCACGGAGAAATCATCCCCCTGCTCTGCAGCACACACAACTGCCCGGTAGCCAGTCCGGCCCTGATTAGACCTTGTGCACCCTTGCTGTCCCAGTGTTCTTGGCCTCATACCAATGGCCCAAGGGAGGTAAATATACAGATGCAGAGGAGACAACTTAGCTTGGGCTTCAGAGTGACAGCAGAAGGGGTATGGTGCAAGATGGTGCCCATGTTTTTAGCAAAGAGCTGAGGCGATTGCCTGTTTCGCACAGCAAAAGCTATCATTAGTGCTGCAGGTAAAGTGGCACTGGACCCCACGTCTTGAGGGGCCCACTGCATACATGACTGTCTTACTCTCCCAAAGAGGCACAGGGCCTTGCTAGCATTAAAGTTGAGGAACACATTTCTGCAAAGTGAGGCAACATGTGGGGGCTAATTTTTTCTGAAAGGGACAGAGAGTCTGTTTCAGGATTGGAGTGATGGCCAAGAATGGAGGAAAGACAGAGGCAGAGAGACAGCCTACTACTTAGTGATGCAGATATTATTAGTGCAGCAGGTAAGGTAAGGTAAAGTTGCTTTGGGGCCAGGTGTGTAAGGTGCTCATAACACCCTAAGTATGTGGTGGTACAGTTTTTTGGTCAATTTTTGTTTTTGTGTGACATATTTGCTCTTTTATTCTGTTCACATTAAGTGCAGCATGTGAACTACAGAATAGTCAATCAGACCAGCTGTAACAGAGGATCCTTTCAACCAATCAGAACAGTCCATCCATGAACTGACCCTGAATGATGCAAGCCATTAACTTTGCAGTGTTCTGTAGGTCACTGTGAACGTATTGCCTTTAATTGCCCTCATTCTTTAGCCTGCCGTAGACAAATACAAATCACGCAAAGATTTGTGCTTTGATTTGTATCCACAGAGTTAAAAATAAAGAATTTGTTGAGCCACAGATGAGTTCATGTGCTTGTCATGATCTAATCCAGCGTTCTCCAAAAGGGAAACGGCCTCTACAACGAAGCCGTTTCCACGAAATCTTTTACCACGCATGCTTTACAACGCATGCGTGGTTACAACGAGAGGCTTTACCACGCATACCTTTACTACGAAATACGTAGTAAAGGCATGTGTGGTAAATGAAAAGAAAAAAAAGGGGGGGGTTTGGGGGGTCTCCCCCATAAAAAAAAATAAAGCGTTGGGATAAAAAGGGGGGCTGGGGGGGTCTCCCCCCCCCAAAAAAACAAAACTAACCTGAAGAGCCGAAGCTGAAGACGAAGCTGAAGCAATCAACGTCGTTAGAGAGGAAACGGAAAGTAACTTCCGCTTCCTCTCAACGACGTACGACCGACGTAACCAAAGAAGAAGGAGAGAAGGCGAGTTAAAAGGTAAGGGGCATTTTAGTAAAATAAATATATATATATTAAGGGTTAAGGGCAGGGGTAAATATAAGGAGTGGAGGCAGGGGGCATTTAAGGGGAGAGGTATAACCTTTATCAAGAGTATGCCCTCACCATGCATACATTTACAACGAAAAACGTTGTAAATGTATGCGTGGTAAAGGAATATTCGAGGTAAAGGTTATGCGTGGAAAACGAATTCCATTGTAACGCATGCGTGGTAAAGGCATGCGTTGCAACGGAAATCGTTGTAACGTCATACAATCGTCCTGGAGGGCTGGATCCATGCCAGGTTTATTAGCATATTCCCATTTAGATAAATGTAGTTATCTTAAAAATCTGGCATGGAACAAGCCATTCAAGAAACACTTTGGAGAACCCTGATCTCTTCACTGATTCACTGACAGCAGAGGATCTCCTTTAAACCCATATGTTGGGCATCAGACAGTTAAGACACACTTTCCTCTATTTCTGGAATAGAATTTTAATTTTTATCAGTTTTTCCAGGCCCTTAGTTCAGCAGGGCTTCCCAAAATTGCAATTTCAAAATGTAAGCAGTCTTGGGCCGGTGGTCAATCTTCTCTGTGATTGTGGAGAAGGCAGGGAATTCCTTACCTCTCTATCTGAAAAAGCAGATGATCGTCTTGCCTTTTGAAAGGCTTCAAAAACAGTGATGCTCTCCAGAAACTTTTACCAAGTTTATCCTTTGTCACTTGTTAGTCCTCATCTCTAAGAACACAGAGTGCAAAACAACCATGGTGGAACACCCACAGAGTAATTACTTCTGGTTGAGATTAATAGAAACATTTCAATCCAGCAGCTTTTTCATTGCGTATACCCCTTCTGGTGCCCTAATCAGCCTAATAGTGGGAAGTGGATCGGGGCACATGAACATATAGTGTGATGTAGTTTGGGGTGCAGGAATACATTGTATGAAGTAGGTTGATGTACATGAGTAGACAGAGTGAAGTAGTTTGGGGCACATGGACAGATAGTGAGAAGTAGTTTGGGGTAATGAACAGATAGGGTGATGTGGTTTGGACATCTAAACCTATATCATTTGGGATACACGGATTTGAGGTCACGGATATAGTGAGAGTAATTTGAGGCACATGAACAAAGTGCAGCATGAGGAGCTTGGAACTCTAGGACAAAGTTTAAAGAGTTGATGGCACATCGACAAAGTGTGCGATGAGCTGGAGGCACATGGCAAGAGTGTGAGAAAGTTGAGCCACATGTACAGTAAGAGGGGCATTGAGTCATGCACAGAATGAGGAATTTGGGGCACATGCACAGGATAAGAAACTTGGGGCACAGCATGGGGCCATTGAGGCACCCCTAGAGACAGTGTGAGGAGGAGGATGAAGCTGGGGAATATTGACAGTGGTCCGATAGTTTGAGAAAGTTGGCGCACAGGGCCAGACAGTATTCAATGGTTGGGGCACAGAGTCAGAAATAGGGATGTGCAAAAGCTGCATCATTTATTTTTATTTGTCGATGTCCTTGGGTTGGAAGTCCCCTCTTCCCCCCTGTTGATTCTTCTTGGAGTGTCTGAAGTCTTTGGAGGCACCAGGGCTGAATGAATGTTCCTGGGCACGATTCTTTTAGTCGTGAAATGTGATATTGCTACACAAGGAGTATTTGTCCATCATCTGCAAAGATATAGCATGTGAGGTGAAATTCATTGATCAGTGCAGGTAATGACTTCATGTAGATGTTGAAAAGCATGGGTGAGATGATAGCGCCTTGAGGGACCCCAGCTTTGGTGAAGTCCGGTTTGGTAAGAAAGGGGGGATATGGATGACATTAGTTCTGTTTTGAAGGTAGTATGTGATCCAGCTGAGAGCATTCCCCTCTATGCCGGTTTTATAGCATCTTTGTATTAGAGTGTCAAAGTCAGCTGGGAGGTCCACCTTCCGATTAACTGTGTCTTTAAGGTCATCCTAGAAGACAATGAGGACAGATTCTGTGCCTCATCTTAGGCAGAATGTTGTTTGGAAGTTTAAAACTATGGAATTATCTTCAACGAATTGTGACATCTGGGCGAATGCTGCGGTAAAATCCCCAAGAGACAAAAACTAACTATCCAGGAGAAATGTCCAGAATTCAAATGTTCACAAGTTGCGCTTTTCTCTTTATTTTCAATCTTGCAATATGTCCAAGGCTATGCCATTGTCAGTCTTATTCATGATTTTGTTATACATCCAATTGAAAACTGTAGCCAGCCAGCATATGTTTCGTTTGTGATGTAAATCACTGTATGTTCCTCAAGCCAAACCTGTATATTCTAAGAAGTGTCGTAGCCACATATAAATTGGACCAAAAATACTGATAACTCCTATCATCCGTGGATGCTACGTATATCTATTCCGAAGTAATCTAGTGTTCCATTTAGACCATATAATGTCCATATCTCCAAACAAAGGTCAAGTCAAGTCAAAGGATCTTTATTTGGATATAAAACAATCCATAAAAGTACAGGTACATCACAACAATTCATCCTAATAAACGAATAAAAACAATCATTTAAAAAGCTGATAGAAAGTGGCACAATTAGTTTCATAAAATAGGCTTCCAGTAACGTTATATTAGGATACAACGTGTATTATGTTTAGCCATGCATATGCTACAATAGAGGCAATACACAAACTAATTAGCTATAATATGTGCAAAAAATACAACCGCTAGTGCAAATATACAAGAGTGCAAACTATGCAAAAGTAGTGCAAACTTTATCAGACCATGTTCATTGTTGCTCGAGAACGAACAGCGGATTGGAAAAAGCGGCTAACTCTGAAGATTACATCATCAGTGCCTAGCATCATTAAATCTCTAAATGCTAAGTTAAAATCCATCAGGGCATTCTCTCTAAAATATGGGATTAGGTAATGCTTAGTATATTTTACATAAAAACCACAGAAAAACATAAAATGTAAAAGGCTTTGTTTACCACCAAAATTACAAGGACAGCTTAAATTTTCCAAGTTTTTATTAAAGCCTAATGGGAAGCAAAGTAGATTTTTAATGCTCCCGTCCCTGAAACGAAACAACAAACTCCTATTCCATCTGCCCAACTTTTTCCGCAAGTAGCCCTGGAGCATATTATTAGGCTTACCAAATGTTTCAAAAAGGCAGATGTACTTTATGATAGTAGGCTTTACAAGCTCGGTCCTTTCCCTCTCCTTTCTGTACTGGTCATACAAAGCCCTTTTTACTAAGTTCTTATGGGAGCAATCGATAGTTAGGGGTGATGAGAATAGATGCCCCTTCTCCACGCTTACTAAGCTTTTCTCTACTGCCCTAAGCCAGGGTATGTAATTAGCCCGCTCGCATTTTAGACAATCCGAGATAATTTCACGGGTCAAAGAGGCAGCAAGATTCCGCCATATTTTCAACCAAAACAAGGCGGGCCTAGATCTTATAAAGTCCTCTATATATGGGAGATTCAATTCCCTATGGCAAACATAAGTTGGAGCAGAGATGACCCCCCCAGAACCTTCCTACAGAATCTATTCTCCTCGGTCTGTATGTTGGTACAATTCGAGTAACTCCACACCTCTGCACCATACGTTCCTGTTGGTAGACATTGGGTTTTGTAAATTTGTAGCAGTGGTATTATTACCTCGGCGTGTTTGGGTTGGCGGAGGCTGATAATGGAATTGATGGCTTTGCCCATTTTGTTCCTCCCACTGGCAACATGAGGCTGCCAAGATCCAGAATCGGAAAACAACAGACCTAAGTAAGGGAAAGTACTGGTGCTTTTTAAAACATTATTCCCTGACACAATATGACAAATTTTATGCTTTTTTGGGCCACAGGACATTATAAAGGATTTACTAAAATTAGTGCATAGACCAAGGTCGGCCATATATAGAACGAAGCCTGTTATTAAAGTGCGTAGTGCATTGGGTGTGCGGCCCATAAGGACCGCATCATCCGCGGGACATCACTAGTCAATTTACACAAAGAGTTACTCAATTCATTTATGTACAAGATAAAAAGCAGGGGGGCCAAGACACAACCTTGTCTGACCCCCCTGCCAATTAAAATGTCCCCTGAGACTTCACCATCATTATTTATTCGAACGCGGGCTTTCAAGTCACTATGTAGGTGAGCTAAAAAATAAACAAGTGACTCATCTAACCCAAACAGCCCCAAGTAGAGTACTCCTCGGAAGTCAAGGCATACGCATACTGACATTATATGGTCAATATGGAACACAGGATTACCTCGGAGTAGCGACGTGGCGACCATGCATGATCTCTGGCCCTAGGCCCCACCAGCCCTAAACAGGCCCAAACAGAAAACTGCCCTTGTCCTCTCTACCCTTAGCCTCAACACCTGGCTGAGACACCATGAACCCTGATCTTAAATAGCCCTAGTAATCAGATGACCCATTCAGCCAATGGAAACCCTAACCAGTCAGAACAGTAGCCCTCAACCCTAGAGCCAATAGGTGACCAGGCCCTTACAACCAATCACAGCCCTGGTCCTAGAAGCAAATCAGAGGCCAAACTCTATATCTAATTAAAACCCTAGCCTCAGGAACCAATCAAAACCCCAGGCCCATCATTCAATGAGAACACTAAGGCTAAGCCCAATAGAAACCCTGGCCACGGGAACCAATAATAACTCCAGACCTATCAGCCAATTAAAACCCTAAGTCCAATAGAAACCATAGATATAGGAACCAATCAGAGCACAGATGTAACAACCAGTAGGAAACGTATATAAGGAACATGTGTCTCCTTAAGCTCAGGCTGCTGGGCAGGGGGCTGGGAGCAGCTTCTCAATTCAGAATCTCTTTGGAGACAGACAGGCTCAATCCACACTCTGGAATTCCTGTTCAAATCTCTGCAGGTAAGGGCCAAATCTATGCCACTAACAACAGTGTTTTTACCACACTCAAACAACCAACTCTCCTATCCAAAAACAACTGCTACACAAACTTTCCAAACAAATTTTAAACCGTAAGAGCAGATTTCTGAAGTCTCAAAGCACCCTCTGCTTAGCCTCTGAGGTGTATTTTGACTTTTTCCCTTGCTGAGACAAAAAAGGTGCTGGTGGTGGATTTCTTTCACACAAACTTTAGCACAGTTTAGGAGAAAACTTGGAGGGAAATATAAGTAATCACGGGCAGGTGAAACAGCACATTTCAAACTACAAAGCCCATAAACCAACAGGTAAATTTAAGCAGCCACACGGAGGTAAAACAGCATATTTTAAGCTACAAACCCCAGAAGCCAACAGGTAAATTTAAAATGACACGGGCAGGGGAAACAGCAGATTTTAAACTACAAAGCCCACAAACCAATAGGGACATTTAAGCAGGCACGGGCTGGTAAAACAGCAGATTTGAAACTACAAAGCCCACAAACCAACAGGTAAATTTAAGCAGACACAGAGATAATCACTTTTAAAGTTTCAGGAATAAACAGCACAAAGTCTGTCTTCTTACCCCTTCTGATCTTTTGTTCACTGGAATGTTGGGTACAGGGAACCTGTGGCTAACAAAATGGAGGTGGCTGTCTTGGGGTTCCCTCCACAAACCTTAAGGGGCCTGGGCATGTGTGACAAAATGGCTCAGGATTGCTTGGGAGCTAGAGACAACCAATCAGCAAGCTCAGGCGGCTGGACAGGGGGCTTGGAGCTGCTCCTCAATTTAGAATCTCATTGGAGACAGCCAGACTCAATCCAGTCTTTGGAGTTCCTGTTGAAATCTCTGCAGGTTAGGGCCAAATCTAAACCACTAACAATACTGCTTTGCCCACACTTAAACAACTCACTCTCCAAGCCAAAAACAAGTGCTACATACACTTTCCAAACACAGTTTAACCCTAAGAGCAGATTTCTATAGTCTCAAAGAACTCTCTCCTTCGATTCTGAGGTGAATTTTGACTTTTGATACTTCTGTTTTAGTCCTTCCATGATGAACCAGTAAAGTACATAAACGTGGATATAGATTAAGTTCTCCCATGACCCCTTTAGCACCCCATCAAATGTTTGACAACACAAGCAGAGCATTGTGTGTGCCAAGTTGAACTCGTGCCCATTTGTAAACAGGAATCATGAAACTTCCGTGTCAGGAATAAGGGACAGCCCACACCTTGAACATAACATATAAACAAGGCTGGGTCCCTCTCCAGGATGTGACCAGAGGCCCCTGAGACTACCATATCTCAGGTTTTCAAAGGGTTTAGGCCCTATGGGTACCCTTGAATGAATGAATGAATGAACAGAGTCTTATACCGCGCAACTTAGCCCAAGGGCATCAAGGCGTCAAAGCAGGTCATCCAACACATAGTCAGACACAGTCGGCTTTACAAGTACGCTTCAGAAAAGAGCCCCATGCACCGCAAGACCTGCTGGGGCTTTTCTTACGCCACTGACTGAGTGAGTTCTACATCTTTCCTCTGTGCTCTGTTCTGTGCCCTTGCGGGCGTCAAGCACAAGCTCTGTGCCTGTATTTTTTTGTGATATTTTAGATGTGCCTTTTTCCTAAACACTGTACAAAGCGCTACCATCAGATATGGTAGATAGGATTGTGAAAAAAGTTCTTTTATAGCCTAAGAAGCACTTCTGCCAGTTGGGGGCAGTATATCCAAGCCCTTTTTTTCTCTTTTAGGTTACTGCCCAAACCCCTGAGATTGGCCCCCAGTGCACTATTGCTCCGTCCTGTGACACACTAGCGTTGATATGGAAACCCCCTCTATTCACAGGGTTCCTGCCTTTCTCTTTCTGTGTTACCCCTCTTTTACATCTTGCTTGCCCTTCAGTGCTTTGGGGTGCCCTTAGGTTGGCATGATGCCAATACATAAAATCAGTATTGCATAGCTTCTCCCAAACTAATCCTAAGACAAAGCTCTCATTTTCAGACGTAAAAGGGGAAAGATGTATTCGGTTTGAAGAGAAGCCAGAGTATTTCATACATATACTGGTTTGGTAGAGTGGTTGTACCAAGGGCGGGGAGTTTCTGACAGGCCATTCTTCTGAATGACCAGTTGGAGGCATCATCCTGTAGGGTATCTCCATATTTAGCAAGTAAATGTATATTCACCAATAGCGTCGAGCTCTGCTGTTTTGGTGATGGGTATGTTCATACATGGGTTCCATAAGTCACTGCACCACAATGATCAGGCCCCTTCAAGTCCAAACGAGATTTGGGGTTCCTTGTGCTCCAGTTCAGAGGGGACCTGGACTTGCAGTTCAGGGTGGACTTTTCCTATTGGTGCAGGGCCAAAGATGATTTACATAAGAATTGACCCCTTCTGAAGTGAAGTGAAACAACAGTGGACTGGAATAAACCCAGGGTAATTACTAGTGGTTCAGATTAAATCAAGAATTACATTCATCCCTTTCTTTGATCTCTGAGTGAGCATGTGCTGCGAACATGTCCTATTTTGATCCCAATCTCACTGTGCCTTTGGCTCATGCTGCACGTCACTGATGAGTCCTAACAAGCCTAGGATGCCTCTGGGATAACTTACATTCCCGTTCAGAGGAGACATGGACCAGCAGTGCAGGCTAGACAGCAAGTTTTGAGGTTGGGCTGAGACTGATTTGCATACGGTTGGCTCCCCGCCTGTGCACCGATGAGCGCTGGAATGGAATGCTACCCCAGAGGAATCTCGAGTGATTAAGATTAGTGGAGTGTGTAGTGCAGTTTCATCAAGTTTCTAATTATTGCCTGACACTAGGTCGGGGAGTTTCCTGTTTTCCTACAGCCATATACTTGTGTAGTTTTCTTAAGTAATTGTTAGTTGCTGCTGTTGGCTTGCAAGCTACCGGGACACTCATTGACTAACCGTGCACTTAAAAAAAATCCTCATTCATTCATTCAAGCTTTTTATACGCAAGTGCATAATCACTCTGTTTTTTTCACACGAGTGTTGTGAAATCGTATTGTGTCTTCTTTACCCTGCAGCATTTTGTATGTGAGTGCATAGCTTGCTTCTCTTTTTTCAGGAGTACCCTAAATTTGTGCTGCACCTGTTACTTACAGGCACTTTGTATGCCACAGCATACCTTGCTTAGCTTTTTCTCATGAGTACTCTGAAAGTATATCTTTGTGGGAGCAAACCAAAATTAATGAGCAAAACTTTCACAACTTGGCACACCCCTAAAGGAGGCGAATTCAAGCATTTGCACCCACCTCTTTTCTGTTGTCTAAGGAAAACCTCCTTGTTTCTTATTAGGCCAACTAACCCAGCCCACTATAGACCAGAAATGTTTTTCGTTTCATTATGATGCAATGGAGCATCTATGATAACTCCTAGACCTTAAATGCTGCCTTTTTATCTCGCCCACAACCCTTTTCTACCAATCCCTTTCAGTCATGACACCTTTTTCCATTTCTGCTGTGAGCTGTTTTTCTCAATCAGGATTTAATTTCAATCTTCTAGTACTGTTTTCTTTCTTAACCTAATGTGAGAAGTGCTGTCAATTGTGTCTACTGTGCTATAGAGCTGTAAATCAGCCAATCAGAGATCAGAATGTCAGTGATTTAAGATAAACCCTGTACCTCCGGTGATTTCTGTGCTGATTATCAATGCTTAAAAATGTGCTTAAACCCTATGGGATTATCCCATGGGTTTTGCGCAGGAAAGCAAAAACATATATATTATTGTGTTTCATTGTTGCACTTCATATCCCTGATGATGTGCCAAAAAGTGATTTCGCGGACTTGCTGTGTGCATGTTCCTTGGTTGTGGTTGGATGAATTGCCTTTCTTTTGGCAGAGGTACATTCAAAGTTGGAAACCCAACATGGGAAAACAACCGTTTGGGAGGGGTGCCTCAGATATCCAGTTCCACCCTCCAGAAATGCATCATCCCCTGTGTGCTTTTCTGTCATTTATGCACAATGCTGTGGCACTGGTGGCCACCCAGGTAGGTTTGTAGTGGGCAGGCCTACCTCAGACAAACTTCAAGAATCTGGTGTTTCTGGCAAAGGATTTGCCAAGCAGATAGCAAAGAGCAGAGGGGGATAAGAATTTAGGAGGTAAATGAAGGAAAGGGTGTTAATAAACCCTCCACAGGGAAGAACGACCATTCCACCACCCTAGACAAGCTCCCCTATCTCTAGTAGTGGAGCTGACTGACCAGACCTTGCCACCCCTACCATGGCTGTTCTGTACCAACTCCAACCATACTCTTTCTATTTGCTGGATGCAACATGAACTTCTGACATACTGGTTAACCACACCAGCCCACAGGGAGTTAATATGATTTGGTCTCTGCTCCTTATAATCAACCCGGCGTTGCAAGAGCACTTCTGAATCACTGTCATGCCTTACTGCCTCACTATTGTACACATTGATTTTTCTGCCGCCTTATTGCAACTCTTGCCTAAATTCTTTAACGCTGATCTATACGTATCCAAACAGAGACTTTTCCTTCCACTTTGGAATTTCTGAGTTTTCTAATCGGAAACGGATGTATGACGGTACAACGCGTACCGTTTCAACGCATGCTTTTACGACGCATCGTTTACAATGCAAGTCGTAACCACGACTTGCGTTGTTGGGCGCTGATAGTGAATAGTATAATTTACTATTCTAACACCAGTCCCCGTGGATAGCAGGGAAGGTGTTGGAATAGTAAATATACTATTCATTATCCTGTAGCGCCCTCCAGCGCAAGTCGTGGTTACGACTTGCGTTGTAAAGGACGCTTCGTAAAAGCACTGCGGGGTAACATCCGCGTTGAAAAGCTACGATTTACAAGACTTTCCAATTAAAATGTACAAGATGCTTTGAACACGCAAGCTCATAGATGGAGAAGAACTTGCTCCAGCAATTTTGTCTCTATCCTTTAAGGTAATTCTAAGGCAAAATTATCATTTTTGTTGTCTTAGTGAAAAAAGTGGTCCCATGGCTGTGGCAGATAGAGAACTCTAACGGTATATACTAACAAGCATTTGCAATGCAATCGGTCTCGTCTTTGGGACCTTATATGTATTTAGCTATACAGCACATTAGCCTGAGACACGCCAGGTATGAAAACACAAGGAGGGAAATATTGCCTTTCAGCGGGAAATGGTATAGTCCAAAGCTCTGTTTTAATATAAAATCAGGGCCTTCTGTGGTCGTCTCACTGAAAATATAAGATTTGAGAAAAATATTTTTGTCTACGGGTGCTCGTGGAAGACAATCTCTATGGACTGGAATCTAGAGAATTCTAAAGTGATTCTGGTATTTTACTAACCTCTGCTGGTCGTTTTCTATCAAGAAATTTAAATAGAGGCAGTTGCCAAACATTTTTTTTAAAGAAAGTCCCTCAGCAGAAAGCAATTCTGGTATTTTACTGACCTCTGCTGGTCGTTTTCTATAAAGACAATTAAAGAGAGGCCGTTGAACAAAAAAAAAAGCCCCTAAGCGGAAGCAGACAAGGGCTTATCTCCAGAGCCCACAAAGTACATACACATATAAGTATATAATATAATAAGTATAGACTAAAGTATATACAAGAGGTCTTGAATGCTTGACCTTAAAATTATAGCATTATTTGAGCTTTGTCAGCGGGGTTATGTGCAGTTCTTTTAAAAAGTGTCCTAAATATATTTTCCTCCAATCAATCTTTCTTTTGCCTCTTTTGGGGGTTGGACTTTCCACTCAACAATACACTCATATATTTAATTTTGGAGAACATTAATATCCTTCTGATTACAAACCCATCTTAGTAACATTAAACACTTGTCCCTAGCTACAACGGGGAAATTCCTTCAATTTGTAGCTAAGTGGTATTCCCCAAAAAGTATGAAAGCTTTTTAGAGCTTTAGGTGGAAAGAGCCCCAAAAATCTCAATGCACCAATGGTAGTCAATGGTCACAGTTGGCTCACAGAGATGGAGTGCAGGGCAGATTCACCAAGTGGATTGTTCCATGTGAAAGTCTGGAAGTAGAGAAGTTTGAAAATGTTTCTAAGTCCCACTGCAGAAAGGGACTTTGTTTCTATTTTGGATGAAAAATCCTCTCTGCCCTGGGTGTCGCTGAAACTATAGCCGTCACAGTGATACTGAAGGCCAGATATCTGAAGCAGGTTGATCCCAAAGATGGTCTAGAGCTTTGAGATTTCATGCTGAAATTTTCCTAACTCAAAATGGGATTTTGTTGTTTTTTCTGACATGCGTAAACCTCCACATGGGACAAAGCCAAAATGTAATCCAATGCTGCGGGACTGCCCTTCAGTAACTTTTCCCATTGTGAAACTCAGGTGCTGTGAAGAAAACGTTCTGAAAAGTTTCCAGACTTTCATATGATGCCCAGACTACTGCAGAAGTATACTTGAAATGGCCCCAGGACCTCAGGGCCAAGAATGTATAGACTCTCAGGATGTCAGGCAGAGTCAACAGCAAAAGGCAATCCCGGTCCAGTTGCTACAGGTTAATTTGGTACTTCTGATAAAAGGCCTCTCACAGCTTGTTGCATCTCTGTATCCACAAAGGAGGTCAGTCAGCTGACCCATGGAGTCCACTTCATTGTTCTGGGTACAATAGGGAGCAGGTTCAGTCCTTCGGGACTCCTCTCCTGTCACAAACAGCTGGTTCCTGTCCTCTTCTGATCTTCCGCAGGTCCAGAAAGTGTTCTGAGGAGGGTGCCTTTCGATTCCATATTTATGAGTAGTTCTAACCAATGGGTGGGGGTGGAGATAACTCCTGGACCAATGGATAAACGTTCCCAGGCCCTGGCCTTCCTATTTTTTTCAGTCGTTCCTGTTTGTTGTACTACAAACAGGTCCAAAATGCAATGTATCTGGGCAATTCCAAGATGGGTAAAGTGTTCGCATAGACTTTGAGGCTGGGGAGTGTACTTTGGAAATTACCTGTGTCCTTCCATATCTAACACTAAGCCCCAGTTTAAAGCAAGCCTTGGACCCACTGCAAAAAAAGGAGCCAGTAGTCTAGTAAGACAAAGCAGGCTCCTTTAGCAAGCAGATAGGGGATACAGAAGAATTGGATCTGATCCTGATTGATCCCTATTAAGGACACCCAAGTTTCACATGTGCCTTAGACAGGCCTTTCAGACAGGATTTCAAACTCTTGTACCAAAGGAGGGGCAGCAGCCCCCACTCTGAATGTCCAGCTGAGCTCAGAAGAGTCATATGTTCCCTTCTGGTCAACCTGTCAATCAGTGTAGTCTAATGTTTACTCCTAGAAGGAATTTCACATTTCATTAAAGAATAAGTACAGGCAGAGGAGCGGCTGGAATGCTAATCCAAATTAGCTTCCAGGAGCTTCAGTCCGGGTAAGTTAAAGTTACTTCGCCTTAATGCATATTAAAAATCGAATCCAAAATGTTTTTTTAATAACTGTAAGAAATTGGATTACTTGTTGAGGGGTGAAACCGTACTCAAGCAGGAACAACAATCCGTGTCAGGGTGAAGACACAAGCAAACCCCAAATTAACCTGTGCTGAACCCTATGGAGGCTTGGCAGAGAGCAGTCAGGCATAACTTAGAGGCAATGTGTGAATTTATGCAGCACTTCAAATACTAATAAAGCGAAAACACAACACAAGAAAAATCCCACCAAAATTTACAAAGTAGAGTACAATTTAATAAATAAATCAAGTCCAAAATGGAAAAAATCCAATCAGTAGGACAGGAGATATGCAATTTTGAACATTTCAGTGAATATATTACACAAACAATGCCAAAGTGTCAACTGTGGATATCTGGTCACGCTAGACTGGGAAAAACACACAAGTTCAGGCTGACTGCATTGGAGGGTGGGTCGGCTACAGAGACCCAGCTAGGCACGCTGAACATGAGTACCTTAAATCCTAGTTACAAAGAGTTGCGGAGTCCCTCGTCGAGGATATGTTGCGCATCCCAGTTGATGGGAAGTCCTAGTCAGTGATGGTCACGCAGAGTCAGTTCTGATAAGATGCAAGGCTGTGATGTGCGGTCCTGCATCGTCCTCGAGGAGGCTGTCAATTAGGGGGCTTGTGATGGGAAATCCTGCGTCAAAGATGCTTTGTGCACTGGCTGGTTCCTAAGAAACTGTGGTGCTTGAGATGTGGAGTTCTGCGCCGTCATGGAAGCTGTCATCAACAGGAGGCTTGCAATGTAAGGGCCTGCGTTGGGGATGCGCCGCGCATCAGAGGAGATGCATCAGTTATGGTGGATCCACAGAGGGGCTAGCAGAACACCTTTCACCCCAGGGAGGACTCACAGATGGCAGAGACCAGGTGCTAGGTTCATGATTGTTGGAGCCTTCTGTCCTGAGGTTCTAGTCAAGAGGCCAGCCAACTAGTCCAGGGAGTCATTTTATTGGTCCTGAGTTCAACAGATGCAGGTCCAGTCCTTCTGACACAGGCAAGAGGACAGCAGGTCAACACAGCAGGGCAGCAGTCCTTCAGAGTTGTAGTCCAGTACAGTGGCAGTCCTTTTAGCAGCACAGCAGCGCTTCTTCCTGGCATATTCCACAGGTCCAGAAGTGTACTGAAGAGTTGGGGTCTGAGGTCCAATATGTGTAACTGGTGCCTACTTTGATGTCGTGGAAGCTTCTAGAGGTTTCCTCCATGTCCTGGCCACAGCTTGTCTGGGGGTCACAATAGAATAGTGGCAATCCCTTCGAGAGTGCTCAGGCAGTGCCTTCGTGATGTGTAAGGGTGGTGGGTGACACCTCCTCCCTCTCGTTAACTCAGAGTGGCCCACCCTGCCATGACCGATCTTCCCTTTGTCTCAGTGTCTAGGAGCAATACAAAAAGACCAACTGCTAGCTACACCTAGTCATGTGACCCAGTAGCAGGCTGCAAGCACTAAATGGTTACGGCATGAAAATGTCAACTTTCTAAAAGTGAAATTTTAGAATTGTGGTTAAAAAACTGACTTTACCATTAAAGAGGACTTTTAAGTACAATCCTTTAGACACTAAACTCGGCTTGTGTACCTGTTCTCAATTGGATGTTACAGCTTAGTAAATATCATTGGGTAACTCCACTGTTATCCAATGGGAGAGGTAGGCCTTGCAGTAGTGAAAAATGACTTTCAAAGTTTTTCACTGCTAGGACATGTAAAAGTTAAAAGTAAGCCCGGGCGGAGCCCTTCGCTGCGCCCGCGGAATGTGTGGAGATTTGCCTTCTCTGCATTCTGTGAAGAATGCGTAGAAGGCAAACCTCTGCACACTCCGCGGCGGAGCAAAGTTGCCCAGCCCCCGCCTCCACCCCCTATTAACAATGAATTACAAATGACATAAAAGTAAAGAAAAACCACTTACCTGGACTGAAGCGTCCCCGGGCTACCCTCGTCCTCTTCCTCGCTGCCTCTGCCAAAACTGCGCATGAACGCGCGCCCGCTCATTTCTTGCGAGAAATGCGCTTGCATGAGCTTAGGCAAAGGAGATAAGTCTGCTGTTTGAGAACAAATCACCCGCATAGCCACACCCATCCTCCCTCCACCGATCAAAGGCTTTGTCACCCTTTGGGCTGGACCATTCTAATGAGGAGCAGGGTCAAGGCTGATTTGCATATGGCTGGGTCCAAACTGAGGTGGCATGTCGGGTGAAAAACGATGGATTGGGTTGTGGCCTTATGCGATCACCAGTGGCTTAGATTAATTCAAGCATCATCATCCATCACTTTGTTTTTTGATGCCCTAAATGTGAGGAGTATGCCCAGAAGGGAATCCTGTGCTCACTGTGCCACTGGAATCAAGCTATAGTTTGCTGGTGATCTCATAATAAGGGCAAAGACGATTCTGGGTTACTTGTATTCCGGTTCAGCCAGGACCTGGCCTAGCAGTTTGTGCTGGACTGTTTCCATGAGAAGCAGGGTCGATGCTGGTTGCATATGGTTGTGGAGAAGTGTGGCTCAGTGGTTAGAGGCGGCAGACCCGGAAGCTGAGATTGGCCGTGGACCAGGGTTCGATTCCCCGCCTCGGCGGGTCTCGGGCTAAAAAATTCCACGGACTCGACAATTCCCGCTCCGGTGCCTACTCGACTCATGGGGTCACACTCTGCGACTCTGGGCAATAGCTTGCTTAATCTCCACTACGGCCCCTCGCGGCGGGATGCCTGGCTTTCACCTTGTGGATACCCTGCCGGGGTATTTCACAGGGGAATACCAGGACGGGTTCCCTAAGCAAGCGCTTAGATACCGTGTCGGTGATTTGCGCTATATAAATACATTTACATTTACATGGCTGGGTCCAAACTGAGGTGGTATGGCAGGTGAGAAACAATTAATTGGGATGAGGCCTTAGTGATTACCTGTGGCTTAGATTAATTCAAGAATTCAATTAATCCCTTTTTAAAATGTTTTTTGTTTTCAGTTTTTAAAGCAGCAAACGATTGTTTCTTCTACAGAGGAAGGTTGTCCACAAAGGGTGTCCCATTTGAAAAAAAGAGAAACTGTGGCAAACAATTTATATCTCATACGCCATTTCCTATAGGGTGGACTTCTGTATCAATACAGTGCACAATAACAACATGAAAAAACAAACAATAACTAGCTACATTTTATAAAAATATATTCTGTTTATTTATATTTTCTTATTTTATCTTCATTCAATTATACTTAATTTCAAAAATTCATATAATTTCAAGTGAATCTGGTCAGCAATAATTATAGAAAAAACATACAAAAGAAAACATAAATCAACACCAAATGACTAGTTGGTTAGGGGACTATTGAAGTTGGCAAACTGTGGGTTGGAACACAAAGGGTGTCCCTGCAGTGCCTTGCAGACCACTCTGTGTCACACCTCTGCGGTAAGGAGTAGGAAACTACCAGTAGTATTTAAAATATGTTTGGTTTTAGATAGCTCTCTGACATCCAGTTCTGTACAATGGCAAGGAAGATCCTGGTGGGGAAAAGGGGGAAAGGGTGGGGTGGTCTTGGTGGATGAGACTTGCGGATACAATTACAATATTCGTTCAAGGTGAGCATTCCAATGTAAATTGTAAGTTTGCACTTGGCAGTAGTTTTCATTCTGACAAAATGAAATAAACCAAAAAAATAATTAGTACTTCCACAAGTGTTCATATGTTTCTTATAATGGTGTGTTGATGATTCTTGACGCCCTTATTTGGAAGAAAGACTCAAAGATGCCCCACGAAGCGGCTGAAGAAGGTGGGCAGAGGACAGATAGGGAATTAGAACATTGGAATGTTGGGAGCTTCATTGAAAAAAATGGAGTGCTCCGGGCTTATAATGGCTGGTATAAGTCTGGAGCTCCAACATTCCAATGTTTCTTTGTTCACAGCTCTGGCTGTGAACAAAGGCTTCAGGGAGCCTGATGAGATTCCAATCCTCTCGCGCTTCCATAAGGCTTTGTTCTTTTTTGTTAGAACATTCTGCCCTCTAGTAGCAGAATGTTCTAATAGCCTTATAGCCCTTCGTAGATGGCTATACTGGCTATTAAAGTCCCTCTCTCTTGTTAAAGGCCCTCGCCTTCGGCTCGGGGCCTTTAACGCTGGAGAGGGCCTTTAATAGCCGGTATAGCCCTCTACGACGGGCTATAAGGCTATAGTATAGATGTCTTGGTAGTTAAATTTTTAAATATTTTGTAAAATACTGGTGCTCATCCTGTAGCAACTACGGAGCACTACTCTGTACAACAAAAGTTTAAAAAACAGTAGAGCATTATGATCTATGGGTTAATATACTCAAAAGGGTGAGACAGAAATTACAATCGAACATTTTTTTGTTTTAAGGAGTTTCCTAAAATGGAAATAGTTTTCTTCTCTCTGGGTTGGGGGTTTAAGATAGTGTACAATTTAGGGCTCGGTGCTCTCTCTCGAATGTCTGTCGTGTTTTTATTGTTTGACGGGACATTAAAGTGCCGATGCAATGATGCTTGTCAGAGGTTCCAGGAGGGACTGGAATGTAGAACAACATTTGAAAATATGTTGATCATTTGTTCCAGCAGGCCCTATGGATATTAAGGAGTGGTTCACATATGATTTTAGTATAAACCGGGAGCCCATCCAGGGCTTTCAGAACTGATTTAGGATTATCAATTTTTTGCAAGTTGAGACACAGCTTGGTAGCTTGATTTTGGAGTCTGTTACCTTGGAGGGCCTGCCGGAATCATATGTTAGCCTACATATGCAAGCACATCTTGTGCTGAACCAAGGGCTGGGATGGGGATCTCATGTAGCTTTTGGAAAGCAATGCAGAGAGGGCAGATTTGATTCTTGGGGGGGAAAAGAAACCTTCCTACACAAAAACGATCACGATAGGCTTTTTCCTCTTCCTATGTGTGCTGCAGAATGCAGCACACATAGAAAAGGGAAAAAAACGAGTAGAAATAAAGATATTTCTCCTCGGTGTGCCTCCCTTACACCTCCCCTAGGAAAAGCCACTCAGTAGGGCCTAAATTGAGTGGGGAAATGAGAAGAACACAGAGTATGCTGGCCTCTTTCGTCTGGTATTTGCTAAGCATCTGTGAGGTGGTTTTCCACATTGTTCTTTTGCCTAACCGTTGCAGTGTTTGCCTCTTTGGAAAAGGGCAGGGTGGTGGCATGGAGTCTGGGCAATATGTCAGATCAGAGGACCTGAGGTGGTTGGTTGGGGGTATCAGCACAGAGATCATCGACATCATTAAGTCACAACTTCTTTCTATGCGTCACAATTCCCAACTTTCCAATACACTATCCAGCTTGTTCTTGGTATGTGATGTGGTAGAGCGTGTGTCATCTTCTTGGGTATGGATGGTGCAGGAGTACAGCAAACAACGTTCACCAAAGTGAATTTGCTCTATTTTTGCTGCTCTTGAAATTAGATACTGGGAGCACTGAGCAGTAATCAGTTTAAGAAGCCCTGGGGGATCACTTAGTATTTTCCTCTGGTGAGTATTAACGTCAGACTGGACGACACTAATATAGATGTCTGGGTTTACCGAGGCGGCAGCTTATTGCCCTCAAAGGGTGCAGCCTGCTTCAGGCTGCCTCATTCTCAGCTCATAAGAGTCAACCAGGCTCAAAATGTTCGAGCTTGACTGACTGGTTACCTAGCCATGCGAGAACATAGTTTAAAATCCTGTGGATTGTGCTTAAATCCCCTCAGGGTAAGCTCCTCCCTTCCTGATGCAGAATACCTGTGGGTGTGTGTCTGCAAGAAACCTATGCTCAGGTGATACTAGTCGGAGGGCGGAACCTAGACCTGGTTACGTAGAGGGGGTGCCAGCCCTTCCGTTGTCTGATGCATGGCTCGTGGGGTGCCCGACTTCCTGTCCCAGTTCAATTGATTCTCCTCTGTTTCTGTATCACTATTACATATAGAGCATAGGCCTGTCTACGTATGTGCATGTATTGTTTCAAGAGTGTGTGTTTTATATTTTATTGACAATTGGTGACTAAGGATAATCCATGTCTGTTATAGCTAGATATATCTCTGTTATGAAGGTTATAATGTATTTATTGCCCTTTCCCCAGGCTATAAGGCTAAAGCGCAGGAAAGAACTTATAAAGACTCTGGCCTTATCTACAGTTTGGCAGACAGGATACTCCAGCAATCACCATAGGCTGCCTGCCACACGGGGCAGGGATGTTTAGAGGGGCACCACAGGTGTCCCCGAGGGCCCATAGCGGAGTGCCAGGGGGGACTGGGGCCCTGCTAGGGGCCCCAAAAAAGCCTTCCAGAAATCGAGGGAAATAAAATCAGTGAAAAGATGGTACTATCAGTTTAGGACTCACTGAGTGCCCCCTAGGTCCCAAGAAACAATGAAGTGAGGAGATGCAATCCTCAATTAAAAAGAGGTACCACTTACTTGCGCAGGAAATTTATTCAATGCAGTAGGCGTCTTGATGGCCATTCACACAAATACAGGCTACGAAACATGTTGGTCTGTATTTGTGTGAATGGCCATATAGATGCTGTTTTTATCCGAGGAATCCTACTGCATTGAATAAAGTTTCCTGTGCAAGAAAGCGGTACCTCTTTTTAATTGAGGATTGCATCTCCTCACTTCACTTGAACTGATAGTTCCGTCTTTTCACTGATTTTTTTCCCCTTGATTTCTCAGCTTGGAGGAATCCTTTTACCTTCACTCTTTCACCTTTTCTTTTGAGTGGAAATTACCGATGATAAGTGAGGGCATACTGGTAAATATATGCCATCAGCCCCCGTGTTGTTACTAACGTGAGGTGCTTTCCCACTCTCTTACACATTTTACGCACAAGGACTTTTATACTGTGGTACATGAAGATGTGCAGTGAAAACTGTGAATAGTGGGACATACAGGCAAGTAACTATTGTGCTGTCCTGTCAGGGTAGCGTTTTGAAGAATATATAGCCCTGGTCCTATGAACTATAATATACTGTTCCTAGTATGTCAGTATGTAGAGTATCTCCCAATCTGTCAACATCTCCCCTCCCTCCAGGGGCTGGCTTATTTGAGGGTCATTTGTGAAAGACCTTCACTAATCATGGCACATTTACCTCGGACCTGTCTGTGACATGGTACTCATTCCATGAGATAAGATATTGCAATAAACCACTTTTGTGTCAGTAGTCCAACATTTCTTCCACCTCAACCTCTAGATGTTCCTGCACTTTGTACTACTGGAGGAGGGTTTGTCCCATGTGATTCTACTGTGGTTTGATTTTGGTTACAAAGGAAACTGAATGTACCTTCAATGTATCAGTCAACTGGAGTCTTACATATGCTCTGCCAATTAGATCATGAATGGAAAAAGGTCCACCAAGTAAAGTTTAAATTGGGATATGAAATAGAGACATTCAAGTGAGCCATGAATAACCAGTACTTATCTCTTATCTTGTAGTCTGGAGGTGGATCTCTATGTCGGTCTGTAAACATTTTGTATGCAATTTTAGCCTATAGTATACTATGCACTGCTGTTTTGTGTATTAAACATAAATGCAATAGAATGGGGAAAATCCTAAAGAGTTGTGCAGTGAGTTGTTGTATACAAATTCAGCCAGAGATATCTACCCTTTCAATTCTTGTTGTTGTGTACAAATAAAACATCTCAGATATTATTTCTGATTGATGCTTTCTGTCTGACCATTAGTTTATGGGTGATAGCTGCTTGAATTGAATAGTACGAAGATTTTCAAAGACTGCATTCCAGAATGTAGCCTTGAACTGGGACCCTCTAATGTTATGATTGAGGTACTGGGTTTTTAGGAACCGGTACCGAACCGGTAACCCAGCGGTGCCAGGGGATCAACACACCAAAGACCTCGGGTTCTCCTGAGTCAGACCCACAGAAACTTCAGAGTCTTCCAGGTGAAGTCAAAGATTCGTTCATTGGTTGCAACCAAGGTGACAGGGTCCTAGAAGTACGATACAAGTATATTCAGGAGACTGCACACTTTCACAAAGTTAGGCTTCTCTTCTTATACACAATATTTACCCTTTGGCGAAACATTCCTTGGGTGCGTGGTATTTCATTTATGGTTACTGATTACAAAAAGAAAGCAGAGTCATGATGACATGTACATATTTCACGTCGTGCTGCCCATAACAAATCATCCGGCAAGGCCCAACATTTCATCAGATATCGCTGGACCCCTAATAAAAATGGTCACCTCCCCACCATAAAATAAGTGAGGAAAAGGAGTGAAGAAAGATGTGAGCGAGATATGGCAGGTGTGCGTGCTGAAATGGCTTTATGGCCGGTTGGGCCTAGATATTATCTTGCTTGGCCACTGGGAGGGAACTGACCTAACGAGCTTGGCCTGGGGCAATGGTTTTAACTTGTACTGGGGTCAGGAAGAAGTCGATTAAGGAGTATGTGTCCTTGTGGAATCAAATTCGACTGGATTAAGGCCTATGTAGAGGGCAACATGCAACTAAGGGTTCAGAAGGTAAATGACGATTTCGAGGTGAAATTGTCACTCGAATATGCCGGAAATACCTGTACTTGATGTACTCGTCATTTCCGGTCTTTTGATACCAAATTCGTCCTATTTCGACGAAGTTTTTATTCTCGAGTCCGGTACTATTACGGATCCATATTTTTCAGAACCACAGACCCTCCTTTTGCCCTTACATAGGCAATTAATCTATCCTCATGTTAATCTGAGTCCAGATCTATATTCCTAAAGTCATTGAGGTGTTGCTGCAACATCATTCTAGTGCTGAGTTCGTGTCTTGACACAGGCTTCCTTACACATGATGTAGCACAGAGGCCACATATTGCAGGAGCACACTGTATGCATAGACAGAACAGGAAAAGAATGGCTAAGACCATCCCAATGACCATCAGAATGTTCCATCCCCAGGCAGATATCAGTTCCCAGAACCATCCCATTAATGACCAATCTCCTTTATCCACATGAATGGATTCGGAAATCTTATGTAGTTTGGAGATGGCCCCGTACACTGTTGGAGCATTATCTGGAATAAAAATGCAACAACTGGACTGGATCAATTTGCATACTCCACCCCGGTCCGCAAGTATTACATCCAAAGCGACCCGGTTCTGAAGGGTCATCAGTCGATCCGACTGGAGCTCAGCAGTCAGGTTACTAAGGGCACCGGCAGTTTCAATCACGGTGGATTCAACTACCCTTGTCAATTGCCTTATGTTTCTGCTGTTAACCATGGCTCCCCAGAACGGCAGAATACCCATTGCAAAGTCACCAAATTCTTGACCCGCAGTGTCTTCTTTACTCAAAACACCTCTAACTACCCTTGTCCGATGGTAATCCGCCGCTGCTGTGTAGGTGGGGGGTAACAGGAATGAAACAAAACATGAGCCAGAGAAGTCAGGGGGCAACCATGTATAGGCTCTATCGTGGCAGATGAAATAAGTACCCTTTGCGGCTAAGAAGGCAGGGGAAGTCTGAGATCCAAAAACATACGTTTCTGTGCAGACACTCTTCCCTAGCTGAGCTCTGGGATTCCTACCAATACCTTGCAGACACAGGTGACCTTGATGGGGTACGATCCAGATAGGGGACGATCTCTTGGCTTGCTGTTTCTCACTTAATGTAGCGCCATATCCGGTCACATTCCAACCTACATATGCAAGTATCTCATCATCTGGGGTATCTTCGTAAGAAGTCACTTCCTTGATCATGTCAACTATACCCTTCACTAGGGCGCTAGTCTTGAGGTTGTCTTTTACAGAACGTAGGGGTTGGATTTCTCGTGCATATATGAACATTGTCCTATATGCCCATACTGACCCATTGTGACTAAATGGCAGGACCAAATAGGGGATACCTCTATCCGTGGTGTGGGGCATGAGGCCACACACCCAACAGTTGGTTGTGTTCATTACAAGTTGGTGTTGGTGTAATAGCTGAACGAAGGAGTTATTAATGAACTCTAATCTTCTATTTGATTCGTGGTCAGGCAAAGGGTGGAAAGAATGAGAGGAAACAGTAGGGGGAGGTATGGGCGATGTAGTAGGCGTGAATGTCATATGAGAAGAGAATAAAACATAGCTTATCAAAAACACCATTACGCTAAATATCATAAAAATACACATCATTATAAAAATTTTCTTTCTCATTGTTTTCAAAAGTCTCTGCTTAAAGTTCATTTGTTTGGCAGTTCTCTCCACATCAGGAAACTCCATCCTCTCTAAGGTGCTGCCAGCGGCGGTAGGTTGTTTCTGCTAAAGGATGCTTCCGTCAGTCTAGGGTGGCTCCCTTCGACCAACTGGAACCAGCAACCTATTGTTGTCAGCTGCACCCAAAAGTCTTTAATCAACCGCGACCCTAGCAGCGGAACCCGGATGGCGGTTCAAGAAAAACAAAAATAAGCAAGTTACCTAGATGGGAGAATCTGCATTTTCAAAATAGCATTTTGGAAGGAAAAACGTATTATTTTATTAGTCCACAGGTTTTTCTCTCGGATCAAAAAATAAATCACTTTTACTTTAGTCTGTTTTTCTCGGTCGGAAATTATAGCGTCTTTTCCCGGGTGCTGTCTGGTCCGGAAATAGTAGCTCAGGTTCCACAGAGTTCAATTGTTCTGATGGCGGCGTAGTTTCTTGAAAAATGTCCTTACTGTCACAATCACGTTTAACTTCTTTGACACGTTCATCAGTTGTACGCTTTGAGTCAGTGCCTCCTGTCCGGACCCCTTGGTCATGTGGCAGAGGGAAAGGTATTTTCTTACAATGGATCCCGTGGACCCAATTGGCCTTCCCCTCCACTTTAACGGTCGACCTTGTAGACATGAGGACGAGGTGCGGTCCGGTCCATCTGGGCTGGTCGTTTCTTGTCCTCTGGAAATTCTTGACCAGAACCCAGGAGCCAGGGTCAATGGAGTGACCCGGTGTCTCGGAAACCGGAGGCAAGGTGTTGTGGACCTGTTGATATAAAACACGCAATTTAGCCGTCAATTCATACAGATAGTCGAGCAAAATGGGGTTTTGCAGCTCGCTAAACTTCGTGGGCCTAGGCACTCCCCATATGTTGGCTGGCCGACCAAAGATTATTTCAAAGGGGCTGAGTTTCATTCGCGAATGCACAGTCATTCTGGTGGATAGGAGTGCTAAGGGTAGGGCGTCGGGCCATTTAAGACCCGTGCTCGCTTGGATTTTGGCCAATTTAAGTTTAAGCGTGCCATTGTAACATTCCACTAATCCAGCTGATTGGGGGTGATTTGCAGCGTGGAACTTCTGACTAATGCCTAGCCCTTCACACACTCGTTTCATCACACAACCCACAAATTCACTTCCGTTGTCCGACCAGACCATTCTAGGCATTCCGAATCTGGGGAAGAACTCTTTCACAAGGGCTTTCGCTGTGGACAAGGCAGTATTGTCCCTTAGGGGATAGGCTTCTACCCACCTTGAGAAGGCGCAAACAACCACGAGCACATATTTTAAGTTGTTGCACCTCTCCATGTGTATGAAATCTAGCTGCAAAACCTCGAACGGATACGTAGGAGGTGCGAAATGACCAGCTGGAGTTGGGGTTCCCCTACCAGGATTGTGTTTCAGACATACCATGCAATTCTTGACAACATTTTCTGCACACTTGGGAATCCCTGAATTCTTCCACACTGGGGTCAACAACTCGCAAATCCCTTTCGCGCTGATATGGGCCATCCCATGAGCCATTGTAACCACTGCAGGCACATATGCATCGGGTAACATCCATCTTTGTTGCTCTGTCGATTCAATCCAACAACCATTTGCATCCATTCTCCCTGTACTTTCTTTCCACATGCTTAACTCTTTCTCCGTGGCCTCAGCTTGGATGGACTTCACACTTTCTATTGTGTCTTCACATATTCCAACATCACCAGTCCATCTTTCTGGGCTCGCAACATACATTCGGCTCATCACATTCTTTGCCGTTTCTTTAGCAGTTTCATCAGCAAATGCATTTCCACGACCAACATCATCGATCACTTTCTTGTGTGCACTACATTTTACAACTGCTACTTTCAGGGGCAACGTCAGTGATTCAAGAAGCTCATTCACCAACTGACCATGCTGAATTTTAGCTCCATGCGAAGTCAGGAACCCACGCTCTCTCCACAATCGACCAAAACTATGAGCCACTCCAAAAGCATACTGACTGTCGGTATAGACAGTCACTTTCATTCCTTTCGATAACACACATGCTCTTGTTAACGCCACGAGTTCGGCGGCTTGAGCCGAACCATGTGGTATTCGCGCAGTTTCAACGATTGTGTGCAGAGTTGTAACAGCATATGCTGTAGTCACGTTACCATTTGGGAGTTTAAAGCATGACCCATCCACCCATAATGTACCATCACATTCAGCGAGAGGAGTATCGAATAGATCAACTCTCCCTTTGGTCTCCTCCTCCGTTCTGAGGAAACAATCGTGCTGTTCTGAAGCATCCGATTCCTCAGCAATTGGTAACAATGTGGCTATGTTCAGAGTACTGCATCTTTTGATGTGCACATGGCTCGCTAGTAGCGTCAATTCATAACTGGACAGTCGAGCACTAGTTAAGTGCTGTGTCTTAGTCCTATTTAACAATGTCTCTACTGCATGCGGAACCATCACGATTAGTGTATTATTCATTACTAGACCTGCAGACTGTCGAATAGAAACAGCTGCTGCTGCTGTGGCCCTTAGACAACTTGGCAATGCTCGTGCTACCGGATCCAAAGTTGACGAAAAATAGGCGCATGGCCGTTGTCTATCTCCGTATAACTGAGTCAGCACAGACAATGCACAGCCCTCCTTCTCGTGGACATATAATGTGAAAGGCTTACTGTAGTTGGGGTTACCTAACACAGGGGCCGAACATAATGCTGTGCGTAATTCGAGAAAACTTTTCTGACACTCATCGGACCAAGGAATGGGATTGGGTGTATTTGTACACGTTAGTGCCAATAAGGGTTTGGCTAATAACGAAAAATTTGGAATCCACTGTCTACAGTACGATGTAATGCCCAAGAAAGCGCGTACTTCTCTCTGCGTTCTTGGCACATTTAATTTCGCTATTGCCTGAATTCTTTCTGGGGTCAGTTTCCTTCCCTCCTTCGATAAGAGATGACCTAAGTAGGTCACTTCTTGTCGGCAATATTGGAGCTTGGAAAGTGACACCTTGTGATGTAGATCACATAGATGACGCAGTAGTGCCAATGTGGCCATTTGACATATTTTCTCAGTATCCGCGGCTATGAGCAAATCGTCCACGTACTGTACGAGAGTGGAACCTTTGGGCAGAACCATTGCGTCAAGCTGACTTTTCAGAGCTTGACTGTATATTGAGGGGCTCTCACAGTAGCCTTGAGGAGCGCGTTTAAAACGGAAACTGCGACCACCTAAACTAAAGGAAAAAATATCCCTGCTTTCCTCAGCAATCGGGATACTGAAGAAAGCCTTCTTCAGGTCAATCACCGAAAACCAGGATGCGGATGCTGGAATCATAGTCAATAATGTTGTAATGTCGGGGACAACTGGGAATTGTGGCACCACTATCTTATTTACTTCCCTAAGATCAATCACGAATCTATACACAGGTGGCTGAGAAGGGTCAGTTCGTTTTAAAACAGGCAGAACAGGACTATTGCAAACATTGCCTCGTGTTTCTTCAATTACGTCTTTCTCAATTAACTCGTAAACAATCGCTAGCAAAGCTTTTTCGCCCTCATTGGATATTCTGTATTGGGGAATTCGTGGCATTTTGACATTCGACTTCAATGTTACAACATATGGTGGAATTTCTAAAAGACCTACATCATTCGGACCAGTAGCCCAAAGAATATCCGGAAGAAGTGCCAATTCTGTTGGAAGCGTATTTCTCGACACATACATGGGAGAAACCACTTTCTTTCCTAAAGTCAGTTGTACTCCTGAGGGAGAACAGTACAAAATCGCATACAATCTTTTTAGCAAATCTAATCCTAGCAAATTTTCACCACAACCTGTTGTCAAAATAAGGGGTGCTTCGAATTCACAAGGACCAACAGAAAGAGATAAAGGGTCAGAAATCGGATTTCTAACCGGGGCGCCAGAAAAACCTACGGAAACGTTCATTTCGCCAGACAAAGGTGCGCCAGGGAGTTTGGAGTGCATAATAGAACTCTTTGTAGCACCAGTATCCAACAGAAAAGGTTCTGACACACCCGATGTAATCACCTCAACGTAAGGTCCACTCTGATCTACTGGAACTGAAACAACTCCCTCTCTTCGTCTAAGGCTGTCCTAGCAATCGTTATTCTCCCACTGCTCATTTTCTGTGTAATACTCATCAACGTAGTATTGAGCTGTCCTGTCAGATACGTTATTTTGCTGGTCAAACCTGTTCATAGAGTTTTGTGGTGGAAGGGGACGTGCGTCCTGAGGGGTGTTTCCACGCCCTCTACCTCTAGGCGCTTGCTGACTACCACGACCTCTTACACCAGAAAATTCGTTTGTTCGTTGTGGCAGGGCAGGACAGTCATATTTGTAATGACCTTCTTGTTTGCAGTATAAACACTGATTGGGACCTACGCGGTTTAGATTGTAATCGAATCTCTGCAAGTTTCTCTGAGGCTGCTGAAAAGTGTTCCGGTAGTGATTCGGACCATTATTATTTTTATTACCACCACCACGTGGAGGATAGGCTTGCTGTAGCAAAACCTTCGTTTTGAGTTCTCTAGTTTTCTTCTCTACTTTATCTTTCTCATCCTTGTCTCTATTCTCGTAGTACTGTGCGGTAGCTAATATCTGGGCTGAAGATGAGACTGCCCAAGAGCTTTCTGAATCTTTCAATTTTCTACACAAGTCTGGAAGCAGATTGTGCACAAATTTATCGACAAACAATCTCTGGCCACCTTCTGTGGTCATATCTTGACCGCTGTGGTCAATGAATGTTTCTTCAAATCTGGTGAAGAAATCTGACACAGTTTCTTCTTTCTTTTGCTTGCATGCAGATAACTTATCCCAATTTACACGTATCGCAGGCATTATTGTCTTCATGTAATCCACTATCCTACCAGGTAGTTCCGCTATCAGGGGCTCAGGCTTGGCACCACCAACTTGTCGTGCGTCTGCAACAGTAATATTAGCCCACGTGTCACCTAATTCCTGGTCATGATCTTCATGACGAATTTTTCCCCATAAAGGCTGTGGAACGACGTTCCCGAATAACATATCGATATCGGCTAAATTCATAATACATGATCCAGCAGTTTGCGACAATTCTTTATAGTAGCCTGCAGGATTTTTACGCGGATCTGGTAGTGTTTGTTTGAGTGCTAAAACTTCTGCTCGCTTCCATGGAACATGTACCCATACTCGGTGAAAGTGGGGCAGGACAGGTGGGACAGCTGTCGCGTCACCCTCTCTCCACTGTGGGGGAACTTCTCTCATAGGGTATTGTCGTGCCTTTTTCCTACTAGATGCACTAGATTCTGATGGTGACCCAGAACTACTTCCCTTACTTCGATGTGATAATAGCATTTCAACTGCTTCTTCCACATCGGGACCTACAATCATACCCAGACTAAACTTAAACCTTATATGACACATCTCTTGTGGGAGGCAATCCTGATCATTGTCTTCTAAATCTTCGCAAAGAAAAACACACATCTGTTCGAACACATATCTCTGTGTCGCTGTTTCCCATTGATGGAAAACTTCCATGACAGACTGTAAATCATATTTTGCAGTGTCCATGACCCATTTCCGAGCTAAACTATTCAGGGAATCTCTCTCTTGATAATCGGGCAGTTGACTTCGCAACTGTCTTCTTCCTATGTTAGGGGTCGTAGCAGGCGACCCGAAAAGTGGTAAAAGAAGATTAGTAACAGTACTGGCCATTTTCTGCCGAAAGGAAGGTGAAACGGAAGAACAAACAGATGAAAGAACGGGGTGAGGTAAAGCGGATGCAGAGATGGCAGAAGAGGTATGAGGAATAATAGATGTGGTACTAGGCAAAATCATAGAAGGGGCATTTGTAGAAAGTACAGTAGGCAAGATCGTAGAAAACACAGGGGCAACAGAAGTGGTCGGTGGGCCTGGAGGAGGCTGCACCGAAGAAGTAGGAGCCAGTTGAAGAACAGCTGGTGGGTGCTGTGGAAGAGCCAGAGGCGCAGCTTGTGCAACTAAAGGTTGCGGGGGTGCTGTAGCATTCTGCGCATAGGGCGGTGGTGAAGTTAACAATTGCGACATTAATTGGTCTTTTTCACGCTCTTTTGCTGTCCCTTGCTGAAGAGACGGCAAAACTGGATAGCACTTATCTATTGCCATTTTACGTTGCCTGTGCAATTGTTCATTTATCTGCTCTTCCTCATTATCTTTAAACTGCACAGCAGCTTGCATTACTGAAAGTCCTTCTTCTCTCTTATTTTTCTTAGCTAATTTAATTTCTTTTTGTTTGGCTTCTTTGCGCCATATGCGGAAAGAGTCAAACATCGCCGGCCGGGCTTTCTTTTTGAAGAGTTTAACTTCAAGGTTGTCTAAGATTTCAGAATCAAAGCTACCATATTGGGGCCATTTTAAAACACCGTCTTTCCTAGTGTATTTAATCCATACCTCGTTGTAAACGATGGGGCCTACCCCATGTTTAACGTACAGCTCGTAAGTCGGAGTTCCAACTGGAGGAACCGGACATGAGTCCTCCAATCGGGAGTCCCTATTATTACTACCAAGACAAAACAAATTCCCGAGTCTAAGACTAGGCATCCTTCTTCTCTAGTCTAGTTCCAAAACTTCAAAGGAGTTATCGATTACGATATTGCTCGTGAAAACACGAGTCCTTCGGTTATGGTGCTTGCAAGAACCAATAAAAACCTTTATGTATCTCTAAGATATCACAAAGTAAGTCCAACTAAGGACTAGGAGACGCTCCACTTATACTTAACTGAAAATTATCGATGGCTTCACCAGAAGACTCGTCTCAGCGTTTCGCTCTACCGAAAATTTCAAGGGTCCAACATCAGGGCGATAGCCAGGGCAGCAGTCCTTGTAGCCGTCGAGAAGCGGGGAACCTCGCAGTAAAGACCTTCGGACCACGACGACATGCAGGGGTCGATGAGGTGGTGGGCCCTCCTCCGGAATTTTCACACGAAGCTCCTCACGATCTTCAGGCTGATTGGTACCACTGGAATCGCCCCAACGCTGGGCGCCAATTGAGGTACTGGGTTTTTAGGAACCGGTACCGAACCGGTAACCCAGCGGTGCCAGGGGATCAACACACCAAAGACCTCGGGTTCTCCTGAGTCAGACCCACAGAAACTTCAGAGTCTTCCAGGTGAAGTCAAAGATTCGTTTATTGGTTGCAACCAAGGTGACAGGGTCCTAGAAGTACGATACAAGTATATTCAGGAGACTGCACACTTTCACAAAGTTAGGCTTCTCTTCTTATACACAATATTTACCCTTTGGCGAAACATTCCTTGGGTGCGTGGTATTTCATTTATGGTTACTGATTACAAAAAGAAAGCAGAGTCATGATGACATGTACATATTTCACGTCGTGCTGCCCATAACAAATCATCCGGCAAGGCCCAACATTTCATCAGATATCGCTGGACCCCTAATAAAAATGGTCACCTCCCCACCATAAAATAAGTGAGGAAAAGGAGTGAAGAAAGATGTGAGCGAGATATGGCAGGTGTGCGTGCTGAAATGGCTTTATGGCCGGTTGGGCCTAGATATTATCTTGCTTGGCCACTGGGAGGGAACTGACCTAACGAGCTCGGCCTGGGGCAATGGTTCTAACTTGTACTGGGGTCAGGAAGAAGTCGATTAAGGAGTATGTGTCCTTGTGGAATCAAATTCGACTGGATTAAGGCCTATGTAGAGGGCAACATGCAACTAAGGGTTCAGAAGGTAAATGACGATTTCGAGGTGAAATTGTCACTCGAATATGCCGGAAATGCATGTACTTGATGTACTCGTCATTTCCGGTCTTTTGATACCAAATTCGTCCTATTTCGACGAAGTTTTTATTCTCGAGTCCGGTACTATTACGGATCCATATTTTTCAGAACCACATGATGACTGGTGGGAGAACATGGAGTAGTGCTATTTCTTTCAAAAATTGCTTTTTAAATTTCACAGCTCTAAGCAGTCTTTGTAAATAGAACAAATGTACCATCGTGGTCAAATAGTCCACCATTACCTATAACATAGGTAGTAACTCTACAATGAATTCCATTGATATGCAGATCCGAGGCTGATTGCATGTGGAAAGAGGTTGTAGCACTCCCTTCTATTTTGCAAGGAACTTTATTATTTTGTGCACACACTTCACATTTACTGACATAACATGCTACCCTCTGCATTAGCTTAGGAAGCCACAAGATTTATTTCACAAGCTTTTGAGACTTTTTGATTGCTGGATGTTCTGCCCAAAGAGTGTCATAGCAGATCTTTAAAATAGTCTCCAGTAATTCTGATGTTCGTACAAAGATCTTTTTGTCATGTAATAAACATTCTTGTTTTTTGCCTTTTGGTGACATATTCTTGAATCCATTCTTCCTGATTCATCCTCTGCAGAGCCTATTTTATTTGATCCAAACATACTTGGTCTTTTGCTTGAGCGCCGACTGCCAAAATTTCTGAAGGTACACTTATTATATGTTCTTCATAATCTACGTATCTTGATAATACAGCTGCCTTGCTTTGGCTGGACCTTGGACAATAAATTATTGAATAATTAAATCATGAAAAGAAAACCATCATGCATGTCTGGCATTGGCACATGTCATACTATTTAGAAAACATAAGTTCTTATGATTGTCTATACTGGTATGGGGAAATCAGATTCTTCTAAATAGTGAAGCTATTGGAAACAGGCCTCTTTGATTGCCAGTAGCTCTTGATTGAATGTCATATAGTTCTTTTCTGAGGTTGATAAAGTATTGGAAATGTCAGCAACTGGATGCAGATTTTCTGTCTTGGGATGTCTTTGAGAAAATATAGCTTCAATAGCAAATGTTGAGGCATCGGTCTCTACACAAAATGTTCTAGAACATTCTCCATGACAAATCATGGATGCACTTGTGAAGGCTTCCTTAACCTATTAGAATGCCTCTTCCTATTCTACTCACCATACAAAAGTTTGGCCTTTTTTTAGTTAAGATCTATAATGAGTTTGACAATACTAGAGAAATATTGACTAAAGCACCAATAGAAATTGACAAATCCCCAAATCTTTTAATCTGCTTAATCACTGTAAATTGAAGCCATTTCAAGACTATTTCCTAATCAGATATAATGAAACCCTAGAAAGAACACTGGTTTGTATCAAACATGAAATTTGCAGCCTTGGGGTACAGTGGATGTTGTCCAAGCCTCCTCAGAATTAAGGTCTCTGAAGACATAGGGCCTTATTTAGATCTTGGCGGATGGGTTACTTCACCCAAACTGTGTCGGATATCCCATACGCTGAAATATAAATCCCATAGTATATAAAAGTTTTATATTTCAATGGGCCGGATAACCATCACAGTTGTGATGGAGTAACTCATCCGCCAAGATCTAAACAAGGCCCATAATTTACTAATTGCTGGAAGGCATCCAGAGTATTGCAAATTACAGAAGTTATGACTAAGTACTCATTATGCGCATGCTATTAAAATCAGCCTTCCATTAATCGCTTTCTTTAATATGGACTAGATTGTATGCACCTCTTAAATCTAATTTTGAAAAGATCTTTGCCGTCTTGACTTGATCCAACAGAACTTATTTTATTGGTAGAGGGTGTCTGTTGCAGGTTCTTAAAGCATTACATTCTCGATATCCCTCACAAGGCATGTTCTCCCCATCTGGTTAACAAATGAAGAATATAAATCCATCTGCCTGCAATTCCAAATAGCTAATAAATCCTTTGGCGTAAGGGTTTTCCAGATAATTCTTCAACAACAGGTATACCTTGAGAGTAAGAGGGTATATTCTGCTACGTGGAATATTTGCCTCAGAACAATGATAAATCCTATGAGGTCATTTCAAAAGGGGGTGGTGATGGACAGAGTATCTGAGTTAATCAGAACACTCCTACCCAGTCAACAGATCAGGGCTTGATCCATCACCGTTTTTTAGCTCACTGCACCATCCCAGTTCAGAACCTGGCTATATGCAAATTAGTCTGTCCCTGGCCCAGTGCATCATGGGAACAGGGCAGACCAAACTACCAAGCCAATTCTTCACTGGAAAGGAAACAAGCTTCCGGGGACCGGTTTCTGGCATTACAGTCGTCTTCGGCCCGGCTTGCTTGAATCCTGATGGTGCAGTGAGCAAGGGACTCACGTCTGAGCATACCCTTCCACACTTGTGGTGACCAAAATAATTTCAAAAGGGGGTGGTGATGGACAGAGTATCTGAGTTAATCAGAACACTCCTACCCAGTCAACAGATCAGGGCTTGATCCATCACCGTTTTTTAGCTCACTGCACCATCCCAGTTCAGAACCTGGCTATATGCAAATTAGTCTGTCCCTGGCCCAGTGCATCATGGGAACAGGGCAGACCAAACTACCAAGCCAATTCTTCACTGGAAAGGAAACAAGCTTCCGGGGACCGGTTTCTGGCATTACAGCCGTCTTCGGCCCGGCTTGCTTGAATCCTGATGGTGCAGTGAGCAAGGGACTCACGTCTGAGCATACCCTTCCACACTTGTGGTGGCCAAAATAATTTCAAAAGGGGGTGGTGATGGACAGAGTATCTGAGTTAATCAGAACACTCCTACCCAGTCAACAGATCAGGGCTTGATCCATCACCGTTTTTTAGCTCACTGCACCATCCCAGTTCAGAACCTGGCTATATGCAAATTAGTCTGTCCCTGGCCCAGTGCATCATGGGAACAGGGCAGACCAAACTACCAAGCCAATTCTTCACTGGAAAGGAAACAAGCTTCCGGGGACCGGTTTCTGGCATTACAGCCGTCTTCGGCCCGGCTTGCTTGAATCCTGATGGTGCAGTGAGCAAGGGACTCACGTCTGAGCATACCCTTCCACACTTGTGGTGGCCAAAATAATTCCCTTTTTGAAATTATTTTGGCCACCATGAGTGTGGAAGGGTATGCTCAGACGTGAGTCCCTTGCTCATTGCACCATCAGGATTCAAGCAAGCCGGGCCGAAGACGGCTGTAATGCCAGAAACCGGTCCCCGGAAGCTTGTTTCCTTTCCAGTGAAGAATTGGCTTGGTAGTTTGGTCTGCCCTGTTCCCATGATGCACTGGGCCAGGGACAGACTAATTTGCATATAGCCAGGTTCTGAACTGGGATGGTGCAGTGAGCTAAAAAACGGTGATGGATCAAGCCCTGATCTGTTGACTGGGTAGGAGTGTTCTGATTAACTCAGATACTCTGTCCATCACCACCCCCTTTTTGAAATCCTATGAGGTGGCATCTCAGTTCTTTTTGTCTGAATGCGTCTTGAAAGGATTTAGATCTCACCTGCTTGTTCTGGTAGAAAAACACAGTAAAGGTTGCTGGATCCTCAAATTTTTCTTGGTAAACAATGTTTTTGACAAAAAATTCAGTTGAAAAGGTCATAATTTCTTCCTACCCATTGATCTCAGGATTGTGAATGTGAAGACAATTAGTACCCATCATTGTGGGAAACATTGGTGTTGCAATGAAATGTCCATTGTCAAATGCAATAATGAAGGGCTGAGTTTCCCAACATTCATCCCCTGAACTTAAAGGAGTTCTGTGTGTGCCCAGACTGGATTCCGTGACAGTCTTTCCTCTAAGGGAAGGCCAAACTGGTGGCCGAATTGGGAGTTAATGAAAAAACCAGATGCTCCACAATAAATCATAGGCACTGTGCTTTGAGGACCTTGCAGTGTAGTAAGAAGTAGTGTATATGAAAAAACAAAAAGCGAGGGAAGACTCGCCAGGGATTTGTTTGTCATTAGCAAGCCTTTGCCCACTGTAAATGTAAGGCCCTTTTCTTCCCTGCTGTTCTCTAGTTTCTCTTGTTAGTGTCTTTCTTGTAGAACCTATCCGTGTTGGTTCTTCTATACCAGTTTCAATTTTACTAATTTGGGCATTAGATTTAAACATGAATTTTCTACTAGGCCAGCATCACTTATTCTTTCTGGCTCTCTGTTGTGCTTCCACTTAGCTGTCGGTTTGTTAATTACTAATGATTGCATCTTTGATTACCTCCCTTAAGCCTTTATAAAAGGTAGCAGCTGCTGATCGATCAGTGCACTCTAGTTCTGTCTAGAGTTGTTGAAACCAGCTAATATACCTCAGCAGGTCCTTACTTCCTTGTCTTAGTGATAACAATCCCATATGGGTTGATTGTAACATATGCCTCTTATTGAACACACCTGAGAAGCTCTTTAAAAAAATCCATCCAATTTGTCAGAATCAAATTTGAATTGTAAACTGAAGGTGTGGCCCACAGAAGTGCATCCTTGGTGAGGTTCAATAATTAAAACGCTGGGAGGAGCTACGCTGGCAACCAAGATGGCCGCATAAGCTCCCGGCTCCGCTGACTTCCGCCAGAAGCTCATGAATCCTGATACTTATCCTGAATTCGAACCAGACTCCCGTGCGGCTGATAGGTTGCTGAGATTAAAGATGCAATCCCGAGATTTCCATCTTCTCGACAGACGAAGTTATGCTGTGTTTTTGTTCTCGGCCTAACCCAGTGTGGAAGCCGGGGCCTTGCTTACTAACCCAGCCGGGTTGGAGTTGAACAACATCGGCTGCGGGACCAGGACGGCGTCCGGTCGCCCGGAGTGGAAGAATATCCCGACCGGATTGGATGGTGGTGCGGTTGTCGGGTTGCCTGCACGGACACGGCGGCGAGACGCACCGGTAGCTGTGGGCGGGGGTCCCTTGCCCGGTGGCCCTGTTGGGCCCCGGGGCTGGCGGGCTTGGGTCCTCGCTGGCGGCGATGGTGTTGAGACCGCGACGTTGACGAGTGCCCACTGTTAACGTCTGCCCTGCTTGTGCCTGTTGCACCGGGGTAGTCGACCTCCGGAGTTGAAAAGATCTGCTTTGTCGCTTTGTGAGAGGAGATGGAGCGAGAGGAAGATGCGCTGTCGCTGCAGACCGTAATGACCGCCATTGGGGCGCTTCACTCGCAGATCACCGCCGCCATCCATAAAATGGTCCTAACAGCCGAAACCATGTGTTTGAGACCGGACGCCGATCCCTCGATGGATTTGAAACATGTTGTTTTAACCGCGAAGCAAGACATGCCTGACACAGAGGGCCCCGTGCGGAAACCAGGCCTGGTGTGTTTTGTCGGCCCCCGAACAACAGACAGAGAGCCCGGAACTACCGAAAACTCGCCATACTCCATCCCGATGCTGCCCAAGATGGACACAGCCAACCTCATACTCCAGGACAATTTCCACGGTGATTTCCGGAGTGATTTCTTATTCTTTTCTCCCCAGTCGGTTCAAATGTGTTTTTGCAATTTATTGTCAGTGGACAGACATCTCCGACCGATTCCTGGTCTTCGAACATTATTGCTTTGGACTCGGTCTTACTATACTGACTTTGACTCTTTTGAACGCTTTGACTTTCCTCTTGAGATGGCGGCCCGAGCGGTGAGAACTCGCACGAAAAATCATAGTGGCCAGGGTTGAGTGTAATCGTCTGGGTCTGACACAAAGGCATTATTTGATACGGGACTTGTAACCAAAATGATGCGGGAGGCGAACAGTTCTTTTGTACCCCCCCGTTTGGTCTTTAATTGCGGCTTCACATTTTCTGAATATATCCAGGGGGGGTCTGCTTCTGGCGGGGAATAGAGGGGACCGGGAGCCTGTATGACAGCTCCTCCTCCACTCTTTTCCTTCCTTTAGGGTTTAGTTGTTGGGCGACAGGCACGCTGCTAGTGGGGTTAGGCCATAGCCATTGCAGGGGTGCAGGGTGGAGGGAATGGGGGGGGGGGTTATTTTGTCCTTATTTAGTTCTATGGCCTTTTTTTCTTTCCTTCCCCTTTTACGAGAGGCGATATGTCTATTCTGAGTCTATTTTTCACATGTCTAGGTGTCTACTCTGGTCCTATTTATCCTGTATACGTGGGTGGACGGGGCTTGCTAGTACGAGCTCAATGGGGTTGTTGATTATATTGATTGTCTGTTCTATGTATACCTGCCCATGTTGACGCCCCACGCTCTTTGTATTGATTATGTCACATCGGCCTATTCACCTACGCACCGTTGCAATGTATCCTACTGTGTAACACCTGATATGTGTAATATTTCCTCTTGCTTTTTCTTCCTTAAATAAAAAGAAACATAAAAAAAAAATTAAAACGCTATCTTCTTGGTATCGGTAAAACATTCTTGTGGCCGATTTATAAAATGTGAGCAACATTGGCCTGTGAGCTCCTGAAATTGCTGAGGATCACCTGAAAACTTTTCAAAGATACCAATCCTAGACCAGAAATCAAGTTAGCAGATACCATAGTATTTGTAAGAGCTGTACTAGTTTCCCCTGCCACCCTGGTGACAACTGGTATAACTGGTGTGGCAACACTCTTAGTATCTCGAGTATTTCCTAATTCTGTTACCTTATTTAAGAAAAAGCATACTCTTGCAGGGCGGTTTCTAAATCCTCTCCACTTTTGCTAATTGCTTGAGCCATGGGTTATAGAGCATTAATGACAAAATCCATGCCTCAATAATTGTTGCACCTCACAAACTGTCATGAGTTGCGTTATATCCTGTGTCTCCTAGTTCCTTGCTGCTAAGCCTGTGTGAATGTGCTGTAATAGAATGTTCATGAGTGCATGGTTTGAATGAGTGGTCAGTTGGAATGAGTGGGGCTGAGCAGCAGGATGCTGTTCCCAGTGGCCTGTACCATCTTACCTGAAACTGAATAAACCTACATAATCTACAATACTGGCTACTGGACTGATTACCTACAAGGGCCTTACATCATTTACAAAAATGGCGACGAGGATGGGATTGCGAACCAAGATCACTGACACCAGTCCATCCCGCTCCTGACTGAAGGGAAAGCGTACATTTGGTTGGGTAACTGCCTTGTTCGCTCTCACCCCTCAGAAAAATGGGATGAGAGGGAGAGAGAGAGAGAGAGAGAGAGAGAGACTGACACTGACACTGTCTTATATTGGTGTGCGTCTGTCCAATCTCTCCCTCCCCCAACCCATGGCTTCACTATGGCTTCACACAAGTAGGGCTCTTATGCTCTAGTAATTGAGTTCCCGAAAGCTCACCAAACTCACGATCACCAGCAGAGGACATGTGCACAGTGCCAACAGACATAGAGGTAATACAGGTAAACCATAATCAAAGGGAACTTTGGATAACAGAGAAACGTGACAGGAACTGGGAAGAGAGAAGGGAAACACAACAGATGTATTAAGGGATGCTAACTGTGAATTAACTTTTTTCGGCAACGGGCAGCCTTACCATATAAGAATTTGCAAGGAGGTAACTTCTTCCATCCAACTGATGTCCCCCCAGGAGGGTCTACAAGCTTACCTGCAGGGTTGGATTGGGAATGAAAATCGGCCCGGGCACGCAAAAAAAAAAAAACGGCCCACATTTGCATAAACACTCCTCATACCACTGTTTTGGTGTAATCTTATAAAAAAACTTTAGGGGGGGGTAAAAAAATTCATGCGTTAGTTTACACTGGTGAAACAAGTGAGGCCACTTCTACTCAGGCCCCCTGCCCCCGCTCAGTATGTGCACACATGAATGGGCCGGCCCGCGAGACAAAGGGAGTGATACCTCTGCCTGTTGCTAAACGGAGGTAATGAGCACCCATCTGCCTCTAAAAAGGCCACTCAGACACCCAGTGGGCCGCTGACTATATCAGGACAACAGAGACAGTGCCCAACTAGCCCCCTCAGACTGCTCAAAAAAGCAGCCCACAGCAGGACTCGGACACCGGCCCTTCGGGCATTGCCTGAATGCCCGCGTTACCAATCCGAGGCTGCTTACCTGACCTAAGTGTAAAATGCACAGCACCAGTTTATTCTAATTTCCGACTAGATGTAGTGCTAATGTGTTGCCACTGATGGTGGGGTTCCCTGCTAATTGCTATTCCTTGTCAGATTTTTCTCCATGCCCCTATGATGGTGTGCCCTCCCTAACGAGTTTGCACATTGTATTCTATTGCCGGTATTATGAGCTCCCCAGAAAAAAAAATTGTCCTACCTCTTTTTAAAATATATAACATTAAACAGTGCAGGCCAGCTCTGCTATTTCTGCAACAACTAAACAACTCACTGGTCTGCTGTGCAATGAGTTCTTATCTATGACAGATTTTAAAAATAGAAAACATTTGAGGGTGGACTCGTTTTAACAGAATTGAACCATTGCATGATTTATGAAACTTATTGTTCATGACGTTTTTATGAAGATTGTTTTATGTACGTATGCTATTTCTGCGACAATTAAAAAGCCCATTGATCTGCTGTGCAACACGTTCATACCTATGGCAGTTTTTGAATGAGGAAATATTTGCGGGTGGACTCTTTTTAACCGAATTGTATCCCTGCGTGATTATGAGTTTTATTGTTTACGAATTTTAATGTCAACATTTTTATGATGATTGTTTTTATATATTTTTATGTTACTGAAAAGTAACAAATATAGTTTATTGATTGATTGGCCCAAACATCAAGGTTGGGCCTTGCTTGTACTCACACAAAGAGTCAGAGGAACGACCGAGCTTTATGAATATGTGGAGTCAAAGTCACACAAAAGAAGGGGGGTCAAGTTCTTTCATTAACACTTTGCTCTGGTAACCCTCAGCTTTAGCACGCTGAACAAGTCAGACTTGATCTTGACACAAGAGACAAGTAAGGCCCTGCTATCAACACAGTGCATTATTTATGACTGTTTTGCAAAGTTAGAGTTCCTGTAGCAACACCTTGTGCAGCTCACATCAAATGTAAAATATTTCTGTAAATTGTTCTGGCACCAGTTCTGGAAAGAAAAGAGATCCAGTCGGATACTGGATCCAGCAGTTTTTTTCTTTTCAAAACTTTGTATTGGCATTTGAATACCAAACAAGTGGTTGGCCAACATACATGATATAAAAGCATTATCAATGGTACTCTTGAACAAGTATTTCATAGCTGTAGTCCAAATGAAAGTGAATGATTAACAAATAGCCTGCTGAGGCAAATACATCTTGTGTTGACCAAACACAAGGTGGGACACAAAAGGAAAAGAAAAAGGAGGGGAGGAGTGGAAGGGAGGGAGGGGTTGCCGCAATGAACAGTTAATGAGTATGTAAGTCAAATCAGAGTGAAGTGATCAATGTCAATTTACAAATGGGGTATCAATCACGGTCATGGTGACTGCGGCACATTCCAGAATATCTTGGGTGTTTTTGGAAAACACCACAGGTATAAAGGCATTAAGGAAGGTTGATTAACTCTAGGTATCGGCCTAGGTTATTCCACAGAGCCTTGATGGCCGAAATTCAGGGATTCTGGGTAGACAAAATTGAGTGAGCACCCCTGTTATATCATAGCCATTCTCACCACGCATTACTTGAGACATTGCCTAGTGATTACCAGGAGGAAAAATAATTTTTGGGGCCAGAGTGAACATCAGGTCCAGGAGCAGAGAATCCTCCTTCTGAAGGCCAGTAGTGTGTAGGGGAATGAAGGACCACAAACTGAAAATGAGAAGGTCGTAGGAGGATTAGAGTGAAAGGTGCTGTCAAGAATGTTGTGTATGTTAGTCCGGAATGTACACAGCAAGGGGCATTCATATAGCATATGGCGTAAGTTGGAGTTGCAACTCCAACTGTTACGATTATCAATAAGATCCACGGAGGCCAAACAGTGTGAGGTCCAGAAAGTTCTGTGTGGATATGTAGTTTAATTTGGGCAAGATTTGGTGTTATCTGTTTATGAACTGGGGATACCCAAACTTTTGTCCAGTTGATAGACTGTGATTTTAACAGTCGGTCTTGAGACCAATCTGAATTCCACCTCTGCTGAACAGAGTTGCACAACGAGGTGGTAAGAGGTCTAAGTTTAGCAAACATTTTGGAGGCCACATGACCGCCTTTCTTAATTACTGCGAGGGGCATCTGCAGCGAGGCATCTTCAAAAGAGAAGGCTTTATGCTTGGTAATGGCTGCTTTTAGTCTAAGAAAATTGTAGAATTTGATGGGTGTGACGTAGCATATTTGTTTGTTTTAGGACAATGAGATGGGGTGGTGTTTCGAGTTTTGCCCTCCATTGATCTCCTATGGAACGATTAGGGTCGATTTTGATGTCTTTAACATACCAAATGTAGGCCCCTAGGGAGTGCCTAAATTTCACCTCAGAGAAGCGGGAGTCCAGGTATAACAGAACATTACTGGTATGATTCAGAATAGGGTTATTAAGGATATGGTGATTCTTGGATACAGTTAAGAATGATGGCAGGGAGATATTCTCTATTAGTGAACTTTCAATGGATAGCCACAGGGTATAAACTCTAGAGCACTATCAACCCATTTCGAACCTTAAGCTACTTATAAGACGATTTGGCATTTTTAAAAATCAGCTAGATTGGCTACACCTAGATGCTTAGGTAAACTGAGTTTTTTCAGGGAGATGCAAGTTTTTTTAGAGTTCAAAACGAATTTGTTAAGTAGGCGATCTATACTAATAAAAAAAAGAATCCAAGCAAAGGATCAGGGACATGTTTAGGGTATAGTTGATGATCTGGGTGATGACCATCATGATCGATTCAAGTTTACCCCTTTATGTAAGAAACTTTGATGACCAGTCTTTCAGGAATTTTGCAATTTTTTGGATGACAAAAGACTTGTTATGTCTTATTGATTCAACCAAGTTATCGTTGAATTCAAGTCATAGATATTTGAGAAAGTTAGATTGCCATTATAAGCCTGAAGAGCCCAGAGGTTCTTTTGTACAAGCTATGTTAAGAGGTTGGACCTCACATTTGTCCATATTAAGAGTATAGCCCGAAACTAAGGAATAGTCCTCAATCCCAGCCATAATTCTGGAATGGCTATATCAGCATGCTTGGTTATGATCAAGATGTCATCCGCATTAGGTGCTATTTTGAAACTTTTGGTGTCTCTGCTTAGACCGATTGAGTTAGTAGCAGCGGCATAGCTTGATCAGTGGTCCTGTGAGATAGTGATCCGATGTCCTTCCCTAGTGATGAATCTCTGTTTTTGTATGAATTTCAGGATTGGTTCCATATGTTGGCAGCACAAGTGTTTGCAAATGATTGCTCTTGGTGGGATAGAGGTAGCGGAGCAGTTATTTTGTTGTGCGGCGGTATGATGAGCTCTCTCAAGTTTGAAATGTTTTTCAAAGAAGATATTTGTGTAGTTAGGAAGCCAATCTTCTATAAAGGCCATGCATGAGCCATATTTCCCTTGTTGCCTTCAGGGAAGCCAGAGAATCTGATGTTACCCCTCCTATTTATGTCTTCAAGTTCAGCAATGTCAAGTTGCATGGAGGCCGATAGTTTGTTCGGAGGTATTTTTTTGTGAAGAAAGACTTCTTCTCAAGGTCGCTGATGCATTGTTCCCCTACAGATAATTTGTCCGTTATTTGTTTAATGTCAGATCTCATTGTAGCCACATTTTGTAGCGTAATGTCCATGCTGATTTTGGTTATCTGAGCCAGTTGTATTACACCCAACTGCTTCCATTCATTCTTTCAAATCGGTTTTGCCTTTGATGGAGGATTCTGGTTTGGTCAATTTAATTCCTTGCTCGGAGTCTTTTTCCACCATACTGTCACTATGTGATCCCCAAAGTAAGGAATGGCCGGCATGGAAGGAAGAAGGCCCGCAGCGTTAATTCAGGGTTGTGAGCCGTAATCAGGGACCGCTCACATAGGATTGTTGAGCAGTTAGGTATTAGGAGTTACAACAGTGAAAGATTGGTTGGGGTATATTTTGCAATCCCCTTCTTTGATTATCCGATGATAGGGAGGAAACTCAGGAGGTCAAGGAACCCCAATACCAGATATTGCAGTTCATTTCCAGGTATCTAAGGCATTGTGTTCCAGCCACTAAGCACTATCACCTCCCCTGTAACAGTCATGTATAATAAGAAGTTTGTCTTTTGATGCATCTCACAATTCTGATTCCCTTCCACTAGACTCGCCAAGAGGAGAGAGTATCATTTAATTTAGGACATCAAAGCAAGACATGTTGGGCCAAGTAAATGAATGCAGGTGATTGAGAAGAAAAGAAAAAAGGCCAGAGTCAGGGGGATGTGTGGGGTTATCTGAGAGAGTCTCGATATAGAATTAGGCAGGACAGTCTGGTTGAAATTACAAATTACATTGCACTTGTAGGAAAATGTCCCTAATGCCTTTTAGGAGCTGGGGAGGAGGTGAACACCAGTGTTTCACCCGAAAGAATGAGGCGCCTTATGCTGAGATAAGTATACGAAGGCTGGAAAGTGAATTTGAGGCCTGTCTCAGGGAGTCATGCAGGGTAATCCAGACGAAGGCTGCTAAAGTAGGCCTGTCGCATATGTTAGACACACCACATAAGGCCGAAAATGTCACTCATATCACTCAGGATTGTGGGGAGAGAGGAAATCCGTTCTGTATCCTCTATTCGGGCAAGCACTTGTTGCGATCCATCTGGATCGTTAACTACGACCTGCTGCATTCTGGGGCTGGGATCGGGCGCAGTGCAGGGTGCGAGCAATTCTTGCTGGTGGTGCATCTCCTCAAGGGTATTTGCTGCCAAGTGGCAGCCCAGAGCCCCACAATCCATTCCCCAGTGGTTCCGGAGCCTCTCCTCTGTGTCAGGAGCAATGTCAGTGCAATAGGCTCCCGGCAGGGGTGAGAATGATCACCGAGGAGACGAAGCTCACGCACAAGCAGCCATTTCCTTTCGCATCAGGCCACGCCTCCTCATCCAGCAGTTAATATGGATCCAGATGGGGATCTGCCTGGTCCAAGTGAAATATGTCGAATGTGTCACAATATAATTTACACCGGGGCACAATTCAGCAGTGTCTACAAGTTGTCTGCTTTCTGTTAGGAGCATCAACATGCAGGCGGCAGAGGACTTGTAGATCTTTATTGTATGATTACCTGAAATCATTTACAAGGAATGATCTATATAATTATTATTATTAGTTTGTAAACAAACTTTATTGGGGTTTAAAGCCTTTTCCAGAGACCACCAATGCTTCACATTTATCCTATAGTCGGATATACAATTACTGGGCTCTGATATGTACTACTCCATAGTGCAACAACATAAAGAAGACTCAGGTCTTTTCTGTACTTACGACACCACCCTCCTCCCGCAGTTATACAATAGCTATGTTCCCTTGTTGTCAGTCCTTAGATTATTCTTTACATCAACATTCTCATCTTCTGACCCCCCCCCCAAAGAACGATCTATATTATGACATAAAAGCAAGAATCAAATGTAAAACTAGGTAGTTCAAACCTATGCGAAAGTCATTTATAAAATTCTTATTAAGACTATATTAAAACCATGATTTTTTAAGGCCCAAACGAAACTGGCAGCTTATGTGTATGCAACATAAAACAAAAATCAAGACTATAAAATCAATGAAGAAAAATATAAAAAGTACAACATCTGAAGCCCAAACAAGATTAGCAGCATTAGGATGAGCAAGGGCCAAGTGTTGTTGGAGCAACAGATAGCTCCAAAAATCATGTGATATGGCCAGGTGCTTTAAGGCATAACCAGGCATGTATAAGGCTGTGAGGTGCATGGGCGTGCAATTTTAAGCTATGGACAGACATGCATAGGGCTGTAAAATGCGTGGGTGTCTGTCGAATAATTACAGTAGATTAATCCAATATTATATTGTGGAGCTTGACGTTTTGCATCATAGGCAGGCGTACATGAGGCTCTATGGTATGGTGACATGGTGGATAAAGAACCGAGTAATGCTGGAACATCCAAGGTGTTTTACAAAGACAAGGGAACCCATATGGTGGTCAGGGACCTTGGGTACAGAATGTTTCAAGGAACAGCGGTCTCTAACAGGAACATGTTTGCAGGGTTTTATATATATATAAATGCAATGTTATCTATATTTGGCTGTCCAACTGGACATGGTCATTTCATGCAAAGAGTAAAAGGAAACATATAAGTGGGAACATATATAACATTAAAACGAGAAGTGCTCAGGCATTACAAAAGGCGTGGTCAGAAAAAAAATACAACAATTAGGCCAGCAAAGAATACATTGGAGCACCTTAGCACATACTAATAACAAGCATTTACAATGCAACGGTCTCGCCTTTGAAAAAGTTAGAGCTATTGGCATTGTAAATGACAACATTTTTATTTATGTGTTGGTTTTGAAAACAGATAAATAAATAGCTTTGTCATTTACAATGCCAATAGCTTAATCTCTCGCAAATGCCACACACAAACACACAGACCCACACAGAGCCACACACACAGAACCACACATACACACACACACACACACAGAACCACACACACAGAGCCACACACACACACACAGACACACAGAGCCACACACACACACACAGAGCCACACACACGCAGAGCCACACACACAGAGCCACACACACAGCCACACACACAGAGTCACACACACACACAGAGCCACACACACACACAGAGACGCACACACACACAGACACGCACACACAGAGACACACACACACAGACAGAGCCACACAGAGCCATTTTACATCTGTGTGTTGTGTGCGAGCATCTCAAAACTTAGACTGTACCAGCAGTACCTACCAATAACACACCACAACCGCCAATACGATCATCCTCGATGCCACCAATATAAATACTAAAGGAACCAATACCACCTCCAATAATATTACACTGTCAATAACACACCACCAATACCGTCACCATTATTACCTTCAACATCAACACTAAAGGAACCAATACCACCACCAATAATGTCACACTGCCAATAACAGACCACCACAAACACCATATTCCTCAATACCACCAATATTAATACTGCAGAAACCAATACCACAACCAATAATATCAACACTACGAATAACACACCACCAATATTGTCACCATCAATGCCACCAACATCAACAATAAAGGAACAAATACCACTACCATCACCAATAATATCACACTCAGGTTGGGGCGTTGTGTTTTACCAATAACTTAGCAAAGCAGCTGATGCAGAGTTCCTTGTCTGTCCAGATTTTAGGCAGCAAAAAAAATATCAAGATAACCCTTGTGATTCATGTTCCTGCTAGAGAGAGATCGTTTTTTTTCTAGTGGCAGATGTGGCTCACCGTATGGTAGCGCAGAGTGTTAATATGCCTGCAGCAAAGAACAGATATATATTTTATATGGATAACTGAGTGGATTAGTAAAGGAAGAGTTTTAAAACAAATTACATGTATGCGAGAAATAGGCTATGGAGAGATCAGGAGCCCTTTTGCCAGGTGTTAGTGAGGGAACTTGAGGAGGCGGAATTGGGGGGAGGAGGGGCGCTAAAAAAAAAAAATATTGTTGTATCGGGCGAAAGCATCGCTAAAGCTGGCCTTGTCAATGCTTAAGGAAACAATGCCACAACACAACTACCAAGCACTTGCAAAGCCAATATGCCTGGCTTTCACTTCCTATCGCCCCAAAACATAATTGCTGCAAGCCTGTATTTACATGTGCTGTTATATTTATCAGTAATCTTTTATATTTCTCCTGTGTGTGTAGTGTTGTACGCCCCTCCTTCCCCGTGCATTAGTCTCGCCTGTGGGTAGAGTGGGTCAGCCCAAGGCTAAGAGGGCTGTGTGACTTTGGGAGAGTGGGTGAGATGGGGGACGGGGCGGAGGGTCAAAGTAAAAGAACAGGTGTAGCAGTGAAAAGGGATGCTGCCAGGGGGGCTATGGGTGGATACAGGGGCACTGGGGGCTGGGTAGTTGCACTCTAGCTGGGTAAGGGCCCCGTCGATAGGTGGGGCTCTCGTGGTGGGTAGCTGTGCCCAGTCACAGGTGGTGGTTAGGGGCAGACCAGGTGAGCATTCAGGTGTGGTCTTGCTTGGGGAGGCGCGCTCTTGGATGCAGCTAGGCGCGGCCCCAGCGAGGGCTAGTGGCCCTCTTGGCGTCGACGCCCTCTCGGTGGGCCTCTCTGGGGCTCCTTACTCACCACCTCCAAGAGTTTGAGGGCAAAGCGTGGCGGCTTCAGGTGCTGCCACCCCACAAAGGTGGGTCCGTCATCTTTCTTCTCGACGGTCTCCCTGTAGGCAGCAGCATCCCCTACCGCCATGGCCTCCCGGTAACACGAACAGATCAACGAGGAAATAACCCTAAACAAATCACAAGACACCCCCTCAGCGCCTCGACACCACCTCCAGCCCCCCGCAGTGCTGTGCCGGAGGTCGACGGTCACGGAAGCAGGAGCTGGGCGAGAGGGCGAAACTCCGAAGCGAAAGTGAAAGCATCTGCTCCCCGAGGTGCCCTGCCCAGGAAGGAGGAGCTGTGGCCGCCTAAGCTTGCAGGGCGAGGGTAGTGTAAACACCCCGCGCCACAAGATGCAGCTCTGCAGTGCGACGCCTCCTTCTGTGAAAACAAGCGACAATACGATCAAAACTAAGTTACCTTCAGCCACAATGCGCGTCCTTCTTGATTCCTGCAGGGGATCGGCACTCAGTTGTTGGCAGTAATTAATTCGAAGTTTTATTTGCCTCCGAATTTTGTTTTTTATCGTCTTAGTATTTTTTTAAACAGACCTTCCTCCTTGGGTTGCACAACACAAACATGCAAATATGGTAGCTTTTAAAAAGAGAACGTAACAGTAAGGCCAGACTAAGGGCAAAAAAGGCAACTGAGATGCAGACGGGAGCCTCCAAGTGTGTGTGCGTGTTGTACTCGCTGCTTCCTTCCTGCCACTCTCACCCACGGATATTTCGTAAAGTCCTACTCCTACATAATGAAGTGAGTGGCAAATTCTCTCAAACCTTACACTGATTACGTACTATTGTAAATTATCTCCCCTTGTGAAAGTTTCTATGTTTTGAAAGATGACTCAACTTCAAAAAGTTATGTAGCAAAGATCATCATGTTAATAAAGATATACAAGCGCTCGCCATGACACAGCCTTTTGTCTCTAAGCCCCATCCTTTTCAGACTGGGCGCCCGGACTTCCTGCTGACTTAAAAGGTTTATTATCTTCTTTATGGGGCCATCTGGACCCATAAAGAAGATAAGAAACCTTTTACTTCAGCAGTAAGTCAAGGAGCCCAGTCTGAAAAGGACGTGGCTTAGCGAGAAAGGAGAACGTCACTAGGATCTCTTCTCCAATGGCTGGCCACCGTTTAGGAGGCCAGCCAATGGAGGAGAGGGGCGGGGCTTAACCCTCCCTAGTGAAGTACACTCTAAAACATAAAATCTTGCAAGCTTGACTGTGCATGTGCGCAGTACGCCACGCGAGACCTAAAAAGTTTTAAGGATATGTCAGAGTGCTAGAAGTCGACGTTTCAATCCCTTTAACGTAATGCTGGAATCATCTTCAGGAGAATACAAATGGTACCTGAGACAGTTGCCTGTCGGATGAAGTTCGGGCCTCTAGTTGACGCAAGGCGGTCGCTCAAAAATATGTGCAGAATTGGAGAAAGATACTGAGTTCTGGTATTTGTAGCACAGAATAATGGGGAGTTATAGGTAACTGAATTGCCTAATATACCCTGGATAATCAAGGATTGGAAACCATAGGCACAGGGAGTAAGAAAAGTGGGGGGTAATCCATGATCCGGTGTGTGGAAGCCAAACGCGATAATCAAAGAGTCGGGGCAAGTTTGCGATCTGATTGAGGAAAACAATCTTCGAGTCACTAGTTAAAGCACAAATGATTGAACCGCCTTGCGTGAGCAACATTTGAACCTCACCCGCCCCAAGCCAACTTCCCCTCCTCCTCCCCCAAAAAGCTTGCTAAGGTCCTGACGTGTTTTCACACCCATTATTGGACGTTGGCAGTTCAAAGTCTCGAAACCTAGCTGGAAAAACACTTTTTACAGTAGTTTTCAGCTAGTTTTTCCTGCTACCGGGTGATATCTGCTCCTCAATGGGGGACCGTGTGATAGGAGCCGATATGTGTGACACACGGTGGCACCGTGTGGATTGGCAGGTATGTGACTGTAACTCTGCTTTTCATGGCTCAGTTTCTCATGGCCCTACCCCTTTTCTGTTGCCACACCGTAACCCTATATGGTTCCTGGGCTAAAGTTTTTCAAGTTTCGGCACCACTCTTGCACGAGATAAAAGAGAGTTGATGCTCGTATCTCCGGCGGCAGCAGCTGGGATCTTGGCGTTTTCATGACAGGTACTAATGCTTACAAAATAATGCCCTTGGGTTCCTTGTGAAGAGCTCTGGTGTCAAGAAAGAGGAAGTGCGCGTCTGCATTTGTTATGAGCACCTGCACAACGGTTTTAAGAATATTTAAGAAAAATTTCCGGAAACACTGCTATCTCAGGTGGAGCCGGGGAAGAGTCTGTCACGTGTCTCTGACTAATTTCTGGCTAATGGCTAACCCTTATTACCAGCTCTACTTGCTCTCAGATTCACCATTATGTGTGAAAATCTCCCCCATTCCGTACAGTGCAGTCCAGTTCGGCAGCCTCTGCAGATTACGGGGATATCAGGAGAAAATGCCTCCCATAGAAATGTAAGTTGTATGTGGCGTTGCAGGCCGGCGAGTATCTGTTATCTCGATTTCCTGATGACAAAGCAACTGCGTTGTTGATCTGGGGTAGTGGCTTCTGCCAGCTGCACCAGGCTTAGTAATGAGAGAGAGGTCCACTGTCTGAAGGACTGGCCTGTCACGCGTGGCAGCCGCAGCCCACATAGTGATGTGCTAAGCTCAGGAGGCCAGGCAGCAGATCTCCCATGATGCCATGGGTACCTCATGAGGTCAGGCTGAGGATCTCCCATGATGCCCTGGTTACCCCATCAGGCCAGGTAGCAGATCCCTCATGACGGTCTAGTTACACTGCATGAATGTAATGTTAAAGGTACCCCAAGGGAAAAAGTAAGGCTTGTGGCGCTTATGTGTCGCTATAATATATGTTAAACTTAGAGCAAAGTGACATTCTATTCCGGACGCACAGCGGATTCCTACTGCTGTTAACAAAAGTTACCAAGAAATGTTCACGTTCAAAAACTTTTATTGAAAGTATTCTTGAAAGTATTCCACCATTTCATTAAATTGAAAGTACTTCTCATGTCACGAGGGAGACAATTCGTTATGCAAACTCAAAGTTACAAATGCTCCAGATATGCCATTCCAAGCCTTTTTCTGAGGCACGAAGTTTACATAAAACATCCTCAGTCGTAGTAGCTCATGTCCCCAATGCATTTCGGGCTTTAATATAGCCCTTCGTCAGGGGTTTACTGCAATTATTAAAAACAACAAGCATTTAGACTTTATATTCCAACCTTTGTGTTTTACAAAAATTATTCAACATTGTATCAACAGATTAATGCTAGGTTTTGATTGTAAGCCTTAATCAACGTTTTCCCGCTAACTGAGTAACCGTGCGCTATCCAAAATTATTAAACACCCCTCTTCCGAACTGCGTGCCCCTCCTTTTCTACCCATTACCAACATCAAACCCCCACTAACCATTCACCATTACCTCATGTTCTTAAATTAACCCGCTTTTCGTGAGCCATGCTAAACCAGCCTTCTTCCATACCTCCATTTATTCTTAAATTGGTCTCCTTCCTGCAATGTTCTTGCGTTTCCCGAAGCAATCTACTGCTTCCTGTCCTCTCCCTTTTCAGCTCGTGTATGTTGTCACTACCCCTTCCGTTTAGCCAATCATTTCCCTCTCCTTTCCCCATAGTCCTATAAATCCCAAGGTGCACTGTTTATGATGCATGATGCATCGATGTTATCAATTAAAGATATAAACTCTCAAAAGTATTTCTCACACCTAGCGCACTGCCTAGCAGTTTTACTTGCTCTTGTAAACAGGTTTCCATTCTTAATGATGTATTTATGTTGACAAATGTTTTTAAATAATTAAAACACATTCAGTTACAGTGAGACATCCAACACGCGTTTTCCCCCCTCAAGGGACTTTTTCAAGGCACTGATGACTCTTGGAAGAATTCACTATGGAAAACAGAATAATAAAAGTACTTACGGAGACGGCAAAAAAGGTCAAATGTATTGTTGAGTCTTGTAAATTGAGGGGATTACCTTAGTGATTTGCAAAAAGTGGAGCTATCCTGTCCTTGTCCCGAGACAACATCTCCTAGAACAATCTATCTAGAAGGGTCAATACAAACAAAGCCTGACAAAACTACTAATTAACACGTTGTACTACTGGTCAGTAAATTAATACGTTTGCAAAATTCACTACGTCCCCACTCAACCGTGGTACTTAAAAATAGGTGTAAAATATACATTTTAAGTACAGTTATCAAAATGATGTCATAGAGCAACTAGCGGTGGCTCATTGGACTGATCTGTGTTTTACATCGTGATTTCAAGGTCGAAGTTCATTCAACTTTCATCCTTCCCAGGTTGACAAAACTGAGCATGATTGAACTGGGTAAGAATAAATGTCTGTTAGTCTGTCATCAGCACGAACAGACCCCTCAGGGCTACTGCATGCTCCACGAAAATTCCTCAAATGTTTTATTTTTACAGCAGTTCTAGATACATTCGCGGAGAAGGCTTTCCGCGAATGGTGGTTGTTAATCTTTAAATTATACCACCATTTCATCCAAATATTTGCCCAAACGTGATTTTTTTCTGGGACTGTTTTTAAATAATTAAAACACATTCAGTTACAGTGAGACATCCAACACGCGTTTTCCCCCCTCAAGGGACTTTTTCAAGGCACTGATGACTCTTGGAAGAATTCACTATGGAAAACAGAATAATAAAAGTACTTACGGAGACGGCAAAAAAGGTCAAATGTATTGTTGAGTCTTGTAAATTGAGGGGATTACCTTAGTGATTTGCAAAAAGTGGAGCTATCCTGTCCTTGTCCCGAGACAACATCTCCTAGAACAATCTATCTAGAAGGGTCAATACAAACAAAGCCTGACAAAACTACTAATTAACACGTTGTACTACTGGTCAGTAAATTAATACGTTTGCAAAATTCACTACGTCCCCACTCAACCGTGGTACTTAAAAATAGGTGTAAAATATACATTTTAAGTACAGTTATCAAAATGATGTCATAGAGCAACTAGCGGTGGCTCATTGGACTGATCTGTGTTTTACATCGTGATTTCAAGGTCGAAGTTCATTCAACTTTCATCCTTCCCAGGTTGACAAAACTGAGCATGATTGAACTGGGTAAGAATAAATGTCTGTTAGTCTGTCATCAGCACGAACAGACCCCTCAGGGCTACTGCATGCTCCACGAAAATTCCTCAAATGTTTTATTTTTACAGCAGTTCTAGATACATTCGCGGAGAAGGCTTTCCGCGAATGGTGGTTGTTAATCTTTAAATTATACCACCATTTCATCCAAATATTTGCCCAAACGTGATTTTTTTCTGGGACTGTTAGGTCTGATGACTTCTTGTGTTTTTATGATTCCAAAGACTACGGGGCATATTAGCAAGAACCTCGTTAAAAGTATCGCCGTTTTAGCGGCAGGAAACTGCTGCTAAAATGGCGATAATGGGCTTGCTAATATTCGTTACAGAATTCCAATAGAAGCCCAGGTTAGATGTCCTGCACATCTAATGCGGGCTTCTATTGGAATTCTATAACACATATTAGCAAGCCCATTATCGCAGTTTTAGCGGCAGTTTCCTGCCGCTAAAATGGCAATAATTTTAACGAGGTTCTTGCTACTGTGCTCATATATCTCATATGAGGACACTGCAACTGAACCTCAGGCCTTGGGGAGGCAATTCAGCTGCCATTGCTTCACCCGAGCATGGGTTTCTCTGACTCCTCAATGTATATATTTAGGAGTTTTGTATAGTGCTACACATCTCCTGGGTCTCTCCAGAGCACTGGAATAACGAGAAGTAACATATTAACCCGTTTGCTGCTTCGAACGTTCAGCGCCAGTGCTGAACGTTCGAAGAAACGGGTGCGGCCGCGTCGGCCGTTGGACGTGCGCAGCACCAGGGAGGTAGCTCACGCGACGTCCAACGACCGACGGCAGCAGCAAACGGGTTAATGAACCTTGCGCTCACAGGAGTAAGAGTTAAGTCATATCAGAAAATTTAGCATTCTTCAATGTTAGGCTTCGTTGTAACCCTACTTGAAAAGTTCAGTCTTCAGATGTTTCAAATGAATAAAACGTTGCTGGTGGGGGGTGAATGCCATCTCCTACTTAGAAGAAAGGGGAGACATTGAATCCTGTATGACCTCAAGTTGTGAGCATAACAGCTGCACCTTTGATAGGTCACCCACCCAAACGACAAATTCATCTGTGGCCCATGGAGCCCACAATAAATGAAACTTTATGCATAGGTGCTGCAGCTGTGGGGTGGGAGGGGCTACGACTAGTGTTGTTGACCTTCCTCCTGATAATACCAGTCCCTTTGACTCAGATCTTTCCTGGTGGGCAACAGTAAATCTATGCATTCTCAAAAAGCACTATGTAGCAAAGCCTTTGCGTTATGTGTTCTTGCCATAGACAAAAGAAATAGGTGGTCAGCAACTCATCTAGTGGGGGTGGACATTCTTTTGAGTGGACATTCTTTGAGTGCACATTCATTGAGTGGACATTCATTGAGTGGACATTCATTGAATGGACATTCATTGAGTGGACATTATTTGAGTGGACATTCTTTGAGTGGACATTCTTTGAGTGGACATCCTCAACGTGATTGGATCTGTCGGTCACGAACATGAACTTCATTCTTATTTTATTTTATTTTATTTTCTTATAAAGCGCTAACAATCATCCAAGTAGGAGATCACGGCACTATGATTGCTAATGTGCATGTACCGTTGGCATAATTCGAGTTGGGTTAGTCTGGATGGGGGAAGAGGAAAGTTTTTAGCTGCTTCCTAAATGCCAGGTGGCATTCTGTGAGTCGGAGGGCCGTAGGTAATTCGTTCCACTTGGTTGCAGCGATGTGGGAGAAGGCACGCTCACCCATCCTGGCTCTCTTCACCCGACAGGTTTTTGCACGAGCCAAGAATTGAGAGCGGAGGTTCTAGTGGGAGCATAAAACTGAATCCTGTTTCTGAGGATGAGAGGGCCTGTTTTGTGCAGTGCTCTATGTGTTATACACAGCATTTTAAAAGTTGCTCTCTGCTTCATTGGTAACCAATGGAGATCACGCAGACAGCTCTTGGCTGAATCATATTTCCTTTTCATGCAAATAGCCTTGGCCGCTGCGTTCTGCACCATTTGGAGCTTGGTGAAGAGATACTCTGCCATGCCTACGAACAGGGAGTTTCCATAGTCCAGCCTACTCATCAAGAGAGACTGGACCAGGATCTTTCTGCACTCTATTGGAATCCAGGGAAAGACTCTTTTAAGCATTTTTAGTATTGCAAAGCCTTTTCCGCATATGGAAGCTACATGGGTCTTCATGGATAGGGATGTGTCTATAGTTATTCCAAGATTCCTTGCTGTTGGTGTCGGAGCAGGTGGAGTGCCCAGGGCTTCTGGCCACCAGCTGTCGTTCCACAGTTGAGTGTGACCTCCGAACAGTAGTGGATAAGATATTTTCCACCACCCTGCTGGAAGAAAAGCCATTGAATAAGGAACAAACAAATGAGATTGATATAAGAGCCAGCCAGTGATAAGGAATTGTCTGACTCAAATCCCACTTTAAGTGTCAGTATTGTACTCATTAGGTCTTCGACAACCAGCAGCCAAAAGCTATCTGTGAGACCGAAAACAAGTTTAAAAAATACTAGTAATTGGTGATGAATCCACCAAGCATGGCCTAGAGAACTCTGAACCCCATAGTTTTTGGCATGAGGGGAAAATGTTTTCGGATCCAGCATTACTATGGGTTCCAACAGATTTTTGGCTGATTGCGCACCACGCCTCTAAACAGCCACCTCCCCTAAATGGAGAAGCAATGGGCTCATACCCTGGAGCAGCAGACAGCACAGACCCTGGAGAAGCAGAGGGCACAGGCCCTAGAGCAGCAGAAGGCACAGGCCCTGGAGCAGCAGAATTCACAGGCCCTGGAGCAGCAGAAGGCACAGGCACTGGAGCAGCAGAGGGCACAGGCCCTGGAGCAGCAGAGGGCACAGGCCCTGGAGCAGCAGAAGGCACCGGCCCTGGAGAAGCAATGGGCACAGGCCCTGGCGCAGCAGAGGGCACACACCCTAGAGCAGCAGAAGGCACAGGCACTGTAGTAGCAGAGGACACAGGCCCTGGAGCAGCAGAGGACACAGACCCTGGAGCAGCAGAGGACACAGGCCCTGGAGCAGCAGAGGGCAAACACCCTGGAGAAGCAGAGGGCACAGGTCCTGGAGCAGCAGAAGGCACAGGCCCTAGAGCAGCAGAGGGCACAGGTCCTGGAGCAGCAGAAGCAAACACCCTGGAAAAGCTGACGGCACAGGCCCTGGCGCAGCAGAGGGCACTAGCCCTAGAGCAGCAGAAAGCACAGGCCCTGGAGCAGCAGAGGGCAAAGATCCTGGAGAAGCAATGGGCACAGGCCCTAGAGCAGCAGAGGGCACAGACCCTGGAGCAGCAGAGGGCGCAGGCCCTGGAGCAACAGAGGGCAAAGACCCTCTGAGAAGCAATGGGCACAGGCCCTGACGCAGCAGAAGGCACAGGCCCTGGAGCAGCAGAGGGCACAGGCCCTGGAGCAGCAGATGGCACAGGCCCCTGGAGCAGCAGAGGGCAAAGACCCTCTGAAAAGCAATGGGCACAAGCCCTAAAGCAACAGAGGGCACAGACCCTGGAGATGCAACGGGTACAGACCCTGGAGCAGCAGAGGGCACATGCCATGGAGAAGCAATGGGCACAGGCCCTGGGGCAGCAGAGGGCACACGCCCTAGAGCAGCAGAAGGCACAGGCTCTGGAGCAACAGAAGGCACAGGCCCTGGAGAAGCAATGGGCACAGGCCCTGGAGAAGCAACGGGCAGAGGCACCAGAGCAGCAGAGAGCACAGACCCTGGAGAAGCAATGGGCACAGGCCCTGGAGCAGCAGAAGGCACAGGCCCTGGAGAAGCAATGGGCACAGGCCCCGGAGTAGCAGAGGGCACAGAGCCTGGAGAAGCAACGGGCAGAGGCACCAGAGCAGCAGAGAGCACAGACCCTGGAGAAGCAATGGGCACAGGCCCCGAACCAGCAGAGGGCACAGACTCTGGAGCATCTGAAGGCACAGGCCCTGGAGCAGCAGAGGACTAAGCCCCATGAGCGGAAGAAGGCAAACACCCTGGAGTAGCAGAAGGCACAGGCCCTGGAGCGGCAGAGGGAGAAGACCCTGGAGAAGCAATGGGCGCAGGCCCTGGAGCAGCAGAGGGCACAGGCCCTAGAGCACCAGAGGGCACAGACCCTGGAGAAGAAATGGGCACAGGCCCTGGAGCAGAAGAGGGCACAGACCCTGGAGAAGCGGAAGGCACAGGCCCTGGCATAGAAGAAGGCACAGGCCCTGGAGCAGCAGAGGGCACATACCCTGGAGAAGCAATGGGCACAGGCCCTGGAGAAGCAGAAGGCAAACGCCCTGGAGAAGCAGAAGGCACAGGCCCTGGAGCAGCAGAGGGCACAGACCCTGGAGAAGCAATGGGCACAGGCCCTGATGCAGCAGAGGGCAAACGCCCTAGAGCAGCAGAAAACACAGGCCCTGGAGCAGCCGAAGGCACAGACCCTGGAGAAGCAATGGGCACAGGCCCCGGAGCAGCTGTGGGCACAGGCCCTGGCACAGCAGATGGCACAGGCCCTGGCGCAGCAGAAGGCAAAGACACTGGAGAAGCAGAGGCACAGGCCCAGGAGCAGCAGAGGACACAGGCCCTGGAGTGGCAGAGTCCAAAGACCCTGGAGAAGCAGAAGGCACAGGCCCTGGCACAGAAGAAGGCACAGGCCCTGGAGCAGCAGAGGGCACAGAACCTGGAGAAGCAATGAACACAGGCCCTGGAGCAGCAGAGGGCAAACACCCTGGAGAAGCAGAAGGCAAACACCCGGAGAAGCAGAAGGCAAACACCCGGGGGCAGCAGAAGACACAGACCCTGGAGCAGCAGAGGGCACAGACCCTGGAGAAGCAATGGGCACAGGCCCTGGTGCAGCAGAGGGCAAACACCCTAGAGAAGCAGAGGGCACAGGCCCTGAAGCAGCAGAAGGAGCAGACCCTGGAGTAGCAGATGGCACAAGCTCTGGAGCAGCTGAGGACATAGACACGGAGAGGCCATGGGCACAGGCCCCCGAGCAGCAGAAGGCAAAGACCTTGGAAAAGCAGGGGGCACAGGCCCCTGGAGCAGCAGATGCCACAGGCCGAGGAACAGCAGAGGGAAAAGACCCTGGAAAATCAGAGGGCAAAGACTCTAGAGAAGCAGAGGGCAAAGACTCTAGAGAGACAAAGGGCACAGGCCCTGAATCAGCATATGGCACAAGCCCCTGGAGTAGCAGATGGCACAAGCTCTGGAGCAGCAGAGGGCACAGACCCTGGAGCAGCAGAAGTCATTGGCCCTACAGCAGCTGAAGGCACAGGCCCTTGAGAAGCAATGGGCACAGGCCCGAAGCAGCAGAGGGCACATACACTGGAGCAGCAGAGGGCACAGGCCCTGGAGCCGCAGACTGCAAATGCCCTGGAGAAGCAGAGGGCACAGACTCTAGAGAAGCAAAGGGCACAGGCCCTGAATCAGCATATGGCAGAAGCCCCTGTAGCAGCAGAAGGCACAGGTGCTGTAGCAGCAGAGGGCACAGGCCGTGAAGCAGCAGCTGGCACAGGCCCTGGAGCAGCAGATGGCAGATGCCCTGGAGCAGCAGAAGGCAAAGACCCTGGAAGAAGCAGTGGGCACAGGCAGCAGATGGCACAGGCCCTGGAGCAGCATATGCCACAGGCCCTGGAGCAGCAGATGCCACAGGCCCTGGAGCAGCAGATTGCAAAGACTATGCTGAAGCAGAGGGCACAGACCCTGGATCAGCAGAGGGCACAGGCCCTGGAGCAGCAGAGGGCAAAGGCCCCAGAGAAGCAGATGGCAAAGAATCTAGAGAAGTAGAGGGCAAATACTCTAGAGAGACAAAGGGCACAGGCCCTGAATCAGCATATGGCACAAGCCCCTGGAGCAGCAGATGGCACAAGCTCTGGGGCAGCAGAGGTCACAGACCCTGGAGAAGCCATGGGCACAGTCAGCAGAGCAGCAGAGGGCACACACCCTGGAACAGAAGGCACAGGTGCTGTAGCAGCAGAGGGCACAGGCCCTGGAGCTATAGGGCAAAGACCCTGTAGAAGCAGAGGGCAGGGGGCACAGGCCCAGGAGCAGCAGAAGGCACAGTTGCGGGAGCTACGGACGACACAGGCCATGGAGCAGCAGAGGGCAAAGACCCTGGAAAAGCAGGGGGCACTGGTCCTGGAGCGACAACGGCCAAAGACAGACTCTGATCTGATGCTGCAGTCTCCCTGAACTCCAGCAAGTCTCTCTGCCTTCTAGAGAGCACCTTCCCTGACCCCAACTCTTTTCAAATCGGTGCTACCTTCCCCGCCTCTCCCTGAAGTAAATACACATTCTTAGGTCCAGGGCCAGATTTAGGGAGGTGGGATCAGTGCAGCTGCACCTGGTGCTTCCCTCGGGGGCACTGTGTGCAGAAAGAACGTATGCTTTTTAGGTCTCGGCCTAGCGTTACACTGCGCAGCAGTGTTCGCGCAGCCGAGATTTAATGTAAACACAGTGTATGGGGGCTTGAACCCGCCCCTCTTCTCCATTGGATGGCTTCCTAAACGGAGGCCAGCCATTGGAGGAGAGGGGCGTCACTCCGTTAAAGCCCCGTCTTTTTCTGATTCGGGGGCGTGTTTTTTGCAGTTTTTAAGCCTGTGACGTCATCCGTCACTCAACCGCAAAAAACACGCCCCCGAATGCGAAAATGGCGCCGCTTTCCTGACGCCATTTCTGCCCGACCGCCGCCGGAAGAAGTCGAGAAGCTGCAGAGTCCTCCGGTGAGTACTCTTTGTTGTCCTGGCCCCCCCTCGTTCATTGTGCTTGCTGTCCTGCTCCCTCGTTCATTGTGCTTGCTGTCCTGCCCCCCTCGTTCGTTGTGCTTGCTGTCCTGCCCCCCCTCGTTCGTTGTGCTTGCTGTCCAGCTCCCTCGTTCGTTGTGCTGCCCCCCCTCGTTCGTTGTGCTTGCTGTCCTGCTCCCTCATTCGTTGTGCTGCACCCCCTCGTCCGCTGTGCTTGCTCTCCTGCTCGCTCTTTTGTTGTGCTGCCCCCCTCGTTCGTTGTGCTTGCTGTCCTGCTCCCTCGTTCATTGTGCTGCCCCCTCGTTCGTTGTGCTTGCTGTCCTGCCCCCTCGTTCGTTGTGCTGCCACCCCTCGTTCGTTGTGCTTGCTCTCCTGCCCCCTCGTTTGTTGTGCTGCCCCCCCCTTGTTCGTTGTGCTGCCCCCCTCGTTTGTTGCGCTTGCTGTCCTGCCCCCTCGTTGCTTGTGTGCTTGCTGTCCTGCCCCCTCGTTGCTTGTGCTTGCTGTCCTGCCCCCCCTCGTTGCTTGTGCTTGCTGTCCTGCCCCCTCGTTGCTTGTGCTTGCTGTCCTGCCCCCTCGTTGCTTGTGCTTGCTGTCCTGCCCCCCCGCCCTTGTTGGTTGTGCTTGCTCTCCTCCCCCCCCCTCGTTGGTTGTGCTTGCTGTCCTGCCCCCTCGTTGGTTGTGCTTGCTGTCCTGCCCCCTCGTTGCTTGTGCTTGCTGTCCTGCCCCCCCCTTGTTGGTTGTGCTTGCTCTCCTGACCCCCCCCTCGTTGGTTGTTCTTGCTCTCCTGCCCCCCCCCCTCGTTGGTTGTGCTTGCTCTCCTGACCCCCCTCGTTGGTTGTGCTTGCTCTCCTGCCCCTGCCCCCTCGTAGCTTGTGCTTGCTTTCCTGCCCCTGCCCCCTCGTTGCTTGTGCTTGCTCTCCTGCCCCCTCGTTGCTTGTGCTTGCTGTCCTGCCCCCTTGTTGCTTGTGCTTGCTGTCCTGCCCCCTCGTTGTTTGTGCTTGCTGTCCTGCCCCCCCTCGTTGGTTGTGCTTGCTCTCCTCCCCCCCCTCGTTGGTTGTGCTTGCTCTCCTGCCCCTGCCTCCTCGTTGCTTGTGCTTGCTCTCCTGCCCCTGCCCCCTCGTTGCTTGTGCTTGCTGTCCTGCCCCCTCGTTGCTTGTGCTTGTTTTGATACTGCTGTCCCTGCACATACAACTTTTTTATTACACATCTGTTTGTGCCTGAAGGAGGAATCTTGACTGTCCTTGCATTGACATCTGCTTGACTTGAGTGGTGGCCTATTATATTCTGCATGGTTCACTTGCGGTTTCTTCCTGATACAGAACTGCACGGCCCCATCTGCATGTTAAATAGACCGGAAAACTTATGAGTGAGGGCAATTATGAATTTATTTAGCATGCATTAGCATTGGTGTCCCTAAACTCATCATCTCCTCTAAATGACGAGAAGCCGTAGCCCGGGTGTTCTGTTTTCCATACGTTGTGCCTCGCTTACCAAGGTCTTTCAATATTTTTATTCTATTTAAGTAAAATAATGTCCGGTTTCCAATGGTTCATTAACTCCCTAAATCTGAAATCAAAATACTTCTTCTTTGCGTGGCAAGGTGATTGTATAGTGCTATTGTGAAGAGCGTTAAAATACTGTTCCATTTGGTGAAACAACAAGTGTAGAACCAAAGTGCTATTGGCAGGATGAACCTGGAGACCTACTTCTGATCTAGAAATCATTCCACTCACTGAGTAAACAAGAATATCAGCATGGTTCCTTTGCAAAGATAATTTAATGCTTGATATCAAGGATGGATGCCAGACAATATGACTCCAAAGCAAAATGACCACCTCCTGCCAATGTAAGGCACATAGCCAACGCAGGTAGAAACCGAAGAAGACCTCGGGTGCACAAGTATAAGAGTCACGGAACGCCTTAATTAAATAAAGGCCAAAATACCAGACCAGATATCAATTCGGGGAATAATTAAGGATGATATGGTGCCATCATAAGGAGCAACTTAAGCTGATGTGGGGCCTATTGGGGGAAGAACCTTAAAAAGGAGTTTAGCAGTGTTAAGAAGGGCATTGCCGTGGGTGCAAGTATGCTTTGGCTCTATGGTGGATGAGGATGGTTGTGTGCATTACTGTGGAGATTTGTATGGATTTTGAAAGTGGGTCAGTTTGTGAACTAGTGTCCTTAAGACTTTGTGAGTGACAACCTGTCTTTCAAGTTCAGTGTGCTTGATATTAATCTCACTTTTCTTTCTAACTACATACAGTGTTGGGCTCTGTGTGTGTGGGTTGGGCTCTGTGTGTGTGGGTTGGGCTCTGTGTGTGTAGCTTTTTTTGTAGGCGGGTCTGTGTGAGGGTGGCTCTGTGTGTGTGTGTGTAGGTGGGTCTGTGTGAGGGTGGCTCTGTGTGTGTGTAGGTGGCTCTGTGTGTGTGTGGGTGGCTCTATGTGAATGGCTCTATGTGAATGGCTCTGTGTGGGTAGCTCTGTGTGGGTGGCTCTGTATGTGTGTGTGGGTGGCTTTGTGTGTGTGGCTCTGTGTGTGGGTGCAAATGTAGTAGGTCTCGTATTTGCGAGAGATTTAGCTATTGGCAGTGTAAATGACAATGCCATTTATTTATGTTTTAAAAACATAAATAAAAATAATGTCATGAGCAATGCCAATAGCTCTAACTTTAACAATGCCGAGACCATTGCATTGTAATTGCTTGTTAAAGTACCTGCTGCAGAGTTCCTTGTGTGCCCAGCCGTTTTCAGTCAACCATAAAAATATCAAGATGACTCTGGTGATTAATGTTCCTGCTGGAGAGAGATTGGAGTTTTGTCAAGTGGCAGTTTTGACTCTTTACTAGGTAGCGCTGAGGGTTAATACGCCTGCTGCAAAGAGCGTGTGCCATGCAGATCACAGAACTGTTTTTTATGTGGATAGCTCAGTGGGTTACTGCTTTTGTTACAGAGATCCTTTTGTTACTTGCAGTTCATAAGTTAAGATCCTAATACAAAACAGTGACCTATAAATTGTCATTGAAGAGCTACATGCAAACTGCATGGTATAGGTTACAGTGTCTTTCATAATCCTAATATTGCTAGAATGGGTTCGTTTGGGTAGAAATATTTTCTTATTTGTAAAGTCGACCACTTTGCTACATTGTAAAACAAGTTTGTGCTTCTCCAGACAAACACTCTTAAAATCTACTGCTTGTTAATATGGAGGACATGTGATTCCTACACCTTGTAATCCTCATTGTCCTATATAGCATGTTCCATAGACTTAGTTACACACGTGTGATGATTCTTTGTCTATGTATGTGTTTGATGTAAAGTGCTCTGACACATTACACTGGTATGAGTAGCGCTATAAAATAAATGAAATGCATGTAAAATAGTGGTCATTTAGAAATGAGGGGCACTGTTGGAGGGTGGTAGTGTAGGAATCGGCCCAGTAGTACGTCGGTGGCCAGGAGGCCCTTTGAAGGGCAACAGACCTTACCTCCAGAGTTTCTTTCCTTCCTCTATTTCTTCACATGCTGTTTATTTAGCGATTAGTCAGGAGGAACAAATGAAACATAAAGCAAGCCCCGGGTACGACAGCTGGTGAGCACAAAGAACCGGCGGGCAGAGATAACAGCTATTTACTGATCTTTAAAGCACGCATTCATTCCACGTTTGATAAAAAAACACATGTAACAGGGAAGGTAGTTCCCCAATCCAGTGGAGAGGTGAGTGAGCCTATGTAATAAGTGAGTATTGTTCCACAATATTATTTAGTAAATTGCGTAGCCAATCGACTACCATAATATTGTGAAGGTAAGTATATATAAGTGCAGGTTTTACTCCACAAATGTGTGGCACTTGGAGTCACACTTTCTTGTGAGTAAAACCAAGCAATAAAGTAAATGAGAAGAGTTAAATATAAACAAGCATTGGAATAGCCAATAGGTCTCGCTTTTGGGACCTTATAAATGTGTAGCGAGAGTTTTGCCAATGTGTTGTAGAGAGTGTGACTGTTGTACAGTATGTTATAAATGTATAATAAGTGTTATAAACATTTTTGTTACCTTAGATATAAGTTATTATGTATAACTGAGCGACTGTATAAAAAAAAATTAACATAAAAAATGCTATACCTCATTCTTGGGGGTTGGAGGGCGTATGCTTTTATTGCATTTGCATAGATTCGCTGCTTTCCTAATTTTTAAATAAAGAGCCAATTCGACGAACCAAGAAATATAAATAGCCCCTGATTTTCAGAAGAGGGTATTCTTGTTTGGTGGTACTAACCCCAGCGTGTTTTCGTTTATGGTACATTAAGTTGTTGCATGTGAGTGCTGTTCAGCTGCAAGGAAATATGTCTGCGTTTGTTTTTGGTTCTGGCGGGCTGCGCCACGGCCATATATGAAAGATCAAGGGAGCGTGAGAGACTGGGGCATGAGAGAGAGGAAGAAATGGTCAGTGGAAGAGAGAGAGTGGAAAAGCAGGCAAGAGGCAGACAGGTGCAGTGTAAAGGACAGAGACACTGGGGTACAAAGAGAGGCAGAGGCAAGTTGTGGATAGAGACGCAGTCAGTGGAAAAGATAGAGACAGACAGCAGACAAAGACAAACAGGCAAAGAAAGAAAGACGCCCTGGTAAACAGAGAGAGGCAGAGACTGAGGCTCGTGGAGAGACGGACGCAGATTTGAAAAAGGCAAAGACAGACATGGTGGAAAAGAACAGAGACTGGGGCACAGAGAGGTCGAGATAGAAGTGGGAGGTGACTCTTGTTTAATGGGTGTTGGACTTGGCCCTTCTGGCAGGTTCCCCCCTGAACTTTTTGCCTTTAAATGTGACCTGGTGTTAGTGATTTTTTGCTTCTGCGCACTTTGCCACTGTGTCCCAGGGTAAAGTGCGTGCGTGTGGTAAGGTTGGCCTGCCCTCCCATAGGAATGCATGGGGAATGTATGTGTCCCTGGTAGTTCCTGATGCGTGGGGAGTGCAGGGGCGAGTTTGGTATGTGCGGACTCGTGCGATTAAATGCTGCGCGATGATGTGTGCGGCGTTATTGTGCCTAGTGTGGAAGTGTCACTTCTAGAAGTTGGCATGTCTGTGTAATTTATGTGAATTGGCTGTCTGGCTTGTGATTGGCTGGAGCTGACTGGTGAGCCTGGCTCCAGGAGTCAGGATGGGTCTGCCCTGGTGGTAAGTGGAGAGATCTGCATGAGTGATGTGAGGGAGGAGTGCACCTGGGACTTGAATAGGGCTGGGCTTTCCCCACACAATGCTGGCTCCTCCCCCTGTGGTGCAACTGATGACCCTAGTCTGGCCAGTGAATAATGAGAGGGGCTGAGCACTTCAGAGTGCTCCAAAACCAGCTGCAACTGGTTTTCCTCCCACCATGCAGACACAGACAAAGGATTTCTGTGTATAAAAAGGGGCTGTGACCCCTTACAAAATGTTCTTCTCCTGATCCTAATTTGAGGGGGGCCTGCTGCTGCTCCTGGGCGCCAGGAGGACTGCCACTGGGGACTGCCCCCCTGCCTGGAGGGTCCTGTGAGCTGGCCCCTGGGCCCAGCCTATGCCCCCCTGCCTGCCTAAGGACCTCTTGCTGGATTTTGTCCCTGGACTTTTGGGGACTTCTGGGGCCCGCCAGCGCCAGGGGAGTGCTGGTCTCCCCCCCGAAAATAGTGCGTTGCGCCGCTGGTGCGGCGACCCCTACCTCGAGGGATTCCCTGGCGTGGGGATGCCCCTTTGGGCCTATTTTTCAAAGCAGGTGCTCACCCTGCATTTTGCCCCGGAAATTAGCCGAGTTTGGCGGCGCGGGTGCCCACCCCGCTTATTTGCTGACTTTTAGTGTCATTCACCGGGTGCCCACCCCGGTTTACTCTTCATGCACCGGGTGGCTGCCCCGGATTATTGCCGTGACGTGCTTCGCCCCCCCCCTCCAGGCCGCCGCGCTGCCTGCGACGACCCGGAAGTGCTTCTGCCAGTAACCAGAAGCCGACTGGAGCCCACCCCGTGCCCCGGTGCGACGATGAGAAGTTCCGCCTCCCCAGTGAGGCTCTCCCGAGGGAGAGAGCCCCGCCCGCCGCTGACCGGAGAAGCGCAGCCGTCCTGCCCCTTGCAGAGAGGAGACGCCGCCGAGAGGAGACGCCGCTGAGAGGAGACACCGCCTCCCCAAACAGTCGGCGAGTGCGGGCATCCCTGGGGTCACTCCTCAGCTCCGGGTAGCGTTTCCTCTGTGTTCAGAGCCAAAGAGGCTACTGGGGGCATTTCGCTGTTTCGAGTCCCCCGAGCGGGACTCCAACGATTCCGGGTATTGTTGTTGCGAGCCCCGAGGCTCCCGGGCACCAGTGCATTCAGAACCCACGAGGGGCTCCGGGGGCCATTATTGTTAGAGGGGGCGTCAGGGCACATTGCCGGGGCCTGCCCCCTCCTGCTAAGTGCTACCTTCGTTTTAGGCCATAATTGTTTGTCGAGTCCCCCGAGGGGGACTCCAACATCTTGGGGGCATTTTTTAAATTGAGAGCCTGAGGAGGCTCCAGAGGGCACATTTCTTTCGAGCCCGAGCGGCTCCAACGTCACGGGGGCATATTTGTTTTAGAACCCCAGAGGTTCCCGGACGCATTGTGCATTTTGGTTAGAGCCCACAAGGCTCCCAGGCTCCCACATGTTGGGTCACAGTTGTGTTAGGGCCTGCAAGGCTCCCACATCGTTTGTGGCGCTATTGTTCATTTCAGAGCCCCACAGGATAGCCCGGAGGCACGCTGGTGCCAGGCTCAGTTCTCCAGTTGCCCAGCACTTAGTGGGCAGCTGCTACGTTTAGGCCCTTGCATCCTTCTTCTTTGTCTGCCTGCGCAGCCTGCTCTGACATTCTGGACACAGGGCATTTTAGCCCCTGAGAGGCCATGTTGGCCTGGGGGCCTTTTCCTGTGTGAAGCTTCTGGAATATACCTCTGAATGTGTTTTCATGCATCATGTACAAAGCTGCTTGCCTATACCTCTGAATGTGTTTTTATGCATCAGTTGCCAAGCTGCTTGCCTATACCTCTGAATGTGTTTTTATGCATCATGTGCCAAGCTGTTTGCCTATACCTCTGAATGTATTTTCATGCATCATGTACAAAGCTGCTTGCCTATACCTCTGAATGTGTTTTTATGCATCATGTGCCAAGCTGCTTGCCTATACCTCTGAATGTGATTTCTGCATCATGTGTAATGCTTTTTGCCGTATACCTCTGAATGTCTGTTTATACTTAGGAGGTTGTTTTTCCTGGTATAGGTTATACTAGTGAGTTCATGGTTTCCTGCGTGATATTTTCCTAAGGTGGTTAGGGTTGCGTAAGTGGTACTTACCTTTTACCAGTAATTACTGGTTGTGTGCTACATTTGCTATTTGGTGCTACAGTTATTATATGTTCTACGTGCTAACCGTTATTCCTACAAAGTGCTATTTCTACCCAGTGCTAGTTCTAAAAGTGCCTATTCCTGACAGTGGCCCACGTGGCCCTGTCCCATGTACATAATCCCCTGTAAATTCTGCACGTGCCTACGGCACATTGTAAAGTGTGTGTTATTATCTAATGTGTTTGGTATAATACAAAGGCTATTTTTATATATAACCTTGTGTGGAGTTTACTTTGTGGTGGGCCTTGGGTGTTGTTGCTGGGTGTGCGTGCAAATACTTAACCTACATTGCCTCCGGGATCAGCCTTACTGCTCGTGTCACGTTACCTAGAGGGTGAGCAGGGGTTATCTTTGGCGTGTAACTCCCTTGCCCTGACTAGAGTGGTGGTTTCTGCCTGGCTTTGGCACAAGCCTTAGCCAGCTGGAAATCCCATTTCTAACATTGGTGGCAGCGGAAGGGATCCGGATTTGTGTTTGCGTTGTACCACAGCGGCAGCTGGCTGCACCACAAAACTCTGCATTTTAGATAATCACATTTTGGGGATTATTGTTTTTTTGAAGTTCCATTATTTCTTCTCCGAAAGGTGTCCTTTGTGAATTGTGTACTCCTGTTTTAGCTCAGACACCTAGGTTCCTTGTGTTAAACTTTTCTCAAGAACGTCCGCCAAAATGGAGCCTGCTTTTGATTTCTGTGGTCTGTTTAGATACAGTATGTTAGAGTTGGTAAGGTTCTGTGAAGAGAGAAACATAGAGTTGGGTGAGTCAGACACCCAGTCCGAACTTAGGAACAGCCTGATCCTATGGCAAAAGGATCAATGGGATCTTGAGCGCAGTGAGGAGGGAGAAGATGACAGTGCATGTATGCCAGCAGATAGTGAAGGCCCCATATATAGGGAGTCCCTTGCTGGGTCCAGTGTCGGGAGCCGCCCTCATCCCTTTCCCTGTCCCCAGAGGAGTGGGGAGATAGGAGGTAAGAAAGGGAGCACCAGCTGGCTTTGGAGAAGCTCAGGTTAGAGCATGCCAAGGAAATAGCGCAGCTGGGTGTTCAGGAGAGGATGGCGGAGGCTGAGAGAGTCTTTGCCAGGGAGAAATTAGCTCTGGAGGGTAGATTGTCCCCTGAGCGCAGTTGTAGTTTTCTGGACTCCCCAGGGAGGGTTGAGTCCAGTGGTGGCAGCAATATAGACTTCAGTGCAGGAAGTCCCATTCCCAGTTCCCAGAGTATGGTACCTGTTTCCCAAGAATAGGAGTATAGGTTGAAATTCAGGGGCAGTAGGAAACTGTCTCACCAGACTTGGGAGGATTTTGTGAATGAATGTTATGGAACACTGATTGGGTATGGGTTCACACGGAATCTGATTTTGACATACTGTTCGATATGGTTATCAGAGAGCACCTGCTCAGTGGTTGTTTGCCAGGGTTGCGCCAACACCTGTTGGAATGTGGGTTTACTGATCCAGGGCTCCTGGCAAGGGAAGCAGACCGCTTGGAAAGTGCTAGAGGTTCTGAATAGTCATTGGTGAGTGATTCCAAAAGTAGTGGTTCAGATATCTTCAGCCCAGTGTGGTGGAAGAGGTTCAGAGTAGCCCAGCTAGGTCCCAGTATAGTGAGGGGGTGTAGGGCCTTACGACCGGTGTCAGTGGAACGGGAGTGAGTGGGTGACCAAGAGTCCCCAGACACCCGAAGCCCTGTCTCAGAACCTGGGTGGTTTCTTTGGGGAACACCAGGTTGGGGACCTAGGCTGTCCTGTTAGTCCATTTGAGGAGGATCACCTAGTGTCTACAGAACCTGGAGCATCTGTAAATATAGCTCCAGTGGTTCTAGTGTCCGGCAGTGCTACTCCATTTGGGAGGGCACAGGAGTCCGAAGTGAGAAGTGATTGGGGGATGAGTTCCCCAGTGGAAGAACCAGTGGGCCAGGGACTAGCCAGTTGGGCTAGATTCACTTGGGGGGACCCGGGTGACGCCAGTTCTGTTCTGGGGGGTCTTCACGCACTGTCAGATGGACAGGGGATGGGAGACCTGCACCACACATACAGTCACACAACATATGAGTCATGTGTTAGCCTCAGGGGGATGGTGTGTAAGTCCCCAGAAGTCCTGGAGTGCCTGGAAAGTATTCCACCAAAGGTTCTAGACCAGAGGTTGGGAGGCCAGGTTTAGGATCCGCCTGACCTGAAGGGTAGGACGTCTGTAACCAGCGCCCTGACTGGTTCATCTTCCAGGGGTACCACTCGAGTTGGGAGGGTGGAGAACTCTGGAAGGGGGTGCAGAGGGTGGGAGAGCCTGCCTCTGACCCCGGTGTAACCTGAGGGGTTAAACCCTAGGTTGGGAGAGTGGTGTTCTAAGGGTACCCCTCGCAGGAGGAGGAGGAACCCTAGAAGGAGAGGTAGGGGGAGGAGAGCCTCCCCTGTGACTCCTGGTCCGCCTGGGGGTGTAGACCCTAGGCTGGAGAACCAGTGGCAGTCTAGCCCTGTCCTACAGACAGGAAGAGTGGAGACTGGCTACTATGTATCAGGGATTACTACCCCCCACTCTGTGGATAGGCAAGGACCGGTGGCACCTGGGTGGCCTAGGGCCTGGTCCTGGCCGCGGACAGCTTGGGAGTACCAGTGGGGTAGCCCAGTTGTTCCAGACAGCGTTTTTAGAAGGAACCCCATGGGTTCACCATGGCGTAGAACAGGAGGGTGTCCCTGCAGTTGCGGGCCCGCGTCCGTGTTCTATCGCCCCAAGCAGGGAAGCCCATCACGGTGGTGATTGGTCTACCCTGTGTTTTGGCTGGAAGGGGGCTGTGTTGGACTTGGCCCTTCTGGCAGGTTCCCCCCTGAACTTTTTGCTTTTAAATGTGACCTGGTGTTAGTGATTTTTTGCTTCTGCGCACTTTGCCACTGTGTTCCAGGGTAAAGTGCGTGCGTGTGGTAAGGTTGGTCTGCCCTCCCATAGGAATGCATGGGGAATGTATGTGTCCCTGGTAGTTCCTGATGCGTGGGGAGTGCAGGGGCGAGTTTGGTATGTGCCGACTCGTGTGATTAAATGCTGCGCGATGATGTGTGCAGCGTTATTGTGCCTAGTGTGGAAGTGCCACTTCTAGAAGTTGGCATGTCTGTGTTATTTATGTGAATTGGCTGTCTGGCTTGTGATTGGCTGGAGCTGACTGGTAAGCCTAGCTCCAGGAGTCAGGATGGGTCTGCCCTGGTGGTAAGTGGAGAGATCTGCATGAGTGATGTGAGGGAGGAGTGCACCTGGGACCTGAATATGGCTGGGCTTTCCCCACACAATGCTGGCTCCGCCCCCTGTGGTGCGACTGATGACCCTAGTCTGGCCAGTGAATAGTGAGAGGGGCTGAGTACGTCAGAGTGCTCCAAAACCAGCTGCAACTGGTTTTCCTCCCACCATGCAGACACAGACAAAGGGTTTCTGTGTATAAAAAGGGGCTGTGACCCCTTACAAAATGTTCTTCTCCTGATCCTAATTTGAGGGGGGCCTGCTGCTGCTGCTGGACGCCAGGAGGACTGCCACTGGGGACTGCCTCCCTGCCTGGAGGGCCCTGTGAGCTGGCCCCTGGGCCCAGCCTATGCCCCCCTGCCTGCCTAAGGACCTCTTGCTGGATTTTGTCCCTGGACTTTTGGGGACTTCTGGGGCCTGCCAGCGCCAGGGCAGTGCTGGTCTCCCCCCCCCGAAAATAGTGCGTTGCGCCGCTGGTGCGGCGACCCCTACCTCGAGGGATTCCCTGGCGTGGGGATCCCCCTTTGGGCCTATTTTTCAAAGCAGGTGCCCACCCTGCGTTTTGCCCCGCAAATTAGCCGAGTTTGGCGGCGCGGGTGCCCACCCCGCTTATTTGCTGACTTTTAGTGTCATTCACCGGATGCCCACCCCGGTTTATTCTTCATGCACCAGGTGGCTGCCCCGGATTATTGCCGTGACGTGCTTCGCCCCCCCCCCTCCAGGCCGCCGCGCTGCCTGCGACGACCCGGAAGTGCTTCTTCCAGAACCCGGAAGCCGACGGGAGCCCAGCCCGTGCTCCGGTGCGACGAGGAGAAGTTCCGCCTCCCCAGTGAGGCTCTCCCGAGGGAGAGAGCCCCGCCCACCGCTGACCGGAGAAACCCAGCCGTCCTGCCCATCGCAGAGAGAAGACGCCGCCGAGAGGCGACGCCGCCGAGAGGAGACGCCGCCTCCCCAAACAGTCGGTGAGTGCGGGCATCCCTGGGGTCGCTCCTCAGCTCCGGGTAGCGTTTCCTCTGTGTTCAGAGCCAAAGAGGCTACTAGGGGCATTTCGCTGTTTCGAGTCCCCCGAGCGGGACTCCAACGATTCCGGGTATTGTTGTTGCGAGCCCCGAGGCTCCCGGGCACCAGTGCATTCAGAACCCAGGAGGGGCTCCGGGGGCCATTATTGTTAGAGGGGGCGTCGGGGCACATTGCCGGTGCCTGCCCCCTCCTGCTAAGTGCTACCTTCGTTTTGGGCCATAATTGTTTGTCGAGTCCCCCGAGGGGGACTCCAACATCTTGGGGGCATTTTTTAAATTGAGAGCCTGAGGAGGCTCCAGAGGGCACATTTCTTTCGAGCCCGAGCGGCTCCAAAGTCACGGGGGCATATTTGTTTTAGAACCCCAGAGGTTCCCGGGCGCATTGTGCATTTTGGTTAGAGCCCACGAGGCTCCCAGGCTCCCACATGTTGGGTCACAGTTGTGTTAGGGCCTGCAAGGCCCCCATATCGTTTGTGGCGCTATTGTTCATTTCAGAGCCCCACAGGATAGCCAGGAGGCACGCTGGTGCCAGGCTCAGTTCTCCAGCTGCCCAGCACTTAGTGGGCCGCTGCTACGTTTAGGCCCTTGCATCCTTCTTCTTCTTTGCCTGCGCCGCTTGCCCTGACAGTCTGGACACAGGGCATTTGGGGGCCTTTTCCTGTGTGAAGCTTCTGGCCTATACCTCTGAATGTGTTTTCATGCATCATGTACAAAGCTGCTTGCCTATACCTCTGAATGTGTTTTCATGCATCAGGTGCCAAGCTGCTTGCCTATACCTCTGAATGTGTTTTTATGCATCATGTGCCAAGCTGCTTGCCTATACCTCTGAATGTGATTTATGCATTATGTGTAATGCTTTTTGCCCTATACCTCTGAATGTCAGTTTATGCTTAGGAGGTTCTTTTTCCTAGTATAGGTTATACTCGTGAGTTCATGGTTTCCTGCGTGATATTTTCCTAAGGTGGTTAGGGTTGCGTAGGTGGTACTTACCTTTTACCAGTAATTACTGGTTGTGTGCTACATTTGCTATTTGGTGCTACAGTTATTATATGTTCTACGTGCTAATCGTTATTCCTACAGAGTGCTATTTCTACCCAGTGCTAGTTCTAAAAGTGCCTATTCCTGACAGTGGCCCAGGTGGCCCTGTCCCATGCACATAATCCCCTGTAAAATCTGCACGTGCCTATGGCACATTGTAAAGTGTGTGTTTATTATCTAATGTGTTTGGTATATTACAAAGGCTATTTTTATATATAACCTTGTGTGGAGTTTACTTTGTGGTGGGCCTTGGGTGTTGTTGCTAGGTGCGCGTGCAAATACTTAACCTACATTGCCTCCGGGATCAGCCTTACTGCTCGTGTCACGTTACCTAGAGGGTGAGCAGGGGTTATCTTTGGTGTGTAACTCCCTTGCCCTGACTAGAGTGGTGGTTTCTGCCTGGCTTTGGCGCAAGCCTTAGCCAGCTGGAAATCCCATTTCTAACAATGGGGGATATCTGGTGAATGTTGTCACAATATATAATACGGTACAAAAGGGGGTGGTGATGGACGGAGCATCTGAATCAATCAAACACTCACACCCAGTCAAAAGATCTGGGTTTAATCCATCACCGTTCTTTAGCCCACTCTGCCACCCCAGTTCTGACATGGCTATATGCAAATCAGTCTGACCCTGTGCCTCATGGGAACAGTCCAGCCCGAACTGCCAGGCCATGTCTTCCCTGGACCGGAAACAAGCTTCCGAGGACCGGTTTCTGGCATTCCAGCCGTCTTCAGCCCAGCTTGCTTGAATCCAGTGGCAAAGTGAGCAAGGGACTCACGTCTGAGCATACCCTGCCACACTTATGGTGGCCAAAAGCGGTACAAAAGGGGGTGGTGATGGACGAAGCATCTGAATCAATCAAACACTCACACCCAGTCAAAAGATCTGGGTTTAATCCATCACCCCCTTTTGTACCACAATATATAATATAGCAATAGGTCATTGAAAACACAATGCAAACTTATATTGCTGGAAATTGTTAATGATTTAAGAGGGCAAGCTTTTTTACTTGTTATTGGATAGCTCCCTTAGGCTTTTTCAGCATCGCTCAAAGTGTCCTGAACTGATTCATTTTATTAGTGAAACAATGTGTCCATAGATATTCGTGCATGGATTTTGTATGGGCTTTTGCTTTGCTGAATCCTGATAGGGTCTTCCCGTGTGGTTTGTATGTGTAGGCAGGAGCTAGCAAGACAAATGGAGGGTTGTAAAGTAAAGCTTGCTGTTGCAGAGCGACTAGGGGTAGCAAAAACAACCATAAAGAGCTTTCAGTGACCGAAAACATCGTCTCTATTAACTTGAGTCTTCTAAAGCTACCTTTGAGTGTTTGGTAGGCGGCTGCCGCTTCTTTCAGTGCGCTTGCTAACTTGTAAGTTTATGCATTTGCTCCAATGGTACGGCCACCATTTATTCACGGGTGTGAATTTCTACGCTTGCATGAAAGACAAAAGACACACAAGAAAGAGAGGGAACAAGCTAACAAGCACACCAATGACAAACCACAGGAATTGGTGGGAGGACTGGGGACAGCAAAAGGGAGAAGGGGATGGGTGGGAAGGGAAACCATCAGGAGATAGACTGTGGGGTAATCTACGGAAGGGATGGGGTGTGAGCGAGGAGGCAACAGATGGCCCCCACTCCCCTTTTACTTGTGTTGCTGGAAAAAAACACACGTTCTTTCACTCAATATAATTCCCGAAGCCTTTTCCTAGCACTTAAACCTGCGTGGGTTTTCAAAATGAAGGCTTGCTTGTCTCGATGGCAACTATATTTTCTCAATTCACACCCCTGAGCAAACAGCTGATCTGACGGACAAGCAGCCACAAGCATGCTTTGCAGCTCATGTGGCATCCAAGAGTGGCACCTGTGTACAGCAAAGTTTAACACCATGCACTTAAGGCTTGCTTACTCTATCCAGCTCCCCCTCTCCTGTCCCCTCTCACGTTGTTGCTTGCTTGTCCCATTCCTCTTCTTCCCACCTGCTTTGTTAGTGCTTGCCTGTCTCTCTTGCCTCCTCTTGCATTGTTGCGTGCTTGTAGGCACGTATATTCAGGGGGTTGTTTGGGGTGTTACACCTCCCTAATAAATGCATTTTCTGATGAATTGTTGGGTACAGGTACATTTAGTCTGGTATGGTGAGGTGTCTGTCTGATTTCACCTGGGAGTTTTTCATGCACGCAGTGAGAAAAACACACACACACAAATTCTCCCTCATCTCTCTTTTAAAAGCCCTAAAAATGTTCATCATTGAGCAAAATATTGTTTTTCTCTCAGTTAGTACTCCCGCCAATCTGCATTCCTCTCCCTTTCCACTGCCTCTTAAGCCCCTCTCATGCGCCTTGCTTGTTTTATAATGTATCTTTGATGTATTTTAACATTATATGCCAGTGTGATTTTTGGGAAATCTGAAGCTCACACCCCCAATCTTACTAACCAAGCTATGATCCTGCTTACTTGCCCTGTCCCTTCCACACTCAAAATGTTTTTGTTGCTTGCCTCGTCCCTCCCGCCTTCCTACTATGCTGTTGTTGGTTCAAACCCCTCCTGCCCCATCCCGCTTTGTTGTTGCTTACCTCCTCCCTCTAACCCCCTTCCCATGTTGATGTTGCTTGCCCCATCTCTCCTACACCATCCTGCAATTTGTTGCTTACCTCGTTCATTCAACCCCCGTGTTGTTGCTTGCCCTCCTCCAGCCAGCAAAAAAAGTAACACTACATGGCGACCATTGCTGGCCGTGCCATAGTGCCTTTTTTCCCAACTTTCAGCCATGCTGCACTGCAGACGTGCTTCTGTATAACATGGCTAAACGACACTGGCAAAGCCAGTAGCACTTGCAAAAACAAAACCTTTTGGCTTTGCCAGTGCTTGCTTTCTGGGAGTTTTGGGGCGTGTAGTCCTGACAGCTGTAGAGCGACCCACACCAGCCATGGATCAATGAGAGGTGCCAAGACCTTAGAAACTGCTCTTCACAGGGGGCAGTTTTAGGGGTTCTGGCTCTTACTTGTGGTGTCCCTCTTAGGTGGGGGTTGAGGGCTGGAGCAGCATGAGGAGGGGGACCTCTGCCTAATAACTGGTTTTGTTTAATGTTTACATTGTAACCCTCCTCACTATGGTGTTTATCAATAGATAGAATGCCAATCTTGTTTTCATAACACACACATCTGTAGGAAAGCAGATCCGAAAATGATCCCTACTTATTTATTTGCCAATCATCTTGTGGTAAGGGTTGTAGTTCTCAAGAGTATGGCAAGGGGTAGTGGCACCAGAGCCTGGTGTCCTGAGGGGCACACTAAACCCTGAATATTGATGTGATTTACTACCCAGCCAGGGACAAAGAGACTACTTTTTTTTGTTCATATTTGGGCCAACGGCACCCCGGCTGGTAGGTAGCACTTGATTGCATGTCACAGAAAGCATGATCCTCTTGTTCCCGGTTTGCGTATACCAACCTAATGCATGCTGGGAGTTGTAGTCCTCATGGGACACACCTAAATATAATGATTTGTAAATTAAAAGCAGCCCATAATGGCAGAATGACGACATTGTGACATAGATTCACCTGGAAGCCTTGCTATGTCCAATCCCACACAGACATCACTTGTGTTTAGCTGGCAAAAAGACAGGAATGCCCTCTGGCCAAGTTTCTCACCATACACTGAGGCAGCAGCTCAAATTGTATTGCATGGCATTGTATGGTAGCTGTTAGAAATGGAATTTATAGTTGGCTAGGGCATGTGCCTAAGCCAGGCAGAAACCACCACTCTAGTCAGGGCAAGGGAAATAGACGCTGAAGATAACCCCTGTTCACCCCCTTGGTAGCTTGGCAGAGCAGTCAGGTTTATACCAAATTCAATGTGTAAAGTGTTTGTACAACGCACTCACACAGCAACAACACACTAGGCACATCACAAAAGAAACTCTACACAAGGTTATATCAAAATAAGCCTTTGTATTACTCATAAAACACATTAGAACGTAATCACATATGTACACTGTGCCACCTGGTACTTAGTATCACTTTACAGGGATTATTTACATTACAGGGCCAATTGGGCCACTGTCAAAACCATTATAACTCACAATGTGCAGTTAGAGGAAACAACCAGTAACTATTGGTAACATTACACTTGGCATGAATATATTAGGCATACATCCTAAAGTAGCATCAGTGCACCACAGTAGCATATCTAATTCGCCCTTCTTAGGCATAATTATAATTGCCCATGTACAACCATATGCCACCATGTCCCCGAGAGCCCACTGGCCCCCAAATGGCAGTCCCAGCCCAGCTGCGCTCTCTACCGGGACTGCATGGTAGTTCTGTGAAGAGCCTTTCCTCCACCAAGGCTCAGGGACCTCCTTTTAGGTTCACCCCAAGCGTTCGAGACCTACAGCGAGGTGCTTGCCCCCAAAAGTAGGGATGTGGGGCCAAGGGTCACTCTGGCAGCTGCCCACTACCATCCAGGGCAGCTACTACCCTGGTCACATGTGGTGACGCCGACTCATATCCTCACCTTGCTTCTTCTCCCCCTTATGGGTGAGGGGGAGCGCTGCTTCCCCCAGTGTGGAGCAACGAAAAAGCTCCTGCCCCCAATGTTGTGGCCCGTACGGGATCTTTTGGGTTCTCCCAGACTGCCGTTTCCAGACTCCCGCATTGAAGACACAGGTGCCTCTTCAGCGGCATGGACCGCATGCTGAATGCCTTTCTCACAGCCAGGTAATGCCTGACTTCCGGTGATGGGCACGTCCTGTCCTCAGCTTTGGAGTTTGCTGCATGCAACCTGCCTGCAGTCAGGCAGAGTCTCCGCCTGCCTTTGGGCCCGTGGTTAATTACGGAGCGAGGTCGTCGTCGAATCTGGAGAACCGGCGCAATTTCTCGATCTGCGCCTGCCGGGCAATCAAGCCCCACAGGCCCCCGTCAGAGCTCCAAACCTTCTAGGGCACAGCAATCCTGGGGCGTTCTCCACACCGCTTCTTCTCCACTGTAGGAGAAAGGGACTGCACTCACCAGTGCTTCCAAACACTCCACTTAGAGCGCTTCAGGCCCAGGTCATGGGAAATCAGCAAAGCGTGCAGCGCTCCGCCTGTCTCCCACTTCCAGATATCATCAGGTTGCAGGCAATGCTTTTACTCCAGGAAAGGGCAAAGGCAGAGCTGGCACAGGCAGACATGCACACTGGGTTTCCTAGACAGAACAAAAGACCCTTCAGCTGCCAAGCAGGGCAGCAGGTCAGTCCCAGCGGCGGCCCCTCCTGGCAATCCGGCAGCCTGCCGGCCACAAGTCCCAAGTAAGCATATAGCACACTTTTCATGGAGTCACAGCCCCAATATTTACACTAGCCAGTGTCTTTGTTCTGCCCTGGCACAGGGCACTGAACCTAGTCCAAACCAGTTCTGGGGGCACTTAACAGGTGCACAACAGTCCCCATTGTTAGTGTAGGCTCTGGTCACAGACACACCACAGGGGGGTGGAACCAACATTGTGTAAGGTAGGCACAGTCCTATTCAGGTCAAGGTGCTACTCTTCCCACAACTCCAAATGCAGATTGACCTATTCAGCCTAGCGCTGACTCACCCAGCCCTGCTGGAGCCACTGCACCTTCCCTGCCCTTGTCACTCCAGAGCCAGACATGTAATACACAACAGGCAGGCACAAAGACACATAGCACACAGAAATGCCCACGTCTTAAAGTGACATTTCTAAAATAGTAATAGTAAATCTGCGAACACCATTACACAACAATTATTACCATTATTCCAAACATACCAAACTTGATCACGCTACTCCTTTCATGTCAGGAATTACCCCTAAAACACATATCATGGAATCCTCAATGCATTCCTATGAGAGGGCAGTCTCACAGTAGCGAGAAAACAAAATGGCTGTTTGTCACTACCAGGACATACCACACAGTTAAGGCACATGTCCTATCTTTTACTTACAGTGCACCCTGCCCATAGGGCTAGCTAGGGCCTACCTTTGGAGTGACTGTTATGTAGTAAAACGGGAGTCACAGACTTGGCAACCACTTTATGTGCCATGTCACAGCGGCAGTAAACTGTGCGCACAGGCCCTGCAATGGCAGAGGCCTGAGACAGGTTTGAAAGGCTACTTTGGTGGGCGGCGCAAGCAGCGCTGCAAGCCCACCAGTAGCATTTAATTTACTGGCCTGGGTATCTGAGATACCAATTTACAAGGGACTGATAGGTAAATTAAATACGCTAAACAGGTGTTGACCAATCGTACCAAGTTTACTACAGAGAGCACATGCACTTTACACTCGACAGCAGTGATAAAGTGCCCAGAGTCGTAAAACCACCAATACCAGGTCAGAAAGAATACTAGGAGGAAGGCAAAATGCTCAGGGATGACCCTGTAAAAAGGGCCAAGTCTAACAGTAGCCTTTCTATAGCACTTACTACCCAACCCCTATATGGGGCGCAGAAGTGCTTGCCCACAAGGGAAGCACGCTACACTGTGCGAGGGGTGTGGTTGAAAGAGTGTTGTCTTTGTTTTGAGCCCATGTGGTAAATGTTTCTGTGTCCAGTCGGATTGACCATATCATAGCTGCCAAGGTTTCAAATTGCTTTGTGGGACATTTTCATAATTTCCGTGTAATTATGAATGACATTACAACGACTATGAGTGACACTTTTCTCACCAGCAAAATCAAGCAATAAAACACAAGGGAAACATATAAATATCAGAAATTACACCCATTTGAGCAAAGAGAAACTCAAAGAAGTCACTGAACTAAAGTGCGCTAACGGCAGACGGCAGAAAAATGTACAGAGCAGAGTCAGATGGAGTGACTGCACAGTTATTAAACTCAATCAATCAATCAATCAGGGGTTTATATAGCAAGCTACTCACCCGCGAGAGTCTCAAGGTGCTGGGGGTGTGGTACACTACAGGCAGGAGGCGCAGGCAGCTCAGACTGATTGAATCATTCATTGTATTACTAAATAGCCGCCGTAGCAAGTTAGCTGAATTACTACATACAGGCATCGCATGTTCAGATAGGCACACTTGGTTGGGAGCGCTATATAAATATAATACTGTACTGGTGATTTTCAAAGGGTCTGCTTCCATTAAGATCTGAGTAGGGAAACATCCTTTACAACGCAACTTTTACCACGCAGTACTTTTACATCGCAACTTTCACAACGCAAACCATTACAACGCATTGCGCTGGGGGGCGCTCTAGGATAGGGAATAGATTTAATTTACTATCCAACACCTTCCCTACTATCCACGGGGACTGGAGTTGGAATAGTAAATTAAACTATTCACTATCCAGCACCCCAAAGCGCTATGCGTTGTAACAGCATGCGTTGTAAAAACTGCGATGTAAAAGCATGCGATGTAAAAGCATGCGTTGTAATGTCATACATCCTATTTCTGTGGTCTCTGCGTACATATGTTATGTTATGTTATGTTATGTTAATTGAATTTTTTGAGCGCACAGCTGCCCCAGCAAAGGGGCGTCCCGGCGCTATATCTGAGAAGGTAACATAACTAACAACACAGGAAAAGTAGGGGGTGATTAATAAGGCAAAGGAAAAAAATAAGTTTTAACAGCTTTCCTGAAGGACAAAAGGTCTTCTAGAGAACGAATGTATAGAGGGAGTGCGTTCCACAGTTTGGAGGCCAGAACCGTAAACGATCGGCCACCCAGTCTACATTTTTGGAAACGAGGAACAAGTGCCAGATTTTGGCCGGCAGAACGAAGGCTGCGCGAAGGGGTGTATGAAGTCAGAAGGTGCTGGAGAATGGTGGGAGTGTCAGTTTTAAGAATTTTAAACGCAAAGCAAAGGGTTTTAAACTCTATGCGTCTAATTACAGGTAGCCAATGCAGTTTGTAGATTGTACTACGGGCTGAGCAGAAGCGCGGCAAGCCCACTAGGGCCCTGGCTGCCGCATTCTGAACCCGTTGGAGTCGCAGGACTTCCGCCTGGTTGGCGCCCACAAACAGTGAGCTCGCGTAATCGAGCCTTGATAATACGCTAGCTTGTATCACCGTCTGGCGGGTGGGGGCATCAAAAAATTTGAGGATAGGCCTCAAACCGCGCAAAATGCCAAAGCACATGGATGCCACCTTCTTGGTATGGAACGAAAAAGTAAGTTTGGAGTCCAACCATACGTCAAGATTTTTAAGTTCTGAAACAGGTTTTGGGGGAGGACCCAACTCTTTAGGCCACCAACTAGCACCCCACAGATCAGGATGTTTCCCCAGTACCATCACCTCAGTTTTGAGGGCGTTGAGTTGTAAACAGTTGGCGGTAAGCCAACTAGCAACAGCCCTCAAACCGTCCGCAAAGTTCGAAGCCAGTTGGTCAGAGCCCCCATTAAGAGCCACCGCCAACTGGGTATCATCGGCGTATGATACCATAGTGAGACCCCAGCTCTTCGCAACCTCCGCCAAAGGTTGAACGTAGAGGTTGAAGAGAGTGGGGCTCAACGCCGAGCCCTGCGGGACTCCTTGGGTGATGGCATGAGGCTTAGATCTAAACGGTGGCACTACAACCTGAAAGGATCGTTCCGAAAGGAACGATTGAAGCCAATCCAAAGCCCTGCCTGAAATACCTGCCTCACCAAGCCTACGTATAAGAATGGTGTGAGAAACAGTGTCAAAGGCGGCACTAAGGTCCAAAAGGACCAGTGCCGCCGTTTGACCTGCATCTAGTACAGAGCGGAGGTGTTCAACCATGTATAGGAGTGCCGTCTCTGTACTATGTCCAGATCTAAAACCATTCTGTGTAGGATCAAGTAGGTGTGCAGAAGCCAGATGTTTTGTTAAGATGTTATTCACATGGGCCTCTGTGATCTTTGCCACCCAGGGAAGGAGGGAGATAGGTCGATAACTCTCCAGCATCAACGGATCCAATCCAGATTTTTTTATGATGGGCATGACACAGGCAGCCTTCCAAGTGGGTGGAACTGAACCGGTGGTGAGGGATAGCTCCACCAGGTGGCGGATAGGAGGAAGGCAGACGGACGCTGAGTCCAGAAACTGGTCAGGTCTCAAAGGGTCATCCGGTGAGCCAGACTTGACCTTGGCCGCTAGGAGATTGAACTCCTGTTCCGATGGTATGGGAAGAGAGGCCAGGCACTGAGAAGTACGCAGTGCTAAGGTCGTATTGTCCGGGTCAACTTTGGGAAAAGAGCGATATATGGCATTTACTTTTTCCACAAAGAAGCTGGCTAACGACTCACAGTGGGCAAAGGAGCAAATCTCCGTAATAGGAGATCTGTTCACTGTGAGCTCCTTTAAGACTTTAAAAACCAGTTTGGATGGGTTGGAGCTCGCCTGAAATCTCAATGGGCAAATGTGTGACACTTACAGTGAAACTTTCTAGCTAGTAAAGACCAAGCAGTGAAGTCAATGGAAAGAGATACATATCAGAAATTGAATCATTTTGAGCAATGAGAAGCTCTAAAAAGATTTTGAAATTGCTTCAAGGCACCTGAAATGGAAGGTCACACGTGCCCTGGAGCTCCTCAAACTTCAGCAGTGAAGTGAAGAAGCAACCCACATGATAACAAAGTCCATGTTTTTTTAAGCCAGGTGTACTTTGCATGCTCGGATTTGTATTGTGTCCATTCTGTAGGATAGAAAAAAGAAAAAATCACAAGTCCCAGCATGCAAAGTGTTTCAGGATTGTATATTTTTGATTGCCTAAACTGTGGTAGTTCACAGGTCCTGATCTCCAGGTCCTTGCGGGGTTATTTATGAGTCAGAAATGGGGTTGAGTTACGCCTGGTCTCTACCAGTGCCTGCTGTGGTACTGAGTATTGGTTGGTTTTGCACTGGAGGCAGGGGCTAAGGCCCTCACACAGAGGCTCAGGGCTGCTGCAAGTGTTGTCCTGCTTGAGTGAGCTCTCACTCTGTGCAGTGCTTGGAGCTCCCTTTTAGGGTCTCGATCAATGGGGACTTGCCGTTGTCACCTGTCTTGCTAGTCACACTTGCCCACCAGACTAGGTGGGCTAACACTGTACTTTCAATAAGGTGGGGTTGTGCCGCTTTGGCCAGAGGGTACCACCTCTGCTTACTGTGTGCAGCAGGTCCAGCATCAAAGAAAACAAGCATTGGGATATCAAATAGGTCTCGCCTTTGGGACCTTATAAGTGTTTAGCCAGAGCTATTGGCTTTGTCAATGTGTTTAAGCAGTGTTGTAGAGCAGTTTGGCTGCTGTGCAGCATGTTGAAAAGTTAGAATAAAAAAGTGGTAAGCATTTTATTTACCTTATATATAACCAAGAATACATTGTGTACAACTGAACGAGCCTCTTAAAATATAATTAACATAAAATATATCTCTTCCTTCTTCTAACTTCTTCCTGCCTGTTCTAATGCTTGTTTGTTATAGTTTTTTTTTTGTTATGGGGCGCTTAAACAACTTAAGGGTGGAGGTTGGGAATAGTATCTGAATTACAAAACGAGCAGTGGATGGATACTAAGGGAGAATCAACGAATGTGTGACATTACAACGCATGCTTTTACCACGCATGCTGTTACAACGCAGTTTTTACAACGCATGCTGTTACAATGCATAGCACTTAGGGGTGCTGGATAGTGAATAGTTTAATTTACTATTCCAACTCCAGTCCCCGTGGATAGTAGGGAAGGTGTTGGATAGTAAATTAAATCCATTCCCTATCCTAGAGCGCCCCCAGCGCAATGCGTTGTAATGACATGCGTTGTAATAGTTGCGTCGTAAAGGCACTGCGTGGTAAAAGTTGCGTTGTAAAGAGTGTCTCCCGAATCAACAGATGCCATATCCAAGGACAGATTGAGGTAGTATTGCATTGGTGCAGTGGTGATGCAAGATTATACTCAGGTGGTGGTGTGCTGGTGCAGAGATGATGCTTAGTGGTACTGAGTTGATGCTGAGTGATGCTGAGGTGGTGCTGAGGGATGCTATGGTGCGGAGTTATGCTGAGGTGTTAGTGCTGCACTGGTGTTCAGGTGCTAAGCTGGTGCTGAGTGATCCTGAGTTGGTGCTGTGCTGAGGTGATGCTGCACTGATGCCGAATTGCTGAAAGGTGGGGCTGTGCTGGTGCTGAGGTGGGACTCCTCTGGTGGTGGTACACTGATGTGGAGGTGGTGCTGTGCTGATGTTGAGGTGGTGCTGCGCTGGTGTTGAGGTGGTGACCAAATTGCTTACATTATGTTTTCAAAAACAGTGGTAATACACCCTGACAATTTTTGGTAAAATTAAACGTTTACACCAAGCCCCTCTACTGGTACGCACCCACACAAACACACGTTCACAACTGTGAAAAGTCCATGTAGAATGTGGAAATCCCTAATCTCTCTGGTTTGCGCACCATGCTGTGCTCTCTGGTAAACAAATATGTATTTGTTCAACAAAAAAAGCATGCACAAACCTCGCAGGAAAATGACACTCATGAAATACAACGCAGATGAGTATTAGAGCTGTGTTTATCATTTAAGACCGGGACATACATATACTTTCTCAGGTCTTATACAATAAGGATTGCTGATATAGAGGCAGCGCCTGCATTGCAACACTGCATTCACATGCTGTACAAAGAGAGAATGCGTTGCATTATGCGCTATTGCCCAATGTAGTTCAAGAAACACTTTCCACTTCGCATTTCAGTCGCTTGTGTATGTGAGCAAAGGACATTGTTTCAGGTTTATTTAAAACAAAACAAACACAGTTTTCACGTGATTAAAAGTACTCCCTAACATCAGGCTCTCCTTTGAGCACAGCAGAAATAAATAAACAGCAACAAGTTGTGATTGATGAGAAATAATGATGGCTTGTGGATGTGCCAAGAGACCCAGAACCTTGTGTGTTTGTCTGCTAGATTTGTGGGTAGCTGGCTGTGTTTTACTTGTATGTATGTATGTCTGTATGCGTGTGCGTACCTACCTCTATGTTTGGTACACCACCAACCTTGACACTCTCTGGAGGCCTCATGTGTAAGATGATAGCCAGTGTTCCAGAGACTGTACTCCAAAAATACCCAAATGTGTACAGTTTGGGTACATCATACATGTTAAAGAATTTCAGTAACTGATTGACTTATTTGGTTTCTTTTTATTGGACAATCAGAGATTGATTGGCAGGTAGATAGCTACAAGGATGAACTGACAACAGCATGAGCAGAGAGACTGGTTGGTGAGACTATAGTCAGCATAGTCAAGCAACCATAGAAGAAGAGAGAAAGCGATTGAGGCATTTAAGAGAGAGAAGACAGACATAAATAGAACGAGATAGGCAAAAGAGAAAGAGGTGTGTAAAGAGAGGAGGAAGAGAAGGAGAAAGACCAGCCCCCCAACAGAGATAGAATAGCATCCACAGACCAAGAGACTTACAGGCAGAGAACAAGCATTGGGCAACATTTTTACGAAGCGTGGGCAAAAGGTTTATATTCACTGTTTGTCCATTGTTATACCCATAGTGACATCCTACAATCCGTGAAGGGTAGTATAATTGGTCCACTTTATAAAAAGGGTCCCAAAAATTCCCCTGCCAATTTTAGACAATCTCTCTCCTGGATGCAACTGGCAAATTATTTGCGAAGAGCATCCTCACCCATCTGCAAGATTAGGCATTTGAAAATGATCTAATTCCCGTAGAACAAACAGAATTTTGTAAAAACAGTGGTACCTTGGATAATATCACCGCCATGCAAACTTTAACTGAAAAATATCCAGTGAGTCGGGGCATGCCGGGGCATGCCGTTATATGCGGCTTTTATAGATTTCTCTAAGGCATTCGACCGGATAGATCGGGGGACGTTGTGGAGAAAACTGGTCATAATGGGGATACCAGGGAATTTATTACGATTAGGGATTGCACTTCACTCCTCTACTTGGACACAGGTTTTACTAGGGGGAACACAGGGTCTTTTGAGAAAAATAGAAACTAATAATGGGTTGAAACAAGGGTGCCTTTTGGCCCCTCTTCTTTTTTCTATTTATGTTAATGATTTGCCAAAAAGAGTGGGGCTCAGCAAAGGGGATCTCCCCAAATTAGGAAATTTAAAGTTGAGCTGTCTGCTATACGCAGATGATGCCATAATAATGGATTTAACCCCAATCGGACTTCAAAGACGCCTTGCTGAGTTGATTAGGTATAAAGAAGAATACTATTTAAAAAGAAATATTTCAAAGAGTAAAGTAATGATTTGTATTCATCGGGGATGTAAAGTCAGAAAAAACTTACATTGGTTCTTGGGAAATGAGAAACTGGAAGTAGTAAAGTTTTATCCATATTTAGGAAAAATCTAAACCAACAGGTGTTCCGTCAGCAATCACATGGATCATTGTAAAGACAAGGCAATTTCACAAGCCTTTGCAATCAATCAATTGTATACACACTGCGGGAAAAGACACTTCACACACATCTTATCAGCCTATAAAATAAAGATACCACAAGCATTGAGCTATGCTTGTGAAACAATAGATGCACAAGAGTGGGATAAATTTGAGAAAGTAGAGGGAGGGATCTGGCGCCAAATTTGTAATTTGAATTGCACTGCTCCTATCACAGCGATTACTCTCCACTTATGTGCCAACTATGGCTGCATGCTTAAGATTGGGAAACGCTCTAATAAACAGCTCCGAGAATATATTACAGGTAGCGTTATGCGAGGAAATCTTTGTCAGCATGAAAGAAAAAAGTGCTCTTTTTAGGAATCATTCAAAAGCCTTAACAATGTTCAGGTTAGATAGGGATTGTGCGGCGGTACTGTGTAAACGTGCTTTGAAAATCAGAATTTAAAAAACAATCTATGGGGTTTCTCGCGAAAGAGATATTAAAATGTGAGCAGAGAATAGAAATAATAATTGTATTGTGGGGAGTAGTATTCACAAAAAACCCCAACCATATGTTTTATGGAATCTAAAACATGGAGTACATAGAGTTATTCTGTTGCTTAGACTGAATTTACTCCCTCTAAGAATCGTAACAGGAGCTTGGGAGGGCATTGCTAGACAGGAAAGACTTTGTCACTTATGTAACTCTTGTATACAAGACTTAAATTGTGTCTTCTTTGTTTGCCCGACATTGCAATCAATACGTCCCAGATACCTAAGGATTTTTTTTGCTTTTTTAAACAATTTTTAAACATATATTAGAACAGTATTGATTGATTTACTATGTATGTTTCTGAGCATTTGTACTTTTCCAAACTTTCTTGCTGCTAGCTATTGAGTACTGTATGCTGATTTTCTATGTAGGTATCTGAGCACTGGCACTTCTCCAAACTTTCTTGCTGCTAGCTATCGAGTACTGTATGCTGATTTTCTATGTAGGTATCTGAGCACTTGCATTTTTCTAACCTTTTTTGCTGCTAGCTATCGAGTACCGTAAGCTGAACATTTTTTGTATGTATCTTGGCACTTGCACATTTCCAACCTTTTTTGCTGCTAGCTATCGAGTACCGTAAGTTGAAAAAAAAAATTCTTTGAAGTTTTAAATATTTTTCTACCTTTAATATGCTGCTGATTATCTTGTACTGTACTGTGAATTGACAAATTATCGCTCTCCACTACATGGTTACGCTGCTGGTTATCTTGTATTGTGAATTGACAAATCCCCACTTTATATTCCATGGATTTTATTTCGAAAGTCTTTATGATGTTTTAGATTATGATCTTCGTAAAAGTCCCCTACTTATCCATCGATGGTAATCTGATATATTATGGATCAATCCTCTTGGCACCTGAAAGTTTATTGAATGGTTCCCATATTCACATTTTTCCTTGTTCTTGTATGATATGCTATGATGAATTTAGTACTTTACTTTCTCTCTTTTATGTGGGACTCTTCGGAGTCTCAAATGATCATAAATAAACTGGTACTTAACAAGCATTTGCAATGCAATAGGTCTCGCATTTGCGAGAGTTAGAGCTATTGGCATTGCAAATGTGTGAAAAACAGGACCATTCGTTAAATCTCACAAAATGTTATCCTAATTATAAAGCAGGGAGTGGAAGTTGAGATGTTATTTACTCATTATAAGTAAATCTTATGCTTAGGCTGTATATTTATAAAATGGAAATAAATGGCTGCATTTCAGCTGTGTGCTCTAGATGTTTGGTAGGCGGGACGAGTTTAACAAGCGGCACAGGCCATTCATTATGTGTACATGCAAAGGGTATAGGAAGTTTGCTCTTGCTGTGAAAGACTGCATCCGCCCCCCCCCCCCAGCAATTTTATACATAGTAAGCTTGAACCGAAGGCATTGAAGTACTAGTTATATTCAGCAAGGTCAGATTCAGCAGACCATTGTAGGTGCTGTACATTTACTCAACACCATGCTGTGTGTGCATTTTTATTCCAGTCACCCTATTTTTTACTGGGTACAGGGTTTGAGGTGTAAGCGCAAAGTACATGTGTTAATGATATTAATGATTAATTTCCTCAAATGCAACGTCCTGCTAGTTTGTTAAAGAATTGGGTAGCCTTGCACTCTTCCAGAACAGAGTTAGCATACAGATTCTCACTCGTGCGTAGAAGTGGTGACCATGCGTTACGCTCTTTTCTTCCACGTGTGTTGTAGCACAGATAAAAAAAGTTGTTGTTTGTATGTTATGCCATCCTGTTTAATAAATGGAGCATTTTTACAACCATCCACGCAACCCTTTATAAATAAATTCCTAGAGACGCTGTCAATCCTACACGGTAGGCTTTAGCTGCGTTACACCCATGCACTTCAAGTGGTGCACTGTAGAACTAGGTAACACTAGTTCAAGCACACCCAGGCTTCCCAACTTTAGGCTGTGCAGTTTTTTTAAACTTACCAAACACGTACTGTGGTTTAGCACATACTTTATAAACACCTGCACTCCGCTGTGCATGCCTGTTCTCCTTAATTCAAGCCGTGTGTCTGTCTGTAATGCAATTGGTGGTGACCTAAAGCGCTCTGATACCTTCGGGTCAAGTTTGTGCTATAAATCAAAGTGCAGAAAAATAAATAAATACATAAAAAGCCTACCTCTAGCACGTCCATTCTTATTCTGTGATACCACATGCCTTCAGGTCCCTGTACTGCTTAATTGCACCCATCTCTAGGTGAGAACCATGGCAGGTTTGTTGCAGAGCCATGGCTGGCATGTAACCTTTGTCCTGAGGCTGCATCACGGGGTAATAGTGCGGGGGCTGGAAGGGAGACAGTTGGTACGGCTGTGCCATGGCAGTGTAGTTCTCTGTGCAGGCCGGGCAAGGACTTTGATCTTCAAAATGGAGTATTAGAAAGTGAAAGCGCACCATGCGCACGCTGTGCTGAAATGCTATGATCAAAAGGACGGCACAGTATGAAATCCACTCAAGAGGAATTTGCTCTTCAATATGGAGTAAAAGAAAGTGAAACACTGTGATCAAAAGAGACGCCCGCGAGAAGAAAGTGTAAGCTCGCCATGCACGCACACTGTACGCATGCACATCTCCTCTCCTGTCCGGGCAGGCACGGCAAACAGGAGACAGGGAGGATACAAACGTGCCTACCTTCCAATTAAAGGCGTGCATTTTTTACGCACGCCAATCAGAAGCATGGGTGGAGCTTCCACCCCGCTTCCGAAGCAAAACCGACGACAAGAAGCCCGCAAGCGAGCAGCGCATGCGCTTCGTCACTAGGCGAGACCTAAAAAGACAACGACAGAGGGAGCAGCTGACAGAATGCTTACAGCGTGGGCTCCTGGATCAAAAATGGACAGATGTTTAAACAGCCCCCACGCCCCACCTCACTGGTAAAGAAAGCTTCAACCTCTGCAAACAGATCTATGTGCTTTGTGTAGGAGAAACTGCCCGCAAATATATTTAGCAACTCTTTCAATTGCATCAACTCCTGCTCCCCCAACCCACCACTGAACGCCCCCGCACTTTGACTGAGTTACAAAACATGCGCCAAAGGTCTGTGATTAAATTCAGAGGTTGCACTTAGCATTCTGAGTGATGCACTCAGAGCGAATTGGAAATATCCATAAAAGAAAAACAAGAAATCGTTTTGATCCATTTCACATTTTATAAGCATTTGTCACTAACAGCACATTTAAATGTACATATTGAATTTTCCTAACTAAAGTGTGTGCGTATTTTTCTTAATGTAGATATTTGCATCGATTGTGAATGTACATTTATTCTGGCTACTGATTGCACATATGCACTTTCAATGCTCGTGTGGAGGTGGGGGTTCAAGTGTGGAGGCGAGGCTGTGACTGCTTTTTTAAAAGGTCGTATAGTGTGCACACAGTATGCACTGAAATTTGCACCTCAGCGACACTGGTGCATGGACCTCAGAGGCTGCATGTCGCTATGAAGGACAAGGTAATCATTTCTGTTATAAACACACTCTCTACAATTCAGAAAATAGATGTGCAGCAGGGCAAGCTTGCTGTCCTTATCTATTACTGTGGTGTTTACCAGCCACGGCCAGTGGAGGGAGTTCGGTGGGGCAGGGAGGCGGTGCGGGGGAGGGGCAGGGTGGGGGGTGGTAAACAACAGAATATGGATAATTGCAGGTAAGTAAACAATTTAATAAATAAAACGAATTTCGTAGCGGGCGCGCTGCATCGCATTTTGCGATGCAGGGTGCCGGTGTCTGAGAGAGGGACCGTCATGAATGTAACAAATACGGAGCTTCGAGCCTCGCCTGCTTAAAAATCATGCAGTATTGATTTCCTGGTATGGTTCTAGCGGTGTGATTAGCCTACTAATTTGCGAAAATATGCTCCAGCTGATGCGGATATGTAAACAGAAATTGGTAAGAGTGCCTACAGGGATTTTCTTTTAACAAGAATCTTCTCAAATCAAAAAAATACATTTATGCCAAGTTAGTGGCTTATAACAAGTGAATTAACAAAGTCAATTATATTCACCCACAGCAAATGAGGAGAAACAGAAAAAATACAAACAATGAAAAACAGGTGTATACTTTTGGAATACAAATTTAGGTGAAAAATTCTATTGCACAAAAGGGCACAGAATATACCACACAAAAATTCTACCCACTTTCATACGTAAATATCCATCTAGAATTGTTCATTGTATCTTCAATGATGTATGTTTTCCTCATTTGAAAATATTTGAAATGGGCTATAACAAAAGTGTTTAGGAGAAAACATTTGCTGTGAAAAAGGAATTATCTTAGTCACTTTTGTATGTATGTGTAGTATATTCTGTATAAATAAAACACACTAAGTATAAGACAGCCTACTAGATATGAAGGAAAGGGAAGTGTAATGGTGGTCATAGCCATCACTCACCCGAGGGTGACATGCTTCATCATAGGGTTACTCCAACACACTGGGACCGTAAGGTACCCCGTGTGGGCTACAACTTCCCTTCAGGGAAGGAGCGGGGGGAGTGTTCTCAAAAAAGCACATGAATGTATATACCTCAAAGGCACCAATTTCTACGCAGAAAGGGAGGACAGGAATGCACTGTATTTCATTAAAATGGCGCATTCCTGCACTTTCCTTTTGATGCAGGGCAGCGCTGCAAGGAGGCTTGCGGTTCTCCCCTTGGCCAAAAAGAAGTAAATGAGGCCCAAAGTCTGAGGCACTTTAAGACACCCACACACCAAAAAAAGCATAGCTTCTGAAACTACCAAACTAATGGGCACTGACTGGGCAGAACCGTCAGACAATTAGCAGAAAAGTGTTCTCTGTAGGGTTTTACAGTCAATTGGGTGCACACCATGTGATATTGGCTCTCCATTGGGTGACCATACCATGCGAAGGGAGCTGATATGTTCTCACACATGGTGGCACCTTGTGAGTTGGAAGGTCTGAGGTGTGATGGATGATGTGTGTGAGCGGTAAACATGCAGCTAGAAGGTTTGCAGTAAAAATAGTGTGATGAAAAAGTAGACTGAAAACCTCTGTATCAATAATATAATGAAACAAGCATTTGCAAAGCAATAGGTCTTGCATTACTGAAAGTTTGATCTGTTGGCGTTGCATTATAGTTCAAACTTTCAGTAATGCGAAACCTATTGTATAGCAAATGCTTGTTTTTAGTTCTGGCTTGACTGCACAGCTGTCACCAGATCTTACTTGATTAACCTTAAAAAAAGCTTTCAGGAGTACTCCAGATAAAGGGGCATTAGCTTTGTCCATATGTTAGTGGGTATGAGCAATGGATTTAATTGGCAGACGTTGTGTGCTTGCTCGGTAAGAGTGTTTATTGAATCAAAATGTAATGATACTGCAGCATGACGATCACAGAGATATCTGTACAATTCTTTACAGTTATCCATTGGCTGAACATGTTCTAGGAGTCATCAGGAATGGTGTACATGAGGTGATTCAATGCCCAAACTTCCCGGGACCCGTATTTGGTTTGTGGGTACCCGGAACCCACAAAACACATCTTGCTGGCAGAGATGACTCGCAGTTGTGCAAGATGAGTACAGAAGAAAGGACTGCCTCCTTGAAGTGATCTACCTGGAAGAAGTTCAAGGCCTACAGGTGTCAAGCCATGTGTTGTGTAACAGGACACCACTGTCGGAAGCTCTCCTTACACAGGGTGGCCATCTTGGGAGCAGGAACTTGTGAGGAATAAGGGCACAACCTTTTTTGAGCATAAAAATGTAGATTTCCCTGGCCACCATCTTGTAACGTGTTTCCTGCACCCATAAACCTGCAGTCGGGTCTCACCTCAATACAGCGCAATGTTTGAGATAATGTCCAAACTGCATAGAAGTAATTTTAAAATATATTTATTCACTCTTTATATCTTTTATGGCCGAAGGCTTTAACTGTTTGAAGACATTTTGTGGGGTCGCAAGTTAGCTAAAAAGAACCTCTTAATATTTCCTTTAAAAAACTACTTGGAACAGAAAGAGCTGCCACGTAAGGGAACTATGCAAGCAGGTCAGTGGGCCAATTGTCCAACACAGCTATGTTACAAAGGCATGTTATCCTCTAGCTTGGAATTATGACATGCTGTTCCCACATCAGCTTAGTTTGGTGAGCCACAAACAAGAAAATAAAGATGCGCCCGCCATTGTAAAATATGATGGGTCATGTGCAGCGTCACCATGCATTTAAACCGAAGAGTGGGTTCCAGAAGCCTGCCTGCAACAGCAGCATGTAGAAAGTAATTAATACATTAGTGCTCAGAAACTGTAAATACAACATACTGAGTAACAACAAGGGGCAGTTCTCATGGGAGCTTACAACAGGTGAAAAGGGGGTACTAAGGAGGGACTACTAAGCCTATAAATGAATCAAAAGCTACCAATTACAATGGACAGCAACAAGAGCCAATTGAAAAGATAGGCAGAAAATGGGTGGAGCTTAGAGTCCATTCCGGAATACAGCAATTCTCGAAGAGACAGCGTAAGCACTGCCTAGACGAGATCTAATAAGTTGTGGCTACCAAAAAAAAATAAACATATTCAGCTAGATTCATGAAGCCAAATTGCCATCGCAATAGCTGTGAATTAGCAATTGCGATCGCAATTTCAAAGAAAGGGATTCATGATAGTGAAAAAACCAAAATTGTGAATTCGCTAAATAAAATTTGCGAGTCCACAAATAAATTCGCAGAATCCTGGAACAAGCCCATTTGCGATTCTGAAATAGCGAGAAACCATGGATTCTGCGAATCATTTGCGAACTCGCAAGATAATCGCAATCGCCATTCATGAAAAATTGCTTATTGCGAAAAACCCGAAAATCACTATTTGCGACGCGCAATTTAAGGCGAACCCAAACCAGGTGGTAACCAGTAAGGAAAAAAAAAATTAAAAAAAAAACGTTAGCAAACTACCAACAGGTGCAGGCCTGACCAAACACACTTAAGGACATGCAGCTGGAGTCTGAGGACTCTCACAATGCCAGGACTCTACATGGTGGTCAGGCGGCGAAGGCTACAGCGAGCAGCACGGAACAGACGTAGGATCCAGGAGCGGATATTCCGTGTGCGGGTCACCCTTCTGGGCCAAACCAGGGAGAAAATTTACGCAAAGTACCGCCTAAATGGGGCAATGATCATCAAGCTGATCCGGGACCTAGACACCCTGATGCAGCACCCAACAAGGAGGACCAATGCCGTTCCCACCCATGTGCAGGTATTGTGCAGCCTGCACCTACTGGCCTCCGGAAGCTTCCAGGGGATAGTCGCTGTCGCAGGGGGGATATCCCAGCCCACCATGTCCCGCTGCCTAAGGAGTTTCCTGGAGGCCATGCTGACCCGGCTACACCACTACATCTCATTCCCCACCAGCCAACAGGACTTGAATGACACCAAGCTGCAATTTTACAATGTAGCACAATTTCCACATATAATAGGATGCATTGACTGTACCCACATCCACATCTGCCCACCAGCACAAACGGAATACATGTATCGCAACCGCAAGTCCTACCACTCCCTCAATATCCAGATGGTGTGCAATGCAAAGACAATCATCACGGACATAGTGGCACAGTACCCGGGGAGCACACATGACTCCTTCATATTCCGGCACAGTGGCATTCACACACGACTGGCCAGGGGAGACTTTGGTGAAGGACACCTACTGGGTAAGTACACATGCCCCACAATATTACACTGTGATAATGTAGCTGCGCAGCACAGGCACTCACCCTCTGCTCCTATCATTCAGGTGACAGCGGCTACGTTCTCCGTGAGTACCTCCTCACACCATACCTCAACCCTGCAACACCACAGCAACGTCGTTACAATGCAGCACACATACGCACAAGAAATTGCATTGAGAGGACATTTGGCCTTTTGAAGAGCAGATTCCGCATACTGCACAAGACTGGTGGGGCCATCAAATACGAGCCAGAGGTCTGCTGCCGCATCGTGGCCGTGTGTGCAATCCTCCACAACATTGCTACCAAGCGCAGGATACCTGTAGACATCTCTGGCAGTGAGTCGGAAGGGGACAACCGACCACCTGCACATGTGCGTCACGCACGCGGTGAGAATCCTGCAGAAGGACACAGGCGCCGCAACCAAATCTGCATGGACTATTTCTAGTGCACCCACTCCCCACACCCATTACTTAACTCATGCATGACATCATTAATAATGACATGAGTCAGATTAAGTTAGTCAGAATATTTGTAATTGTTACAGCACAATAAACTGGGCATTCTGCAAACTGGTATTTGAATGACATATTGCGTCATATGTCTGTTCTTCAGGAGGGCATGCAGCAGCATGGCCCCTCATGTAAATGTTCTATTGTTCAATGCCGCCTCCGGGCAGATGCTCCCAGCCTCCTTTCTACATCCTCCTCCTGAGTAGGCCGTGAGGCAGCAGAGGGCCTGCTGCTGCGGCGGGGTGCTACCACCGGTGGAATGGACTGGCTGCTATGGCTGGATGTAGCCTCACTAGTGTCATCAGCCCCACTCCCGCCTGGCCATGGCCGGTAGCCTGCATGCCCTGCACTGCTGTTGACACATGCTCCAGAGCTCTCGCGACGTCCTGGCAGCACTGGACCATTTGGACCTGCATGGCCAAGGAGCGTCGCGAGAGCTGGGAGGTTGCGCTCCCAATTATATAGTTTGACCGCGTGTATGCTGACAGGCGGGTCAGCAGTTGGCGGTGTCTGCGGCGGTTGAGATCCCGCTGCCTGTTCATGGCCTGTGTGTTGGCCTCCATAGCAGCTGTCATCCTCTCCATGCGGTCTGACATTTGTGCTACATTTCGGGCAGTCTTGTTCAGTTGGAGGTGGATAGCCGCAAGATGACGGGCCTGGGTTTGATGCACATGTAGCATACGGCGCTCAATGGAGAGCCCACGTGGTCGCACGTTTTGTCCCCTGCCAGCGCGGGAATTGATAGTGCGCTGCTCCCTCACCAGTCCGCTTGACTGGCTCCTCACAGCCGCAGGGCGGCGGGTTGGTTGGCGAACTGCTGCTGGTGTTGCAAGCCCCACTGGTGGTTGTGTGACGCGCAGTGGTACTGCAGCGCCTGGTGGCACAGGGGTGGCACTGGCCACAGGGGCAGGTGGTGTAATGACCGCTGGTGCGGCAGCTTGCCCTGATGGTCCGGGCTGTGGGGATAGATGTGTGTCTCCCTCTGTGTCCTCCGTGATGTCCTCAATTACCAGGGCATCGCTGTCTGTGCTGGGGACTTCAGCGCCACCTGTGATGTAAAGTGGACTTTGATTAGTGACATGTTTCTTACACATTTAGGCTTCCTACATGCATGCAGACTACCATTCCCTGACTCGCTGCAGGATTGACTCTCACTAAACATGTCTGGCTTAATGGGGCAAGATGGTAATTGTGGTCAGACTACATGTCCCACAATGCAATAGCGCTTTAGTGGTGTGCTTTGGCTGCATGACTGGGGTTTGATATGGGATGCTCTGGAGTCATGGACTTTGTTAGGGGCCAGGGGGTCGCAGTCGCATGGCACTTACCTGGTGTGTCTTGCGTGGGTCGGGAGGAGTCCAGCTGGGTCACACCCACGCATGCCTTCAGATTGATGGTGTCCTCCACTCGGTCCTCCAGTGGTGTGTTCGGTGGGACAGTGGGCTCCCCTCCACCTGTCGCCACACGCTCCCCCAGCCTCTCCGCAATCTTCTCCTTTGCCCGCCCTCTGAGGTCATAGCAGCATTTTTTTAGCTCGTCCACGGAGCGCTGGGTCACCCCCACAGAGTTAACTTTTGCGCGGATGCGCAACCATATCCGCCTTTTATCGGCCTCGGGCACCCTTCTGGAGTCTTTACCGAAGAGCCGATTGTGGTCCTTGCAGACTCCTTCAATCAAAAATTCGAGCTCTTGCTCTGAAAATTTTATTTTCCTCTTTCTCCCACTGGAAGATCCACCTGCAGCTTCCTGTGACATGCTTGCCACTGGGGTGTCTCCTGATTTACTCCTGTAGGCACACTGGAGGGTAGCTCTGATAATGCTGCTTCCAGTTCAGGCTCTCACTGCTGAATGAGGGTGGAACCTGCCTACTTCCTGGTTGTGATGTCATCACTGTGCTCAGGATGCGACTTCCCGTTTTTGCGATCTCGCAGTTAGCGAGATCGCAATTTGCGATTTCGGTAATTGCGAGATCGCAATTTCAACACGGGTATCGGCCGATTATGCGAATATTTACTGATTTTCGGGGACTCGCAATCGGCGATTGCGGCCGATTGCGAATCGCTTTTTTTCCTCGCAAATATTCATGAATGCCATTCTGCGATTTCTTAATTGCGATTCGCGTTTTCTCGTAATTTAGGAATCGCAGAATTTGACATTGATGAATCTGGCTGATTGTGCCTTGTAGGGCAAAGGTAAATGTGGTGGGAGTAGGGGCACATGAGATAGCCTCCTGCTAAAGTAGAGAGAAACATTTACAATGAGGTGGAGAAGGGGGCAGGGGCTAAAAAGGGGTTTTTAGGATTCAGAGAAGGGCATCGTGAAGGGGTTGTCAAGGTGTGGTAAGCTTTAGAAACTGGCAGCATTAAGGAGTGGTTTGGCTTTTTTAGGTTTCATAGATGGGTAGCGTAAAAGTGATGTAAGGTGATTTTGTGGGTTGAGGGAAGGGTACTGTTAAAGGATAGCAAACGTTTTTTAGGGTTCAGGAAAGGGTAGTAACAAAGGGAAGAAAGCTAGTAAGGGATTTTAGGGATTAGAGAAAGATAGCATTAAGGGTTTTAGAGTTCAGGGAAGGGCTACGTTAAGTGGTGGTAAGGGTTTTTGGGGATTAGAGAAAGGTAGCATTAAGGGGTAGTAACAGCTTTTAGGGTTCAGTAAAGTCTTGCATGAAGGGGATGATCAACATTTTAGGGTTCACAGAAGGGTAATAAAAATGTGTAGTTAGGGGCTTTTTTGGGTTCTGGGAAGGGTAGTGTTAAAGGGTAGTAAGAGTTTTTAAGGTTCAATTAAGGGCTGCATTAAGGGTAGTTTAGAGTTTTAGGGATTCAGGAATAGGAAGTGTTAAGGGGTAGTTAGGGACTTTTAAGGTTCCTGGAAATTTAGCGTTAAGGGGTAGTAAGGATATTTTAGGGTTCAGGGAAGGGTACCATTAAGGTGTGGTTTTTAAGGTTCCGGGATGGGTAGAGTAAACAAGGAGTAAGGGTTTTTTAGGGTTCAGCAAAGAGTAGAGTTAAGGGGTAGTTATGGTTTTTAGTGTTCAGGGAAAGATATCAAAAAGGGGAAGCAAGTTAATTCCAGGTTTAGTAAGGTGTATTTAGGGTTCAAGACAGGGTAGTGTTAATTGGTAAAGATTTTATTTCTAGTTGTGGGTGACTGAAAAAAGGTCCTGCCTTCCTCACTCACTGAACCAGTTACCCCACCGGGTCACAATTAATTCAATATACAACATTTTGGCGTGGGAAGCATCAATATAGCGAACAAAGATTACCATGCCATAACAAGTGACATCTGATATAAAGCATCAAAACATACAAAAAAGATTTATGTAAGCATTCATATAACAATGTAATCCATCAATGTCTGTGGATCTTGGGCAAGAAATAAATCTGTCACCCGATTCCTAACATCCAAATATCTATATTCTTCCTGGTCCAACAAACCATCATCAAACCATTTCTTAAGGAAGCACTGGCATGTTATTTATATGTCGACATAAATGTTATGTTTACATTTTTCATAATCAGTAGACACCATACGTTGTCTCATTGCTTCCAAGTTATAGCTGTTAAAATCAAGCACCACCACATTACCCCCTTTGTCGACCTAACATAAAATAGTTGAGAAATCATTCACAACTATACTGTCTTCAATTTTCAATTTTTTCTAAAGATTGTTAACTTTAGTTTCTCAACATCACAACCAACCTTCCCAGAGAAAACATCCATCACATTTTCTTTTGGTAGATTAGGAATAAACTTTGATTCCTCCATTAAGGTAGTGTTCCCTATGCAGTGGGGGCTGGTGGCATTTGAAAGTGGTGAGCGTAAAACTATTGTCATACAGCACTGCGACAAGCGAGTGTTGCGAGCGAGCCCGAACAACTTATAGGGTGTTTGGGGGGATCTCCCCCACCCCCGAGAACATTTTGAAAAAAGAATGGACAAATTGTGCATTTTCAAGCAAATTCGAGAAAGCAGGAGGTTAATAAAGAAATACGATTGAATTATTTTTCATTTCAAGAAATTGCCAATTCTTATGAGCTAATGAGGACAATCTTTGTGTATGCTGATGTTATCATTTGCCTATATTAACTTTTAAACACTGATACACTGTAATGGTTTAAACTATACAATAAATACATTCATTGACTGTGCAGGGCTGTACATCAATATGATGACACTATTTCCTTAAATTAATTTTCTGTTTTCATGCTGGTGGAGGGATATATGACGGTACAACGCGTACCGTCACAACGCATACCTTTACAACGCGGCCGTGACAACGCAAGTCGTTACCACGACTTGCGTTGGGGGGCGCGGATTTCGAATAGTTTAATTTACTATTCTAACACCAGTCCCCGTGGACCCTAGGGAAGGTGTTAGGATAGTAAATTAACTATTTTTAGACCTTGAGCGCCCTCCAGCGCAAGTCGTGGTAACGACTTGCGTTGTCACAGCCGCGGTGTAAAGGTACCGCGTTGTGAAAACATCGTTGTAAACGATGTTTACCTGGTGGAGTTGCCACACATGGAAACAACACACGTCCTCATGCGGTCCCCGCACCCTAATAAATGTTACATCTACTGACCTCCCACTAAACTCGGGCATTGCTGCAGCATTCACCAATTAGCACACACTGACCACTCGCACACCAGCCACTCCTCTGGCCACACATGCACCGCGTACATAGTGCACTGAAGATGATGCAGGTGAGGGAGAACAGGTCAGTGCACTCAGCGCCTTGTTCTGCAAGAAAGCACTGCTAAGTACGGATATTCAGATTTATTTAAGGGAGTTTGGGCCTGGTGTGCAATAGGACTTAAATTAATAACCACCAGCGGTGATGCACACAAACTGCATGTTCCTGCCAAGGTATAAAAATTGTGCAGCATACAAGGCATGTGTGAACATTGTGAACCGAAACTCCACTCCGGTTAACTGCCCAAAATCACTTGGTTTCCCCTGCCTGGCTTTACTTAACCCCTTCAATGCTTATGACGGAACGGTTCCGTCATCAGCGTCGGTTGGGCTGTGCTGATGACGGAACGGTTCCGTCATGACCACACCCAATTTTCGAATCTTCGGCACAGCGCGAAAATTCGCGCCGCGCTGAAGAGGTTAACTGCCAAACCAGGCTGACACTCGCCTAGGTCCCTCCCTTGTAACAAGCAATGCTTACTTCCGGGCGCTAAAATTTCATTTACCGAGGGCTCTCAAAAGGAACTGATCCATTGGTGATAAATGTATGACCTTGTCACGTGAGTCAGGGCGCTTTTGTGTTAGGTCATGTGTAAAATGTAGGTGTTGTTAGCGTAACACGCACGTTCTACATTTCATCTCACTTCAGGTTTCCAGAATCTGCTCAGATGGCAATGGTACAGTAAACACGAAGGGAACAAAACAAAAATAATAAAGGAGCAGCGAGCCCGATCTCTCTCAGGGTAGTAGGGCATCGGACTTTAAAGACACTGAAAGAAAGGTTTGAGCTCAACTGCAGGAGCCCCCCACGTGATTGCTACCATGATGTTCCTAAAAGCGCAAACTTGGGCCCCAAATGGGGGTCAAAGCACAGCACAAAGATTTTATGACCCATAAATCCTGTCAACAAACTTTTAAACAGTAACAATACGAAAGTCGATTATACAGCAGTTATGTTGTCTTTTGGCACAAAAAGAGCTGGGTAAGAGAGGGTGACAGCACTTTTCAAGCTTGTGCTGCCATTTATTTCCCAGGGCATAAGCAAATAGTCGCAGCCGGCATGACAGGGGTCACGCGGGTTCGTGGGGGGAGGGGAAGTGGGACGGGTTTAATTACAATAAAAAAAGGTACCGTCCACCGGGTCAACCGCCTTCTCAGCTCCTGGCCGGGTCCAGCGTCTTCCTGCTGCTCCTGGCTGGGTCTGCATTTTCGACAGGCAGCCTCCCTTCCCTCCCCTAAGCCAATCACAACACTGCAATGGCAGCGTTGTGATTGGTGGGGACGCGCCCAGCTTGGCGCCTATAGGAGGCCATTTTTTCTATGGGAGAGTGTGCATTGACTGGTTTGGTCGGCCCCAGAGTCAGGGCCCACAGCATTGGGCTAGCCACGCCTCAACTGCTTTCCAGCAGACCCGCCCACCCGCCCGCCCCCAACCAAGCACTTCTGCTTTCTCGCAGTACGAGAAGCAGAAACATAAAATGATAAAACTACCATTTTATGTTTCTGCTTCTCGCACTGTGAGAAACCAGTGGAGGGTTGCCCCTCCGCCCTAATGGAGGAGCCTCCCCTGTATATGACACATTCTTCAATATTAAGGCCCCTGACTAAATCAGGCAGCGAAGAATCATCTGAACTTAAAAGAGCATGGGTATCATGTAGATCCTTAAGGGTTGTTTTGGATGTATTTGGAGTGATAGCTATTTCAGTGTGCCTCTGGCATAGTGGCAAAATGTTTCTTTAACGTCATTAGTCTAATAAACCTGAAAAAATAAGTCTTCAATTCAAATTCAATACAGGGCAGTGGCAAATAAGAATCATTTACAAAATATATTTTCTTTTACTTACTAGTAGTCTAGAGGAGAGTTTCACAAACATGTTGTGTGCTGTTGTTTCAGTTTCTCTCTTACATTTTACCTTTTTTTACTCTTACGCTTCATCTTTCTTCTCCTAGTCCACTTTTTTTCCACCCCTTTTTCTTCACTTAATGATCTATCTTGTTTGGTTCCCTGATCCAAGCATTCTCTATAAAACCTCATTTCTTCAGTTCTTCTAAAAAAACTATGAGGTCCACTCTCTGTCTTGGTAGTAGTTTCCACTATTGTTGTTCGAGAGCCTACACTTGAGGTGTCTAATAGTGAGATACTCTCCTGTGATGGTACCTTTCTGGGTGCTCCTTCTCTAAAGTTTCCATCAAATGTTCTTGCATACGAATATACTCCTCCCTGTCTATAAATCCTTTCAGCACGGATAAACTATGACCTCTCTCTATGCTTAATTTCTTTCTGGTATTTGTATATTACTTTTTCTAGGATAGCATCCTTTTTCTTTGTCCTTTTGACACCTCAAGTGTAGACTCTTGACCATGGATAAGCCTGTGAGGCACTGATTAGTTCTTCAGATCTTTAGAAACCAACCCTTTCTGTTTTATTCTGGTTACAGCTAAGCAAAAGGGAACTATTTTTGGGGTGTAGTTGGTGACACCAATTTAATTTCATTTAAATGTTTTAAATTAAATTTGAGGCTGTTTCAGGGAAGATTGTGAGAGGTTTGTAAATGTTAAACATTTCATTGCAATGTCCCCTCACCTTATCTCCTGGGCTTTCAAGAGGCCTTCTCCTCCCGAGCCAAATTCATGGGCTGCAGCCCCACTTGCAAAGTAGGACAGACAATGGGATAGCTCTGCTGATAGATGTCTGAGCATCTATGATCTGCAGACTTAGCTCTGCAGTAAAGGTATGCATCATCTGCAGGCATAGCTCTGCTGCCTGTGGAAGAGGCATGCATCTTCACAGGGATAGTGCTGCTGTCTGGCTTTTATCGTCTACAGCAGAGGTTTCCGGGGACCCCTAGAGGCCTGCAATGCCTATTTAGGGGTCCACGACTGCTTAGATAATTAAATAATATGAACAGTTTGATAAATTGTATGTTATGAAAGAAGCAAAATGTTAAATTGAACATTTTAATAGGTCATGTAAATATGAAGGAATTTGAAATTGGAGGATAAAAATTAAATTGGCATCCTCAGATTGAATCATGGGAGCAGTACAAGTGCATCAAACAAGATATAGAATGGGTGCTAGGTGCCCTCAATTGAATTTAGAAAAGCCCCAACCTTCCCATTAAAATTAAAAAATTTACTTTTTAAAATGTGTTTGTAAAATACATTAAACATGCCATCATTTGTGTATTTGACAAATGCTTGTTTCTATATTTTTGTACATTGTTTTGTGGTTCAAATCATCGACATTTCTTAGGCTGGGGCCAACGATTCTCATAGTGACTTAGTGGGGGTGCCCAGATTCTGATAATGATTCAGCGGAGGTCCCCGGATTCCAGTAATGATTAAGTGGGGTCCACATAAGTCAAAAGGTTAAGAACCACTGGTGTAAAGGGTTAGTACTGCTCCTGCAGTAGAGGTACATATCCACTGCACGCATAGCCCTGGTGTCTGGGTCTATGAAAGTACACCAGAGGAAGAGCTTTGCTGTCTCAGCGGTATCATCAACCTTCTAATGGATAGTCCTCCTGTTTGGCGGTACCATGTGACATCTAAGGCGGCAGATCTGCTGTCAACACTAGAGGTATAGAAGCAGACCTAATCAACATACAATTGACCTAGACTCACAACTGAGATTTTACTTTCAGGGAAGGGGCGAATGTTTAAGGAGGCACCAGTCTGGATATACCTACTACCCCAATAATTAAAGAAAGGGGAGTAAGTTTGTAATATTTGTGCAACATATGGTATACCTCAAAAGTGTTAATTTTTAAGTGCCTATAAGGTCTAGGTCAATTGTATGTTGATTATATTGAGAGTGGGGGGCGACCTATGACCTGCTTTACCCTCTAAGCTCCTTGTCGTTATCGATAGAAGCAGACCTGCCAACTCCTATGCTACTGCCATGTGACACACAATTTCGGCACTCATTACTCAGCCACCCAGTAATCAGCGACTGTCTAATGGTGAACCTTTAGGTGAGCTGCAAACAGTTGCACATAGTTGGGGTACAGCCAGGGTTGGACTGGAACCCAAAGCAGCCCTGACAATGTTGACGGACCAACTCCCTGCTGCTTTTGTTACTGGGGCCGATGTAGTAGCATCACTGATAAACCAGCCCCGTGACAAAAATAAGGTCACCACCATTGCAAAATCAGACCTCATCCTTTCAGCCTCCTGGGGAAATGCCCGATGAATGCAGCAGCCAGTCCAACCCTGGTTCCAGCTTGTGCGTACAGCCTGTGCACTACAGTAATCCATTTAGGTGTTTATATACACTCTAGGTCCTGGGCAGCTGCTCCAGAGGGCTTCATATTTGCTAGGGAATGAGTGGGGGGAAGGGAAGTAAGCAAGGGAGTGAATGATGCAGCAGATAAGTGTGATTGCCTGGTCAGTGGCAGGTCCATGCACCGCCTCCTATCCGCTACCGCTACCTCTCCAAGGCACCATGCCCTCATTCCCCATACAATCACATGGTGACAATTATTCTAAAAATGGCAGATCTGCATGGGCGATCTACAGGGACTGCTCTGCTTTCTGGAGTGTAATCATATATCATCTAAAGGGCTAGCCCAGTAGTGTAGTTCTGCTGTTTGAAGTGAGTGCTGGTGAAATATGAAGGGTTTTCTCTGCTGAGTTGATGGCATGATCCTCTGGAAGGATAGTACTGCTGTCTGAGGAATGAGAATGTATAATTTGGGGAGACAGTTCTGTAGCAAGAGCATGTAACACTAAACATGATTGGCCCGATCCACAAAGGTAAGCTGAGACGTAAGTCTAACTTTACGACTTTCGGCATTCACAAAGGGCACTTACGAGTAGGAAAGTTAGACTTTTGTCTCAGTTTAATCTAAGTTTTGGTCTTAAGTTTAACTGAGACCAAAAGTCTAGTCTCAGTTAAACTTAAGACCAAAACTTAAGTTAAACTGAGATAAAAGTCTAACTTTACTACTTGTAATTGCCCTTTGCGAAAACCGAAAGTCATAAATTTAGAGATGAAGAGCTGTACCATCTAGAAAGAATTCTTGGTGGCATGACAAGTGATAGCTGTGTTTTCTAGAGTGAGCACAAATAACACTTTGAGGGCTAGCTTAGTTGTGTGAGGAAGACACGTTTCAACGCATGGGCAAAGAGGGCAATTACCCTCCAAAGGCCCTCTTTGAAGAGTGAACTTTCTCTCTATTTGAAATCTGTCTAATCTATTTTGCTCTCTTAACTTCTCTGTCTATCTTTACATCTGACTCTGTTTTTCTATACCTATTGTCATCTTAAGGACTTCTGGGGCCCCAGGCAAGACATCTTTAAACAAAGTTTAACATATAATTCAGCATTGTTGGCATTATGTAGGCTTGAATTATCAGGAAATTGGTCATAAAATTCAAAGATTTTCTCAACCGGGGACCCCAAAGTCTGTCTTGCTCGGGGCACCCAAAATCTTTGAAATAACACTAGTGTGAGGTAAGGAACTATAACATTCAAACCAGAGAACTGGTTCAATCACTGGCATGTAATTTGGAGAGTGGAAGCTCTTCTGTCTCAGTTTAGTGCCTACAAATGCATGGTGGGTTCTGGGAAGTATTTTCTATAATTTCTCCCTGTTTTCGTCCCGCAGGGCCGGTGCACCGGACAAAGCTCACACAGCACAATGGAGCGAAAATGACACCCTGCCACTGCCTGAGAACAAAGGTTCACCAAAGTCATCAGCAAAGGTAGGAAAGCCGTGTGGTGGGCACCCTGACTTTAATGTGCCATGTGATCACTGAACATGTGTAAATGTAGCCCCATGCATGCATATGTGCTCCTGCGTACGCATGCTATACCTAGCATGAGAGCAGACCCAGGATGTGTGTGAGTGGTGTGGTTTGCCGCTCAGTGACTAGGAGCCTTTGACGTTTCTCAAACCAGGCTGTGCAACACAGCTGAGTTGGAGAAACCTAAGTGCACACGTCTGTTTGCGGGCCTACGACGGCCGTCCAAACAGACATACCACTTACTGAGCACCTACCACTCCTCCCAGCTATGGCCTGGCCCAGCCCCTCCCGACACTTCTGGCATCAGCTCATTCTGTAGGCGATCATTTTATTTATTCTTTGCTTGACCGCTGATTGACTGACCAGTGTGGTGACGCCCCTCTGCCATTATTGAGGAGCCGCCCCTGCAGAAAAACGGAAGTTTCTAATACCTTGTGGGACTGAGGTGCAACCCTAAGTGATGTTGTAGCAGTGATGCAGCAAGGCGGTTACTAGACACATGGCTTTGTGCCCAGAGTCCAGTCTTATCTTCTGGGGAAAGGTTTGTATATATTCTGCAGTTTGTAGCTGGTTTCTTATATGCTGTGTTCATTACAACGAGTCAATGAGGCAGAGAACACTCCTGGGGGCTCAATTCATACATTATAGGCCTGGGTAATCCTAGTATTCAGAGACTAACCCCTAGACTTAAGAGCTTGTGTAGTGTAGGGGTAACCTGGGTCTTTATGGTACTGGCCAGTGGCCAGTTGATATGGCTTCTGTCGGGTCGAGGGTTCTTGCAGCTTAAGTGCTCAGTGCTGGTAGGTGGCCAGTTAATAGGTCATACGCGGTAACCACAGGCCCCTTCCACATTTTACTGTGATGACCCCTTAATGTGGCTTGCTCCACTGCCCACAGCCAGTTTCATAATGTTGACCCATCCAGCCTGCATGATCTAGGGGTGCTACAACCATTAATGGATCTATCATTGAGTCTTCGGTCTCCAGAGTTCTGTCTGATGCTGGAATCAGAGGAGCCCCTCAGCACATTTTGCTTGGAGGCTCAGTTTTGTGTTATGCTACCACTCACAGTGCAGCCTCTGTTGCAGCTGGTCTAACATAAAACCCTTACCTTTTGTCACTAACCCAGGAACAACTCTTATCATATACTCATCGGTGGCGCCTATAACACCGAAAACACTCACTCATTCAATTTTCTCTGGATCAGTGATAAGTAGACAGGCTGCAAGACATGCGGGGTACCTTATTAACCTATACAAGAACCAAATACATTATATAGTTTAATTTAATTTAATATGAATAGCTGTCAGTTCTAAAACATCAAGGTACTCCGCTATTTGGTCGATGGACCAACTAGTAGGAATCAGTTGATGGCGATTAAGTCTAGCTCAATCACAATTTAAAACCTTCAATATTTATTTGTCATGACTTTTATTCTAATAACCACAGACTCGAGTTTATATTTTCATAAGATTTTATCTAAATTCAGTTGGGGATAAATTGAAATTAAGTTAGGTTTATTAGGCAAATACATTTAAACGTTTTTTCAATACATTTAAGCAGAGAAAATAGAGAATGGAACATACTCATTACCCCTTGGCCATAGGGCGATGATGAGAATGGTTCACCAGAAAATGAACCACAGATCACAGGATAGGTTCCCAAGCTGACTGTCTGTCCCTCTAACCTCCTCGGACGTATCCCTCCCGGGATAGAATTCCCGCATTGGTCTCATTCCTTTTCCCCATCAGAGTTCAAAGTTCAAAATGTTCAAAGTCTTTGCACCATAAAGAAGAAAAAAATCGTCTCAACTGATAGCATGTCTTGCTGAGCAAAGGTGCAAAAATAAGCCACACCTCATCATAAGCACAGGCTCCTTTTATACCCTTTTCACTAACTTTCTATACCCAAAATTGAAACTTTTAGGGGCTACATCAACTTCTGATTGGTCTATTGGAGGGATGGTGATGATCACCTCATTGTCCTCCGAGCTCAAACTAGTTCGCAAAAAGTCCTGATTCATTCCGGGTTCACATGACTTCATAGAATATTTTAATTTATACTTAGTTAAATTATTTGCAACATTCTTCCACAGTCATGAATTTGCTCATCCTCTGGAGCTCAGTTCTCCCATCTGCTCCCAGGCTTTTAGAATAGTCTCTTTGGCACAACTCATGTTGCTGGCCTTGACATCTCTCACTCCAGACATAGGCCATACACTTGTGACTAAACTTCCATTCTGCACATGTGTGGGGGCCATCTTAATTTTTCTTTTACGCCGTCGCACTTTACAGCAGCCGTTTTTCAGACAAGGCCTAGCAGTCCCGAATCGGACCTAATACGAAAGCAAACATAACAGAAATTAGATATAGAAATTTACGCCCTTCTGTTTACCGCCCACCATTCTAAAGACCCGTGTTAGATATTACCTAGCAAAAGCCACATTCAAAGCCATTCTACTTACCATATGCATTCCATGCCACAATACAAATTTACTACAGACAAAAATACATGCAATTTACTCTTCTTTTCTACACAATCTCAAACCTATGTTAATTTAATTCACATTTCATTAATAAATTAAAATCTTGCAAATAGCAGTTAGGTTCCCACGTGTAGTGTCTAAAATAAAGGTGCATTTGTTGATTAGTTTACGTGCTTCACACAGTTAATATTATTAAAGTTATGAGGTCATTAACTTCGATGGGGGTATAACAAATGTTTGTATTTCCCCTGCTCCATCACCTCCATCCATCCATATGTTGATGGGTCAGTAATCTTGGTACATACTGGTCTCTAGTAAACCTATGCATTGTGTAAAGCTGCCCCTAACTTAAAACATCCCCTTTGTAAAATGCAACAAAATATAGCATGGGCATTCTTTATGATACGTATGTACCACACTGTAGCTCTCCACCAAGCTCTTCCATGTGAGAGAATGACAGCAAGGTGAGGATTCAGTGATAACAACCAGAGACGCCATTTTGAAAACATTTCCCAGTTCGGTGCACCAGTTACTGAAGCAGTCCAGTTTTTTTCTTTGCATTTTCAGTCCTAAAAAACAATAATAATTTCCAGTCTGCAAGGGACAGCTTGCCATTCAGGCACCAGGGAAAGTTCAGAGCATTGCACAGCCAGCCCCTTGTTGAAATCTCCTAATGTAAAATGCTGTGTGGTATATGGCTTATTTAATTCCTTCCATTCGCCTTTCCCGAGCTTCGAGGTCCCGGGAAGCCAAGGGTGAAGCAGTGAAATGCAATGGCAGCCATTTTGTGGTCACTGCAGCTGGCAACCAAAGTGGTAGTAGACTGCAGTGATGTTATAGTAGTTAACAAGAGTTGTCAGAACTATTGGTGGTGTAAGATGGCTTCCAATAGACACCACAGAGGCATTCACAGGGATAACGCACAAGGATAGTATCCGGTCTTGTTATAGAATTGTAGAAGGGCTGGTACTAAAACTAATATTGTTTTCCTCCTGGCTAGCGGTTCCAAGAAAGCTTATCAACCACAATAGCGAAGCTCGAGTTGGCCGTGGTGTTACTTGAAACCCAAGAAAAAATATTATATTATGCCACTCATGCATGCATTACTTATAAAGGCTTACATCACAATTATCGACTTTGCCCTCACACTTGAAATCTAAAAGTAAACTGAAACCCCAGAAGAAAAGAAAGGGTAACACAAGACAATCCGAAATCTAACAAACAAAAAACAATTGTTCTTTCTCTGGAGCAGCTCCTAAAATTTTAAAGAAAATGATTCTCAAGGTTAGGACTGTCGCCTCCTGCCTCTCCCTTGAGTTTTTTTTATATTGCGCAAACTCGACCCAAAGTATCAGAGCGCTTTATATGAGCACCAGTTGCATTGCAGACGGGCACATTCATCTTGTTAGGCACAAGGAGATTTAGGTTGAGATTTACTAAGATTTCACGCAGTGTTTGCATCACAAAAGTGATGCAAATCATCGTAAAATCTTATTTGGAAATAATGTGATGCGCTGCTTTGCATTACTTAGCTCCAAGGGGGCATACCATGGATGGAGCACGTGCGTTCCTATGTAATCACCCAAGGTTTCTGACGCTAAACCCTTTTCACTAAGTAAAGTAGACAGGAAGTAGCGTCAGAAAACTGCTCCCTTTTAAAGTATGCGCAATGATGGAGAAATTCTTTCATTTCTCATTCGTTTTCCAACTTTGAACATGCGCTGCACTGTACAGCACACATACAAGGAGTGATAAGGGTTAAAGTCAGCCTTTGCATGGTGTTTTGCACAGGAAGGGTACCCTTCCAGTACAAAACTTATACTAGGCTCACAGAGACACCCTTGCACTATGGCGCAAAGCAGCTGATTTCAGCGCCAGCGCTAGGAAAAGTGGAGGAGGGTGCCATATTTCTGTCAATATGGCGCTCTCCTCCTCTCTCCTTTTCACACGGCGTGTAAACGAGTGGTAAATCTGGTCCTCAGTGATTTGCCCAAACCCCAGGATGTTGTGCGTCCCTGCCGAGACCCGAATAAGGTTCCTCAACATCAAAGACGACTTCTCTAAACGTTGGGCCACATCCTTAAGAGTAAAATGAAAACACCACCATCAGGATGACATTACGGCTTCTCCTGCTAACAGTATGATGACACTTTTACTGATGAACCCACATGATGACACTTCTCCCCAATAAATGCGATGACCTCGCACTCAGAACTCCTGTTCACCACTCCAAACAGCCTTACATCTAAATGAAGTGAAGATGCAAACAATGAATTTTGACCCAGTAGTTATCCGTACATAAAGTCTAAGAAACACATACGATTGAGTCAATCATTAAAGCAGAACAACCTACTCGCCTTATTGATTGTAACTATGGACGAGATTGTTATAAATGGTCTACGAAACAGAAACTCATGAGTACATTACATGATTCACAACAATTTGATAGAATGCACTTTCTCTATCGAACGTAAATATTTAAGCACCCATCATCCTATGGGCTAGCAATGCTGAATGTCTTCATGTGAAACACTCTGGTATCAACCTGATGCGATCTCTGCTATAAAACAACACAGGAAAATAATGCACCCCTCTGACCCGCTAAGAAGATCCTATGGACCAGTAGTGGATGGGAACAGGCCTCCAGAAAGGCCCATGCACAATATGGCCTCCCTGAAAATGTGTCCTTGTGTCCAACACAGAGGCTCCTGACCCTTTAAATATCTTAAAAACACACCTAGGCCCAGATATATCAAACATTCATGCAGCGCAACGCAGTAAGCCACCTTGTTGCGATGTACTGCGTGAAAAGGAAGGAATGCACAATAGGTAACATTATACTTGTGCATTTCTGTCCTTTCCTTGTGCTGTCACACCATGTGCTGCCTTGCGCCAACCCTTGCACCATGATTCAAGGGTGCCTGCGTTGTAGGCAGGATTCTTTTAGGGCAGGGAGGGACACCTTCTTGCACATTAAATAATCCTTAGCAGCCTTTTCCTCTTTCAATGTGTGTTGCAGAATGCCGCACATGTTGAAAGAGGAAGAAACAAGGAGAAATAAAGATGTTTCTCCTTGTTACACTTCCCCTGGGGAGGCGTGGCATTTTTAACGCATTCCCAGGTCTCCTACTAATGGTAAATCTAGGAATGTGCCAACATCCATGGTTGGAAGCGTGGGAACACCCACACTCTACCCAGGGAACACCTCCCTGGGGCAGAGTGACGCAAGACAGTGATTTGTGCTGTCTTGTGTTACTCCAGATGTATCAAGCCACGCAGAGCCACACGAGATGGCCATGCGTGGCTTGGTAAATCTGGCGTTAGTGTTCCGTCGCCCTTGCGACCCTTTGGGTGGCACAAGGGTGACGCAACACCATGATAAATATGGGCCCTTGTGTCCAGCCAGCCTCCACACCTCCCTCCGGCTCTCTTCTCACAAATTTAAGGACAAAACTGGGATCCTTCCACTCACCTCCTAAACCCTCTTGCCATTCCTTCCTCTCCCTTCCGAAAGAGAGCAGTGGCAGGCACTGTGTTCACAAGGGCGGTTACACGGAGAGGAGGCCGAACATGACAAAGTTGCACTCCTGCTGAGGTCTGCATAGACTACTGAGACTCAAGGTAGACGCTAACACATCACCCACATTCCTGCGTTCCGCTTGTGTCCCTGGAGATCATGGGGAAACGGGAAGATTGGGGATATGGTGGATCAGTGCCCCCTTCCACCACTTCCTTAAGGTGTTCTGAGATCAGGTATCAGTGAGGGAAGTCTGAAAAGCACCTGCTATCACGGTACTGCTTGGTAGGTACACAGAAAACACGGTTTCTTTTTCACTTCTGTGACATAACAGCAATGAGTAGCCAGGATTAGAATTCCATATCCACACTGGTGGGTTCCTATGGAAGCCGTACATGCCAACAAGCTGCCATCCGTGTGCTGTAAATGCTTTGTGTATATTTTCTGACTGCTATAAATGCATGTCTTTATGATTCAAGTATGAAGGGAAGTATGCAATAGAGTTTATATAGACGTTTCTCTGCCTGACGAGGCTCTGATGCGCTTTGCAGACGGGTAGCACACTACTTACTCTAAGGGATGCTTACCACGTTGGAGACTTATAATGAATAAAGAGTTGCAGTTTGCCATGCTGTTTTCACACAGCTGTCACATGCTTTGTAAGCAGTGCTTAATTTGGGAGATAGTAAGTGATAAGGCCTTAGGCATTTCTTATGAGGGTTGTCTGTCAGAATATCTAGGCACAAATATAATGTGAACAGAATATTGTGTCAAGAATGTCAAGGACCAAAATATCGAGAAGGTAAGTGCAACAAGGTAAGCACAGATTTACTGTTCTTAACCCCACACCTACGTACGTTCAATCGATCAGCATTTGTAGAGTGTGGCACTGTCACCCTGGGGGTATCTGGGCGCCAGTGTGGAAGGTCTCCGTCAAAAAGCCAGGTCTTGAGGAAGTGGCAGTAAGAGGGAAGGAACTAGCAGAAAAAGGCAAAACAGAGGGCAGAGGAAGGAAGGAACTAGCAGAAAAAGGCAAAACAGAGGGCAGAGGAAGGAGCGAGCAGAAAAGGCAAAACAGGGGGCAAAAAAACTAGCAGAAAAAGACGAAACAGAGCACAAGAGGGCAAAAAAGAGGGCAGAAAAATTAGCAGAAAAGGCAAAACAGACCAGAAGAGGGCAAAACAGACTGCAGAAAAGGTACAAACGGAGGGCAAAAAAGGCAAAACAGAGAGCAGAAAAATTAGCAGGAAAATGCAAAACAGATGGCAGATAAAACTAGCAGAAATGGCAAAACAGCAAAAACGATATATATACATTTATATATTCAATTCAATTCAATAATGCTTTATTCGACTTTATATTACAAAATCATAAAAGCACAGATTAAAAAAGTTAAAAAGGAATCTTTACAAAATTAAAAAGCATTTATATAAAAAACAGATGATTAAATTAATTGACTAATTGATATATACCGTGAACAAGCCTATAACCTCTTTGAAGAGAAAGAAAATATCATATACAGGTTTACACAATCAGTTAAAATACAAGATGGTATATAATTCACTACGTGCATCCACTCACATAGTGTTCCGGTTAAGGGACATCATAATCAGACTTATATATTTGATGCAAGTTTGGAATAATGTATGTTCACTGCTTACAACCGTTCACATTGTACTCCGGAACCAAATAACTAACTTTAAAAAAGAAGAAACTGCCTTAATTACAATTTCAGTCTCCCATTGTTGTAGTTTTAAAAATGCGACCCTGCATCTGTTTAGCCCCCAACTTTTTAGAATAGGAATCAGAAACCTTTTTCTGGGAGCCAAATAAAATGTACAAAACAAGATACAGTGTATGTTAGTTTGGTGGGATATATCGTCACATGGGCACTTAGATCCTTTGACCAGTTATTGATTTCTGGGAAGGTTATCAGTCTATAAAAGGAGTCATTTATATATATTGTCATGGTACATATATATAGAATTAAGAATAGTTAAAGTTTGCTTACTTACAGAAACTTACCTTCACAATATTTTTCTCCTTGATGTTCTTCACACACTATTTTATCCACACAATATTTTTTATCCGATATTTTGTTCAAACACCTCTAAGGAGGCAACTGCAGCTTGCACCACACACTGCCATTGTCAGCACGGCCAAATGCCAGTACTGGTGCTATCCACTAACCATCACACTCCTACAAATGTGACAGTTTTGACTATTCCAAGTCACCCAACGCTGTACAAATGGCCTGGGTGCACTGGTACTGGTATCACGTTGTTATAATGTAATTAAATTGTGAATCACTCTGATGATGTGCTAATTTAAAAAATAACCAGACAGTGCCACCGTGTGCTAGTTAATCAAAGTGCCGATGTTAAAAAAATAGATGCTGGTGCCGGGAACCTGAAACCACTGGCACAAATTAAGCACTGTTTGTAAGCAATTTGTCATGTATTTATTTACTTTGAAGTACCTACTGCTCAAGCAGCACAGGTGATCAAAGTCTGTGAGAATCACAGAGGGTACCAAGCAGAATGAATGTAGGGAATTTTCATGCTACTTCTCGGTTTGGTTGTTTCACTGCTAAGCACCGGGATGCACTGCACGCGCTCTTCAGTACTGAATGACACAATGACAGAAAAATCTGTAAACTCTGACCTCTTTAACCATCCTTCAGCATCTGCTCTCTGGTAGTCAATTCACTCTAGCATTAAGGGCTCCAGATTAGCCCCCAGCACCTTCATGCATACTATGTTTACTTGCAATCCAATTAGCATTGTTTCATGGTAAAACCACCAGTAAGTTGTAATTTTTCCTTTGCAGCTGTCGGGTCTTTCTGGGTTGTGATTTCCCCCTACCTCTGTCGTCGCTATGTTCTTCGCTGGTTGGTGGCTCACTCGGTGGGGAGGGGCTAGAATCTGCATCAATCTTGTGATGCATTACAATCTCTTTGTCCTATGGGCGCGAACACCTGTAACAAGTGTAGGGATGACATAAGTAATATATGTGCCTGAGCCAGGGAAGATGGCTGTGGGATTGTACGCAATGAATGCAACCGAAACATGGCACACCGTGCTACCTCTAGAGCGGGATCTCTCACAGTATTAGCTCAGGAGTGCAGATCTTCCTACCTCTAGGGCTCAGAGGCTCGTGGATACAGTGGCTGCCATCTCTGCGGCTGGATGTCAGGTGATCGACACATACATGTAGCGCTTGTTACCTCAAGTATTGGCCAGATTAATCTGTCGCCTCTAGAGGGTAGGGATATTAGGAGATCATTTCTCATCTCCAGGCCTGGATGATTCCAGGGACTGATATAGGGTTATAGAACCTGTCACCCAGTGGGCTGCAATGCTCAGCGTATGTCACAGCAATAAAGAGGCCATCATATCTAAAGATCGTAAGTATTCCCATATGGTGGGCACCTATAGCACATTTTGCAAAAAAAATAGGTTTAACTACCCTGGAGCGTCACCCTTCAATAGCTTGACACACCATGAAAAATACTTAAATATTTAACTAATGTCCTTTCAGAGCCTCTTGCTATTTAGCAAATTTATGTGAACATTATGCTTTAAATTGCACTATTTGACTCCATTTTTATCATAATTTCTTCTGGGAAGACCCCTGCAGTCCTAGAACAAGCCAGGCTTGCTTGCTCGAATGCTGGAATTTGGGTCAAGTATTATGCCCCACCACTTTGAATGTTCACCAGCCACTACTGGGGTCAGCCGCAGTGACCACCACCTGCAAGGTCTGTGGCTGGGGAGATCCAAAGTGGTCTGTGGGTTGCCATCTTTCGTAGAAAAAATAATACCGGACTTTTGTTTCTGTTTTGCTATTGTGGAAAAGCCAAGAGTTGGCCGATGAAAACGAATTTGTATAAAATTGTCAGGATTGTCTCATAACAAGGCAGTTATCTCTCTGCTTGATTTAATGTGCAGTCCGAAACGATTTAGCGAGCTCCCAAATACTTTAAACAGATTTCTTTATGTATTTGTTGTTTTTGGTTTATGCTCAGAAGTTTAAAAAGTGCCAGATTTCACAGCTTTGGGCCATATTTTTATCGGCCTTGAACTAACAATGGACGCAAGGCAAGTAAAACCCTACCTGTCTCCTGGGTGGTGGCAGCATCCTCCAGCGAGGGGTCCCCATCCAGAGGAGCCCCTCTAACCCCATGTCGATGACTGCTGTGCCTGTGCCTTTAAATGAAGAGTGGGGGCGTCAATGGTTCTTATCATCGTAACTATTATACAGGACGTATAACAACACATAACCAGCACAGAGTGCAGAACATAACAAAACACACTCTCTGCGCCTTTAAACGTGGAAGAGGATGAAACGGCCTATGAGTCAGACTGAGGAAGGTCATTCTAAAGGCTGTCAATAGTTTCACTCACAACGACCTATGCTTGTCTGGAAGCACAGTTCGCAGTACAATTGCGCGATCTGCTGGAAATTAGTGAAACTGCAGCTCACGTTTATTTCTAAGGTTTTGAAGTGAGAGACCCTTAGATGTCGAAGCTCTCCCCTTCCCGACTTCAGTGCAGACTTGTATTTTTGGTCTCGGCTAGGCGCTGTCTCTTCGAGACATGCTGTTCGAGACATCATTTGTTATCTGTTCTTTATCCTGCTGCTCCGAAATCGTTGCTTTTTCGTGGTGGTTTGCCTGTATTTGTCCCTCCCTCCTGGCTTTGGTTCCCTCCCACAGCGACAGCCCTATTAATTTATCTTTATTTATTTATTTAATGCAGTTTTTTATAGGCCAGACTTTACCCAAAGGTAAAAATAGAACCAAGTACGTTACATAAGGAGATTTACACACGAACAAGTTACAATTACAATCAAGATAATTAAAGTGAAAATAAAATAAGAGGTGGCAAAAGTAGGTTAATACAGGTATAGCATACATATTTAAAACATTGAGCTCAAGTAAATGCCAAGCGGGCTCGAGGGTCATGAAAAGAGGTGAATTAATCCTGGAAGTGTCTTTGGAAGAGAAGAGATTTAAGGTCTGTTTTGAAATATATGGATAGAGGTGGTGGTTCTGAGGCTTGGAGGAAGCGAGTTCCCGATTCTAGCCGCATTGCCTGAGAAGGATTGAGCCATAAATCTTTCCCTTTTTAAAGTTGGGGGCTGGAGCAGTACGTTTTCAGCATTACGTGAAGGTCTAGAGCCGCCTGACATTTTAAGTTTATTCGCCAGATAGCTAGGCGAGGAGGTGTGCAAGTCTTTGTGGGTGATACAGGCAGTCTTGTAAATTGCCCTTGCTTCGATTGGAAGCTAGCGAAGAGAAAACAGTATGGGTGTGATGTGATCGTTTATTTTGGCTCCATATATGAAACGTGCCGCCGAAGGGAGGACTGATTTAAGAGGGGAACGGTGGGTTCTGGGGAGGCCAGCAAAGGAGAGATTTGCAGTAGTCCAATCTGGAGAGAACCAGTGATTGGGCCAAGGTTTTTAGGTCTTGCTCAGGAAAGAAACGCCGAACCCCACAGAGAAGGTGAAGTTGGTAATGTACATTCTTGGTGATGGTATTGATGTGAGAGTGTAGGTTGAGACTTTTGTCGAGAATGACAAAAGGGATTTAGCGCTGTCGACAACGATAGGTTTGTTAAGTATGTTAAGATTGTTCATCCAAGATTGAACAGGAAGAGGAGAAAGTGAGGAAGAGAGAAGAAGGAATTCAGTTTTGGAAGGATTCAGAATAAGATGATGAGTTGACATCCAATTTTGGATAGAGTTGAGAGTGGTGTTAAGGATTGAGATACTGAATAAGGTAGATTTGGGGGGAAACATCCTTTACAACAAAACTTTTACAACGCAGTGCTATTACAACGCAGGTTTTACAACGAAAACCATTACAACGTATTGCACTGGGGGGCGCTCTAGGATAGGGAATAGATTTAAATTACTATCCAACACCTTCCCTACTATCCACGGGGACTGGAGTTGGAATAGTAAATTAAACTATTCACTATCCAGCACCCCAAAGCGCTATGCGTTGTAACAGCATGCGTTGTAAAAACTACGTTGTAACAGCATGCGTGGTAAAAGCATGCGTTGTAGTGTCATACATCTATATTTGGTGATAATGGATCCCAGATTTTTTTAGGAGATTTCCCAACGGTTCCATGTAAAGATTTAACAAAGTGGGTGTGAGAATAAAGCCTTGAGGGATGCCTTGTCCTACCGTTATTGAAGTAGAGAGACAAGTTGCTATTTTGATCAGTTGAGATCTACCCGAGAGGAATGCATCAAACCATTTGAGCACTGTGCCTTCAAAACCCATTCTTTGTTTTAAAGTGTTCAGAAGAGTTTTGGGATTAACAGTGTCAAATGCTGTGGATATGTCAAGAAGAATCAAGAAACAAGACTCACCTGAATCAAGTACACGCAGGGCATCGTCAATCACTTGAAGCAGGGATGTTTCAGTGCTGCAGTCTTGCATGAAACCATATTGGAATTCGTCGAGAAGGTTGTTATTCTTGATATGTAGGGAAATTTGCTTCGCTACACACCTTTCTGTGATTTTTGCAAGAAAAGGGAGGTTGGTCATAGGGCGGAAGTTGTTGAGGTCTTTCACATCAGCTGAGGGTTTTTTAAGAAGTGGGGTAACCTGTCCTGTTTTAAGTGCAACAGCAAGGGAGCCATGATTGAGTACCAGACCGGTCCAGTAGGAAAGAGTGTGGGTGTAGAAGACAATGGTGAAGTCCCTAGGGCTAGGATCGAGAAAATGGTTAGCGGGCTTTGTTTCTAGAATGCTTTTGAGGGAGGCATCTTCACTGATGACATCAAAGTTTTGCCATGCGACTAAAGATTTGCAGTCCTATAGTGAGGTAGGGTGAGTGACCTGATCCACAAGAAATTTCACTTTTTCATGAAAGAATTGAGCGAATTCTGCTGCTTCCTTGAGGGGTGAGGGGCTCATCAAACTTGATGGTTGAATGAGAGATGATGGTATTTTTGATGAGGTCAAATAGCTTTTTAGGTCTGTTCTTGGTTGCATCAAGGAGGGTTCTGAAGTGTAACGCTTTTTCACGGGAGATGTGTTTGTAGTAGCTCGATCTTGCTAAACGTAGATTAGAGATTAATAGTGGAAGGAGATTGTCACCATTGTTTATCCAGGTACCTCATGTTCTTTCTTTCGTCATACAGGGATTTTTTGAATCATGGTGCAGAAGGGGTGGGCCTTTTCTTTTTGCTTTGTAGAGGATATACCATGAACTTGTGCCCTTCAGTCTATTTACGTTTGTTTCGGCTGACTATTTCTTTTTTTAGGCTTGTTTTCTGAAGGTTTCTTAGTTCTCAGCAAACCCTCCCACAAAACGTCTTCCCCGCCCCCACCACTCCTCCCAGATCGCCGCTTGCTGCCACCACCACCCTTCCCAGATTGCCGCTTGTACGCCCCCACCACCCATACAGCGCTGGGATGCCCCAGGGTAACTATGCACTTAACAAATGCTACCCAATAGACAATAGGTCGCACAGCTGCGAGCATTCACTCCCTCTCCTAGAGCTGCAGCTGTATTTTAAATTCAAGTATTGAGTCGGATTTCTTCCGACAACCTGGAGAAAGTTACAATTGCAGTAGGATTTCTGTGCTTAAATGACAGTACATGCTTCTTTTTACAGCGATTAAAGTCCCTTTAAACATGGCAGCCTTCTGTAGCAGCTAGTTTTGTCCATCTTCTTGCTCTGTGGCTACAACTGGTCACATGTGAGGACATTCGCTTCAACAGCTCTGAGTTGCAGACCGGCTCGAGACCGGAACGTTAATTTATGGCGGGACTACCGATCCTCTCCAGCGCAGTGGTTGGATGAATTTCCAAACATTACACATTGCCTGTGGATCCTCTACCCTGTTTTCTGGGTTGTCAAGATGTCATTGAGGATACTTGTTAGGTTGAAGTTGGTCATTAATTACGCCTTAAAGGTGTGGCATTACGGGAACATTTGGGATCCAAGTAGCGGGATGAGGGAATTTGCTCAGCATTATGCTTATGCATTCCACACTGCTCCCCACATAACAACTTGACCTTCATCTATGTTAAAAAAAACATAGAAACACGTGAGCAGCATGCCCTGTCAAGATAGCAAAGGCTTGGAATAAACCGCATCAAAAAATGACAAGCATTTCCAATGCAATAGGTCTCGCATTTGCGAGAGTTTGCTCTAACGGCATCGTAAATGACAATGCCTTTTATTTATGTGTTTTGAAAACCTAAGGGGTGCATAAACATGCACTTTGTACTTAATAGACGTTGCTTCTCGTAAAAAAGGACTATAAGTACAAAGTGCGTGTTTACGCATCGCTTGAAAATGCTTGTTTATGTGTGGGTTGTGTTGTGTCTTGCTTTCATGGTGTCCTCTGTGTCCCTGCACCGCTATGAGTATGATGCAGCATAGAATGTTGCTATGTCACTTGGAGTGTTTGCCTGACAGTTACATGCATTTATCCTGCAACTGATCCTGATGTTTCTTAAACTTACCCTGTTCAGTGAGTAAAGAAGCTGCATATTTGTACTTTGGTGTCCACTTTGGTTACTGGGTTCATGGGACCTCATTACACTGGAGATGAGATTAAAGAATCGATGCATATGAAAGAAGTTAAAAGATGAGTAAAGATTTGGATGCCCCACCGGTTTCCTTATCATCAGTAGCCTCATGGTAAAGCAGAGGATCACTGAAATAATATCGACTGACAGAATATCGACTAGCAAAAATATCGATGCCAAAATATCGACAGACAGAATATCGAGTTTGTATCTACAAACAGGTAAGTACAAAAATATCGAGTACAAAATATTGTTTACAAAAATATAGTTTAAAAAAATATCGGCTTTATTAAAAACAGTGTTAAATTAAATTTAAATTAAAAATGAATTACTAAAATATACTTAAAAAAACTTAAATTAACTTATAATAATTAAATAATTAATGAAAGTTATAAAAAAATGTTTACAATCATATTTGTTAAAACATATATATATATTAACATAATATAATTAAATAATATCCAATATTATTACCGTACAATAGCATAAGTGTAAAAAATACTATTCCCACTCCACAGAGTGCAACTGTAGGGAAAGTGTTGCATAGCGTAGGGGTAAAAATTACTATTCCCACTCCAGTGGGTGCAACAGTGAGGAAAGCGTTGGATAGCGTAGGGGTTAAAATTACTATTCCCACTCCAGTGAGTGCAACAGTAGGGAAAGTGTTGGATAGCGTAGGGGTAAAAATTACTATTCCCACTCCAGTGGGTGCAACAGTAGGGAATGTGTTGGATAGCATAGGGGTAAAAATTACTAGTCCCACTCCAGTGGGTGCAACAGTAGGGAAAGCGTTGGATAGCATAGGGGTAAAAATTACTATTCCCACTCCAGTGGGTGCAACAGTAAGGAATGTGTTGGATAGCGTAGGGGTAAAAATTACTATTCCCACTCCAGTGGGTGCAACAGTAGGTAAAGCATTGGATAGCGTAGGGGTTAAAATATTATTCCCACTCCAGTGAGTGCAACAGTAGGGAAAGTGTTGGATAGCGTAGGGGTAAAAATTACTATTCCCACTCCAGTGGGTGCAACAGTAGGGAAATTGTTGGATAGCGTAGGGGTAAAAAATACTATTCCCACTCCAGTGGGTGCAACAGTAGGGAAAGCGTTGGATAGCGTTGGGGTAAAAATTACTATTCCCACTCCAAAGAGTGCAACAGTAGGGAAAGCGTTGGATAGCGTAGGGGTTTAAATGACTAATCCCACTCCAAAGAGTGCAACAGTAGAGAAAGCGTTGGATAGCGTAGAGGTAAAAATTACTATTCCCACTCCAGTGGGTGCAACAGTAGGGAAAACGTTGGATAGCGTAGGGGTAAAAATTACTATTCCCACTCCAAATAGTGCAACAGTAGGGAAAGCATTGGATAGCGTAGGGGTTAAAATTACTATTCCCACTCCAGTGGGTGCAACAGTAGGGAAAGTGTTGGATAGCATAGGGGTAAAAAATACTATTCCCACTCCAGTGGGTGCAACAGTAGGGAAAGCGTTGGATAGCGTAGGGGTAAACATTACTATTACCACTCCAAAGAGTGCAACAGTAGGGAAAGCGTTGGATAGCGTAGGGGTAAAAATGATATTCCAACTCCAAAGAGTGCAACAGTAGGGAAAGCGTTGGATAGCGTAGGGGTTTAAATTACTATTCCCACTCCAAAGAGTGAAACAGTAGGGAAAGCGTTGGATAGCGTAGAGGTAAAAATTACTATTCCCGCTCCAGTGAGTGCAGTAGGGAAAGCGTTGGATTGTGTAGGGGTAAACATTAATATTCCCACTCTAAAGAGTGCAACAGTAGGGAAAGCGTTGGATAGCGTAGGGGAAAACATTACTATTCCCACTCCAAAGAGTGCAACAGTAGGGAAAGCGTTGGATAGCGTAGGGGTTTACATTACTATTCCCACTCCAAAGAGTGAAACAGTAGGGAAAGCGTTGGATAGCGTAGGGGTAAAAATTACTATTCCCACTCCAGTGAGTGCAACAGTAGGGAAAGCGTTGGATAGCGTAGGGGTTAAAATTACTATTCCCACTCCAAAGAGTGCAACAGTAGGGAAAGCATTGGATAGCGTAGAGGTAAAAATTACTATTCCCACTCCAGTGGGTGCAACAGTAGGGAAAGCGTTGGATAGCGTAGGGGTAAAAATTACTATTCCCACTCCAAAGAGTTCAACAGTAGGGAAAGCGTTGGATAGTGTAGGGGTTTAAATTACTATTCCCACTCCAAAGAGTGCAACAGTAGGGAAAGCGTTGGATAGCGTAGAGGTACAAATTACTATTCCCACTCCAGTGGGTGCAACAGTAGGGAAAGCGTTGGATAGCATAGGTGTAAAAATTACTATTCCCACTCCAAAGAGTGCAACAGTAGGGAAAGCGTTGGATAGCGTAGAGGTAAAAATTACTATTCCCACTCCAGTGAGTGCAACAGTAGGGAAAGCGTTGGATAGCGTAGGGGTTAAAATTACTATTCCCACTCCAAAGAGTGCAACAGTAGGGAAAGCGTTGGATAGCGTAGAGGTAAAAATTACTATTCCCACTCCAGTGGGTGCAACAGTAGGGAAAGCGTTGGATAGCGTAGGGGTAAAAATTACTATTCCCACTCCACTAGGTGCAACAGTAGGGAAATTAAATACTTCATATATTATTTCAATAAATATAAATTAATATCTATCAAAAATTAATTAAAAGTAATTACGATTTTAATATAATATAATAATGAATCAATTAAAATTACAAATTAAAATAATTATTACAATTATTTAACTATTAATACAAATTAATTATAAATTAACAATTAATAATTTCACATTTAAAAATTAAATTACAATTATTTCTAATTAAATACAATTAAAAAAATTGTTTTATTTATTTAATTATAAATAAATTACTTGCCACCCAATTCCCCTATAAACCCACAACCCGCTACAGAAAATAAATTAGTAAAATTAACATAATTAGCAATTAATCAATTAATTAAAATTAATTGCCAATTAAAAGTTAATTAATTACCAAATATAAATTAATTAACAAATAATTAAAAATCAATAACAATAAATAAATGGACATATTTAATTAATCATAATTAAATTACTTCCCAGCCTATTCCCCTAAAAACCCACAACCCGCTGCAGAAAATAAATTAGTAAAATTAACATAATTAGCAATTAATCAATTAATTAAAATTAATTGCCAATTAAAAGTTAATTAATTACCAAATATAAATTAATTAACAAATAATTAAAAATCAATAACAATAAATAAATGGACATATTTAATTAATCATAATTAAATTACTTCCCACCCTATTCCCCTAAAAACCCACAACCCGCTGCAGAAAATAAATTAGTAAAATTAACATAACTAGCAATGAATCAATTAATTAAAATTAATTGCCAATTAAAAGTTAATTAATTACCAAATATAAATTAATTAACTAAGAATTAAAAATTAATAACAATACATAAATTTGCATATTTAATTCATTATAATTAAATTTCTTCCCACCCTATTCCCCTATAAACCCACAACCCGCTACAGAATTAAATGACGCAAAAATTAAAAAATTAAAATGTCATTAATTAAAAATATTTATAACATAAATACACACTTTTAACACACATAATAACATAAAAATCACTATAAAAAATTCAATATTATCAAAAATTCAATAATTTTATTAACCTATATTATATACTTCGATATTTTAAATGTCTATATTTTTAACATTCGATATTACATTACTTACCTTAAAAACGATATTTTTGATGTCTATATTCTGTCCTGTCGATATTTTGTCCATTCGATATTTAAAACTCGATATTGTTTCCAGTCGATATTTTGTAGTCGATATTTTGACTGTGCACCTAAAGCAGCACACTGAGAAAGAGCCGGAAGAATAATTGAAAGCTGCACAGAGGGAATGTGCTGGGAAAGAATTCTGAAGAAAAGTTGAGCACAGGAATGAAAGAAGTGCTGGGAGAAAAGTCCATTGTGGCATACTTTGTGAAACTGTTGTTATTGAAATCTTCCTACTTTCGGCCCAAGGTTACATGGGGCATCAGCAGAGGCAGTAAGGATGTTGTTGTGATATTTCTAAAGATGACAGTTGTACCGGAAGAGGTTTCATCAGGCATGCATTGCAGCACATTATTGAAGCCTTTGGATGTTAAAGATCCATTGAGAAAGCTAGAAAGTGGTTATTCGTACATTTAAAAAAAAAAAAAACAGAAGAAGACTCTAGTATTCCATCAAGAAATGAAAGAGTTAATGTATACTGAATTTGCAGGTATTGGACGCAACAGCACGTTTGCAAAAACAGTTTGATCCTTGCACATCATGCTGGATCATCGTTATATGCTTTGGGGCAGCACGCGAGTGAAATGAAACTTGAGTTGCTTTCAAAAGATCAATGCGGCGCGTGCCCTGGCAAAAGGTGGTGTCCATTTACATACAAGTTCCAGCACATGAATTAACTCCTTCGCTGCGGCAGCTATTCCGCCGCAGCGCTAACGGGGCAGGGGGCCGCACGGCGCTCACACGCTGGTGACGGAACCGCTCCCTCACCAGCCTCGGGTGAGCTGTGCTGATGACGGAGCGGTTCCGTCATGGCCCCGCCCGCTCAATAGAACGCGCCGCGCATGCGCGAGATCAGCGCCGCGCAGGCGCATCGGGCGGGCCATGACGGAACCACTCCGTCATCAGCACAGCGCCACCGCGGCTGATGACGGAGCGGTTCCGTCATCAGCGTCGAAGGAGTTAAGAGAGCGCGCAGTGTTGTGAAACAGCTGGTGTGGGTAGACTTATTCTCTGAGGATCTGGCAACATAAATGACGGACTGCTGCGAGAACTAACAGAGTAAAGGTGAGAGAAAACAGACTAAATTCAGTCACTGAGGACATCTTTTTACTCCTCTCAATGTACGAAGGCGCAGCAGTGGCTGCCACTAAAGGGTGCCAGTGGGCCACCCATCTTGATTTTTAAGTAATGTTTCTGGTAATTGCCAAAAGCAATTACCATCCACATAAGTTTTTTTTCATTAAATGAGGGCATTAAGCCTGTGCTAGGTACTTCCTTAGTGCCTGGCTGCCTTGAACACTTGTTGTGATTAAAGTCAGACAGCCAGGCCCTTTGTGTGCTTTTATTGTGTTAGGGCATTTCATGTATTTCACATATTTCACTGTATTGAGAGCCATTTATTGAAAATTGTTAGAAGCGGCTGTCTCTAGTTGGCAGAGGTATACACTTCTGACAAATAGGGACACACCTTTTCTAGTCAGGGCAAGGGGATCACACACTTAGATAACCCCTGCTCACCCCCTTGGTAGCTTGGCAAAGCAGACAGGCTTATCTCAGAGGCAGTGCGTTAAGCATTTATGACCACATACAGTAATAAAGTGAATACACTACAAATGGACACGACACAGTAGTATTATAAAAATAAGGATTTTTATATAAGGCTTAGCACAAGACCAAATAACGACAAAAATATACCACAGTCTTAATAAATACTCTTGGAAGGAAAAATAATAGTTCAAGCACGGTTTCTTCTTAGCACAAAGTCTTTAGTATCAAAAGCAACTCTTGGGGAGGAGCCAAGCTCGCGTCCGAGATGGCCGCGTTTTAGCTCGGCTCCGATCACTCTCCTGTCTGCAACAAATATCCTGTACTTTATCCTGCCCCGGGAAGTATTCCACGATGTGCAGTGGAACGACGATAACTCACAGGCACTTACCGTTTGCTCCGGTGATTCCTGGGTGTCACGGATCCTGAGTTACGCCCCTGTCTGCTTCGGGGCCTCCGGAGCGGCCGGGCCTGGCACTCCTTGGCGGCGCCCGGGCTGGACGGGGCGCGGTGGCCGGCCCTTGGTGGTGGTGTGGAGTCGGTCGGAGGGGCCGATGTGCTAATAGACCGATTGCGGCCTCCCGGGCCTGGTCCGGCGGTCCTGCGGCCTGGTGTTTGGGAGCTGACTTCCATGGACGGGGTTAACCGTACATCTGGCTCGTCTCCCCTTTGTTCTCCGGCCCGGCCATTTTGACTTCCTCCGCCCGGACTCGGAGAACGGTGCCGGCGGCGTGTGGGGTGCCGGCGCATCGCCTTCTTCTGGTGGCTCCCCTTCCTGCCCTGGTGGCACCTCCGCTGGTGGTTGCCGGTATCCTGTTTTGCCCCGCTGATATCCGGGCGGGGGTCGGTGTCCGCAGCGGCCCCGCCGGGCTTCTCAGATGGCGGCCGGCCCCGTGACTCTCGGCTTTGCCGGGACCGGCGATGCGGGTCCGCCGCGCGGCACGTTTGCTGAATGCTGTAAAGGTGAGCCTACGCTTGGCGACATCCTCGCCGCCCTGCGCTCCTGGGTGGCACCCATGACCGCACCGACTGCTATCCTGGAGGGGGGTCCCTTTGTTGGGCCTGCCGGACCCCCCTCGGTTTGTTATGTTATGTTATGTTATGTTACTTTAATTCTTTTATAGCGCACGGCAACTCCAAAGGAGCATCCCGGCGCTTTGGCAAAGAAAGGAACAGCAAAAAGCAACCACACAACAAAAGGAGAAGGAATAAAGGAACTGTTACCTAAAAAGCCATGTCTTCAGGTCCTTTCTAAAAGTAAGAAGACAAGGGGCCAATCTCAAGGACAATGGTAATTCGTTCCATGCCTTGGGTGTCAGATAACGGAAGGATCGACCTCCCTGACGAGCACGGCGAATTACAGGGACAGACAACAGGGACAGACCCGATGACCTGAGAGTCCTACTTGGCACATACCTGGAGAAACGTTTCCCGAGATATTTGGGGCCAATACCATGAAGGGCCTTAAAGGCCACTGTCAGGCATTTAAAAAGGACTCTCTTGGAGATAGGTAGCCAATGAAGGGTGTTCAGTAAGGCAGTGGCACCAGCTCTCCTCGGGAGTCCAAAGATGGCACGGGCTGCCGAATTTTGGACCACTTGCAAACGGGTCATAAGATATTTCGGTAGACCCACAAAGAGAGCGTTTGCGTAGTCCAGTCGCGACCCGATTAGTGCCTGAACGACTGTCTTCCTGTGGTTGAGTGATAGTAGAGGAAGAAATTTCCTCAACATCCGTAAGATGCCGAAGCATTTCCCAACAGTGGACGAGATGTGAGGTCCAAAGGATAAGTCACAGTCTACTATCACCCCCAGATTTTTGGCCTTAACAGCGACTTTGTCAGGAGGAGACATATCCTGAGGCCACCAGGATTTCCAGTCAAGTTCCGGTGCGCAGCCGAAAAAAAGCAACTCTGACTTGTCAGAGTTGCATTTCAAGCCATGACCTCTAAACCACTCAAACACCGCACCAAGGCAGTCCCTGATCTTTATGCCGTCAAATGACCCAGCCCTGTCACAAGTGAACAGGAGTTGGGTGTCATCGGCATAAGACACGATCTGGGCGCCAAAGGATTCCGCGACTTCCGCCAGAGGGGCCATAAAGATGTTAAACAGCATAGGGCTGAGAATGGAGCCCTGCGGGACTCCCACCTCTAGCGGAGCCATATCAGCGGAAAAAGGAGGCGCCCAGATCGTTTGTCGGCGGTCGGCCAGAAATGATTTTAGCCAGTTCCACACCGTTCCACGAAGGCCACACTCCCAGAGTCTTACAAAGAGGGCATCATGGGGAACGGTGTCGAAAGCCGCCGACAAGTCAAGCATGACTAACACGGCCTTTCCCCCCAGGTCGAGTACTTCCCTGATGGCGTCCGTGACCTCCAGCAGAGCCGACTCCGTGCTAAAATTAGCACGGAAGCCGGACTGCGAGGTGTGCAACAGGTCGTTTCCTTCAATGAAACTGGAAATTATCCTGTGCACATAACGCTCGGCCACTTTTGCCAGGGCAGGGAGCAGGGAGATTGGCCTATAGTTAGCATGTATCAGGGGGTCCAAGGTGGGTTTTTTGAGCAGCGGTAGAATCATGGCTCGCTTCCAAGCCTGAGGCACCTCCCCTGTCGACAAAGATGTATTCAGCAGGGGGTTCACCAAGATGTTAATGGCGGAAGCCACTTTCCCTAAGCATTTAGCCGGACATGGATCTAATGGAGAGCCGGATTTCAGGCTGGACAAAAGCTCCAAAGATGTACTAAGATCCATAGAGGGGAATACAGAGAGGAAAGGGCCATGATCTTCCACAGGACATGGTAGCGTTAGATGGCATGGATCAGATTGTGCACTGGAGAGAGAGGCCTGGATGGCTGTGATCTTATTGACAAAGAAGGTGGCAAGTTGTTGTATCCACACATCAGTATGAGTGTGGTTGGGGGTGCAAACCACAGGAGAAATAAAATCCTGGACCACTTTAAAAATGTCTTTGCAGACATTATCAGCCTCATCAATACGGTGTTCAAAATAGGCCTTCTTTTCGTCCCAGATAGAATGATGATAGGCTTTAATGGCTGCCTGAAATTTCAATTTCTCTATTGGGTCGTAAGCCCGCCTCCAGGCCCTCTCAGCCCTTTTACACTCCTGACGTTGTAACCTCAGCCGAGGGGAGAACCAAGGGGCTGACTCCCTACGCCCTCCGGATTTAGAGCTTTTCTTGGGGATTAAGGACTCAAATCTTGCTAGAAGCCAATTGTGTAGGCGGACAAGATTCTCCTCCAAACTTCCCAAAAGAGGGCAAGGAAAGGAGATGAGAGCCTCGGATAACATGTCCGCAGAAAGTAGATGAAACGGACGTGAAGTTCGCGTAGCTGCATTTTTTCTCACCCGAGATAGGGCAGTGATAGGGAGAGAAAAAGAAATTAGAAAATGGTCCGACCAAAGTACAGGCTGGATGGTACCGACCGAAATGGGTTTCGTTGAGAATACCTGATCTAAGGTATGTCCTTTATTATGTGTAGGGCCTATCACAAAGGGGGATAACCCTAACGAAGTCGTGGTATCAATAAATTTTATAGTGTCTGGGTCACAGCTATTGTCCATATGGACATTGAAGTCTCCAAGAAGAATACAGTGATCCGACCTGATACAAGGGACTGCGAGTGCTTCCTGTAGTTCGTCAAAGAAAGGTCCTAATGAACCGGGGGTTCTATATACAAGTATCCCAGTACAGGCCTGGAGGGGGGAGAGATGTAAGGTGAAACCAAGTGCTTCACATCCCTGCAAATTCTCCACCGGGAAAATAGAGCAGGAAATACTCTCTTCCACGATGAGAGCAACTCCACCACCTCTGCCCGATGTTCTATCCCTCCTATAAATGTTGTAATTCGGGGGGATGGCATTAGCCAGATCTGGAGCAGAAAAATCACCCAACCACGTCTCGGTCAAAAACAAACACGTAATGTTTGACTTGTACAATAAATTCCAAATGTCAGTGGAGTGGCGATTTACTGACCTGGTATTGAGGAGGAGACATTGGAAGGGGACAGATGTAGTGTCAGGCCCGGTTGCAACTGCAGCCGGGAACCGCCATGCACATGACGGACAGCCTTTCCTTAGTTTCCTACCTCCAGGGAAAATATGAGAACAGTTTCCTCGAGGGAGGCGTAAAGCAATAAGCTCAGCTGAAGAGTAAGTCAGCATACTTAAAAGGTTAAAAACAGCAAAGGCCGTAATAAAGCAACCCACAAGGCAAACACCTGCACCACCGTCCAGCCCCGTCTGCCTCCGGAACGCTGACGGGCGCAGACGGGCTGGACTCTGGCGTGACTCCGACGCTGTGGAGGCGCCCCCGCTGCGCGATCCCGCTGCGCTCATAAGGGAGCTTTATGTAGGCTGTCTTCCACTACCCACAGAGCGCTAGTCCGCTCGAAATCCCCGCCCCTCTACTGGCCAAACACCACTCCAAGATGGCGGCCGAAGATTAAGCCACCCCGGGACCCGGACCCGCTACAGCAGCGGTGGTTCCACTATTATTGTGCAGGTAAGAGGGAGAGATAGCACCCGAGTTAAAAACAGGGGATACAAATGATGCAGAAACAAAATAGAAAACAGGTCAGTTTAAAAACACAGCGCGGTGAAGAGCGCGAGGTGCGAGCGCTATGCAGGGCAATCCTTTACCTTAGTGAGGGAGAGCCAAGGACCGGTCGCCTTATGTAGGCTGTCTTCCACTACCCACAGAGCGCTAGTCCGCTCGAAATCCCCGCCCCTCTACTGGCCAAACACCACTCCAAGATGGCGGCCGAAGATTAAGCCACCCCGGGACCCGGACCCGCTACAGCAGCGGTGGTTCCACTATTATTGTGCAGGTAAGAGGGAGAGATAGCACCCGAGTTAAAAACAGGGGATACAAATGATGCAGAAACAAAATAGAAAACAGGTCAGTTTAAAAACACAGCGCGGTGAAGAGCGCGAGGTGCGAGCGCTATGCAGGGCAATCCTTTACCTTAGTGAGGGAGAGCCAAGGACCGGTCGCCTTATGTAGGCTGTCTTCCACTACCCACAGAGCGCTAGTCCGCTCGAAATCCCCGCCCCTCTACTGGCCAAACACCACTCCAAGATGGCGGCCGAAGATTAAGCCACCCCGGGACCCGGACCCGCTACAGCAGCGGTGGTTCCACTATTATTGTGCAGGTAAGAGGGAGAGATAGCACCCGAGTTAAAAACAGGGGATACAAATGATGCAGAAACAAAATAGAAAACAGGTCAGTTTAAAAACACAGCGCGGTGAAGAGCGCGAGGTGCGAGCGCTATGCAGGGCAATCCTTTACCTTTGTGCGGCTTCATCTCTGTTGTGTGCTGCTGGAACTTTCCTTGGGGCCGTGGACCTGGAGACTGCTGCTGGTGTGGATGTACGGGGGTCCGCTGCCCTTCTTCGTCCTGTGCCTCCTTCTGCTCCGGAGGTTCCCCGGCTGGATCCCGTCTGGACCGACCTCGATGGGTCTCCTTTTCCTCTTTTGCCTCACATGGCCGTACGAAGATCCTGTGACGGTGCCGCTGGACCGGCTTTCTCCGTATTCTCATCGGAACTTTGCCTGCTTTGCCTGAAGTGGTTACTGTACTTTCTGGATCATCCGGGTTACGATCGCTACAACTTGAGTGTATTTTTGATTCGACTCCCTGTTATTCACCTCCTGTTTTATGTGATCTGGTTCCTTGTGCGCTGGACGATTACAGTTTGCGAAAAACGAGGACAGGGTTGAGCTGATCTTGCCTCTGTGGACTGGTATTTTGTGGTATGGTTGGGTGATCCGTTCATAATTGTATGATTATGCTTGATACGTCTTTACGTTCCTGGAGCTTATCCATGTGTTTATCGTCTTCCCGTGGGCTCTGAGTATTTTCGGGCGGGGGGGTGGGAGCTGAAGGGGTTTTGATTAGGTGGCTCCTCTCCCGCTGTTTTTCCCCATTTTCCCTTCCCCTCCCTCTTTAATCTAAGTGATTCTTTCTTTCTTATATTTCTCTATATTTCGGGTTCTAATTAGGGCGACAGGCACGCTGCTGGGGGGTAGGCCATAGCCTTCTGCAGGGGTGCAGGGTGGGCTGTGCGGGGTGGTGGGGGGGTCTGTTTATTGTATCTTTCCCTGTTCCTCTTTTTGGTTCTATGGCTCTTATGTATCCCCTAATTTCGTGGCGCGGTGTCGGCACGTTGCCTCCCGGGGTGTTTGTGCTGGCATGGCCCTTTTGGTATGTCTGCTGTCACGGTTTACTACGCATTCATTTCTCCTGTTGCCACTAGTTCCATGTGCCGAATTAGTATTGGGTGCTTTGTTAGCCGTGGGGGGCGTGCACTGACGCTGCGCCCTCACTTTCCCCCTCCCCTTTTTTGATGTCCTCTTCCTCCCCCTTTTTTCCCTTTCCCCACCCCATTTTCTTTTCCTCCCTTGGGTTGTTGTAACGGAGGGCTTTTAGTTTTGTAAGCGTATTTTTCGCTGTTTTATTATTATGTGCCCTGGTAGTGGTGGGTGGGTGCTGAGCAGCGATTGTGATTGTTCTTGATGTGGGACTCACGTTCTGCCTTTGCCAAAATGTATTGTTCTGTTGGTCTTTTCCTGTATTCGAGACTTCGGCTTGCTCACGGCCCACCACAGCCCTCTGGACTTTACACATTGTCATTATCCTGTGACACCCTTTTTTCTATTATAAAATTAACCTACTTTTATCCTGTCCGTGATGGCGACTTAAAGACTTGTTGCCTTTGCCTTTCATATGAGCTATTTAGAAATCCTGTTGTCTCTCCTGTATTGCCTCGTATGTCCCTTTACTGTGGTGGCCGGCCCGGTGGGTTGTAGGCCCGTATCTGTGCGCGCCTTCTGTACAATAAAGGTTTAAAAAAAAAAAAAAAAAAAGCAACTCTTCTTCTCTAAAACACAGTTCTTGGCAACAATGTAACCCACACGGGAGTCACACGACGTCGAGGCAAAGTTAATCCAAAGGTTCGGCGTCGACCGCGAGGAGCGCTACGTCGAGCCCGGAGTCGCACAGACCCCCACAACACAGTACCTTGGAAAAGTGAAGCACTCGATGATCAGCGGCGTCGAGATGTCCGGCGTCGCGTCTTCGGCGTCGATCGGGCCTCGGAGTCGGGGCGATCTGCAGCGGCGTCAACCGAAGTCAGGCAGGAGCAGCGCTCACGAGATGAAGCAGGATACGGCGTCGTCGATGTCGATGTTGCAAGAGTGAGCAGCGCTCACGGCGTCGAGAGGGCTCGAAGTCGATGCGATCAGCAGCGGTGCCGACACGAGGTCACTTGGAGCTGGAGCCGAACTCACTACTCACTGGCATTGTTGCTGGCGTCGATCGGGCCCGGCGGCCGGCGTCGAGGAAGCGGGACACTGGAGCCGTTACTCACGATGTCGAGCTGGATTCGGCTGCGTCCGTCGGCGTCGAGATTGCTGGATTCTTTCAGAGGTGCTGGATTCACAAGTTCCAGCAAACAGCACTTTAAGCAGATGAAGTCCTTTAGCCATGTCACTTCAACAGGAGACTGGCACTCTTCCAGCCCTTGGAGATTTTCTTAGCAAAGATTGAGAGTACACACACAGTTCCTCTCTCCTGGTTCCTTGGCAAAAATAAAGAAGCAATGCAGGATTCCCCCAACAAACAGCACTCTGGCAGATGGGGTAGGCAGTCCTTAGATCAGCAGGCTGCTTGTCCTTGGTTCAGGTTTCCTTGTCAGAAGTGATCTAAATTCTTGGTTCAGGGGTCTTTCTCTTATACCCCTTTCTGGCTTTGATCCCTTTGTCCACGCAGGGGAATTTCCCCCCATCTCGGGTTTGTTGTGGGTGTTGCCAGGCCGAAGCACCTGGCCTATTCACGGTGCAGGGCAGAGTCTTCAGCCGCCCAGCAGGAGCGGAGCCAGCATTGTCACTGGCAGGGGCAGGGCCATCAGTTGCCCGGCAGGAGGTGGGCCAGGAAAGTCCCAGGCAGGCACAGAGTCATCAGTCGCCTGGCAGGGGGGCGGAGCCAGCATTGTATCAGGCAGGGCAGACTATCAGGAGCTACTCTTCCCCTACTCTCAAAGCAAATGCCCCACTCATCCCACACTGACTCATTCAGACCTCTGGAGCCACCCAGCTCCTGTCACACGCACACCAGAACCAGCAGAGACCGGTAGACAGTTAGACAAGAAAATAGCTACTTTCTAAAAGTGCTATTTTCAAACACAGAGTCCAAAAACCATCCACCCAAACGGATGCGTTATTAAACCCTGAGTTCAGGGATACCAAATTCGACATTGCACCATGCTCCCCGAGCCCGCTAGGATTATAGCATTAATAATCCTGGCAGCCCATTCTAACTGATGGAGAGCAGGTAACCTTACCATAGTGAAAAACGAATATGGCTGTAATTCACTATTAGGACATGCCAACCTTGTCAGGCTTGTCCTACCTTATGCTTACAATGCACCCTGCCCTTGGGCCTACCATAGGGGTGACTAACATGAAGTTAAGGGAAGGTTTAGGGACTGGCAAGTAGGTGTACTGGCGCAGTCCTCGTGACAGTCAGACTGCACGTGGTCTAGCAATGGTAGACCTTCAGACATACTTTTACTAGGCCGCTCTTGTGGGTGGCACAACACGTGCTGCAAGCCCACTAGCAGCATTTGTATTTACAAGCCCTGGCACTCCTGGTGCACTCTACTAGAGACTGACAGTAAACCAAATAAGCCAAACACGGAAGTCAATCAATACAGCAATTTCACATAGGGAGCACTTGCACTGTGGCACTGATCAGCAGTGGCACAGTGCCCAAAGCATTTACCAGCAAAAACATTGTAAACAGAGGAGGCAAACAGAAAAAATGGAGGAGAGACTCATGCCAATGATGCCAGGTCTAACACGTGTCCCCTCCAGCTGAAATGTGGGGAGAACTACCCTTACCCTAGGGAGTCCTCATCACTAAGGCGGAAAAATCTGGACAGACCATCAGCATTGGCGTGATCTGTGCCAGGGCGGTGTTCCACCGTGAAGTCCATCCCCTGTAGGGAAATGGACCACCTCAACAGCTTTGGATTCTCACCCCATATCTGCATCAACCATCTGAGGGGCCTGTGGTCTGTCTGAACCCGGAAGTGAGTCCCAAACAGGTAGGGTCTTAGCTTCTTCAGTGCCCAGACCACAGCAAATGCTTCTCTCTCTATCGCACTCCACCTCTGTTCCCTGGGAAGTAACCTCCTACTGATGAAGGCTACAGGTAAGTCTCGGCCCTCTTCATTCACCTGAGCTAGAACAGCCCCCACGCCATGCTCTGAAGCGTCCATCTGGACAACAAATTCTTTAGAAAAGTCGGGTGCCTGGAGTATGGGTGCTGTGCACATTGCAGTTTTCAGGGTGTCAAAGGCCGTCTGACAGGCGTCAGTCCAGATCACAAGTCGTGGCTGCTTCCTGGAATTCAGCGAAGTCAAGGGGTGCACAATGTTACCATAATCCTTGACGAACCTCCTGTAATAACCCGTGAGACCCAAGAAGGCTCTCACCTGAGTCTGAGTTTTGGGCGGTGCCCATGCCAGGATGGTATCAATCTTGGGTTGCAGGGGGGTCACCTTGCCACTCCCTACTTGGTGCCCCAAGTACACCACTGAACCCTGCCCAATCTGGCACTTACTGGCTTTGATTGTGAGGCCTGCTCTGCGCAGGGCCAACAACACTTCCTGGAGGTGGCGCAAGTGTTCCTCCCAGCTGGCGCTGAACACTGCGATGTCGTCCAGGTAGGCGGCACTGAAATCCTCCAGTCCAGCCAAGACCTGGTTGACCAACCTCTGGAAGGTGGCAGGGGCATTCTTCATCCCAAAGGGCATAATCCGGAACTGGTAGTGCCCATCTGGTGTGGAGAATGCTGACCTCTCTTTTGCCCCATCAGTCAAGGCGATCTGCCAGTACCCAGACGTTAGATCAAACGTACTAAGGTACCGGGCAGCCCCCAACCGATCTATGAGCTCATCAGCTCTGGGGATGGGGTGCGCGTCAGTCTTGGTGACTGAATTGAGTCCTCGGTAATCCACACAGAACCAAAGTTCCGGTGAAGCACCAGGCGCTGCAGCCTTTGGGAGCAAGACCACTGGGCTGGCCCAAGGACTGCTAGAGGACTCAACCACCCCTAAGGCAAACATTTTGGAGACCTCCTCCTTGATGTATGCTCTGACCTTGTCAGTCACTCTGTAAGCCTTGTGCTTCACAGGAGTGCTGTCCCCGGTGTCCACATCATGGACACACCACTGAGTGACACCAGGAATCAAGGAGAACAGATCAGGGAATTGTCCCAACATTTGGCGACAATCCTGCTGCTGTTCAGGGGTCAGGGTGTCAGAGAGGACAACACCATCCACTGACCCATCTTGCTCTTTTGCAGACAGGAGGTCAGGAAGAGGCTCACTCTCCTCCTCCATTCCAGCATCTGTAGCTAGGAGCATGCCCACTTCGGACCTTTCTAAGTGGGGCTTTAAACGGTTGACATGCAGGACCCGCAAAGGGTTCCTGGGAGATTCCAAGTCCACCATGTAGGTGACATCGCTCTTTTTCTCCACAACCTTAAATGGTCCAGTCCATCTGTCCTTGAGCGCACAAGGTTCCACAGGGGACATGACCCAAACTTTTTGTCCAGGCTGAAGCTCTACCAGAGTGGCCTTCTGGTCGTACCACCGCTTCATCTCCTCCTGGCTGGCCTCCAGATTTGCCTGAGCAAGATCTCTGAAGCGCCTAGTCTGGTTCCTAAAGGCCAGCATGTAACTGTATACATCCTGGGGAGGTTTCCTGGGAGATTGCTCCCAGCCTTCTTTGACCAGACTCAAAGGTCCTCTTACCGGGTGACCATACAAAAGCTCAAAGGGGCTGAACCCTAGAGACTTTTGCGGCACCTCACGGTAAGCAAACAACAGGCATGGCAAGAGGACGTCCCATTTACGCCTCATTGGTTCTTCAAGACCCATAATCATGCCTTTAAGGGTACGGTTGAATCTTTCAACCAACCCATTACCTTGAGGGTGGTAAGGAGTGGTGAACTTGTAAGTTACCCCACACTCCTTCCACAAAGACTTCATATAGTTGGAAATGAAGTTGGTGCCCCGGTCTAACACCACCTCTCTGGGGAACCCCATTCGGGAAAAAACACCCATCAGTGCCCGTCCCACCACGGGGGCCGTCACCGTTCTGAGAGGGATGGCTTCCGGGTACCGTGTGGCATGGTCCACCAAGACCAGGATGAACCTGTTGCCCAGGGCTGTCTTGGGGTCCAGGGGCCCAACAATGTCAATCCCCACCCGGTCAAAGGGGGTACTGACCACGGGAAAAGGTTGGAGGGGAGCCTTCTGCTTCCGCCCGCTTTTCCCACTTGCCTGGCAAGTTTGACAGGTCTTGCAATGGATATCTGTATCCCTTCTCATCTGAGGCCAATAAAAATGGGTGACAAGCCTGTCATAGGTCTTGTCCTGCCCCAGATGTCCAGCTAAAGGAACGTCATGAGCCAAACCCAGTAGGAAGGCTCTGAAGCGCTGGGGTACCACCAGCACACGGGCTGACCCAGGCTCAGCAGCCTTAGGCTCGCTATACAGGAGGTCGTTCTCCCAGTAAACAAAATGTGACCCTGATTGATCACCTGAGGTTTGGGCTGAGGCCTGCTGCCTCATACCCACAAGAGAAGGGCACACTTTCTGTTCTGCACAGAATTCCTCCCTGGAGGGACCACCATCCTGCTGCCAGTGGGTCAGCTCGGGCAGGTCTCCCAGTTCAGCAACTTGTTCACCTGTGGGTTCCAGGGCATACCCCTCAAGGTCTGCCTCCTCCTGGACCACGGGAACTACGGGGGACGGTTTCCCGCGCCCCCTGCCTCTTCTCTTCACAGCTGGGTCCTGGGCCATACTTTCAGGCTCCAGAACCCCATCAACACCCTTACTTGCTGTCATGGATCGAGTGGTTGCACACACCCACTCTGGCACACCCAACATTTTCAAATGTGTCTCCCTCTCCACCTTAGCCCAAGGGGAGTCTTCCAAATCATTGCCCAGGAGACAATCAACAGGCATGGCGGGCCTTACAGCAACTTGAAGAGTACCTGAAACTCCCCCCCATTCAAAGGGAACCTGAGCTACCTCACAAGCTCTCTGGGAGTTGTCAGCAGCTATCACAGGGTAGAATGCGTGGGGAACCACCTGCTCTCTGGACACCAAGTGACACTTGACAGCTGTCACACTCGCTCCGGTGTCTCTGAGAGCTTCCACTCTATGGCCATTAATGGTCACCCACTGCCTATATTTCTTAGTGTTACTAGGCAGAGGGGGTGGAGGGACCAATTCCATGTCTCCTAGAGAGACCAGGGACATCTCTGCGGGACCCTCCCCACCATGGGCAACCATCTCCTCCCCTCCCAGGGCTACACTCGCCAACTGACGGGGTGGTGCACTAGAGTTCTTCAAGGGACACTGAGGATCATAAAAACGATGTCCCACCTGCTTACAAGCGAAGCAGGTCATTGGGCCCCTACGAACAGGTTTACCTGTCGGGGCCTCCAATTTCTTATCTGGGGGAGGCTGGGAACCCTTCCCTTGGTTCCCTTGGGGATTACTTTGGGGCCCTTTCTGGAACTCCCTCTGTTTACCCTTGTCCCCCCCACTCTTCTGCTGGGGACCGTGCCCACCTTTGGCTGAGTCTCCCACTGGACCCTTGTGGACCCTGGTACTGACCCAGCGGTCCGCCTCCTCAGCAAGTTTTCTAGGGTTAGATATCTTGCTATCAATAAGGTGCTGGCGCAGCTCTGGAAAACAGTTATTAGACAAGTGCTCCCAAGCAAACAAATCATAAAGAGCATCATAACTTTCCACTTTGCTGCCCTTTACCCAACCATCCATGGCTCTGCAAAAATATGACACATATTCCACCCACGTCGTACCAGGCAATTTCTTACATTCTCTAAAGGCCTGTCTGTACTTTTCTGGGGTTAGGCCATACCTTAACATTAAAGCATCCTTCATATGAGCATAAGACATCCTATCCTCAACAGGCATGTCTAACAGGGTATCTCTTCCCTCATTCAAAAAGCGACCCCACAACCCCGCTCCCCAATCCTTCTCAGGGACCCGGTGGGCCAACAATGCTAACTCATATGCTTTAAACCATTGACCAATATCTCCATTCTTCTGAAAATCTTTGATCACATCTTTAGGAAAATAAAACCTACTTTCTGCAGGCACAGATGGGATGCTGCCACCAGAGGGATTCAATTCTAACTCTTTAGCTTTGAGCTCCAACTCCCTCAACTTGGTATCATGCTCCAAAGCTATCTTTTCCCTTTCAAACTCCAACCTTTCGATCTCCAGATCAGCTTCTCTCCTGCCTCTTGCATTCTCTATCTCCAACTGCCCATTTATCTTAAGTTTTGCCATTTCCATGTTGTAAGCTCGCTCTTTCGCCCTTTCTTCTCTTTCTTCAGGAGAAAGACCTTTGGAGGAAACACTGCTGCCAGGAGGGGATGTGGGCCCATTCACTGGCACCTCCTCCTCCCCTTCCCCTGTCGGTACCACCACCGGATCAGAGGAATCTCTGGCCTCTAACCAGGCCTGCAATGCTTTGAGATATTCTGGTTTGTTTTTGCAGCCTGTGGTAGGAACTGTAAATTGCTTGCAAAAGTATTTCAGATCCTGTAACTTGTAATCCTTTATCTTACTCCTATCAAACTCCTCCACAACAACAGGGGCAGTGACTCCGGCATCACTCATGGTCAAAACTGGCAGTTTCAAAAATCAAGTTCCAGGAAAGCGGAGAATAAAAATAGGATATCCAACCAAAACAGATTGTGGCTGCGCTATGGTCTGCTTTCACTATGTAGCGCACACTAATCACTGCACATGGGTCATAAATGCAAAGTTCAAATCCTCACCGCTGACCCACCAATTTTAGAACCGGCTGTCTCTAGTTGGCAGAGGTATACACTTCTGACAAATAGGGACACACCTTTTCTAGTCAGGGCAAGGGGATCACACACTTAGATAACCCCTGCTCACCCCCTTGGTAGCTTGGCAAAGCAGACAGGCTTATCTCAGAGGCAGTGCGTTAAGCATTTATGACCACATACAGTAATAAAGTGAATACACTACAAATGGACACGACACAGTAGTATTATAAATAATAAGGATTTTTATATAAGGCTTAGCACAAGACCAAATAACGACAAAAATATACCACAGTCTTAATAAATACTCTTGGAAGGAAAAATAATAGTTCAAGCACGGTTTCTTCTTAGCACAAAGTCTTTAGTATCAAAAGCAACTCTTCTTCTCTAAAACACAGTTCTTGGCAACAATGTAACCCACACGGGAGTCACACGACGTCGAGGCAAAGTTAATCCAAAGGTTCGGCGTCGACCGCGAGGAGCGCTACGTCGAGCCCGGAGTCGCACAGACCCCCACAACACAGTACCTTGGAAAAGTGAAGCACTCGATGATCAGCGGCGTCGAGATGTCCGGCGTCGCGTCTTCGGCGTCGATCGGGCCTCGGAGTCGGGCGATCTGCAGCGGCGTCAACCGAAGTCAGGCAGGAGCAGCGCTCACGAGATGAAGCAGGATACGGCGTCGTCGATGTCGATGTTGCAAGAGTGAGCAGCGCTCACGGCGTCGAGAGGGCTCGAAGTCGATGCGATCAGCAGCGGTGCCGACACGAGGTCACTTGGAGCTGGAGCCGAACTCACTACTCACTGGCGTTGTTGCTGGCGTCGATCGGGCCCGGCGGCCGGCATCGAGGAAGCGGGACACTGGAGCCGTTACTCACGATGTCGAGCTGGATTCGGCGGCGTCCGTCGGCGTCGAGATTGCTAGATTCTTTCAGATTCTTTCAGAGGTGCTGGATTCACAAGTTCCAGCAAACAGCACTTTAAGCAGATGAAGTCCTTTAGCCCTGTGACTTCAACAGGAGACTGGCACTCTTCCAGCCCTTGGAGATTTTCTTAGCAAAGATTGAGAGTACACACACAGTTCCTCTCTCCTGGTTCCTTGGCAAAAATAAAGAAGCAATGCAGGATTCCCCCAACAAACAACACTCTGGCAGATGGGGTAGGCAGTCCTTAGATCAGCAGGCTTCTTGTCCTTGGTTCAGGTTTCCTTGTCAGAAGTGATCTAAATTTTTGGTTCAGGGGTCTTTCTCTTATACCCCTTTCTGGCTTTGATCCCTTTGTCCATGCAGGGGAATTTCCCCCCATCTCGGGTTTGTTGTGGGTGTTGCCAGGCCGAAGCACCTGGCCTATTCACGGTGCAGGGCAGAGTCTTCAGCCGCCCAGCAGGAGCGGAGCCAGCATTGTCACTGGCAGGGGCAGGGCCATCAGTTGCCTGGCAGGAGGTGGGCCAGGAAAGTCCCAGGCAGGCACAGAGTCATCAGTCGCCTGGCAGGGGGGCGGAGCCAGCATTGTATCAGGCAGGGCAGACTATCAGGAGCTACTCTTCCCCTACTCTCAAAGCAAATGCCCCACTCATCCCACACTGACTCATTCAGACCTCTGGAGCCACCCAGCTCCTGTCACACGCACACCAGAACCAGCAGAGACCGGTAGACAGTTAGACAAGAAAATAGCTACTTTCTAAAAGTGCTATTTTCAAACACAGAGTCCAAAAACCATCCACCCAAACGGATGCGTTATTAAACCCTGAGTTCAGGGATACCAAACTCGACATTGCACCATGCTCCCCGAGCCCGCTAGGATTATAGCATTAATAATCCTGGCAGCCCATTCTAACTGATGGAGAGCAGGTAACCTTACCATAGTGAAAAACGAATATGGCTGTAATTCACTATTAGGACATGCCAACCTTGTCAGGCTTGTCCTACCTTATGCTTACAATGCACCCTGCCCTTGGGCCTACCATAGGGGTGACTAACATGAAGTTAAGGGAAGGTTTAGGGACTGGCAAGTAGGTGTACTCTCTCTTTTTTTTAAATTTCACAGACAGAGTAATTGTGCCCTGATGAGAATCCGGTACATAATCTCCTGGATTCGAAACGCGTCGGCCAATTAGAAAGGACAATTTGGAAACCAGCATTTGCTGGCTGACAATTAATTTTGAATTTGCTTTCACGCTCCTTTCCTAATTTTTCTACTTTATCACCAATTTTGTGTTTTGCACCAAGTCTTTTTTCATTTGTCAATTTGTGTTTCATTTATTACATTGTAAATATTATTGTCTGTTGTGAAAAGCTTTTGCATTTAATTTTTTTGTCAATAGTGAATAATATTTGTTGTGACAACACGTTGTTATGTATATAAGCCACACTATATGTTGAATGTATATTGTATATATGTGTTTGTCTGACCATAATAAGGTTGTCTTTGACAAAATAGAATTTGAAATCAAAAATTGATTGGTATAAATAAAAATACCTAGTTGAGTACGACAAACAGTGTTCTCAACTTTTCCTTAAGTGTGGGATAAAAAGTAAGTGGCGAGGCACCTTACTTTGTTCATTGATCTAATTAGGCCCAGCCTCCCCATTTGTCCATCAGGGCCAAGCTCCTCTTGTGCTTCTCAGTTCAGTGCGGGTTCCCCCCGCGAGAGCCAACGGACACCCTTGTCTTTTGATATTTATATGTGATAATTTCTCCTGGGAATCCTTTATTCCCCACACCAATGTCAGACAAAGACACACTATCTTTTAGTGAAAACCACATTCAGAACCTCATTGACTCTTCTCCCTTTTCAAATGTGACCCTCAGCACTACTGCAAAACAGCAAAACGAGTCAGACAGACTGATACGTTTACAGAAAAAGCACACTCGCACAGAATTACATGGACATTTTTTGCTTAGGCACCTCAAAGGGGGCACAATCCCCTGGGGCCTACAGGTAAAGAATGTACCTGTGATATTTGTTGAAGACGCAGAATATAAGAAAGGTTTTAGTTTTATCAATACTAAGTGCAGCCGGGACCTTATGGTCCACACCATTGAAACAGCACAGAGATTGTGCTTACAGGAGGAAAAAGAAATTGAGGAACTAATTGAGACGATCAAGACTAGTCCGGCAGTGACGGACGCCAAGGCACTCCTGGAAAAAATAGAGAAGGAAATTAGGACCTTCAAGGATAACACCATTAATGACAAAACTTTCAAATATGAGCGAGACGTCAAGTCGTTCAAAATAGAGCAGGTATATCCTTTTCTGAAAGAGGACTACTATACACAACAAGAATCCCGGAGAGTGTTATCTACGTTCCAAGGCCGGTCTAGAAACCGGTTCACAACATTTTCGGAGACGTCCTCCTCTGATTCATCGAGCTCGGACAATCGTAATCAAAATAAGAAACAGGTGGCTTTTTTAGACCAGGGCCAACAGCCAAAGACTCGCTTCAAACCACCATGGGAGATGCGAACCAGGAATCGCTCATACAAATCATAGAGAGCCCCAGCACTGTGGTGAATTTGTCTAACAGACAATTAACACCTGAAGAACATTCGGTTCTAGCGCTTGGTCTCAAATTTGTACCTGGCCGCAAAACGGATTACACAAGACTCAAATTAGAGGCGATTGAGTTTTGCCTTAAAATTCGTTTAAAAATATTTTTTGGGAACCATCCTTCACCGTCTTCCACAGAGGTAACTGGTCTACGTAATAAGTCCACCTTTGTCCCCAACCAAAATATCCCTAAAGAAGTCCTCGCTTTTGAGCAGGTCCTGTTGTCATCGATCGACAAACTTGAAAAGGGCCACCATTTTGTACATCAAAACATAGGCAAAAAACAACAGGCAGCAATCAAAGCCCTTAAGGAAGACCATTCCATTATCATCAAACAGGCCGATAAGGGCGGTGCAGTGGTGGTGTGGTCTCGTGACCAATATCTAGCAGAAGGCAACAAACAGGTGAATAATCAAACCTGGTACAGACGTCTTTCTGAGAACCCTGTCAAAGAGATCCAACAACTCATTGCTGATTCATTGCAGGTGGGGTTGGATGGTGGTTTTCTGGGCAAAAAAGAATATGAATATCTTCTAAAAAAAATTCCCAGAACCCCTGTACTCTACCTCCTGCCAAAGATCCATAAGAGCCTTCAAGACCCCCCAGGACGTCCAATTGTGTCTGGATGTGAATCCTGTCTTGAACCGCTTTCGCAGTACGTGGATTTCTTTTTGAAACCGTTTTTACAGTCAGTCAAATCATACTTACGTGACACAACGGATTTTTTGCAGAAGGTTGAAGACACTGAGTTCGACCAAGACACCCAATTGATGGTCACTATGGACGTAACCTCCCTCTATACGCAAATTCCACAAGAAGAAGCGCTAGAGGTGATGGAGATCTATTTGAACCTTAGAGTGAGGCCTCACCAAGTACCCACTTCTTTTATTTTGAGACTGGCAGAAATTGCCCTAAAAAAGAACTACTTTACATTCAATGGGGACTTCTTTATGCAGGTCAAGGGCACGGCGATGGGGTGTCCTTATGCCCCTGAAATGGCCGTACTGTTCATGGCCCAGTATGAGCAAAAATTTGTGGACAATAATAACCCCTTTGAACAGCACATCCTGCAGTGGTTCCGCTACATAGATGACGTCTGGTTCCTGTGGCAGGGGAGCCAGACCCAGCTGGTAGCGTTCCATGATTGGCTCAATAATAGGCATGCTGACATCAAATTTTCAATGATGCAGAGCAATGAAAGGATGACCTTCCTTGATGTAGAAATATCAAACATCAATGGGGTGTTAAAGTCGTCCCTCTTCAAAAAAGACACTGACAGGAATACAATCCTGCACCACAGAAGTGCCCATCCGAGGAATTTAAAATCCAACCTTCCATATGGGCAAATGTTGCGCATAAGGAGGAACTGCTCTCACTTGGATGACTTCACGTCTCACGCAGCGACGTTTTGTCAGGAAATGCAAACAAGGGGGTATCCCAAGAAACTTTTGAAGCACTCTTTCAAAAGAGCTCGCTTCACCCCCCGAGAAACACTCCTACAAGTTCGGCCCAAACCTACACTGGAAAGACTGGTGTGTGTCACCACTTTCGGACCTGACACACACACAATAAGAAAAACTGTTCTGAACAATTGGCATCTAATGGCGAATCTAGATTGTCCACTTCCGCGACCGTTGTTCGCCTACAAGAGGAATCAAAATGTGGGACAACATATTATGAGAGCAGACGTGTCATTACCCAAAAAGAAAATTGATCTACTAAGCCAGTGGAACCTGAAGCCAATCACAGGACACCACAAGTGTGGTACCTGTGTTGTGTGCCCAAATACTATCGAAGGTGACGAGTTCCAACATGGAGCAACGAAATGGAGACACCAAGAATTCTCTAATTGTAAAACCAAGAATGTCGTGTATTTGGTGCAGTGCCCTTGTGACCAAATTTACATTGGCAAAACTACACAACAAGTCAACACACGCATCTGCCAACATCGGTCCCGAATTAAAAACAAAATCACGACTGCTCCCATGGTGGAACATTTTTTGACTGCCAAACACGATGCCAATGAGCTAAGGTGGACGGTACTGTACACACTACGTCCATCACAGAATAACGCGGATCTGGACAGATTGCTCCTCAAAAAGGAAGCATATCTAATTTTAAAATTTAACAGTGTTCGTAAGGGCTTGAACAGTTTGTCCGAAATTGCGAGACTATAAACCAGTTGTGCCTCCAGTCCTGTTGCCCGGACTCGTCTCGTCTCATTATTTCCTCAATTAACACACTCCTGGAATTTTTCCTGCGAACGTTGCGCAACTAGAACTACAAATCCCATAAACCCCAGCACGCAGCGGTGTGCTTTTTTTCATGGCAACTTCGGTGGCGTCCATCCTTGGATCTATGCAGTATGCTGGATACGTTCACCGAGTAACACGGAGGTAAGCACCGCTCCTGTGGAGCCACGCCGCCCCCTTTGTTTACTCTCGCTCATCGCGCTAATAAACTAACCCGGTTCCGTTTGCTTACAGTGAATCGGAGCCCGGCAAAAATTGCACGCGCTGGCCATTGAAGTAAAGTTTACCCGCAGAACCAGACCCCTCGCGCATAGCGATTGAAAGTTGAAGGTATGTTTTCTCGCCACCTAGCTCATTGCTTGTTGTTCAAGTCAACTCCAGCCACACATATTAACCCCGCACCGTTTACACACAGCGCCCGGACTTACCCTTCAGTGAAAATCCACGGAAGGATTTAATTTTTACATCCGAAGGCGACTGCCCCCGTCTAGCAGAGAAGTAGCTGACGGTATGTGCATTTTTTGAGTCTTCCATTCAACCGAACTGTGCATTTTATACGTTCTAGCCGCGCTAATGTTAATCCACCTCATTGCAGGTAGTTCTGCCCCCCTGACTCCTTTTGGAGCCGCTCCAGCCTGCACTCACTACTTTACCTCGAATTTGTTTCTGCTGAAGACCCGGTAGGTTCCTTCTGCTGTATGTCACTTCATAGGGAGTCCTGTCTTTCCAACCCAAATACTGAAACGTCATTTCTTCTCTTTTTTTAAAATTTCACAGACAGAGTAATTGTGCCCTGATGAGAATCCGGTACATAATCTCCTGGATTCGAAACGCGTCGGCCAATTAGAAAGGACAATTTGGAAACCAGCATTTGCTGGCTGACAATTAATTTTGAATTTGCTTTCACGCTCCTTTCCTAATTTTTCTACTTTATCACCAATTTTGTGTTTTGCACCAAGTCTTTTTTCATTTGTCAATTTGTGTTTCATTTATTACATTGTAAATATTATTGTCTGTTGTGAAAAGCTTTTGCATTTAATTTTTTTGTCAATAGTGAATAATATTTGTTGTGACAACACGTTGTTATGTATATAAGCCACACTATATGTTGAATGTATATTGTATATATGTGTTTGTCTGACCATAATAAGGTTGTCTTTGACAAAATAGAATTTGAAATCAAAAAATGATTGGTATAAATAAAAATACCTAGTTGAGTACGACAAACAGTGTTCTCAACTTTTCCTTAAGTGTGGGATAAAAAGTAAGTGGCGAGGCACCTTTCTTTGTTCAGCAAGCCCACTAGCAGCATTTGTATTTACAAGCCCTGGCACTCCTGGTGCACTCTACTAGGGACTGACAGTAAACCAAATAAGCCAAACATGGAAGTCAATCAATACAGCAATTTCACATGGGGAGCACTTGCACTGTGGCACTGATCAGCAGTGGCACAGTGCCCAAAGCATTTACCAGCAAAAACATTGTAAACAGAGGAGGCAAACTGAAAAAATGGAGGAGAGACTCATGCCAATGATGCCAGGTCTAACAAAAATGTTTAAAATCAGGTCCCCAATTGACAGAGGTAAGCACCCTGACCACATTCCTAGTCAGGGTAAGTCAGATACACACCCAAAATTAACCTATGCTACCCCTCTGGTAGCTTGACACAGAGCAGGCAGTCTTAACTTAAGAGGCAATGTGTAAAGTATTTACAGTATACTACAGTATAATACAGTAAAACCAGAATAGAGACATAGGGCTTAATTTGATAAACAAATAAGACCAACATGACAAAAACCCAAAGGGGAGAGTCGGAGTTATGGATTTGTAAAGATTAAATTAAGTTATAGTGCATAAAAGCATAAAGCACCAACTGATTTGTAAAGATTAAATTGAAATATAGTGCATTAAAGCATAAAGCATCAACTGGAGACATCGGGTCGTGCTTAACTGGGGTACATCCAAACGTTCAGGCTGACCGTGAAGCAACGCTGGTCGGATACAGGGACCAACATTGTCCCACTGAAAAGGTACCTTTGGATGGAGGATGCGTCGTCGGCGAACACCCGATGCGAGAAGCAGAGGAGGCAATGCTTCGTCATCAATCCGGCTGGATGTAGGCGATACGTTGGTTCCAATCCCCGCAGTCAGAGATGCGTCATCAACAAACCCTGCTCGATGAAAGTGATGCCTCATCGGAGAGGGGAAATGCGTTGGTACCAGCCAGCAAGCTGTTGGAGTCACTATGATTCTGAGGATGTAGAGATGCAAGCCCAGTCCTTCTCAATCCCAGACAAGGAGGGCAGTAGGCAGCAAAGGAAGGCGCCGCAAAGAAGGAGTCAGCATAGTCCAGCAGAGTCCAGTAGACTGTCAGTTCTTTCAGCAGCACAACGGTCCTTCCTGGAAGAATGTCCTCAGGTCCAGAAGTGTATTGAAGTGATGGTGTCTGAGGTCCAGTACTTATACCCAGTTGTGCCTTTGAGGTGGGGGAGACTTCAAAGAGAGGCCTTTAAAGTGCACAAAGCCTCTGCCCTTCCTGCCCTGGCTCCAGACTCACTACAGGGGGTATGCAGCTCTTTGTATAGGGAGAGGCATAGCCCATTCAGGTGTAAGTCTCAACTCCTCCCTTCCTCCCTGCAAAGGATGACCCATCAGGTTGTTAATGGACCATCAGCATGTGGAAGGCACATCAGGCACACCGAAGCTCCCTTTGTCTGTGGCTGTCTAGAGGGAATGCACAAAGCCCAGCTGTCCCTCTTCCCAGACTTGTATTCAGGGATAGGCAGAGTCACAGAATGGTTAAAGTAAGAAAACATAAACTTTCCAAAAGTGGCATTTCAGACTTACAACTTAAAATCCAACTTTACCATAAGTTATGATTTAAATTGTGAGTCCAGAGACACCAAACTCGAAATAGCTATCTTTTCCCAATTGGGAATTACACTTATAAAATGTAAAAAGGTAACCCCAATCTTAACCTATGGGAGATATATAGGCCTTGCAGTAGTGAAAAACAAATGTAATAGCTTTTCACTACCAGCACATGTAAAACTTTAAAGTAAAGGTCTTAGTTTTTAAATACACTGCACCCTGCCCTGAGGGCTGTCTGGGGCCTAACTTAGGGGTGACTTATTTGTATTAAAAAAGAAGGTTTGGGCCTGGCCATAGGGTCAGCTTTCCAAGTCGACATAGCAGTTTAAATCGGCACACACAGGCTCTGCAATGGCAGGCCTGAGACATGTTTAAAGGGCTACTGAAGTGGATGGCACAATCAGCGCTGCAGGCTCACAAGTAGTATTTAATTTACAGGCCCTCACACATGTAAGCCACTTTACTGAGGACTTATACGTAAATCGAATTTGGCAAGTGTGGAGAAGTCAATGTTGCCATGTTTTAAGTACAGAGCACTTGCACTTTAGCACTGGTCAGCAGTGGTAAAGTGCTCAGAGTCCTACAGCCAACACAAATGAAGTCAGCAAAACAGGGGATCAGAAAGCAACAAGTCCAGGGAAACCCTGGCAAGGATGTCAGATCTAACAAACTGTCAATCTAGTGATATAAACTGATATACTAAAGTGAGACACTCCTGCATGTTAAAAGCATACAAAAAAGCGCTTAAAAAATGTCAGTTCAGGATGTGGGCATCCTGAACTCAGATATTTATAAGTGCTCTAGTCTCTTGTATGCTTGCAACAAGGGGGCGCATTTCACTTTTGTACGTCAGTTTATATCACTATATTGAGAGGTGTATATTAACAGTTTTAATAAATGGCTCTCAATATAGTGATATAAACTGATGTACTAAAGTGAAACGCTCCCGCATGTTAAAAGCAAACAAGATGAGCTCACCCCTTTTAAATTCCACCAGCCGCCACTACAACAGACTTTCGACTATGAAGGAGATAAGGATCTGACAGTTGAAATTCTAATATGTTGGACATTCCAAACTGAGAGGATGCCTTGCAGCACATTTTTTCAGACCAACAAAGTGTCAATTTTCTTCAAGAGAATGTTCTGCTTGTGGAGCTTCGAATGCATGCATTCATTGTGTAAGTAGCACACGTTTATTCTCTAGAAGTGGCCAGGTGATAAATAAAAAAACACCCTAGTTTTTAAAGAGGAGGGGAAAGAAAAAGGCAAGAGGGAAAAGGATTCCTCATTCCCATTGGATGAGATGGCATGCCAGCAAGAATGGAAACTAACAATTTTTTTGGGGGGAGACCTGTGCGGTAGTTGTATTGAAATGGTATTTGTGCTGCTATGTGGTAGTGAAATATGCATTTTAACAATATTTCTCATTTGGTTATGTGAAGTATGTTCATAGCGCTTCAAAAATAATTTATGACAGTCTGTTTTGCATGTGAAACTGTCAGGTAAGCTGCTTATTAATTGAAATATTTCATTATTTTTGTCTGTTTGGAAGTGTGTTGCTGAGATGAACAGTGTAGTGTGAGATTGTGTTTATTCAATTTCCTTCCCTGATGTGCAAGGGAGTGTTGCTGTATTTGTGTGATTAGAGGAATGCTCAGTTGTACCTTTTTATCTCTGAGCCGGGTGGCAGAAGGTACAGATATATGTGCACTTTATGTGGTGCGAGAGTAGTTTGGAACAGTGCTTAATTTGTAAAATATGAAGTGCAGGTGCCCAAATCTTTGTTGGAGGCCACACCTATTTTTCTGTGGCCAGCTTGATTACATCTGAAAGTCACACCCCAAATCTTTCTGAACAAGTTTCTGGTAATTCACAATGCTTGCAGCAGTGCTGCCATAGATGGGCTGCGGTACTCCACTGCTGATTATTCACCCATGAGTATGGTAATGTTTGTTGCCTTTAAAGCTGCTGTAAGACGTCAGTGCCTTCGCTCCTTTGCTGACGGTCCCTCCATTTCCTCTATGAATGCTCTAGAGGGGTTGCTGCTTCCCATTGCTGGGTGAGTCCCCGGATCTAGAGTAACGTTTCCTATTACAGAGCGGCTGGTGCATCAACCTCATTGCTGACTGTACCCCAGGGTTGTGGTGATGCTCTGTGCCTGTCTGTGGCTGCTACCAAAGAAATGCTGCTGTATGGACCTCATTGCTGACTGTACTCCAGGACTGTGGTGATGCTCTGTACCTGTCTGTGGCTGCTACCAAAGAAATTCTGCTGTATGGACCTCATTGCTGACTGTACTCCAGGACCGTGGTGATGCTCTGTGCCTGTCTGTGGCTGCTACCAAAGAAATGCTGCTGTATGGACCTCATTGCTGACTGTACTCCAGGACCGTGGTGATGCTCTGTGCCTGTCTGTGGCTGCTACCAAAGAAATGCTGCTGTTTGGACCTCATTGCTGACTGTATTCCAGGACCGTGGTGATGCTCTGTGCCTGTCTGTGGCTGCTACCAAAGAAATGCTGCTGTATGGACCTCATTGCTGACTGTACTCCAGGACTGTGGTGATGCTCTGTGCCTGTCTGTGGCTGCTACCAAAGAAATTCTGCTGTATGGACCTCATTGCTGACTGTACTCCAGGACCGTGGTGATGCTCTGTGCCTGTCTGTGGCTGCTACCAAAGAAATGCTGCTGTATGGACCTCATTGCTGACTGTACTCCAGGACCGTGGTGATGCTCTGTGCCTGTCTGTGGCTGCTACCAAAGAAATGCTGCTGTTTGGACCTCATTGCTGACTGTATTCCAGGACCGTGGTGATGCTCTGTGCCTGTCTGTGGCTGCTACCAAAGAAATGCTGCTGTATGGACCTCATTGCTGACTGTACTCCAGGACTGTGGTGATGCTCTGTGCCTGTCTGTGGCTGCTACCAAAGAAATTCTGCTGTATGGACCTCATTGCTGACTGTACTCCAGGACCGTGGTGATGCTCTGTGCCTGTCTGTGGCTGCTACCAAAGAAATGCTGCTGTATGGACCTCATTGCTGACTGTACTCCAGGACCGTGGTGATGCTCTGTGCCTGTCTGTGGCTGCTACCAAAGAAATGCTGCTGTATGGACCTCATTGCTGACTGTACTCCAGGACTGTGGTGGTGATCTGTGCCTGTCTGTGGCTGCTACCAAAGAAATGCTGCTGTATGGACCTCATTGCTGACTGTACTCCAGGACTTTGGTGATGCTCGGCCCCATCACCGACTATACCTCAGGGCTGTGGTGATGCTCGGTGCCTGCCTCTGTCTGCTACCTCGGACATGCTGCTGACTTTTACCCAGGGCTGTGGTGATGCTCAGTTTTACCTGTAGCTGCTACCAAAGACATGCTGCTATATCGACCCCTCTGCTGACTGTACCCCAGGGCCATGGTGATGCTCTGTGCCTGTCTGCGGCTGTTACCAAAGACATGCTGCTGTATCTATCTCATTGCTGACTGTACTTCAGGGCTGTGATGATGCTCTGTGCCTATCTGTGGTTGCTACCACACACATGCTGCTGCATCTGTCTCACTGCTGACTACCCCAGGGTTGTGGTGATGCTTGCAACCCGCAGCGGCTACTAGCACAGCTGAGTTGCTAAACCGGATTCCTGCCAGCAGTACGCAGAGGCCTCTCAGCTGGAACAGTGTTGAGAAATTAGGCGAAATGCGTGTTTTCAAGATAATGGCTGAGGGTGTAGGCCCGGTGGAAGGAGTGGAGTGTAGAAAGAGAAAGTACTGCGAGCATCCTCTGAAGCGAGAACACTAGCAACATACCGGGGTCAAGGCTGCTGTCTCTCAACCTAGTATAAAATAGATATTCTTTCTTCCACAGTCATCACATGATGTAGTCTGCGAGAGCATTGAGAACCAAGTATGTTTATAAAATATCTTTGCTCTAGAAGTGTGGGGAGGGGGAACATCCATGCACTCACTGGTCTGTGGGGCAGAGGTGGGAGGGGCCTTCCTGTGCTTGGTCTGGACACCCCCAGGAGATCAAAGGATGGGGCTTTTCGTCCATAGGGGTGGAGAGGAGCGATTCATCCAGGAAATTATAAGCAGGTTTGTTTTGGTAGGGCTTTTTAAAGCTGCCCTGCAAATGTGTGGTATTTGTCTCTGAAAGTATAACAATGCCAGTGTCCAGGGCTCAGTGACTCTTCATACCCATCACACTACTGAGTCTCAAAGGAGTGTGAATTCAGGGGCATCTGGCGGGGGTGGGTCGTGGATGTCCACAGAAGGGAAACAGTTTTTGGAGGATGAGGACGATTAGCAGAGCTGGTGAGCCCATCAGATTCTGTGGGAAGCATTTATCATGTTGGGAGTGTGGACATCATTTCAAGGCCTGTGACACCTTCAAAAGAGGATTAGTAAAGGTTTAACTTCTTACCGTTACTTGTGGTGGGCCGGCCCACAGAGACACACACTGGCCGCACTGTCTTTGCTCAGTGAATAACTGATTGTCGATTAGGGGCCCTGGTGCTGCTTGCTACCAGACAGTACTGCACTGTACTACCGGCTGATCGATGTAGGCACAGGCGGCCCTTCTCTCAACGTAGTCGTCGGTCGTGGGGTCGCCTTACTTGAACGACGATGATGACTTGTGGTGAGCAGTTAGATGCGGTGGTTATGCTGGGGCAGGCGTGGCCATGTAAAAAATCTGCGCCCGCTGCGCACGCAGCCCCTGCCCCCCCATCAGAACCAAAATCCAGCCCGCCCAAATAAATCACTGTGTGTGTCCCAAGGCCCGCCCACCGGCAAGTGGCAACACTGCAACAGTCAACACTGCGAACTGAGGGCCGCGGCGCACGGCCGCCATGATCAACATATATATAATTTATGAATCTGACTAGGACTTGGGTTCAGCCTTAGGGCAGACTAAGTGATCAAGAAGTGTCTCACACAGCTGCAACCAGTTACTGTTAACCGCCGTGACTCACAGTGAACACGCTGAGGCTGCACGCACCGAGTACAGATTTACAGTACATTTTAAAAAACATCTATGTGTGACGTGCGCAGCAGATGGGTAGACCCGGCCTGGGTAAATAAGTGCCGATGCTAAGCACTGGAAAGCACCGGCACATGACTGTAGGTACACAGTTGTGTTTATGATTCACACATGACTTCTGTTGGTTCAGGATGAATGAAGGTTGCAGAGACCCTTTACATATTGCTAGACTGAGAGTTTGAAGACATGACCTGTTGATAATGGGTGAGTGAGGGTTGATAGAAACCCATTGCTAGAATGAGGCTTAAAAGAGACCCATTGCTAGAGTGAGGGTTGGAAGAGACTCATTGCTAGAGCAAGGGTTAAAAGAGACCCATTGCTAGAGTGAGGATTGAAAGAGACACGTTGCTAGAGTGAGGGTTGAAAGAGACACGTTGCTAGAGTGAGGGTTGAAAGAGACCCGTTGCTAGAGTGAGGATTGAAAGAAACCCATTGCTAGAGTGAGGGTTGAAAGAGACACGTTGCTAGAGTGAGGGTTGAAAGAGACCCGTTGCTAGAGTGAGGGTTGAAAGAGACACGTTGCTAGAGTGAGGGTTGAAAGAGACCCATTTTTAGAGTGAGGGTTGAAAGAGACACATTGCTAGAATTAGGGTTGAAAGAGAGACGCTGCTAGAGGGTGGGTTGAAAGAGACCCATTGCTAGAGTGAGGATTGAAAGAGACACGTTGCTAGAGTGAGGGTTGAAAGAGACACGTTGCTAGAGTGAGTGTTGAAAGAGACCCGTTGCTAGAGTGAGGGTTGAAAGAGACACGTTGCTAGAGTGAGGGTTGAAAGAGACCCATTTTTAGAGTGAGGGTTGAAAGAGACACATTGCTAGAATTAGGGTTGAAAGAGAGACGCTGCTAGAGGGTGGGTTGAAAGAGACCCATTGCTAGAGTGAGGGTTGAAAGAGGCACGTTGCTGGAGTGAGGGTTGAAAGAGACACGTTGCTAGAGTGAGGATTGAAAGAGACTCATTGCTAGAGCAAGGGTTAAAAGAGACCCATTGCTAGAGTGAGGATTGAAAGAGACACGTTGCTAGAGTGAGGGTTGAAAGAGACACGTTGCTAGAGTGAGGGTTGAAAGAGACCCGTTGCTAGAGTGAGGATTGAAAGAAACCCATTGCTAGAGTGAGGGTTGAAAGAGACACGTTGCTAGAGTGAGGGTTGAAAGAGACCCGTTGCTAGAGTGAGGGTTGAAAGAGACACGTTGCTAGAGTGAGGGTTGAAAGAGACCCATTTTTAGAGTGAGGGTTGAAAGAGACACATTGCTAGAATTAGGGTTGAAAGAGAGACGCTGCTAGAGGGTGGGTTGAAAGAGACCCATTGCTAGAGTGAGGATTGAAAGAGACACGTTGCTAGAGTGAGGGTTGAAAGAGACACGTTGCTAGAGTGAGTGTTGAAAGAGACCCGTTGCTAGAGTGAGGGTTGAAAGAGACACGTTGCTAGAGTGAGGGTTGAAAGAGACCCATTTTTAGAGTGAGGGTTGAAAGAGACACATTGCTAGAATTAGGGTTGAAAGAGAGACGCTGCTAGAGGGTGGGTTGAAAGAGACCCATTGCTAGAGTGAGGGTTGAAAGAGGCACGTTGCTGGAGTGAGGGTTGAAAGAGACACGTTGCTAGAGTGAGGATTGAAAGAGACACGTTGCTAGAGTGAGGGTTGAAAGAGACCCGTTGCTAGAGTGAGGGTTGAAAGAGACCCATTGCTAGAGTGAGGGTTGAAAGAGACCCGTTGCTAGAGTGAGGGTTGAAAGAGACACGTTGCTAGAGTGAGGGTTGAAAGAGACCCATTGCTAGAGTGAGGGTTGAAAGAGACACGTTGCTGGAGTGAGGGTTGAAAGAGACACGTTGCTAGAGTGAGGGTTGAAAGAGACCCATTGCTAGAGTGAGGGTTGAAAGAGACCCATTGCTAGAGTGAGGGTTGAAAGAGACACGTTGCTAGAGTGAGGGTTGAAAGAGACCCATTGCTAGAGTGAGGGTTGAAAGAGACCCATTGCTAGAGTGAGGGTTGAAAGAGACCCATTGCTAGAATTAGGGTTGAAAGAGAGACGCTGCTAGAGGGTGGGTTGAAAGAGACACGTTGCTAGAGTGAGGGTTGAAAGAAACCCATTGCTAGAGTGAGGGTTGAAAGAGACACGTTGCTGGAGTGAGGATTGAAAGAGACACGTTGCTAGAGTGAGGGTTGAAAGAGACCCATTGCTAGAGTGAGGGTTGAAAGCGACCCATTGCTAGAGTGAGGGTTGAAAGAGACACGTTGCTAGAGTGAGGGTTGAAAGAGACCCATTGCTAGAGTGAGGGTTGAAAGAGACCCATTGCTAGAGTGAGGGTTGAAAGAGACCCATTGCTAGAATTAGGGTTGAAAGAGAGACGCTGCTAGAGTGAGGGTTGAAAGAGACCCATTGCTAGAGTGAGGGTTGAAAGAGACCCATTGCTAGAATTAGGGTTGAAAGAGACACGTTGCTAGAGTGAGGGTTGAAAGAGACCCATTGCTAGAGTGAGGGTTGAAAGAGGCACGTTGCTGGAGTGAGGGTTGAAAGAGACACGTTGCTAGAGTGAGGATTGAAAGAGACACGTTGCTAGAGTGAGGGTTGAAAGAGACCCGTTGCTAGAGTGAGGGTTGACAGAGACCCATTGCTAGAGTGAGGGTTGAAAGAGACCCATTGCTAGAGTGAGGGTTGAAAGAGACACGTTGCTAGAGTGAGGGTTGAAAGAGACCCATTGCTAGAGTGAGGGTTGAAAGAGACACGTTGCTAGAGTGAGGATTGAAAGAGACACGTTGCTAGAGTGAGGGTTGAAAGAGACCCGTTGCTAGAGTGAGGATTGAAAGAGACACGTTGCTAGAGTGAGGGTTGAAAGAGACCCATTGGTAGAGTGAGAGTTGAAAGAGACACGTTGCTAGAGTGAGGGTTGAAAGAGACCCATTGCTAGAGTGAGTATTGAAAGAGACCCATTGCTAGAGTGAGGGTTGAAAGAGACCCATTGGTAGAGTGAGAGTTGAAAGAGACACGTTGCTAGAGTGAGGGTTGAAAGAGACCCATTGCTAGAGTGAGGGTTGAAAGAGACCCATTGCTAGAGTGAGGGTTGAAAGAGACCCATTGCTAGAGTGAGGGTTGAAAGAGACCCATTGCTAGAGTGAGGGTTGAAAGAGACACGTTGCTAGAGTGAGGGTTGAAAGAGACCCATTGCTAGAGTGAGGATTGAAAGAGACACGTTGCTAGAGTGAGGGTTGAAAGAGACCCATTGCTAGAGTGAGGGTTGAAAGAGGCACGTTGCTGGAGTGAGGGTTGAAAGAGACACGTTGCTAGAGTGAGGATTGAAAGAGACACGTTGCTAGAGTGAGGGTTGAAAGAGACCCGTTGCTAGAGTGAGGGTTGACAGAGACCCATTGCTAGAGTGAGGGTTGAAAGAGACCCATTGCTAGAGTGAGGGTTGAAAGAGACACGTTGCTAGAGTGAGGGTTGAAAGAGACCCATTGCTAGAGTGAGGGTTGAAAGAGACACGTTGCTAGAGTGAGGATTGAAAGAGACACGTTGCTAGAGTGAGGGTTGAAAGAGACCCATTGCTAGAGTGAGGATTGAAAGAGACACGTTGCTAGAGTGAGGGTTGAAAGAGACCCATTGGTAGAGTGAGAGTTGAAAGAGACACGTTGCTAGAGTGAGGGTTGAAAGAGACCCATTGCTAGAGTGAGGGTTGAAAGAGACCCATTGCTAGAGTGAGGGTTGAAAGAGACCCATTGGTAGAGTGAGAGTTGAAAGAGACACGTTGCTAGAGTGAGGGTTGAAAGAGACCCATTGCTAGAGTGAGGGTTGAAAGAGACCCATTGCTAGAGTGAGGGTTGAAAGAGACCCATTGCTAGAGTGAGGGTTGAAAGAGACCCATTGCTAGAGTGAGGGTTGAAAGAGACACGTTGCTAGAGTGAGGGTTGAAAGAGACCCATTGCTATAGTGAGGATTGAAAGAGACACGTTGCTAGAGTGAGGGTTGAAAGAGACCCATTGCTAGAGTAGGGGTTGAAAGAGACCCATTGCTAGAGTGAGGGTTGAAAGAGACACGTTGCTAGAGTGAGGGTTGAAAGAGACCCGTTGCTAGAGTTAGGGTTGAAAGAGACACGTTGCTAGAGTGTGGGTTGAAAGAGACCCGTTGCTAGAGTGAGGGTTGAAAGAGACACAATGCTAGAGTGAGGGTTGAAAGAGCCATGTTGCTAGAGTGAGGGTTGAAAGAGACACGTTGCTAGAGTGTGGGTTGAAAGAGACACAATGCTAGAGGGAGGGTTGAAAAAGACCCGTTGTTAGAGTGAGGGTTGAAAGAGACACGTTACTAGAGTGAGGGTTGAAAGAGACACGTTGCTAGAATGAGGGTTGAAAGAGACCCGTTGCTAGAATGAGGGTTGAAAGAGACACGTTGTTAGAGGGAGGGTTGAAGGAGACACATTGCTAGAGTGAGGGTTGAAAGAGACATGTTGCTAGAGTGAGGGTTGAAAGAGACCCGTTGCTAGAGTGAGGGCTGAAAGAGACACAATGCTAGAGTGAGGGTTGAAAGAGACATGTTGCTAGAGAGAGGGTTGAAAGAGACACGTTGTTAGAGTGTGGGTTGAAAGAGACACAATGCTAGAGGGAGGGTTGAAAAAGCCCAGTTGTTAGAGTGAGGGTTGAAAGAGACACGTTACTAGAGTGAGGGTTGAAAGAGACACGTTGCTAGAATGAGGGTTGAAAGAGACCCGTTGCTAGAATGAGGGTTGAAAGAGACACGTTGTTAGAGGGAGGGTTGAAGGAGACACATTGCTAGAGTGAGGGTTGAAAGAGACACGTTGCTAGAGTGAGGGTTGAAAGAGACACGTTGCTAGAGTGAGGGTTGAAAGAGAAATGTTGCTAGAGTGAGGGTTGAAAGAGACCTGTTGCTAGAGTGAGGGTTGAAAGAGACACAATGCTAGAGTGAGGATTGAAAGAGACACGTTGCTGGAGTGAGGGTTGAAAGAGACACGTTGCTAGAGTGAGGATTGAAAGAGACACGTTGCTAGAGTGAGGGTTGAAAGAGACCCGTTGCTAGAGTTAGGGTTGAAAGAGACACGTTGCTAGAGTGTGGGTTGAAAGAGACCCGTTGCTAGAGTGAGGATTGAAAGAGACACAATGCTAGAGTGAGGGTTGAAAGAGCCATGTTGCTAGAGTGAGGGTTGAAAGAGACACGTTGCTAGAGTGTGGGTTGAAAGAGACACAATGCTAGAGGGAGGGTTGAAAAAGACCCGTTGTTAGAGTGAGGGTTGAAAGAGACACGTTACTAGAGTGAGGGTTGAAAGAGACACGTTGCTAGAATGAGGGTTGAAAGAGACCCGTTGCTAGAATGAGGGTTGAAAGAGACACGTTGTTAGAGGGAGGGTTGAAGGAGACACATTGCTAGAGTGAGGGTTGAAAGAGACACGTTGCTAGAGTGAGGGTTGAAAGAGACACGTTGCTAGAGTGAGGGTTGAAAGAGAAATGTTGCTAGAGTGAGGGTTGAAAGAGACCTGTTGCTAGAGTGAGGGTTGAAAGAGACACAATGCTAGAGTGAGGGTTGAAAGAGACATATTGCTAGAGTGAGCTCTGAAAGATACCTATGGTGCTATTCACAAGATGCCCAGTTTGATGTGAGTGTGGGTTTGTAGACACATTATGTATTGCTGGGGTTAGGGTTAAAAGACTCCTGCTATGCTTTTCAAAGGCTGCCCTTTTTTGGGGATGAGTGAGGGTTAGAAGATACGCTTTGCAAATTGTTAGAGTGATGGTTGAAAAACACTGTGCTATTCACTAGAGGCCCTGTTCTGAGATGAGTGAGGGTTGGTACACCCCCATTGTGTATTGGAAGAATGCAGGTTAAAGACACCTGTGGCTTATTCATGCGATACCTACTTAAGGTATGAATGAGGGTTGAAAGGTACCCCTTTTTGTGTTTCAGTTGACTGTTTCACTCTATGCCTGGTTAGGTGATGGTTGCTGGTGTGTTACGCTCTGGAGTGGAAATTGTTAGAAAAATGCAGTCTCGTTGATATTTTTTTGTGTGTTCCTATTAGTTCTTGAAATTTTCACTTCCTCTAAGTATTTTATGTTATTTTGAGAGTCTGGTCATCTTGCTTGTGCAATCTTGTATAGCCATGGTCTTATCACTTGTGTTAATATAGAAGGGAGGAGTGTTGTTTTGCTTTCCTGATGTTCTCTGTGTTCCTACACCACCATGAGCACGATGCTGCATAGAATGTTGCTATGTCTCATGGAGTGTTTACAGTTACACCACTTGAGACCAGAGGCTGAGCAGGAAAATCCTCAGCTCCTGATGGAGTATCCTGTACATAGATACATTTAACCTTCAACTGATCCTGATGTTTCATAAACTTACCCTGTTCTGTGAAAAAAGAAGCCACCTGTTTGTACTTCAGAGTCCAGTTTGATTACTTTGTTCATGGTACTCATTACAGGTTACTTTGTGCTTAAAACTTAATAACTGTTTTCCACAAAATGTATCCAGGCCAATTGTGTGTCATTTTTTCCGTGTTTGGAATTGTAAAGGTAACCAGTGTTTTTGGGTTCCCGTGGAGAGAACTGAGAAAATAGTCAAAATCAAGTAAAACTGTATTTTTATTTTTTAAATGATGGGCAAAAAAAGTGCTGTGCAAGAAAGCCTAATGTTTTTTCTAAAAAATAACATTAATAAAAGGATTGTTGTGCTAAGATCACCATCTTCATATAGTTCAGGAATAAGCAGTTGTTAAAATAAATCTATTTTTACTGTAGCTATGCATGTTTCTAAGTGATAGTTGATGTTTCCTATTTTTTTGTTGTTTCTACCTACTGCCAGTTTGTGGTGGAAACAGGGGTGAAAACCACTGGTGAACCGGGGAAGCTATACGTTTTAAAAAAAATAGACACTATTCCAAATTCAGCAATGAGTCATTTGAGCAGATCGCTCATAGCTTACTCAATGAAACTAATTAAAATACAAATGAATGAAAATAAGTTTGAAAAATGAAAATAGATTAAAATGTTTTCATCTGTATTGTTTTGTCCCAAGGACTGATTTTCAAAAGTAATATATCCTTATATCCATAAGGCCCTCTTGGTTGTAGGAATATATAGTGTTTGTGGATTGTTCAAAACACACACAATACCCAGAGCTAACAACTGAGCTGACGCTTATGAAGATATTTCAGTGCGCACTGAGAGGAGTCACTTGCTCTAATCGTTTCCTGCTTCCCGGCGCTACAGGAGTAGCCTGCTTCTGTGCGTGGACACTTTGCCAGCGTGAGGAGGGTCAGGCGTGAGGCCGCAGAGGAGGTGAGAGGCGCGGCCCCGGGACTGCGAGGACCAGCCTTCAACACCCACAGCTGTGTCCTCTTCCCGGGTGAGCTGCGCCCCCTCCTAGTGCCACGCCCCCTTAGAAGTCCTGATTGATTGATTTTTCAGACACAGGGGTTGTTGCCAATGGCGAAAGCGTTGCCAATGAACCCAACATGATTGACAACCAGCCATTGTATCTGTACTGGACCTACTCACTGGGAATGATAGTATTAGGCTGTCAGGTTCACCGAAACTCCCCATTGAGTCATCTCCCATGTCCCCTACATCCCCCCTCATCAGGTCAAGTAATGAAAATAGGGAGGGGAAGTCATTGGGAAGTCAAGTATATAAAATACGGGAAGAGGCTGAGAGTATTTCCCAATCAGAAACTGGTGAAACCCCCGGCTGTGAGGAAGCTATGATGGCCAAAATTGTAGATCTTATCAGGGGAGTGATGCAACCTCTCCTTGACAGGACTTCTACGATGTGTGCACATCTAGACCTAATTGAAAAGAAGGTTGAACAGAATTCCCTCCTCCTATCAGATCTGGTAAAGGGGATAGGAAACCCTAAGGAAAATCCGCTACCAAAATCAAATCCACCTGTGAAACCTTTAGTAATAGGTCCTCCCTCACTGCAAGTAATAACGACACCAGCACAAATAATATCAAAGCCTAAGCAAAAACCAGTGAAAGAGGGAGTAAGCTCGGCTAGCCCGGCGATTACATTAATCACCCCGACCCCACCGATGGCCACACCACAACCGGTGGCTCCTGTAACTAAGGAGCAACCGTCTAAGGCAGGGGAGGTCAAATTAAAGATGCTAGTAAGGACATGGTAACGACTAAGTCGAATATAGCTAACATTAATCCCACTGTCCCTCAAAAAACTAAAACTAAAACTAACCATAATATAGACCTAACCCCTGACTCTGCCCCTTATGTTATTGTATTGGCAGGGGTACCGGAACTGCCTGCAGGTAAATGGGAAGATCAGGGAGCGCTACGGAACAAGGTGGTGTTCTGGCTCCGTGATAATAGACCGTTACCCGCCTCAATAAACGGTGAAATTTTAAGCCTAAGGCGTGCTAGCTGGGTAGGAGTGAGGCCTAAGGACAAAATTGGTGATGTTATAATCATCAATTTTAAGGATCATAGGGCCGTGAGGCATATCGGGGACTGGTTTGATGTTAGTAGTAGTGATTCAATTTCTACGCATCTCCTCTCTTACTTTTATCCCTATGCACCCCCGAAAACCACCAACAACTGGGGCAGGGATAGTCAACTTATTAGGAAGCTTCTTCAACAACGTCGGAGGTTTGGAAATTCAAGATTATTGGACATGGCTGGGTTGGAGGGAGTACCGTCCCCGTTGGGTAATCATGGTTATGTAAATGGTCAAGGTTCCTCCCTTTACACCCAGAGACCGGAGGACTATTATCCCAGAAATGGGTATCCATCCTACCAACACCCCCCTCTCAGCGACCATTACCCATTACATCTGGAACCCAACCCTTACCAACGTAGATTTAGGAACTACAGAGAATTACTACCAAACATGTATAATTTACCAATCCAAAATCGATGCCAGATTTTTTCTGGTTTGGATGGGGTAGATTGACAACAAGCCCAGTTCCCTATAGAATTCCTGGATGGGAATAAGCCCCTGTCTCCAGTTCCCGAAATGTGCACTAAGGATGGAGTTTCTTTCTCTAATATCATTCCTAATGGTATAGACGCCCCTAGTGAACTCTTACAAGAACCTTCTGTATTAAATAAGACTTCCGCCTCCGATAGGCTGACACCCTGTGACAGTGTTCGTCTGGATCAGGTGCATTCCCTTGTAGGTGTTAATATTAATGGGAGTAGGGGGGAAGATAGGCATTGGTTCAGGGCAGGCGAAGAGTACTTTTTGTGAATTGCTCTTTTGGAATGTAGCTGGGCTGAAGCAAAAAATTACTAACCCAGCCTGGGAGTCTGTAATAGGAGGCAAGGATATAGTGGCCCTACAAGAAACATGGACCCAGGACCCTATCCATATAAATGGCTATAGAACCTTTTTTACCCCCGCAGTTGGAGGCCATTTCGGTAGGGCAAAAGGCGGTTTGACTACCTATGTTTCTAACCACCTTAAAATAAAACAGGTCCATTGTCACTTAAACTCCAAATACTTCCAGTTAATAATTCTTAGAGACCTTAAAAGAGCAAAGGTGATTATTAATAATTTTTACAATAATGTCCCGAGGGATGAAATCGTGGTCGCGATTAAGCTACTTAAGGAGGAAATTCAATTAGAGGTAGACAAAAATGATAGAGAACTAGTAATTTTATGGGGGGGGGGGATTTTAACTGTTCGCTTTGTACCAAAGGGAGTCAGGGCCTATGCGGTCTAATGACCGAGAGAGATGTGAATTTGACCCACTTCGATCACACTTTAATGGGGGATCTGTTGAATGAAATATTGTTTATGTTTGACTTAGGGTTTGCCAATGAATTAGCGTTAAAACCCACACCCTTTGTCCCGACCTTTGTTGGTAGAGGTTCATCCACCATTGACTTTATCATCGCCTCCAGTAACCTTGGCCATAGAGTCGCGACGGTTACTAACATTCCATTGCCCATAAGTGATCATTTTCCCCAATGCCTTAAGATTGTAGATCTCTTCCAGGACCCATCTACGGCCGCGCCACTTGTTGAGGCAGCGGTTGAGGTGGCTCTTGGGAGACATAATGGCTATTCACTTAATTGGAGTAAAGTAATCCCCTCGACTTTTTTCAAGGAACTCTGGGAGGCGTGTTCTACTAGTTTTATGATCTGTCTGGGGCACAACTCTAGTGGTGATCAAATAATTGACCACTTTGGCATAATATCTGCAAACATAAAAAGCAGTTTAAGGGTGGAGTCGAAGCGTAGAGGTAAGGGCCCTAGGAGCTGGTTTGATAATGCATGCACCAGGGCTCTGAAAAATCTAAAACATGCAGTGCATAGAAGCCCCAGGGATATTGGCGAAATTAGATCATGTAGGTTGGCATACAATCAGGCCCTTAAAGCAAGGAAATCTGCATTAAATAAGGAGGCCATTGACTTACTCTGTGAGGCTTCAAAGTCAAAAAACCCTGCTGCATTTTGGAAAGTAATCAACACCCCTTTTCCCTACGAAACCCATAAGGCGCGATTGGAGATCGCTATTACTGAAGATAATTGGGTGGACCATTTCTCCAACCTTTACAATGTACAGGTCGACACTCATAGTAGCGATTCTCAGACCAGCTGGGACTCGGAACCAGGTCCAAATCTGGTTGTTTCACTTGACGAGGTACTGCTCGCTCTAAGAGTTACTAAAGGAGGAAAGGCAGCAGGACCTGACGGGATCCCCGCGGATATATTCAAAGAAAACCCTGAAATCTGGGGCCCATTGTTGGTACAACTTTTTAATGCGGCCTTATCAAGGGGCCTAAAGGAGTCTTGGTTCACTTCAGTCATTGTTCCCATTTATAAGAAGGGCGATAGAAACAGCTGCGCCTGTTATAGACCAATCTCCCTTCTTGATTCCTCAATCAAAATCTTGGGTCGAATAGTGTTGGCAAGACTCCAAAGCTGGGCGGAGGAAAACGAAATTATGAGCGACCTCCAATTTGGTTTCCAAAAAGGGATTGGCACAACCGAACAAGGCTTAAACTTGATGTTACTGCAACACAAATATATAAGGATTAAGTCGGAACGCTTGTATTTTACTTTTGTGGACCTCTCATCAGCGTTCGATTGTGTGTCGCACACCAAACTGTGGGCAGTTATGAAAACTTTGGGAGTGGACACGACCATCATCTCTTTCTTGAGGGAACTGTACAGTGGAGCCACAGCTTCTGTTCGCTACGGCAGGGGGGGTGAATGCTCCAGACAATTTAGTGTGGGTCGTGGAGTGCGCCAAGGATGCGTTTTAGCACCTTTCCTTTTCCTGCTTTACATTAATGGGCTTGAGCACCACCTGTTGCATGAGTGCGGGGATATGCCCAGAGTGGGGAGGAGGGCAATCCCTGCACTAATGTATGCGGATGATGCCGTGCTTATGGCACGCACTCCCCGGGCTCTGCAAAAACTAGTAGTATGCTTCGAGAATTTTATGCTTAATCTAGATCTGCTAGTTAATTGTAGCAAAACTTTCACAATGAACTGTGGTCCCAAATCAGGTAAACCGATGAAACGGATGATTTTAAACAACGTTCCACTAGACAATACCCCAACTTTTTCGTATTTAGGCATTTTATTCCACGAGTCAGGTTCTTGGACAAGTGCCATCAAGGCGAGAACCCTTTTATTTATGAAAACTATCATGGCTTTAAAGAATTTTGTAAGAAAACTGGGCAGGAAGCCGATAAAAGAAATGATAACCATTTACAAAGCAACATGTGTGTCGGTGGCTATGTATGGCTCAGGCTTGTGGGGGTACTCAAATGTTGATCCAATTCAGGTTGTGGAAAACAAATTTTTGAGGGAAGTCCTTGCTGTTCCACAGTGTGTTGCCACTTTTAATTGTCACGCTGAACTTGCCCTGTCACACATTACTGACATTATTAAAATTCAACCCATCCTGTTGTGGCACAGGTTATGGACTACAAACGAATGTGTTTTGAACCGGGCTCTACTACAGGACACCCTCAATTTGGATCACGTGGAGAGATCACAATGGTTGGGCTACGTTAAGAGCTTTTTGACTGAGATTGGGTGCTATTCTTATTATTCGGATCCATCTACAATGGATAGCATCTCAAGGCGCTTACTGAAGGCCCTCTGCTTGGCTCACCTTGAAGCTAAGAGGAGGAGAGTTGAATCTCTAAAACACTCAGTACAGTCACACCTCCTGACCTTATGTGAGATTAAGTCTGTACAGCCATATCTATCCCTGCCTATGACAAACTATGATCGTTTTCTTTTAACTCGATTCAGATTTTGTATATTTTTTAGATTGGTGTCACTTCCAAAAATGAACTCATGGATACGTACTTTGCCCTTCTGCCCGTGCGATGTCACCTCACAACAATCGGATATCCATATCCTTTTTTTTTGCAGACTCTATAGTGCCTTACGTAGAGAAATTATAATTCCCTTTTTAAAAGAAATGAATTTTACCAGATGTCGCCCAGCCTTTTTAGAGCTCCAGAAAATGGATACGGTTTTATCTGTATCTGTGGTTTTAAAATTTTTAAAGAGTGTTTTTAAACTACGGAAACATATGATAACAGAAATCTGATAAATGTCTAGTTCTTTTTCCATTTTAAGAATCTGTCTTTTTGGTCCTCGGTATTGAACTTACTCTAAGAGCTGTAATTATTGTAATTTGTTTTTGATGTTTGTTACTTTCTTGGTTACTTGTTTTTAACCGAATAAAGATCATTGAATCTGAATCTGAATCAGTGCGCACTGGCTATCCATCACTTCATATGATAACATCTAATAAATCAAAATGGATAAAAAGGAATGTTTGAAAGGTTCCCTAGGCAGTGAGTTTAAGAACAGTGATTATTTGTACAGCTCTGTATTTGGGATTATTCTTACCACTGTGTGATTCAGTGGGCAGTCAGCTAAACATGTTCTTTCTTGCACACTAAATTACATAGCCAAAATGTAGAGAAATGTAATAGATAATACCATATGTTTTTCTATTCTGTATTCTCACACTTCCCCCAATAAAATGGTACTCCAATTGTATGGTTGCGCCTATCACCCGCAATAGTGAAAGGCCTCAAAATACAATATGGAGACATCAAGTTTTCACCTTGAAAATTGACCTATTTGGGTGATGTGGGAAGGTACGGAATTTGGCCCTGGGCTCAGATGCCACCCATGGAAAGCTATTAAACTCAGACTTTCGCAGAGTAGCCCAGCATGGTGTGAATTGCATGGATCCCACTTCATTTTCTTTCCCAAAATGCCATACCAATCTCATCCTTTGGCTGAAGTATTGTATTTTCCGAACAGGTCTCTAAAGGAAAGTTCTAGAATCTGTTGTTGAAGAGCCCTCCGATTCTTAGGTTAATACTGAGCTCTGAAAAGGTAGAGAGGTGATACAAATCATAGCAATATATGACAATGCAGACGCTTATAAATACAAGGTGGTATGCCGGTGCAAGGAGAGGTGGCGCAGGGCACAAGTGAGAAGCAAAAATTGAAAACAAGCATTTGCAATGCAATAGGTCTCGCATTATGAAAGTTTGAGCTATTGGTCTTGTAAATGACAATTTTTTTATTTATGTGTTGGTTTTGAAAATAGCTAAATTAATAGCTTTGTCATTTACAATGCCAATAGTTATAGCTTTCGCAAATGTGACACCTATAGCATTTGTAATGCAACATGTTTTGTATTTACGTGACTTAGATGTATTGATATTACAAATAAGAATGGCTTTTATTTTTTAAAATAATTAATACTTAAATACAAGTGATTGTAATTTATAATGGCAATAGCTTAAACTTTTGTAAATAACTTTTGTGAAGATTATGTTCAGTGTATTTTATTGTGATGAAAATCCAAGAACAGAAGTGAAATATTAACATGTTTTTGTGACATTTGTAATAAAGCTTGAAACATTGAGAGAACATATTTGAACCAGTTGATGTTGAATGGTTGCACAGATTGATTCTGTGATGGCGCGGAGTGATGTTGTGGTGGCGCTGAGTGATGCTTTGGTGGTGCTGGGTGATGCTGGGGTTGCGCTGAGTGATGCTGTGGTGGTGCTCAGGTGGTGCTGAGTGATGCTGTGGTGGTGGAGCTGAGTGGTGCTGTGGTGGTGCTGAATAATGCTGTGGTGGTGCTGAGTGGAGCTGTGGTGGTGCTTAGTGATGCTGGGGTGGTGCTGTGGTTGTGCTGAGTGATGCTGTGGTGGTGCTGAGTGGTGCTGTGGTGGTGCTGAGTGGTGCTGTTGTGGTGCTGAGTGATAATGTGGTGGTGCTGAGTGGTGCTGTGGTGGTGCTGAGTGGTGCTGTGGTGGTGCTGAGTGGTGCGGTGGTGGTGCTGAGTGGTGCTGTGGTGGCACTGAGTGGTGCTGTGGTGGTGCTGTGTGGTGCTGTGGTGGTGCTGAGTGATAATGTGGTGGTACTGAGTGATAATGTGGTGGTGCTGATTGATGTTGGGTAGTGCTGAGTGATGATATGGTGATGCTGAGTGGTGCTGTGGTGGTGCTGAGTGATGCTGGGGTGGCGCTGAGTGATGCTGTGGTGGTGCTGAGTGGTGTTGTGGTGGTGCTGAGTGGTGCTGTGGTGGTGCTGTGGTGGTGCTGAGTGGTGCTGTGGTGGTGCTGAGTGCTACTGTGGTGGCGCTGAGTGGTGCTGTGGTGGCGCTGAGTGGTGCTGTGGTGGTGCTGTGTGGTGCTGTGGTGGTGCTGAGTGATGCTGTGGTGGTGTGGTGGTGCTGAGTGGTGCTGTGGTGGTGCTGTGGTGGTGCTGAGTGGTGCTGTGGTGGTGGTGTTGAGTGGTGCTGTGGTGGTGCTGTGTGGTGCTGTGGTGGTGCTGAGTGATGCTGTGGTGGTGTGGTGGTGCTGAGTGGTGCTGTGGTGGTGCTGTGGTGGTGCTGAGTGGTGCTGTGGTGGTGCTGTGGTGGTGCTGAGTGGTGCTGTGGTGGTGCTGTGTGGTGCTGTGGTGGTGCTGAGTGATGCTGGGGTGGCGCTGAGTGATGCTGTGGTGGTGCTGAGTGGTGTTGTGGTGGTGCTGAGTGGTGCTGTGGTGGTGCTGAGGGGTGCTGTGGTGGTGCTGAGTGATGCTGAGTGGTGCTGTGGTGGTGCTGAGTGGTGCTGTGGTGGTGCTGAGTGATGCTGTGGTGGCGCTGAGTGATGCTGTGGAGGCGCTGAGTGGTGCTGTGGTGGTGCTGAGTGATGCTGAGTGGTGCTGTGGTGGTGTTGAGTGGTGCTGTGGTGGTGCTGAGTGATGCTGGGGTGGTGCTGAGTGATAATGTGGTGGTGCTGAGTGATAATGTGGTGCTGCTGAGTGATGCTGGGGTAGTGCTGAGTGATGCTGGGGTAGCGCTGAGTGATGATGTGGTGATGTGGTGGCGCTGAGTGATGCTGTGGTGGCGCTGAGTGATGCTGGGGTGGTGCTGAGTGATGCTGTCATGGTGCTGAGTGGTGCTGTGGTGGCGCTGAGTGATGCTGGGGTGGAGCTGAGTGATGATGTGGTGGCGCTGAGTGATGCAGTGGTGGTGCTGAGTGATGCTGGGGTGGCGCTGAGTGATGCTGTGGTGGTGCTGAGTGATGCTGTGGCGGTGCTGAGTGATGCTGTGGTGGTGCTGAGTGGTGCTGTGGTGATGTGGTGATGCTGAGTGCTTGGTAATAAAAAGTTGTAAGATATGCTACTAAATTTTAAAACTCAAATTAAGTATAGATTTATCACTTCTGAAGAAAACTAGAGATAGATCTAAAATGCCTGCTCCACACTGAAAATGAAATTAGATGACATGATGACCACGACACAAATTTTATAAATAGTAATGCAGGAAAATAAGCAAAATATGAAAAGAAACACTAAAGGTGTAGCACAAATAAAAAAAGTGCCAGAAGCAGTAGAAGGTGATGATTTAAAGGGTTTTGGGATACGATTTCTGCAAGAAGCAATTTATAAAAACAGTACAACTATTGTTCTGGTGAAAAAAAAAAAGATAGAAAGGGTACCTTGATGTAATGAGAAAAAATCCCTGCGCACACAGTCCATCCAATATATTGTCCAAATATCCCCAAAAAACTCTTGATCCAAGTCCAGATTCAGTTATTTATTCATATGCATCTCGCCTCCAATGCAGCCAGGTAGTGTTCTCAAAACAAAGCTTGAACTCAGATTTGTAATTAACAGAAAACAATCAGCCAACATGTGTTTCGTCGTGCAATATCGTGCACAGAAGACTTCTTCAGGGCTCTTAATTTGAATATGTTAACAAGTTTGTTGGCTTCGAGAAATTAGTTTTTCACATATGCAGAAATTCCAATAGGAACTTGTATCTATTCTACTAAATATTCATGTTTGAGTTCTGCAAGTCATGTGGTGAACGTCTGTGTCTGGCGAAGTCTAAGCGCGAACAGATGATGAGATAATCATGAGTATGTGACCTCTTCGGAAAACCTTATCCCTCTAATCCTGTGTTCCCGGGTGCAGGCCGTCGGGAACACGGGATTAGAGAGATAAGGTTTTCCGAAGAGCAGGGAGGGGCCTGGAGAGAAGCACATGAGAGAGAGAGAGCAACACATGAAGGATTGAGCAACACAGAGTGCAGAAGGGTGGATATTTAGCAGGAGAGAAGCACGCGAAGCAGAGAGCTAGAAAAAACATGCACTCCCAAGGAATGAATAGGGAAAACATAAAAAAGTAGTTCCCTAAAACTGAGAAGTGGAAGGATACAAGTCAGCTAATTATAAAGATGGTAATGAGGGTATGCTCCAGAGGAGCGACAAACACCACAAAAGAACAGAAGAGGGAGGACAGTCATTGAATAAGAAGCAAGAAAATGGAAGTGACACTGAAGCAGTAGGCGGCTCTCACACCACTTTAAATTCTTAGTATAGCCCACAAAATACCTTTCACAACCAGACAGCTAAACCCTGTCTGGTAGGCGAGACCCAAAAATTGAGGTAATCACTGTGATTAGTGACATCCTAGATTACCTAGCTGTACCTGTGGAATCGAAAATACTATGAATAATAAAAATGCATGTACAGATATTATTAAAAAAGATAGTTTATTTAAATAAGAAAAACAGGGTGCATAGGAGTATGTAATTAATTAAGGTAACTGTTGATATATGTATATGTGTGTATTGTGTATGTGTTATTCCACAATTAAATGATCGTTTTTAGACTCATATCACTGGTTCTATTGTGTTCCAAAGATGAGAGAACCAGTACTATAGAATGGCAGAGATATCAATGATATTGCAAAAAACACAGTTGATGGACAGAATGTAGAACAATGTCATACATTCACCCCAGTACAAGGATCTGGGCCTAAATCCATCGTTTTTTTGCACTCCACACCACCCTGGGTTAGACACTGGCTATATGCAAATCAGCTCTGACCCTGTGCCTCATGGGAACAGTCCAGTCCGAACTACCAAGCCATATCTTTCCCAGACCGGAATCAAGCATCCAAGGACCGGTTTCTGGCTATCAGCCTTCATCAGCCTGGATAGCTTGACTCCAGTGGTGTGGAGAGCCTGTTAGAGATACCAATGATGCCATCCCCTGAACGGACTTTAAGCCCAACTTACCGAAGGGCGTTTTTTCATACAGAATAATGAGGCACAGAACGGTGTTGAAATTCTGAAATATGTCCAAAGTAGGATAACAACTCGTCTCCTGCTTCCAAGAAAGCCAAAAAAAAAGCAATATAGTTATATATACCAATTTTCAAAAAAAGGTGAATGACATCCAGTCAACAAAAGAACCCGAATATTATCAGATCATTCAAAACTAAACGTAAACATTAATAATGTGCACAGCAAATTGTTATGAACAACTGTAGGGTTGTGACAGAGGCATTTGTAAATGTAAGTATGGATTTTTCTGGAGTTACCAGGGAAGAAACCGTGCAGCTATCTCTAATAACGGTCCAAGAGACGAAATGGTGCATTTTCAGGACAAACATTGAGAAGCCAAAAATTAATGAAATATTATAACACGTACCCTGTGGCCTTCCCAGTGGTTCAAGGTTCCAGTAGAACACAAAGAAGCCCATAATGGTTTGCCAGTCCATACATCTTTGAATGAATGTGGTTGGTCAATGGTTTTGCTCTATTCAGCCTGGAATTAACTCAGAAAGTAATTCGGATGAACTAAGGTAGCAATAACGTACAGAAATTACTGTTTTCAGACAATGAAACGCGAGTATTACTGATCCGAAACTTGAAATGTAGTGAAACAGGTATAATAGGAGCAGGACGGGCAAATTAAATCGGAAATTAGTCAAACAAAAATAATACGAGTTCAGAGTGAAAAAAACACCAAAATAAAAAACGCAGGTGCTGCACAAAACATAAAAATATAGTACTAAATAAACTGCGGGGGAAACGTGTTCACGCTGATCGTGAGAGCGCTCTGTGTATCAGAAATAAAGAAAACAAGCTTCTCTGGGAAAAGTCAGCTGCTCGTTGTGAGAGGGCGGGGGCTGCCCGTGCATGCGCGCTCCGAGCCCCGGCGCCAAAGCGGAGTGCGGCATCTAAAGTCCCGGGTCCTGGGAGGGGGCCCGGGTGAAGACCAGCGCTGCGGAGGAGACATGGAACTGGGGCCCGGGTGAAGACCAGAGCTGCGGAGGAGACACGGATCTGGGGCCCGGGTGAAGACTAGCGCTGCAGAGGAGACACGGAACACGCCGAAAGAGCCCGGTGAGTGGGGTGGTGGGGGGGTGTACGCGCGTGTGTCTGTGTGTGTTTGGATGTGTCTGTGCATGTGTCTGTCTGTGTGCGCGTGGGTCTGTGTGTGTGTATGCAGTGTGTGTGTGCCTGTATATGCGTGTGGCTGTGTATGTGCGCATGCGTGAGTGTGGCTGTGTGAGTGTGTTTGCGCATGGGAATGAGGCACGAGAGGGGCACGTCGCCGTGCGCGCCCACGAGGTGAAATCTGCGCTCTGCGCTTGTGCACCCTCTCGTGTCTACATTCCCAAATACGGCTGACAATAGGTCTTTCGCTGACCCTCGACCTAAAAAACAATATGATATAGGCCCTCTAATAGAATGATAGCTGTAATGTATGCCACAATAGCAAATATTATTTTATGAATCGTTTTTGTTTGTACACGGTGGCAAAATCTTACAAAGAGAGCCCACAATGATAATGTGTGGATATTTTGACCCGGGTTGGCTTTAGCACTGGTGGCGCCCAGTGCAACAATCATTTTTGCCGCCCCCACGTCCCATGACCGCCTCCTCAGATTCTCTCACTACCACATGCAAAAGTGTCCCTCATCTCTCCTATCATAAGATATTGCCAAGCACAGTGCCCCCATGAGGTCACAGCGCCCCTCACCACAGGTTAGCGCCCAGTGCTGCCACACCAGTTACACTGCCCAAAAGCCGGCCCGGTTTTGACCAAACTGGTTATTAAAATAGGGCCACTCTAACAGAGGGGGGCCCTTGAATAGAATATAGGAAGAAAACGGCAGGGGAAAGAAGTGAACTACTCAAACAAAAGTTCTCTATCTGAATAAATCAAAATGTGCAATGTGTTGCAGATTTATAAACACCTAAGAAGTTGGCCTACTGAAAAAGACATACAACAATTGGAGTATCAAAACATATCAACATTTATTTATAGTCAGTTCATGATATTAAATTATTAAAATAGGCAATTAATAAAGACAAAGCACATCCCACCCCACGCACACTCAGCCATTCAGACAACCAAACTCATACCTACACATACTCATACGTCCTGGGATTCAGGAATCCAACAATTTACACATCAACAGTAGAGAAACACAATGACAATTGGACCAATATCACCATATAAGATTGACATCAGTAATAATACATAAGACAACAAGGATCATTTTTAAACAAGTCTAACAAGAAATAGTGAGTTAAACAAATAAAACAGTGAAGAAACAATAATGTATGATCAGATAATCCATGAAGTTCAGATCAACGTATTCAGAAATAAAATTAGAAAATTGATCATGGCCGGTTGTGGTCAACGAGGATATTTCAGCTCTGACGCGGGTTTCGGTGATCGACCCCAATGCGGGTCTCACCTTTCTCAGGGTGCATCTACCAAAGGCTATAGCCGTGGGATGTGTCTGGGCTCCAAGCGGAGCAAGCCAACAACAACAAATAGCGTCCTATTGTGGGAACAATGGAAACCCAGAATGGGACCACAGAAAAGAGAAGACGCTCGATCTGATTAAACTGAGATAGAAATGAAGGTTCTAAATGGCGATAATGGGCGCTAAGGGTAGCGTGGTTTAAAAATCAGAATACGATCCATCGAGGGCCACTCGATTGACTTAAAGGGAAAGCTGATTAGAGTAACTTTAGGAGCATTCTCCAGATTAAACATGCGCTCCAGTGCCTGTCTGGAAGCGACACACTGAGTGGAAAAGCCGGTCAGACGCCGGACCAGCTGGGCCATCATCACGTCTGTATGGGGTGTGAGACAAATAAGGCTGTGCCTACCATAAAAAAATAAAAAATAAACATACCCGATCTGTCATTTAAAGGTAGCCAGAACGTATGGAGTTAATTACATCAAGAGAATGAATACATTAAGAACAATGCCACTGTAGTGCTATGGAGCAATCGGCATAAAGTAAACTTTACATGGATAAGAGAACAAATACCAGACCCCTATTTAGGACCAGTTGGGTAGAAACATAAACATCATATCAACAATATAACAGAGAAGGTGACTGAGTGTAAATTGCGCTGGGATGTGACAATATTTGAAGCATACAGTCAATAAACAGCTCAAAGGATAAGGTTATTATCACCCACTAATAACCAAGTTAGGTAATGTTTACACAAAACCACATTCAAGAAACAAAAAGTTTATCCTGAGCTAAATGAACAAATCAATGAACATATTCCAGACGGTGGGTATTCTCCATATCTTCTTTTATTATTGGTGTTGTTCTTCAAGAAACCAAACACTAGCCATTGCCAACACGTGTTTCATCTTGGTATGTATAATCATAGACTTCTTCAGGGCTATAGCTAGATTTCGTGACGGGATTACGCAAAAGCTCTCCAAAAATCGTGAGAGCAGTGAGAAAGTAATTAGTTCTCCGGAAGTTCCCAATTCAATGTATATATCAAAATTCCAAAACTTGCTGTATTCAGCCCCCAGTACCCAGAACAATTCGAAGTGGAGCCGTAAATCGTAAATCAGTCCGTGGCGTGAAACACGTGTTGGCAACGGCTAGTGTTTGGTTTCTTGAAGAACAACACCAATAATAAAAGAAGATATGGAGAATACCCACCTTCTGGAATATGTTCATTGATTTGTTCATTTAGCTCAGGATAAACTTTTTGTTTCCTAAACATCATATCAATATAGACTGTTTGCATGATTTGGGAACAGTGTGCGCATTATGGACACAAACATGCTTATTAAAATAATCTTTGCTTTTGTGATGTACTTGGACATAGATAGTTCTATTGTAGTGCCTTTTTCATACTGTTTTTCACTTTTTGCCACTCACCTGAGCACTGCACCGCCTCACTTTGCACAGACATAGTACCTTGTGTTTATAAATGTATACAAATCCACATATTATGATTTGTATCATATGTCTTCTCTTTTCAGAAACCAAATCTAATCTTAGTACTCTACGCCAGTATGACTGCCAATTTTTTCAGCTATCCAGTGTCATTTATTTCAAGCAGTGAATATGTACGTTTTGCCTTTCTCTTCTTCTGATTGTTTTAATAACCTTCCAAAGGAGCCACTGACTTTGTCCATATGTATTTGTCAAGATTCTTAGGGTTAATGGGCTGCCGGTCTTTCTGAATTAACTTTAAAAAATGTGCCTCCCAGGGATGTCCTGAATGGTGTGACTTGTGTGGATCCCCCTCTGACCCAGACTCCTGCTAAATTCCAAACTTTGGCTAAAATCATGCATTTTTTCCACATTTCTATGAGGGAAAGTTCTGGATCTGCTGGGATTCACAATATGAGACAAGAATGGTCTAACCTAGGGATCAGATTATGCAGAGGCCAAAAGGACAGTACACTGAGTTCATATGGTCAGGGTTTCCATCAATTCCTGTCATGGGTCACAGGCCCAGCCACACAAGTGGGGCACCGTTTTATCAGGAGAAATGTGGTAACATTGGGCCATAGGAATTTTGTGACTAGATATACTTAGAAGATTTATCTTGCTGGCATCTTAGGCATTTGGAGTTGGAGGAGTTTATCTTCCAGAGCCAAGGTATTCTCACATCTTCAGCACATCCTCACTTGCAGTCTCCAGCGGCACCAGAAATATTGAGGTCCCAACAGGAAAATAATGTAAATATCAGTGCCTAATTCGACAATGAACAAGCAATACAAGTAAATATTAACTGAGAACCAGACTAAGAATAACAGGATCAATGCATGACACAGTGCGTGAAACAAAATGGCATGTTGCAGAAACTATAACATATATGCAATAAAAAAGTGGATCATAGTATGTACAGATTGAGTAGTGTCATATTTGTTCAATTTGAGTATAGGGCAAGGTAAAGAGTAGCAATTCTTGTATTTTAGGTAAGACCAAATATCGAAGAGTATCCTCTCAATGAGAACATTCCTGGATCTACTGCAGACTGATTTGCATGCCTAACAAGCTACAGACAATGGGCTTGATTCACAAAGGTAAACTGAGATGAAAGTCGAATACTAATACTTTTGGTATTCACAAACGTCATTAACGAGTCGTAAAGTTAGACTTTTGTCTCAGTTTTGGTCTCAGTTAAACTTAGACCAAAACTTAAGTTTAACTGCAATGCAGCATTGTGATTGTGTGAGCACCGTGGTTCGCCACTCGGCCAGGGAATGTGACCCTTGGGCATGTCCTCCACCCAGGCTGTGATGCAGCCTGGATGGAGAAAATGCAAAGTGCGCATGAGTGTTTGGCTAGCCCAGGGCCGGCCAAACATTCCTGCACACTTGGAGTGGACAAACCACTCCTCCCCTTCCCTGCTCTGTGAGCAGAGCAGCCCCGCTCTGCCCATAAAGCTGGCGCAAAAAACGGAAAAATAAAATGATAATAACATTGCGCTATTGTCATTTTATTTTCCTTTTTTTGCAGTGCTGATGACAGTGGGGCACAGTCCTCTGCCTTAGCAGAGGTGCCACCCCTGGTGGCAGGTGGAGTTGTGTTTCTAGCAGACTCAACACCGTTTCACTGCCAGTAGAGGATACTGCACCGTGGACGCTTTAGAAACACTGCTCGTGACATCCGTCAATGTTGTTCATGGGCATTATACCAGTGGCCTGCAAAGATTCTCTGTTATAAAAAGTCCAATGGGGCTAAATGTCTCCAGGCTTTTAAGAAGTTATGGCAACCTGCGATTCAGGAAAGTGAAGAGACATGCAAAGCGGCGGCTAGTGGCTGGAATGCCAGATGGATGTTACAACACAGTAATTTGCTATTGTCAATATTGTGAGCTGTCTGTGGGGTTGTCTGAAACATGTAGATTAGAGAGTTGCAAGGCTAAACGAGTTGATAATAAGCAAGTTCTTATGTGCATCAGTAATACACATGTAAAAGCAAAATTGTGGCAAAAAATCATCGAAATACATACCCATGGAAATAGAGTACATAATAAAGAATGTAGAACAGTCAAAGAAATTAAAAACAAAAAGGCTGGAGACATAGTGAAGCCTCCTCCAGCAGCAGGGAAACAAAAAAAATGTAGACACACATTCATGCTGGCAAACATAAAGCCCAAAGTGCGACCATGGAATGAGGGCCCGCAGATACTGTGGTCTGTGAGCCTATAGAATTTGGTTGATAATACACCATTAGATGAGTGCCTATAAGTTGCGATCACAGCACAAAGGGTAGGCAGATAAAAAGAGCTACAGGAGAAACAAGCTGTGACATTGCCAATCAATTTTGCTTAACTTTACAGTCAAGCGTGACCGATTGGCATTGCCGGTGCTTGTTTATAGATTTAGCATGAATAGCAAGATCAATGTTGTATCTTCCACATTTCAGCTGCACTTTTTATAGTGACCACTAGATGGCACTGAAAGTAAGCAAACTGATGTTTAAATGTGCCTCTGTTTGCAATTGTGCGCTTAGAGCAGGAACAATGACAAATATACTGATGGCAAAAATAACAAGCACTTGCAATGCAATAGGTCTTGCATTTTCAGAGTTAGGGCTATTGGCGTTGTAGCTGATAATGTACTTTATCAACGTGTTTTTTTTTGGAGTGTAGTGGATGTATGAACACAAACACAGTACGAAGGGGGGAAAAGTTTATGTTTTAAAATCAATAGTTTCACTCTTTGGAAGCAAACATGTATTACCCAGGGTGTTGAGTAAGAAAGAAAATGAATAAATATTTAACGTTTGTACAAGGCCAAGCAGGAACCTGAGAGGAATGATTAAGCTGTTGTGCTGTGATAAACTCGGCTTTAACTATCACAAGCTGAAAGGCGGGCTAGGCATCAATGTGCGTGGAACAAAATAGTGCTTTTGTTGCTATTTTCCACGCTAGAGTCATCTCTCATGGTCACTAAGGAAACCAATGTTTATCCATTCAGGATAGGTAATTGCGGCATCAGGAAGGAAGCACTCTAGTTGCCGGCCTGCTATATTTAAAGAATGCTTACACACTGCTTTCTGGGCATGCCATGCCAAACAGCTGTGGTGCTGGTGGTGCTCTGAGGCAGCATGGGCTGCTCTGGAGGGGAGCGGCATCTTCGGGTGCATTTTGAGGACTCCTCCTTAAGCTGTGGCGCTGGGCCGTTCCCACCCCCTGCTTACTACAAAGAAAATCAATGGGAGCAGCGACTACTGTTAAAGCGTGCTGCGCTGAAAAAAAAAACAAAAAACATTTGTTACAAATCAAGTTTCAGCAGAGGTGCAAGGAGGGGCGAGGCGCGCATTTTGAAAAGAAAGGTGTGCGACCGCCATTGCCTGCTTACTCCGACACAAAGAAAGGTGCGCGGTCGCTATTGTTACAACATGCTGCGCTGCCAAAAACAACCCATGTTTTATAAATCAAAAGGTGCAAGTCAGGCAAGCAGCTCATTCTGAAAATATCCCAAGCTGCCCCCATTGCTAATCAAAAATGAAGTGCTGAGGGGAAAAACATACAATGTTTCAGAAATAGAGTTGGGCGAGCCTCGCACATGTGGAGAAGCGTGGCTCAGTGGTTAGAGGCGGCAGAACCGGAAGCTGAGATCGACCGTGGACCAGGGTTCGATGCTTCGGCGGGTCTCGGGCTAAAAAATTCCACGGACTCGACAATTCTCGCTCTGGTGCCTACTCAACTCACGGGGTCACACTCTGCGACTCTGGGCAATAGCTTGCTTAATCTCCACTACGGCCCCTCGCGGCGGGATGCCTGGCTTTCACCTTGTGGACACCCTGCCAGGGTTTCTCACAGGGGAATACCAGGACGGGTTCCCTAAGCAAGCGCCGGGACGCTTACGGGCAGCTGTGCGCTTTACAAGTCCAGCACATTTACACACATTTACATGCTCAGCCGCCATTGCACGGCAAGATGTGCTGCAAAAAAAAGTCATTAATTTGCAAAAGAGCGTGTCGTGCCTGCAACAACAGGTAGGAGAAGGTCATGTAAGAAAAACAGTGTTTATAGACTGTAAATAAAACATTGAGTAACAACACAGGTAAGAGGGCCAGTTTCCATGGGAGGTTACAGCATGAGAAAAGGAGGTACTAAGGAGGGACTACTAACCTTATTCACAAATCAAAAGCCAACATTTACAAAGGATAGTAACAGGAACCAATTTAAACGATGGGCGGGAAAATGGGCGGCGCTTAAAGTCCATACCTGAATACAGCATGTCTGGAAGAGACAGTGCAAGTGCTGCCTAGGTAAGATCTAAAAATCCCCTGTGGGCGTGCTAAATAAAGAAAGGGAAGAAAGCAAAAAATAGGAGCCATGCAACTGAGATTGACACGAAAGCCATCCAATCTTGAGCAAGGATTGGCACTGTATTGTATTGTATATAATACTCTTTCTCGACAGACAGTAGGAGCTGTCTATATCGAGACTGCAGGAAAAACACAACAAAATATAGGCCAAAAAAAACACCTCTTACTTCAGAAGGAGCTGTCTGCACCTGCCAAAAAGTTATTGGTAAGAGGGCATGATATCATCAGTCCCAAAAATGGAACTCATGTTATTGAATTTCTACTAAAGACATCATGGATCGGTAAGGGAAATAGGAATACATGAATGAAAAAGGCTTATAGAGCACATGACTACCAGAGGCATCTTGGCACTAGAAGCTTGAGCAACAATCCAGCCAGCAGTGATGAGAAAATCTGAGAGTAAACAGCCTGGCCTTTATGAGTTTCATGAAAGCAGTGTGGCTTTCAGTGAGCTTAATAACCAGCCTCCCGAGGATATTGTGGCATAGATCTGCAAATTCTGCTGCAAAAATGTGAAATTTTTTGGCATTATTGAGGCACTTTATTTTACTTGTAAGAATTCCATTTCAGCCTTAAATCAATGGAAACTGTTTTAGCAGAGTATTACACTTTGAAATGGGCATGTTAAAAGTGTCTAAGAGTTTTGTTTGCTATAGTCTCCTTTGTGATAACGTTCTGGATCATAGGTTAAGCCAAGCACAATAGAACAGGGTTGCTAATCATCTGTGTTTTCTGTGGCATTGTGCTGATTTGGGACTAGATGTTTCAAGCTACAGAGCCATCCGCTGTAAGACACCACGTTTTGAAATGTAACAGACTGGTTGAGGAAACAGTCACAGACAAAATGAGTAGGTATGGCTCTTGTAGAAAATATGCATGAAGTGGTACACAACTAAACAGGTACAAATGCATAGATAGATCATAACACAGGCCAACGCCATCCATTTTAATGAATCTCCACTAACGTAAAAGCGCACTGGGGGGGGAAGGGGGGGGAGCACTGATCGCTGTGCATGAGATGATCACTAGATTTCTTGCATCTTGAGGAGGATGTGCAGTTCAGGGTCACACGGTGATTACAATGGTTGCACATGATGATAAACAATAAGGGGGTTGTGTTGCTGGGGCCCAGGTCAAGTCTGACACCTTTGGCCAGTTTGAGATTTTTTTGTCAGCAACATTTTGCATACTGCGATTTTTAAACCTGTGCTTATTACTGTAAAGACAGATACACAAGTTCTCAAAATGCAAATTTCTAATGATAAAAAAGCATCTGAAGTTGTCACAAATGACGTGTCAAATAAAAACATGTCCAAAAAGCGCGTGGCATGTGCCACTTCACAAGTACACACATGACCAAATAGATGAAAAAAAAGTTGTTTTTTCTCCTTATAATAATTTGAAATACATTCCTGTCTGAACAAAATAGTGTCTTTAAAATAACTCCCACTGCATTCTTCTCCCTTCATAGTGCTTCCCCCCCTCCTTTATTCTTCATCCCCCATCATCGGTTCCTCCTTGTTGTTGCTGGGTGAACTTAGGGCCCTTTTTAGTTTGAGCATTCAAGACCTCTTGTATATACTTTAGTATATACTTATATGTGTATGTACTTTGTGGGCTCTGGAGATCAGCCCTAGGACTTGCCTGCTTCCGCTCAGGGACTTTTTTCTGTTCAACTGGCTCTATTTAACTGTTTTGATAGAAAATGACCAGTTGAGGTCAGTAAAATACCAGAATTGCTTTCTGCTTGTTCAACTTCCTCTATTTAACTATCTTGATAGAAAACGACCAGTAGAGGTCAGTAAAATACCAGAATTGCTTTCTGCTGAGGGACTTTCTTTTTTTAGTTTTTCTGGCAACTGCCTCTATTTAATTTTCATGATAGAAAACGACCAGCAGAGGTCAGTACAATACCAGAATCACTTTAGCATTCTCTAGATTCCAGTCCATATAAATTGTCCTCCACGAGCACCCGTAGACAATAATATTTTTCTCAAATCTTGTATTTTCAGGGATATGACCACCGAAGGCCCTGATTTTATATTCAAAACAGAGCTTTGGACTATACCATTTCCCACTGAAAGGCAATATTTCTCTCCATGTGTTCACATAACTGGCGTGTCACCCAGTTCGGTGCTTATTTTCCATCCATGTTAAAGAACAGTAGATGTTTCAGCACCCAGGCTAATGTGCTGCATAGCTAAATACATAGGAGGTCCCAAAGGCGAGACCCATTGAATTGCAAATGCTTGTTTTTTGGACTCCATTTCAGTTTTTGCTGGCCTTCTCACACATGGAGCTTTCTTCACAGATTTCATGTGTTGTGTGTGTACCAACATGCCAAAAGTGCTTGATGAAACACTGATTACCTGTCTGTGGGTGTTTTTAAGTCAAAGAATATGTGGGATATTTCAATTTAAACTGACTTCTTGTCCGTAGTCCGTGATCTGTTTCACTTATGGTCTTGCCTCATTTCTTATGGCTCTGACTCCACAAATGTGCAGTGCACTGCCCTAGTCTACCTGGTTTTGTTTGTGATGGATTCTTGGCCAATTGTCTCCATGGTTTCACTCTAGCCTTTTGTTGACACATGTTACGTTGTTTGCTTCTAGTCGCTTATTCATTCCCCACGGACTCCATCCTTAGGCTTTGCTCAAGCATTTCATTGACTGCTAATCGTCAACCACCTAAGAAAAAAAAATACACAACACTGTATGACAGCCTATGGCGGAACCTGAACCCCAACCTCAAAGGAGTTAGTCAACAGCGGCAAGTTCACTGTGAAAACTCCAGGGAGAAATCAGCACTCACAGTACCATGAGTGAATTTATTCCAATTGAATATTGAATTTAAATGTTGGGTTACGGATGGTTAATGCAGTTTTAAGTTTCCTCCCCATTAAACCCTTCACTGTGTACTTCCTCAGCTGCTGCAGTCTCTTCTTGCAATTACTCAGTTCTCTGGAACTCTTACAAGAGGTCCAGGTTTGTGAATTCTTTCAGCTACTTCAGATGGATTGAAATAGGCTCCTCGCCCCATGTTATGTTCCCAAAAGCCTACCTAACAGGGGCATTCATAAAATTGTATTCATATATTGCTTTTGTCACTGAGGCCGCTGGCAGCTCTCTCTCTTGCTCCCTCTCCCCTCTCTCTCTTTCCCTGCTCTCCTTCTCTCTCTCTCTCTGCTCATTCTGTCTCTATCTTGCTCCTCACCGGTTGAAAATCATGACCTCAAGAAACGGCACTCACTTACCCTCTTTTTCCTTGCCTTACATTCATTCGTTCTCCTGAAAAACTTGATCCAAAAAAGAAAAAAATAACTCATTGCCGAAAGTGTCATCTTTTTCAGGCATTTTTCTCTTCCAAAGTGCAGCCTCAGGACAGAGAAGCAAAAGTAAGAAAAAATTATGTTGAAACAAAACAAAGTGGCCAGGTTGGTTTTAGTCACACCCAAACACATTAGCGCCACTTTGCCAGTGAAGCACTACTTTCGTTTTCTCATCTTTCTTTCAACAGCATGGGGACCAAGGCATGCAGCTCTTTCAAATCAGTGCTCCTCAAACCTGACAGGTAGCAGCCTCTGCAGTTCTAGATGCAGGCATATTCACAGAGGGACCTCTGACCTGGCAGACTGGAGCATTTTGGTACACTTGTATAGAGAACCTCTCTGCTCATTCTGAAAAAGAGGACAGAGGCAGAGGCTTGCGCTCAGCTGGGCCAGTGGAAGATGAAATGTGTATTGGAGCAAACATTAAAAATGGGCCTCGCTACTCGCTTATTTTTGCCTGTTCTCTCCCCTCTTCTGGTCTCTTCTCTTCTCTCTCCTCCTCTCCTCGCCTTTCTCATTCGTTCCCCTTCATTCTGTCTCTATCTCGCTCCTCCTCACTTGCTGAAAACCGTGACTTCAAGAAGCAGTGCTTACCCTCTTTTTCCCTCCTTTCCTTCAATCGTTCCCCTGTGAAATGAAACCAAAAAAGTAAACAAAACACATTGCAGAAAATGTCGTCTTTTGTCAAGCAGACTTTTTATCACTTTAAAGTTCAGCCTTGTGACACAAGACAAAGTAGCCGCAAAGTGGCCAGATTTGTTTGATTCACACCCAAAAACATTAGTGCCACTTTGGGGTGTTTACCAATGAAGCCATGCTTTCGAGCTGTACAAGCTCTGAACATGTACATTGTATTTTCGGTTTTCTAATCCCTAATGCAGCAGGAGGAAGCAGGCAGCTATTCCAGCTGTACGGCGTCGCGTAGTGAGGTATGCGTGTTTACAGCCAATAAGACGGCACCCTTTTTTCCTCTTGAATGGAGACCTTTTTTTGCGGCCAAACAGTTAAATACTGCAGTCATCGCACTCCTCTGCTGATTATGCGATTATTTTGCGAATCGTGAAATCACGAAATGCTAGAGGGTCTAAATAAAGAGAGGCAGCAGGTTACAGAGTTTTGCTGTAAGGTAGAAAAGGGATTTGCCTCATCACGTACTGCGTCTGATATAAGGAACCACTATCTTTTTGTTAGTGTTCAACCTCCAATGACGAACGGGTGTATACCCCTCACATCGCAAGGCAACAAATTTGGAACTGGAAGGAGGGTGGGAGCAGACTGCCTCACATCCCAGCTCTCAATTTGCCCCAATGCATCATGGTAAATGCAGTGCATGATAACACTTTAGTACTAGTCTTTAATTTTTCACCCTTGTTGGTGCAGCCTGAAAGAAGTGCTGTGTATCTCTAGACATGTGTTTCTGGATTCATTCCTTCATCAGTAGAGAGCAACAAGTTGTTTCGCGGTCCTGGAAATGAAGCCCGCTCACGTCTATGTTCCACTCTCTGGACGCAGGAGCATCAGTACAAGCTCGTCAGCTCATTAGCTCATTAGCTCAAGGGAGCCTTTTCAAACAGAAGGAGGTTGGGAGCACACTGCCTCACATCACAGCATCCATTTGATAACACTAAAGTAAGTGTTAGCATGCAGTGCATTTACCATGATGCACTGGGGCAGGTTGAGTGCTGGGGTGTGAGGCGGGGGCCTCCCCCTCTTTCTGTTGGAATCTGGGGCTGGTATAGTTCAGCGCTTTGTAAGCCAAGCACTGTGCCTTGAACATGGCCCTTCTTCGAAATGGAAGCCAATGAATCTTATTTGGTTCTTTAGCTACCGACTGGTGCCTCACCACATATAGTATAGAATAAAGTCACTTCTGCATTCTGTGCCACTTGGCAATTGAGGACTAAACAACTGTCCATTATTTGTGCTGCATTGGAGATAAAAGGAAAAATCTTTGTTAATGCCCAGTTAACATGAGAAGGAAAGGATAGATATTTGTTAAAAGCAACTGGAACTAATAATGAGCGGGGAAGTAGGGTTCCCTGGAATTTATCAGCAGGAGAAAGAAGCTAAACTAGATATGTCCGATACCACTCAGTTGTCATATTGACCTGCAGAGATATCATGACCATAATATTAACTACCAAACTATTGTCAGGGTAGGTGTAGATTTGCTACTGTTAACTCGGCTCCAACAATATTTGGGAGTCCATCTTATTGGCTATATCTGGAGGTCGATATTTCAACTGTGATATTGTGGTACCCACCACTCAGCAGGCATGAGTGAGAGCCCACCAATGGAGTCTCAGGAAAGGGACCAGAACCACAGCAGAAGCTTAGCTCAGCTCCTTGCATTCTAGGTGATGGGTAATTCAGACTACTACTGGTGGGTGAGTTTGTGGGTTACTTCGAGGTGGAAAACTGTAAAGCACAACCGCAAACCTAGTCATGCGGAGCTGTAGAGGTTGCTAGCCAATGAGGGCCTGCAGGAGAAATGTAGAGGGGCAAAGACAGGAATGTCAAAGGCTCAAGTTCCAAGGGTAGGCATTGGACTCTATAGATGCCCTTATGTTTACCACATGTTTACCACCATGTTTACCGGGTGTGGTAGAGCATTTCATGAAGATTTTAAATAAACATCTAAGACTCTGGATGAGGATCGAAGTCGAGTATGGTATTGGATAATTTAGGTGGTGGACATGGAACACGGGGAGGGGGTGGGAGGGTTGGGTGGGGGGAAGCATTTTTTTTATTTTTTATTTCCCTTCGTCAATTTCCCCTTTATGTATGGTCTCAGCCACAAGATGCGCCCACTGTCCTGTTTGCGCTCCGGACTCAACTGGTTAACTTGTATGCTACACAGTATCAGTGGTTTGTCAGCTACACCTACATGGTTACATTTTTGTGTTTTGAAATTTCAATAAAGAGATTTAAACCATAAAAAACAAATCAATAACCTGGAAGCAGCTCTAAACATTTTTGAGGGAATATCAAACAATCTCTCACCTAAGATGCCACCTCTGGTTTGCCAGGACCAGAGTAAAAATACCTGTGACAATGAAACCATGCCTTTTGTGGACACTGATAACCCTAGACGGGGAGAAAAGTGATGATAAAAAGGGAAAACAACAAGAAGTGCATTCTCATGGTATCTGGGCTTAGCAGCACTCATTGCACAGACGTCTATTCACCTACATGTAACTCCTACATACCACTAGCATAAATGCCAACTCACACAGTGCCACCGTGTGACACACAATATCGGCTCCCATCACACGGTCTCCTGGTGGAGAGCCGATATCACGTGGTGGCAAAATGAGCTGAAAACCACAGTAAACAGTGGTTTTCAAGCTCGTTTTCTGAGGCTTTGAACTGCCGATGTCCATTTAGGGTTTGACAATACCCCAAGACATCAGTACCCGCCTCAGCAAGCTTTTATTTTTGGGGAGGAGGAGGGGGCTTGGGGGCGGGTGGGGTTCAAAAGTGCCTTGTAGGTATTTCTTGGCACCAGGCCCTACCCCCTTCAAGGCCCCGCCTTCTACTTGCACGGTGAGATTGTTCTTCAAATTGGCAGGTATGTGAACGGGAAAATGAGCTGAAAACCACTGTAAATAGTAGCTTTCCTGCTCGTTTTCTGAGGCTTTGAATTACTGGCATCTATTAAGGGGCGTGAAAACACCCCAGGACATCAGCACCAACCTCAGCAAGGGTTTTGGGTTTTTAAGGAAGGAGGGGACTAGTGGGTGGTTCAAAAGTGCCTGGTAGGTACTTCTCGGCATGATGCCCCGCCTCCTTCAAGGCTCCACTCCCTCCGCACAGAGTAAGATTGTTCTTTAAGTTGGCAGGTATGCACTAGGAAGGGGACAGTGGGAGTAAACGGCGTAGATTGAAATCTCATGGTTTTGTGAAGGCCTGCTGCCGAAAAATGCTCTGCCTTTTGTAAACATGTGTCTCACCTTTTTTTTACCTGAGAAACCTTTTCACTTGTTTATTTTGCCACTGGACCATAGACACGCAACCTCAAAATATCTTTGGTATGATGGGAAGGAGAGAACAGTAGTCCTCTGTTCAGTCTTCTGTTTTTGGTAGGATGGAAAGGCAGGGGGTGGAGTCAAGAGCACAACAAAGTAACAACACACCAATCTGTGTATTTTTAAAGAGGAAACTAAGGGTAGTGCCTCGAGGCTTCGAGGTGGCTGTTCATGCTTCCCATCTATCCCTTTTCAGCAAGCCATTACTGACCTATTTTTGTCAAATGTGTACATGCTTTACAGCTTGAAAATCCATGTCAAACTGCACTTCTTTATTATTATTGGCTAATGAAGCTAAAGAACAGATCATTTTATGTTATGTACATTTGTAAAACGTGCATCTCACCCGGAAGGGTATCTTGAAGCTAAGAGAAGAGGGACAACTGCCCTATCTAGGGCATTTCGGAGGAGTCAGGTTTTTAGTTTCTTCTGGAATTCTACTACTGTGCTGCTAGTTCTGATGTGAGGGGGAGATGGCTCCACTTCAGGAGCCAGGAACTAAAAGGTGGAGGCACCTCCTTTGGTTCCTTAGATGTTGGAGACAGAGGTGGCAGGAGGTTGGTGGAGCGGAGGTGTCTGGTGGGGGTGTGGAATCTGACACGGCTGTTGAGGTAGCTGCTGAGGTTGCTGAGGTACAATTCCACTGTCAGTAATATCGAATCTCCAGCATCAACTCCTAACATTTCATCCAAGTGAGGTAAGCATTTATAAGGAAATATAGATTTACTATTCTTAATTCCACATCACCTTGCCATGGCTATATGATAGTGGTCGGTATTGTGGAGTCAATATAAGTGGAGTTCAATCGTAAAACGTCGACATTGTACTATAGCCCGAGCAAACTTTGTATTACTTAACTATATTCATATTTACTCCTGTTTAGCATAAGACCCAGCAGACCTAGGTTCAAATCCCAGTTTGAGCACGTTGTTTCATTGTGGGCAAAAAACATTATCTTCCAGGATCACAAATTGTAAATAAGTACAATGACAGATGTATGGGATGCATGTGGGCAGTGGCGGCTGGCATGTATGGAGGGTGGTGTGGCGGGTGGGAAAAAAAAGTAAATAAATAAGTACAAAAAATAATTTCACTTACCTCCTGGCCCGATATCCTCCTCGCTCGGGTTTTCTCCAGGCAGACAGGCTCCAACGCAAGACCGTGGAAACTGCAGTAACCAATCCAGGCGCTGCTGTCATACAGCATGAAAGAAGTGCCAGATTTGGAGGGAGCGTCTTCCTTCAGCGCTCCCGAGGACACTGGAGCCCTATGCTGTCTCTAGGCCACCTGTATTAGAAAAGAGATTTAGGGCCAGATGTAGGTAAATGTCATTACTGATCCGTAAATACCAAATTTTACCGATTCGGTATTTACAAATTGGTAAATGCTATGAAGTGATTTTTTCCGATTTTTTTACCGAATCTGTGTGATTTGGTAATTACCGAATCGGTATTTGCCATTGATTCCTATGGGCCGATTCGGTAAAATTACTGATTTCGCCAGGGGAACAGGGTGTCACTTTGACACCCTGTTGCACCCCTGATTCTGGCTTGTGTGCCATGTGGCACACATACATGCCCTAAGGGCATGCATGTGTGTCACATGGCACAGGTGTACATGCACAGATATGCATGTACACAGGAATTCGTTATTTACCATGACATATGTCATGGTAAATAACGAATTCTTAAGGACATGTGGCACTGTTTCCAGTGCCACCTATATATAGATTTACCGAATCGGTAAATTTACCGAATCGGTATTTTACAGAATCGGTAAATTTACCGATTCTGTAAACTATAGGCCCCCTACATCTCAATCACCAAATACCGGCCGAAATCGGCCATTACCGACCGGTATTTGGTGACCTACATCTGGCCCTAAGAGAGGTTTAAAATGCACATGTCTAGCTGGCCACTACAAGATGGCCAGCCAAATAGACCTGCGTACTTTAAACTTAAAGTGCCCTGTTCATTACTGCTTTCCGCTGCTGCATGACTTGCAGCAGCAGAAAGAAGAAAGCCCAGCCCCCATCCTGACGCTCAGCTCAGAACAGAGTTTTGAATAATAAAATGGTAATAAATTAACTTAATTACGATCTTATTGTTTCATCTCTGGGGCATTTAAACTAGTGGGGTGATGCTTTTCTGCCTTAATGGAGGAGCGACCCCTGTGCACAGCTGTTGCAGCAGATGGAGTGGTCTCAGGGAGCAGGGGAGTGAGGAACCACTTCAGTCTTGCTCAGTACCATGCATCAGGCGTTAGACTAACGCATTTCAGTGTGGTAATTAGCCGTACCACACTGAAATGCATTTTTACGCATATGCGTAGTGTCTTAGCAGGTGTCTGAGTGTTAAGCACTGCCGCTGTAGTAGAAGCTGTGCTCCATTAAGTTAAGCAGCACAGCCTGCTGCACACGTACTGAAGCATTGCAAACTAATTTATCGTTTGAGAGTCTTAGTTGGCACCTACCGCGCCACGATGGGTATGCTCAGACTGAGTCCTGTGCTGTCCATGCCACTGGATTCAAGCTATCCTGGCTGATGAGGGCTAAAAGCCCGAAACCGGTCCTAGGATGCTTGTTTCCAGTCCAGGGAGGACCAGGCTTGGCGGTTCAGGCTGGACTGTTCCCATGGGGCACAGGGTCAAGACTGATTTGCATATGGCTAGGTTCAAACTGGAATGGCTTGGTGAGCAAAAAAACGATGGATTTAGGCCCAGATTCTGTACTGGGGTGAATGTATGACATTGTTCTGCATTCTGTCCATCAACTGTTGTTTTTGCATTTGTCACCCCGAGTGAGACGGGTATGCTCAGACGTGAGTCCCGCGCTCTCCACACCACTGGAGTCAAGCTATCCTGGCTGATGATGGCTGATAGCCACAAACCGGTCCTAGGATGCTTGTTTCCAGTCTCTGTACTGGGGTGAATGTATGACATTGTTCTGCATTCTGTCCATCAACTGTTGTTTTTTCACCTACCACGCTGCAGCCTGGGGGCTGGCTGCATTCATCAGCCGAGTCTCACTCTCAGCCAGGCCGCGGCACAGCCTCACGTGATGTGACTGTCAAAACAAACCTGTCCCTAGATGGGCAGGGTCCAGGTAAGTGTACATTCCGGGCAGAGCAAGGTGCTGATAAATAAAAGCTACAAGCAGCTGTTATAGAATGAATAAATTATTCTTTATTGTTTGAGTTCATTAAAACCATAACAAAATTTCAATTAAAAAAACCGCTGTTATAGTGCGAGGCTGTTTATCAGCTTTATCAGCTGCATGTGTGAATCCGACAACTCTTTTCTACAAGACACAGCAGAGTTTATTGGGTCAAGGGGTTGCAGCTATCGATTGTTTCCTGTGCCATGTACCCGACGTCCAAGCTAAGTGACACCGGGTTATCTCCTTTTCTGTACCTTTGGTGTTCGAGCAGGCGCCCGTGCCCGCGGGCAGCATCCCTCTTGCTGTATGACACTTAGCCAGTGTGCTTATGGATATCTTGGCATTGTGCATGGGGTTATGTTATGTTATTATGTTATGTTATTATGAGCTTGTAGAGCGCGTTATCACCCAGGGGTATCTAAGCGCAGGTTAGGTGAGGTGAGCTACTGTATTTATTTCAGTTTAATCCATCTAGCTTAATCAGTCTCCTCACTACGGCAGGCGTGGAGAGGCAGCCTGAAACACCGGACGGCTCCTTGGCACGCGTGGAGCTTGCCAGGTGAGTGAGGCAACAAAATAACAGGGAGGGGCGAGCAAGAACCGAGCCGGGGGCTGGCTCCGGCTCTAAGAGCCTGTGCACGAGCAGAGCATTTCAAATATTTGCCACATAAATCATGCAGCAGTGTGCTATTCACAAACCGTGGGACTGGCCGCCCAGGAATGTTTTTCAATAAGTGCAAGTATGCATAACTGTGAAACTAATAAACAATTGGATGTCATTGTAAAAAAAACTGGTAAATAATGAAAGTGAGGAATAAAGTAAGGAAGGGAAGTGAAAGAAGGGCAGAAAAAGTACCAGAAGGGAGAAGTGGAGTTATGGAAGGAAGAGAAAGATTCAAACAAAAGGGAAGAAAGATATACGGAAGGAGCATAAAAGAAATGAATAGCTCAAACACAGAAGGAAAAAAACGTTAATGTTGTTAAAGCAACGCTTTGCTTTTTACAGTTCCAGGGTGTAATGTGCGACTTTTCAGTGAACCGGAGGTCAACACAATGCTATTTTGGCCACTCATGGCACCATCATGGGACAGTTCATAGTCTAGTGAAGAGACCCTGGAGGAGTTGTGCACTATCGAAGAGTTTACAGGTCTCAATCATGGCACCAGCTGCAGCAGAGCACACACACAAATGGGTGAAAACATTCAGCCCACCACACACAGATTCATCAGTGTAAACTTCCCTCATGATAGGACTGTGTGTGTGTGATATTTATTTGGTGGTGTACTGTTGTGTTTGTTGGGAATTACGTGTGTCAAGACGTGTTTTGTGGAGTGAGATGGTGAGTGTTTGTTGTAATTGTCAAGTGTGGTGGTGATACCATCTCTGACCTTGGCTAATCCTCTCTTTAACCCTTTAGGTGCTGCCGTCGGCCAACGGTCGTCACGGGCACTACCTCCCCAGTGCTGCGTGCGACCGCTGGACGTCCAGTTCAGCACTGGATAATGGACAGCGCAGCACTGGGGAGGTTTGTTTACGAGCTCCTAAGGTGTTAAACTCAGGAGATGAACAAGTGATGCCTCGGCCTCCCCTTGGATGGGTGACATGTTCCTCAGTGGTACTTACTTTTCTTTCTTCCATAGGATTACGCCAGCTGACATAGTACTTTAGAATTGGAGTGCGAAAAAATAAAACGTACCCATCAGTTCCAGTACACTATGTCAGCATTATATCTCCTAAGACACCCCCAGCCAACCCTTAATTTGAGCGTGTGGTTGCAGAAGGGGTCCACCATCACTCATTTTTGGGGGCCAGCACTTATTTTTCTTCATCATGACTTTGACCCAGAGCAAGACAGGGAGAAAAACACCCAAGGGGAAAGAAGGAGGATGATATATTTTATATATTTCCCTCGTCTTCATTGCTTGATTTTTCTCGTGAGAAAGTGTCACTCCTAGTTGTTGAATGTCACTCATAATTACACTGAAATTATGAAAATGTCACACATAAGGAATGAGAAACCTCGGCGGCTATGCCACTGTTCGCAGTTATCGATGACTTTTACTACTCAGAGGCAGTTGAGGGCTGGGACATATTCTATGTTTGGTACTCATGCTATTTATTCTTCATCGCCGTTACTCTTGCTGCTCGGCCAGGTGCAGGTGGATGGTGTCCCCCACTATTTTCAGAGAGGGGTCCCCATTCTCTCTAGCTCAAGGCCTACGCGCCCTCCTCTCACCTTGTGCCTCGGTGCTGTGACAGCTTGCATTGTGTTTGATCCCACTGGCAGCAAAGTCCCCATCGGTTAGAATGGTCCAGGGGTGCTTTATCTTTGGGGTTCTTAACTGGGCAGGAACCCTGAAGCAACAACTCGTCTCGTCCCTTGTTTAACTGGCTGAGAATGTGAGGCGCCTCTGTAATTTGAAGCAGGTCAAAGACCATCAGCAGAAAATACCCAGATTAGAAGAAAACTACTGGCTCTCAGGAAAATGCACCGAGCTCATTTAATTTAATTTGTCAAAACTCTTTTAAATGATTTACCAAATGCTACATCAGTTTAAAATGTTCACTTTGATTAATTGCCATGTTCAAATGCACCGTTAAGTTTTAAAAACACATTCGGGATTTATAAAAAGTAAACCAAAACACAACTGCTGTTTTCACGTTTCTATCTCATATAGGGGCCAGATGTAGGTAAATGACATTTACCGATTCGTAAATACCACATTTTACCGATTCGGTATTTACAAATCGGTAAATGCTATGTAGGTATTTTTACAGATTAATTTAACGAATCTGTAGAATTCGGTAATTACCGAATCGGTATTTACCGATTCGGTAATTGCCATTGATTCCCATGGGCCTTGAGGACCATAGGAACCTATGGCAATTACCGAATCGGTAAATACCGATTTGATAAAACTACCGAATTGACAAGGGGGACAGGGTGTCACTTTGACACCCTGTTGCACCCCTGATTCAGGCTTGTGTGCCATGTGGCACACATACATGCCCTGAGGGATGTACATGAGGGCATGTATGTGTGTCACATGGCACAGGTGTACATGCACAGATGTGCATGGACACAGGAATTCGTTATTTACCATGCAATAGTATTACATGGTAAATAACGAATTCTTAGGGGCCTGTGGCACTGTTTCCAGTGCCACCTACATATAGATTTACCAATTCGGTAAATTTACCAAATCGGTATTTTACAGAATCGGTAAATTTACCGAATCGGTAAATTTACAGATTCTGTAAAATATAGGCCCCCTACATCTCAATCACCAAATACCGGTCGGTAACGGCCGACATCGGCCGTTACCGACCGGTATTTGGTGACCTACATCTGGCCCATAGTCATCAACTTCAAAGGCGTGCGTCATTCAGATTCCATTTCACACCACTGATAAAACATACACGTGATGATAAACATCATGATTCATGACACATTTTTACTAATGCCTTTGGCTTCATATGTGATCTCTGATATCAGTATTTGTGTGCTCTAAATATGCATAGCAACTTTATGACCTCCAAGCTTCCTAAGCAATACATTATAAATGGTATTTAATTACACACCAGGTGTGTACATGTGGTCTACATTTGCAATTGGTTAAATATACATACATTCATGGATTGTGCTGCAAATGAGCAACGTGTTGCCCAACACATGCATAGCTGTGTACGTATGTTTGGTTCAGAAGTGAATGAAAAGAACTTACCCATCATCTGCATCTCAGCTTTGACTATAAAATCATCCTGTTGCCTTTTAAGTGAATTATGGGATTGGGTAATTTCTTATGATACCACTCTGGGCGATGCCTTAATGACTTGCCTAACGTGAGTGGTCCCCCTTTTAGTTGTTCCACGACCTATGTCCTCTGTGTAATGTAAACAAACGTGTAATGTGAAAACTGTACACACGCCATCTAGTAACACCCTCCAACTTGTTACTATCCCCGCGCCTCGTCACATTCTGTGTGTTTTTTTAATCCAGTTGCACACGGTCTCAAATACTAAACATGTAATAAAAAATAACACACACACACATCCTCTCTCACTTACACACACACCTTGCATGCCATTTAGGTGTCGCCAGGGGTCGCAGCTGTGACCCCTGGCTTACCCTTTGTGACTCATGGCACTGTCTTTGTGTCCCCTGGCTAATTTTTTATTACAATAAAGGTAAGTATTATTGTTTTATTCACTATTAGAGTAATAGAACTTGGAGCACCAGGAGTTGGAATGAAACCTTTACTGAAGACTGAGGTAAGTAAAAAACACTGGAGCCAATTCACAGAACTAATCTGAGACAAAATCCTAAACTTACTACTTTTGGTATTCACAGAAGACATTTAGTAGTAGTAAAGTTAGGATTTTGTCATAAATTAGGATTTTGTCTTAAATTACGATTTTGTCTTAAATTACGATTTGTCTTAAATTAGGACTTTGTTTTAAATTAGGATTTTGTTTTAAATTAGGATTTCGTCTTAAATTAAACTTACATTTGTCTTACATTTTAATTTTAAGACAAAATCCTAATTTAAGACAAAATCCTGATTTAAGACAAAATCCTGATTTAAGACAAAATCCTAATTTAAGACAAAATCCTAACTTTACTACTACTAAATGCCTTCTGTGAATACCAAAAGTAGTAAGTGTAGGATGTTGTCTCGGATTAGTTCTGTGAATCGGCCCCAATGCTTTTAATTGTATGCAAACGTGGGTGAGTGTCTTTGCTTGAGAGAAAGTGTATATGTGAGATACCACCTGCCTGTGTGAGGATGTGTGTGATTGAAAATGATTATCAGTTATGTGTAATGAGTGAGAATGAGACCTATTTTAGTGAGTATGGTTGAATCAGAGTGAGTGAGAATGAGTAAATTATAGTTAGAGTGACTGCAAGTGAGAGTTTTGGTTTCTAAGAAAGAACAAGTAAGAATGAGTGTGAGGAGTGTTAGGGGGTGGGATTCAGAATAAGTGTGCATGAGACTGAAAGAGTGTGTGCGTCTGTGAGAATGGGTGACAAAAAGTGAGACTGAGTAAGACTGAGTGAAAGTGCGCATGAGTAAGTATGAGTGAGAGAGAGTAAGAGTGAATGTAAGTAAAAGTGAGTGTAAATGAATGAGAACGGGTGAGTCAAAATTACTGAAAATGGAGCATTGAGAATATGAGTGAGTGCAAGTGTGAGTGAATGAGAAAATAAGAGTAAGTCAGAATTAGACTGCATGAGAGTGAATGAGTGCAAATGAGTGAGATTTAGTGAGAGAGTAAGAGTGAGTGCAACAGTGAACAAGTGTTTGAATGAGTAAATTAGTGTAAGGGGGTTAAAATGAATGCGAGTGTGAGTGAGAATGAGTATGTGCTAATGCAAGTTAGTATGAGTGAGAATGTGGTGTTATGCTTGTTAATCTGCCATTGGCCCTGGCATACTGAGAGTAATTCTTGGGTTATAGAGGCATGCATGGCAAAATACTAGTGCTGGCATACTGAACACAGGTTTTAGCATCGCCGGCACCTGTGACATAAAAACTTGCACTGGCAAATTGGAGGTAATTGCTGGCATAATCTCCACCCATACATTACTGGCACTGACATACTAGATGTAATTCTTGGCATTAGGTGCACCCATGGAAAATGGGTACACATTGGAGGTGAGTCTTGACATAAGCAACACCTTCCTGCACATAAACAATCATCCCTGCAACGCAGACACCCTTGCACTGTGGCGCGAGTGTGTCAGTGTAGCTGCTAGGCAGCTATTTTTAGTGCCAGCGCCAGGGAAAGCACAGGGCTGAACCATATTCTTGTAAATATTGTACATTCATACATTTTGGAAATGGCGCAGCGTGGCGCTGCAAAATGTGCTGCTGCGCTATTTCCTTGTACATATGCCCTTGCATTTCTTGATAGGGACACAACACAGGCTGTCAGCTGTCCACATTGACTGACTCTACGAAAAGCTTTACTGATCGGTTTGTTTCTGAAGGGTTTGCGCTGGGAGCAATGTCATGGGCTTCTTTGACAGTGCTGTGTACCAGTGCACACATTCACACAGCTGCAAGCACGCCATTTGCCAGCACCAAGGAATATTAAAGGTGCGAGAACCAGACAAGAAGCAGTGAGTATGATTCAGAGCCCTTCCCTCTATTTTATCACAGCCCTTAAACCTCACATGGAGTCACATACCACATGTTTGTTCAAGGCCCCACAGCATCCTGAGAGCCGAGTGTGGGAAATACTCCAAGACATGCAGTTCCTATGGTGTCACAGGGTGTCATACGCACACAGTGAGCTCTATGAGTAGTAGGTAGTCCTTGCATAGAACGACTATCCAGGGTGTGTGCTAGGCTGCATACAGGTCTGTGTGAAGCTATTGTAGGGCTCAAAACAAAGACGTTTGTGAGGCCCTTTCGCTAGTCGGTAATCCAAAGAGCAGCTGGTAATTAGAATAAAATGTTCGCTGGCGAAATAGATAAAGTGTTGGGCGGTTCTTAGTGGTATTTATGAGTTAGCTGCACTATCAGGGCTTTAAGTGGGCCGGGTCCTGCCGGTGCTCAGGATCGGAAGTTCTAAAAAGTAGGGGCCTTATTTATGAAGGCCTTACGCCGCCGGTGCGTCACTTTTTCCCATTTTAAAAGTGACGCACCGGCGGCGCAAGACCTTCATAAATAAGGCCCTAGGTGTTGAGACGGGCCCCTGTCGGGCTCTCCATTTGTGCCCTCACCCTCAGGGTCGAAAAATAATCTTAACTCTGCAGCAGTATCACCCCTCACTGCCTGTGATGTTACTTCGAAGAGACTCGTTAAAGGTACTTTCAGCCTCATCATTTCAGAACTGAAGGATTGTCATATAATATACAACGAAGTCATAGTTGTTGCTTATGGAACTAACAACCATTGGCAAAGCCAATACTCTTTTCTTGTTGTAGGTGTAATGTTACTTGTTGTATCATATATGCAGATGCAATGGCAGAAGCAGCAAAATACCAGTCAGGCGGTGCACTAAGCTAAGCACCGATTTTTAGCTTATGTGTTTTTAAGCCACACCCTTAATTAAGTTGGCCACGCCCCTTTGGAAGACCCCCCAGTTTTTTTATCCCACTTAAAGCTCTGTGCACTGTGAAGGAACAGTTCAGGCATTTTTTAAATAATTTAAATATATTTTGCAATAGGAGTAGGGTCCCAAAAAAGGTAGGGCAGGCAGGGCCGGACTGGCCATAGCATGCATCGTTTTTTTTCCCCAGGAGGCTGGAAGGGTGGGAGCCGGTTTTTCAAAGGAGCTGGTCCTACAAAATGTGCCAGGGCTGTTTTGGGTTCCCAATCCAGCCCTGGTGGCAGGCCCAGGGCAAATATCCACGGCTCCCCACTCCCAGCCTCGCGTGACAGCTCAGGTTGCCTTCTTCTAGGAATCAATCCCTGTGCCTCAATTTCTCCAAGACATGGGAGGTGGCACTGGAAAGCCGTGTTTGTGTTCTTGGTAAAGGTAGGTGTGGCTGAACACCCCAGGCAATGCAGGCGCTCCAGAGTCTCACCCCAGTTCTCCAAGGCCTTCTCCTGCTGTCACTGTTGGCATTTGTCCACAGGCTGGCAGATCTCTGCTCACCCTGCCACACCAGTGTCCTGGCACAGGTATTCAAAGGATCTACTGAGGTCTAGTGCATTGTAGGGCACATACCATTGCACACCTGTATCTTGATGCCCTGTGCTGCCTTGAGAGGCCAGTGTGTGATTATGCTTATCCAGACACACCCTGCATAGGACAGGGCGGCTGTAGATTAAGCACTCAGAATTGCTCAGTGCATTTTTGGGATACCGCTGACTGCTCTGAAACCTGTTGGTTGATCCAGTATCTACTGAGTCACCCCAGAGCATCTTGATGCACCGCCTCCTGTGGGCCTGGCCATGGAGGCGGGGTCTGGGTAGACCTAAGGCTATCTCTCACTAATGAAGACACCACCCATGCGTGTCCTATTTACAGTCACCTGCCTGTGTTCTCACAGCAGACATGGCGTTTATTCACTAAAAAGCCAGAGGAAGAGGTAACATCACAGACACTTTGGCCCCCAGAGCTTCACCACACTAACCACACAATAACCCCTTAATGCTACTTTACTCACCCAAACACCTCCTATTGGCTGCTGAAAGGGTAGGAGAATGCGAACCCCGAATGTAAACATCTTTCACCCAGTTTTATTTTTCTCCTTTTGCTGCCTTTGTGATACCTAAAGGGCAGTGCCAGGGGTGCTGAAGGGAAAACCAGGGGTAGTAATGTTTTCCCGGAGAGGGTGAGAATGGAGTGATAGTAAAGAATAGAGATGTCCATGCATATGTATGTAAACTAAAATGAGAACTGCAGCAGCTAGAGGTACCCAGGGAGGTGGGTAGGCGCATGTGAATCTATAAGCTCTTCATGCCAAGAACAGAAGCTTACTAGGTGAGTAACATTATCCCTTCGAGGCATGTGGGCTGTAGATCACATGCTTTGCATAGACTATATAGCAGTATCCTCCCAAAGCGGTGGCTATCCTGTGGCTGTTGGAGTTGTCTGAAACAGTGTTTTAAGTACTGCTTGACCCACACTGGCTCGTTGTCTCGCTAACACATCTGCACAATAGTGTTTGGTGAATGTGTGCAGTGTAGACCATGTTTCAGCTTTGCAAATGTCAACTATGGGTATGTTTCCTAAGAAAGCCATAGTGGCTCCTAGCTTGCGAGTAGAATTTTGCCCTAGGGGGTGCAGTTAGAGTTCTCTTTGCTTTTGCACAACAAGTTTGTATGCACTTAACAATCCACCTTGCAATACCAGATTTGGAGTTAGGATTGCCCTTGTGTGGTGGTACAGAAGCAACAAAGAGTTGTTTCGTTTTACAAAATGATTTTGTTCTTTCAATGTAGTACAAGAGTGCTCTTCTGACATATAAGGTGTGGAGAGCTTGTTCTGCAACAGAATCAGGTTGAGGGAAGAATACAGGTAATTCTACCGACTGATTTATGTGAAATGCAGATACTACTTTAGGTAAAAATTTGGGGTTGGTACGAAGAAACACTTTGTCTCTGTGTAGTTGGAAAAAGGTTCTTGTATGTTTAGTGCCTGTAGTTCACCTACTCTCCTTAATGAAGTGATTGCAATGAGGAAAGCGGTTTTACAAGAAAGGAACTGTGGTTCGCATTTGTGCACAGGCTCAAAAGGTGGGCCCATTAATCTTGTGAGGAGAGGACTATGTTCAGGTTCCACACTGGGGAAGGTGGGAGTCTTGGTGGTATGACTCTTTTTAGACCTTCCATGAAAGCTTTAATTACAAGTACTTTAAATAATGACAAATGCTGCCTATTTTGTAGATACGCAGCTATTGCAGCGAGGTGTAGTCTAATGGAGGTGTAAGCCAATGCTAACTGCTGTAAGTGTAACAGATAGCAGATGATAGTTTTATGGAAGCATCAAGAGGGTTGATACGATTGTTATTGCAATAAATAACAAATCACTTCCACCTAACTGCCTAACAGGCTCTTGTGGTATGCCTTATGACCTCCCTAATGATAGTCATACATTCTGTTGGAAGATTTAAATAACCAAACTCTATGACTTCAGGAGCCAGATTGTGAGGTTCAGTTGTTTGGGATCTGGGTGTCTGATTTCTCCATGGCTCCGTGTGAGGAGACTGGAGGTTAAATGCAGCTTTAGATGCGGGACCAGAGACAGCTCAGACAGGGTTGTGAACCAAGGTTGACGTGCCCATTTGGGAGCAACTAGGATTAGTTTGAGAGATGTTTGCCTGAGCTTCTGAACCAATTAATGGAATGAGTGGGGGAGGCGGAAAAGGGCAGGCAAATTTCCCTGACAAGTTCATCCATAGTACATTGCCTTTGGGTTGCGAGTGTGGGTACCTGGAGGTGAAGCTTTGGCATTTTGCATTTTGGTGTGTGGCAAACAGATCTATCTGAGAGACTCCCAAGCTTGGAAGTCTGGGAGGAGAAATTGAGGGTGATGTTCCCATTCATGTACTTGCTGCCTCTGCCTGCTGAGGACGTCTGCAATCTGGTTGTTCACTCCTGGGAGGTGTTCTGCTAGGAGATAAAGTTTGTGGTGAATGGCCCACCTCCAGATGTCTTGAGCTAAGTAGGACGGTTGGAGAGAGTGTGTCCCACCTGTCTTTGTCTGTAATACATAGCTGTCATGTTGTATGAATGAACTAATACAGCTTTGCCCTCCAGGTGAGTTTTAAATGACTTGATAGCTAGAAAGATTGCAAGCAACTCTAAATGACTGATGTGGAGCAACTTTTGCTGTTGACTCCACAGGCCTTGCACTGTGTGTTGTTGAAGATGAGCTCCCCAGCCAGAGAGGGACGTGTCTGCTGGTAGTACTATCTGTGGAACCGGGTCTATGAAGGGCAGTCCTTTTGATACATTTTGTGTGTTCCACCACTGCAGAGAGCAATGAGTACGGTCGCTTACCAACACTAGATCGGTCAATAGACCCTGTGACTGGTTCCACTGACTGGCTAAGCATTCTTGAAGTAGACGCATGTGCAGCCTAGCACGGGGACGATCATGATGCATGATGCCATCCTTCCCAGCAGCTGCATATAAACCTGAGCTGGAAGCAAATGATTGGGTTGAAACTGGAGAACTAAAGCCTGAGTGTGGCGAATTCTGTCTGCGTTAGGAAACGCCAGAGCCTTTTGAGTACCTAGAGTGGCTCCTAGGTAGTTCTGAGTATTGGCTGGTTGGAGATGTGATTTTAGCACATTGACTGTGAACCCTAGTTGATGTACCAACTGAATTGTTCTGAAAGTGTGCGCTTGAGACATTGCTGGTACAAGCTGGCTTTAATGAGCCAGTCATCCAAGTATGGGAAGACATGGATGTGTTGTCTTTCTAAGTGAGCAGCTACTACCACCAGACACTTTGTGAAGACTCTGGGGGCAGTGGTGACTCAGAATGGGAGTACCTTGAACTGGAAGTGTTGACAAGCTAACACAAACCTGAGAAATATGCGATGAGCAGGGTGGATTGGAATATGGAAATAGGCGTCCTTTAGGTCTAGAGTAGACAGAAAGTCGCCTTGTTGCAGAAGAGGTAGTGCTTGTTGAAGTGTTACAAAGTGGAAATGATCTGATTGTATGTAAAGGTTGAGTTCTCTGAGATTTAATATTGGTCTGAGAGAACCATCATTTTGGGGTATTAGGAAGTAAAAGGAGTACACGCCCGACCCGTGATATTGTGCTGGTACAGGCTCTTTAGCCGCTTTTAGAAGGAGAGACTGTACCTCTTGTTTGAGGAGGTAAAGATTATCGGGTGAAAGTGTGTGTGACTTTGGGGGAATGTTTGGAGCAGTGCTGGTGAACTCTAGACTGTAACCAGAACGTATAATTTGTAGTACCCACTTGTCTGTTGTTATTGGCTGCCAGATTGGTAAGAAATCCGAAAGTCTTCCCCTGACAGGTGTTGAGTGGTCCGAGGGAAGTGTAGGCAAGTCACTGTTTGTATTGGAGGGGGAGGTGCGTGTGTTTGAACCTCTACCCCTGCCTTTGCCATTGTTGCCTCTGTAACCCCCCTCTGTAGTAACCCTTAGAGGCAGAGGGTTGGTTATTGCCCTTGTAGGTGGAGGGTGTCTCCGAGGAAGTGTTTTTGGAACCTCCGCAGTAGAAAGAGCGCTGAAAGGAACCACAGGCTTGTTTTGACTGAAGGGGCCCCATGGATCTGGCTATGTCAGTGTCTTTCTGCATATTTGCTAGTGAAGAATCTACCACTGGACAAAAGAGGTGTTCCTTATCAAAGGGTGTGTTTAATATGGAGGTTTGAACCCAGATATGCGGATACAGGAGTGCCTCCTTAAAAGGACGCTGGTGTCTACAGCTCTAGCAGTAGTGTCTGCAGCATTCAGGGAGCACCTGATTGCATTGTTTGAAATAAGTTGTCCCTCACACACTAAGACTTGCGCTTTAGATCTATGTTCTTGGGGCAGAAATTGGATCAATTGCTCCATCTTGTCCCAGTGTGCGAGGTCGTATCGTGCCTGCAACGCCCTAGTGTTAGAGATGCACCAGAAGTTTGCTGCCTGAGAGGCCACCCTTTTTCCCCGAAGCATCAATAAGCTTGGATTCTTTATCTGGGGGTGGAGCATCTCCTGTAGTTTGTGAGTTGGCTCTTTGCCGTGCGTTGGACACAACCAGGGAGTCCAATGGTAATTGTCCTCTTACATACACTGGGTCAAATGGTCCTGGCTTGTATTTCTTATCTACTCTAGGGGTAAGAATACGAGCCCTGACAGGGTCATTAAAGATGTCATCTACATGCCTGATCATCCCTTTAAGCATGGGTAGTGTGTTTAATGACCTTTGTGTGCTGCTAAGGGTTTCAAAGAGGAAATCTTCTTCAAGGGATTCTTTGTGCATTGCACCCCATGGTAGTTGGCAGCTCTACCCAGTAATTCAATGTAACCTACACTGTCGTCTGGTGGAGAGGGCTTGGTAGGGTACAAGTCAGGATTATTGCCTGTGGGCCAATTAGTATTGTATTTGTCCCATAGGTCTGTAGTACTGGCTGATAATCTTCATCCCCATCCCCATTGCCATTCCTATCATCCTGGTTGTCAGGTGTATGTGGTGGTGAATACTAAGGTGAAATTGGTAAAGGTTGAAAATGAGAAGGGGTTGATGGAAGAGGAGGAGGAGGGAAAGGGTTAGTTCCAACACTTCTCTTCTTCAAAGGAATGTGATATTCCTCTTCTGTATCAGTCTTTTTTTTTTAAAGTCACTTTGGTGGTAATGTGTCCAGTCTTTGAATGAATGTATAACACCTTCTTTTTCGGGTCTGGGTTGACAATCGGAGCGTCAAAAGTTTGCTTTTTAGGTGATTTCGGCACATCTGACTGGTTGGGCGCCGAATGTTTCGGTCCCGGTGTCTTAGTCGTTGGTGTCTTCGAATCCAAAGTGTGTTTCGGTGCCGAATGGTGTGGGTCTGAGCCGGACTTTTATTTTGACCCTGTAGGTTTTGGTTTAGAGCCGGATTTTGAATGAGGCTTCTCGAAGCAGCAGGGCTTTTTTGTAGGCTTCGGTGCCAAGCCAGAAGGTGGGGCGTCAGAAGCGTGGTCTCGGTACCAACCGCGGCCTGAGGGCGGTACTCAAATCTGCGTTAAATAGGTTGAACAGATGTGGAGCTAGCACACATCCTTGCACACACCCTTGCTTGAGACCCCTTGTAGTTGGTATTTTTTTTGATAGCTTGGTCCCGTTCCCTACCTTGATTTGAATCCATGTTTCTGTATATAATGATTAAATTGCCCTTAAAAAAAAATCTTGTATACCCCAACATCTTAATTTAGCCCAATCAAAAGCAGCTTTCAGATCTATAAAGCAGAGTTGTAGTTTTTTCTTTAGGCGTTTGCTTTTTTCCTGCTGAGAAGGGATGTTGCTGGACTCTAAAAGCAAGTAGTAGGCCATTAAACGTACACCTGGTCTGCTGAGAAGTGCAGCCACTCTTACACTACACGTATAGAAAGTCTATCGAGGAGGTCTGTAGAACCACAATAAAGGTATGGCAGCTCTGCTGAGAAGGTCTGCACCATCACTTCAAATTTACAGCACCTTATGAGCCATCAAAAGTACAGCACCTTTGCAGAAAAGTGCTGCTGTGCTTCTACAAGTACAGTTCGGCTGTGAGGTGCTGTACTGTGCTTTCAGAATAAGGTGCTCCTGCCGAGCAGTGAGGGCACTGTCCTAAAACTGCTAGTACTATACACCTAAAACATTTAGAAACGCTGCTGAGTGCTTATCACACTATCCTATTACAAGTAATCACATTTTTATTTGTATAGACACATTTATCGTTTCAAAAAATACATTTAGCAGTTATATACAATCAAAAAACTGTGTACCAATGCACAGACAATATAAAAGTATATTTCATTGTAATTTGGCCACGTCTCCAAAATCACCACTTTATCTATTTCATCAGAACCTGCGATTGCATTTCATTAGGTTACCACTTTTTTTAAACTATGATTGTACATTTAGTCTTAAAAAAATGATATAGGCAGTCCAATTTCACAAGAATGTTTTGACCCAGTCAGAGGTCTGGCCAATCTGACGGGTCGGATTGGGGGGAGTTGGACTTGTTCTAGGGGTGTCTCCCACGTTATACTTCTCTTAGATGGTGAGTGGTGGCCTACCCCCTACCCCTCTGTGCATCAGATTGGTCATGCTATGGCCTTTGAGAGTGTCCCACCTTTTTGTGGGTCCTCTTTTCCCGCTACGGCCCCAGAACCCGATGAGAACAAGCTCTTCAGAAGTTTCCTTATATTCACTTGCACCCACCATCAGAAACTGCCAGGTTGCTAGGACCAGGCCTAGAAAAGTGAAAGCAACCTGTTCCTTGACCACGCCCAGCTGGTGGCCTACCTCTGAGGAGAGGAACAACCCTTTCCAGGATGACAGACAGCCCAGCCAAGCTAACTGGAGGCTTGCATGGAGGACACCTCAGTTAGATACGTTTCCTGGAGCCACAAGGACATTTTCCCATGTGGACACAGACACACAGAGCATCAGAACACCCAGAAGGTTGAAGGTGTGCAGGAGACATTTGAGGGGTGTGCTTGCGGTGAGCTTGCACGTGAACTCTGGCCTCACCTGAATTAGTAGGACCCTTTGTCCCTTCATTTACAGCCAAGAAGGAAAGGGGTTGTTCTCTTTTACCCTAAACCTTGGGGTACTATTCCATTCATCGATGCTGATGCCAGGATTCTGGAGCTGTTTCGTCAATCTCTGTATGACCTATGGTTCTAGAGATATAACAAAGTTATAGTTGTCAGATATGGGATCCAGCGAGGTCCTCCTACTTTCCAGCGCTGAACGTATCTGTTTTTCTGCTGTTTTTAAGGTGTGTTCTTCTGCCTGAATTGGAAAGTATAATTCAGCCCAGTAGGACTTTTGTTGTAATGCTTTCTCTCTTACCCGTTCCCCCTCTGACCCCTAGGCACCCTTACCCCAGCGCGTTCAAAGCACTTGTTGTGACGCATCAGCTGGCGTTCTAGAACGCCAGCTGAAGAGCTTGACAGTTGAGATGAGGCGTTGACACGGTGTGGCTACTACATTGCCCGCCTCTTACATGATGTGCTGTTTCTGCTAGGAGAATAAAGTTTACCTGAAATATCTCTATCTGTTTTCTTTTATCTTCTTTTCTGTTCTGTTTTATTTCTTTCCTCTATCCCCTTTCTCACTTCCCTCGCTTTTCTTTTCCATTTTATGCCATCCTTTATTCTTTTGTCCATTCTCCATCTGTTTTGCTTTATTCTCTCCAACGGTATTTCTCTTCCTAAACATATCTTTCTTTGTCTTCTTTCACACATTTTTCTTTCGCTTTTCATACGTTTCCTCGCCTTTCTGACTTGCCATCTATTTTTTATTTTGTTTTTTTACTTTTCTTGTCTTTTTCTCTTCCTCCCTTTTGCTTTTTTCCTTTTCAATTTCTTCCTTATCCTTTTGCTTTTTGTTCACAAGCTTTTTCGTTCTTCCCTAACTTCTCCCCTCTTTGACTAACTTTGGTTTTCACCTTACTTTATTTTACTTTAACTCCATCCTTCTCGCCATTTCTTTTCCTTTCTTTTTTATCAACACCATATTTTTATTTTTTCCTCTCACATATTCTCTCCTGCATGCTCTCTCATTTTATCTGTGGCTCTTATTTTTATTTCCAGGTAGGGATTAATCCGTTCCAAGTCCTGGTCAGTGGCACCTTTGTGCAGAAAAGGTGACTAATGGATTAAATAGTGAAATGAGAAAGTCTGTTGAGAGCTTAAGGAGGTTAGTTGTAAACTGGATAGGTAAGATTGAGGGTCTTCATTTCTAAGGCAAGCATTAGAAATGAAAATGCCACATCTAGGGATAGGTGAAAACTGTTGGTTGAGAGGTGAAAGATGAAGATGGTTGGTAGCTGGGTGAAGGATGTGATGTCACAGCCGTACTGGCTACCATCTTATAACCCATTTTCCTTAAATATAGCACTCACTAAACCCAAAATCCATACCACTTCTATAATCCCCAAAATAACCCTTTCTAGACTCTTCCCTCCTCTACCCCACCTTACATCATCTCATACCTCTTTTACTATTCATATCTCCCAAAAAACCTTTCTAAACCCTTCCCTCTGACTCTTACCCCGTCCACCTCCCCTTTACTCATCCAAAACTCCTCCTACTGTTATGAACTCCGTAAAAAAAAATTCAACCCTTACCTCTTCTATCCATCCACTATTCCTTTTCAATCCAAATAGCAGACTAACATGTCCACGCTCAAATTAATTTCATATTTCCCTATACTAATTCACCACTAATCCTGTTTGAGTTCCGGAGTTGCGTGCTGCCCGCCGAAAAGCGCTTCAACTCCTCATCAGGGGTCGCAAGCGTTATATAAATGCAAACCCTTCACTCTTCCATCCCTCCGCTATCCTTTTTCAATCCACATAACAGACTAGCATATCCAACGCTCAAATTAATTTAATATTTCACTATACTAATTCACCGCTGATCCTTTTTGTGTTCCGGGGTTGCGTACTACTTGCCAAAAAAGCACTTTGATGCCTCATCAGGGGTAGTAAGCGCTATATAAATGCAATTACAATTACAATGTAACCATCCACCAAATGCCATGGTGTTAATGGACCCAAGCAATGGTAAACCAGGAAAAAACACATGAAAGCCAATGCTTAAATGGGGCTGAACCGAAGCCAACTCTCGCTGTACTCCTCCCCATTGAACTTTTTTGAAGAATTGATGACACTGCCAGGCAGCGGCAAACCTAAAAACAAACGTACTCACCAGAGTGCAAACCCGAGCCACAACTGCTCCAGGAGTGGGCCCGGAGAAAAGGACTAATACTGACCTGCCGGCCAAGCTTGTAGGTTTGTAGGTTGCTGTAACGGCAAGCACCCAAAAGCTTGACTGGTAGGGGTGGGGCAGAGTCAGTTACAAGTGAGGCCTTTTTTAGAGGCTGATAGGGCTCGAGAAGAGTCAGTCACGTGCTGCAAGTTCTGTTTCAAAGAACAGGCTGTCATGGGCAAGCATGAACAAGCAGAAAGGTCTGTAACAGAGTCCCTGATCAGGGGAAGTAGCTTCCATTGGTACAGCGGGGCCCACTGCACGCCATGTCACAGTGTGACAAGTGCACGACTGCTGGAGCGGAGCAGCCCTAGCAGTGACACCAACTTGTCCAACGCGCCCCATGTCTACACAGAGGTGATCAAACGGCAAAGTAAATTACTGTTTACAGTTCGTCTAGGCTTTTACGTTGATGGATCAAATACCGTCGGGCCAGTTTAACCACAATCATCCTACAGAGATCTGGGGCACAGGGAGCTAGATCCGCGTTCTATAAATGCCTTGAATCAAATCAATAATACATTCAATGAGTAGCGCCTCAGACTTGCGAGGCAGCCATTGTTCAAGCAAGAAGAGACAATTAAGCCGGTGCCCTGCGCTCCAGAACCGTGCGGCGTTAGTCATTGGCTCAGTACGTACGTGATGTCAGCGGCCCCATGCCAGGCCATTACCCGGAGGCAGCCTGACGCGCTGTGCGCACGTGCACTTGTACAACATAAGATTAACATCGCATTTCACTCTGCCCCGGACAGTGCAAATGTGATGCTGGAATGCTAGCACATGGCGGACTCATAATGCGCAGTGATTCATCCCGAAAAGTGACATACAATGGTTAAGAAATGTCTCTAAAACCATTAGTAGGGAAGTGTTGGTGCAGACCAGGGTCCCGTGCAGCCCTCTCTTAGGAAGTGCGGGGCCGTCCCATTTCAAGTACAACAAGCCTGCTGAAAGATGGCGCTGCTATGTTAGTACTTAAGTAGAGCAGCCCTGCTGAAAGATGATGATGTTGTATTACTACTTAGGTGGAGCAGACCTGCTGAAAGATGATGATGCTTTATTAGTACTTAAGTGGAGCAGCCCAGCTGAAAGATGGCGCTGCTATATTAGTACTTAAGAGCAGCCCAGCTGAAAGATGGCGCTGCTATATTAGTACTTAAGAAGAACAGCCCTACTGAAAGACTATGATGCTATATTAGTACTTAAGAAGAGCAGACCTGCTTAAAGATGATGATGCTGTATTAGTACTTAAGTAGAGCAGCTCTGCTGAAAGATGATGATGTTGTATTAGTACTTAAGAGGAGCAGCCCTGCTGAAAGATGGCGCTGCTATATTAGTACTTAAGAAGAACAGCCCTACTGAAAGACTATGATGCTATATTAGTACTTAAGAAGAGCAGACCTGCTTAAAGATGATGATGCTGTATTAGTACTTAAGTAGAGCAGCTCTGCTGAAAGATGATGATGTTGTATTAGTACTTAAGAGGAGCAGCCCTGCTGAAAGATGATGATGCTATATTAGTACTTAAGCAGAGCAGCCCTGCTGAAAGATGATGACGCTGTATTAGTACTTAAGTAGAGCAGCCCTGCTGAAAGATGATGATATTGTATTAGTACTTAAGAGGAGCAGCCCTGCTGAAAGATGATGATGTTGTACTAGTACTTAAGAGGAGCAGCCCTGCTGAAAGATGATGATATTGTATTAGTACTTAAGAGGAGCAGCCCTGCTGAAAGATGATGATGTTGTACTAGTACTTAAGAGGAGCAGCCCTGCTGAAAGATGATGATATTGTATTAGTACTTAAGAGGAGCAGCCCTGCTGAAAGATGATGATGTTGTACTAGTACTTAAGAGGAGCAGCCCTGCTGAAAGATGATGATGCTATATTAGTACTTAAGCAGAGCAGCCCTGCTGAAAGATAATGACGTTGTATTAGTACTCAAGTGGAGTAGTCCTGCTCAAAGACGTTGATGCTATCTATATTAGTACTTAAAGTAGAGCAGCACTGCCGAAAGATGATGATGTTGTATTAGTACTTAAGAGGAGCGGCCCTGCTGAAAGATGATGATGTTGTATTAGTACTTAAGAGGAGCAGCCCTGCTGAAAGATGATGATGTTGCATTAGTACTTAAGTAGAGCTACCTGGCTGAAAGAGGATGGTGTTGTATTATTACTTAAGCAGAGCAGCCCTGCTGAAAGATGATAAAGTTTTATTAGTACTCGAGTTGAGGAGCCCTGCTCAAGACGTTGATGCTATCTATATTAGTACTTAAGTAGAGCAGCACTGCCGAAAGATGATGATGCTATCTATATCAGTACTTAAGTAGAGCAGCCCTGCTCAAGACGTTGATGCTATCTATATTAGTACTTAAGTAGAGCAGGGCTGCTGCAAGATGATGATGCTATCTATATCAGTACTTAAGAAGAGCAGCCCTGCTGAAAGATTATGATGCTGTATTAGTACTTAAATAGAGCTGCCTTGCTGAAAGAGGATGGTGTTGTATTAGTACTTAAGAAGATCAGCCCTGCTGAAAGACGATAATGCTGTATGAGTACTTAAGTAGAGCAGCCCTGCTCAAAGATGATGCTGTACTAGTACTTAAGTAGAGCAGCCCTGCTGAAAGATAGCGCTGCTATGTTAGTACTTAAGTAAAGCAACCCTGCTGAAAGACGATGATGCTGTATTAGTACTTAAATAGAGCAGCCCTGCTGAAAGATAGCGCTGCTATGTTAGTACTTAAGTAAAGCAGCCCTACTTAAAGATGATGCTGTACTAGTACTTAAGTAGAGCAGCCCTGCTGAAAGATAGCACTGCTATGTTAGTACTTAAGTAGAGCAGACCTGCTGAAAGATGATGATGCTGTATTAGTACTTAAGTAGAGCAGCCCTGCTGAAAGATGATGATGATGCTGTATTAGCACTTAAGTAGGGCAGCCCTGCTGAAAGATGACACTGCTATGTTAGTACTTAAGTAGAGATGCCCTGCTGAAAGATGATGATGCTATCTATATTAGTACTTAAGTATAGCAGCCGTGCTGAAAGAGGGTGATGCTGTATTAGTATTTAAGAAGAGCAGCCCTGCTGAAAGACCATGATGCTATCTATGTTAGTAATTAATTGAGCAGTCCTGCTGAAAGATGATGATGATGCTATCTATATTAGTACTTAATCGAGCATCCCTACTGAAAGATGATGATGCTATCTATATTAGTACTTAATCGAGCATCCCTACTGAAAGATGATGATGCTATCTATATTAGTACTTAATCGAGCAGCCCTGTTGAAAGACCATGATGCTATATTAGTACTTAAGGAGAGCAGTTCTGCTGAAAGACGATGAAGCTGTATTAGTACTTAACTAGAGTAGCCATGCTGAAAGATGATGATGATGCTATATTAGTACTTAGCTAGAGCAGCGATGCTGAAAGATGATGATGATGCTATATGAGTACTTAAGTAGAGCAGTTCTGCTGAAAGATGATGATATCTATATTAGTACTTAATCGAGCAGTCCTCCTGAAACATGATGATGCTGTATTATCAGTTAAGTAGAGCAGCCCTACTGAAAGATGGCACAGCTATGTTAGTACTTAAGTAGAGCTGCCCTGCTGAAAGATGATGATGCTATCTATATTAGTACTTAAGTAGAGCAGCCCTCAATCCTTAATTTGCCTTTAGAAGTTCTTCACCCTGCAAGGAGGTTTTTATGCCTACTTTGTTATCCTGAGACTTTGGCAGCTTCTTGGGGGCAAATGTTTGTCACACATTCGACTTATGTAATTACATTATGGCGTCAGGCAGTAGTCGCCCCTGCTTCGGACAGTCCAAGTTCAAACTCCGTGTCCTGCTTTGAACACCATGATGGGTAAATGCCATTAAACATGCTAAAACTTGGGTTGGAGTTTCCTAGTTGAAATAAAATTTGGTAGGCATGCAATTTTTATATCGTGGAGTTATTCCGTCCAAACTAGGTTACAATTCTGTGCACAAATAGGGACCAAAGCTTAGGTTAGGGTCTCCAGACTGGAATGAGATTTATACTCAAGAAAAGTTGATTTGTTGGCATTACTGACTACAGATTGGGATAAATGAACCAAAGTAATGTTATCTTGAGGTTATTGACTTCAAGTTAGGTTATATTTTTCCACACATGTGATAACACACTTTTAATTTTAGTGTCTTCAATTGGGCTTAGGTTTTGAACAGTGGTGGCTTCTCCGCTAAGGTGGAGGAGTGTCGCCCCACTGCTTTATTGCGGTGAAAGATAGAGAAAATAAAATTATAATAAAGCGTTATTTTCATTTTATTTTCTCCTACTTCCGCCCACAGCTTTGCGTGAGGGGGCAGGGAAGGGGATGAGTGGTACATCCCCTAAAGTGCGCAATGACTGCTTGGATGGCAGTCTCGGGCCTCTGAAAACAGTCTTGCGCACTTCGCATGTCCTCCATGCAGGCTGCATTAAAGCCTAAGTGGAGAACATGCCCAGGCCTCCAGTCAGCCTCTGAGCGCTGAAAAGCGGCACTCAGACCAATCACAATGCTGCTAAGGCAGCGTTGTGATTGGCTGACTGGGAGCCTGGGTGTGCTTCGTGTACCCGAGCGAGGAAGGACTATGGAGGAGAGACGGACGAGGAAGCGGCAAAAAAGTACGTTTTTAATTACATTTTTTCATAGCCGCTTCCCCAGCATCCCCCCCCCCTCTCGTGTCCTCCCCCTACCTCATGTGTCCTCTCCCCTTCTGCCCCTGCCCCTCTACCTCTGATCGTGGCCGACCACACCTGGTTTTGAACACCTACAATCAATGAGCTCTGAGGACTAGGGAGTCTAAAATCTCTTTGCATATGTGATGATCTCTCTGGATTTGTGTCTCGTGTCGTCTCTGCACGCTTATGATATCGATCTCATAAGTTAATGTTTCTAAATGTGGTTATGGTTTGGCAGACATGCAGTAGTGATCTCATCTCTTGGTGGCACTCTCTCTGAGTCAGGTTAAGTCTCAGCCCACATAGCATGACTGTCTCTTTGGTTGGTACCTAAAATTTGATTTATTCTCTACACGCAAATGATATCAATTTCATAGGCTGTGATTACCACGTTCGGTTAACATTTTGTACACCTGCAATGATTATCTCTTGGAGTTACTGTCGACCAGTTGCAGCGAACCCATACAGTATGACGGTGATATCTTAGGATAGTGCCTGCACGCAGAGCGGACACATATGATGATGATGATATATGGAGGTTATGAAATCCATGCTTCTAAGCACATGCCAGAGTCATTTCTTGTGGGGTTTTTTAGTGCATTTTTGTCTATAGGATTACAAACTTTCAAGGTGTGTCCGTTAATTGAAAATGTGTTTGTACAGATGCAATGAAGATTTGTCAAGCAGCTCAAAATGCTGCTTTGCATTACTTTGCGTCAAGGGGGTGATACATGGGTGGTATATGGGTGTTCCCATGAAACCAGTTTTAGCTTTTTGACACTTAACCCTATCTACTAACAGTAGACAGGGTTTAGCGCCCAAAAATTAACGCCCCTGGAAAGCAGGTGTTAAAAGGAGAAATGTTTTCATTTTTCCTTGTTTTTATAGATTTTTTGTGAGTTCGACTTTACAGTATACATACATAGTAGGAAAAGGTTTTTAACTTGTCTAGCCATAGTATTTTGTACAGAAAGGCTAACCTTCCTGTACAAAAACTATTGTAGACTCAGGAACGTACCCTAGCCAGGTGCAGCCAGCACAGGTAACGGCAGAGGTGAGGGGCGGAGGCCAGGTGGGGCGGGAAGTCGACAGACGACGGGATAGGGAAACCAAAAATTAAAATAAAACCACTTACTTTGCACTTGCCGCATCGCTGACTCAGCGATGCGGCGAGCACAAGGTAAGTGGTTTCATTTCTTTTTTATTTTACTTCCCCCCGCCTCACCGCTGTTACCTGTGCCGGCCGCGCCTGACCCTAGCACTGTGGCGCTAAGGTGTGTGTATGGTGCTCGGCAGCTAAATTCTGCCACGCAGCGCAGCATTTCTGGCTGATGTACTGCGTTACACGATTTTTTGAGAATTTGGGCCTGTTTATTAATTTAATTTCCCACATGCTCCACCTATACTGGCATACTACCTTGTGCACGGCGTTCTCACAGTCCTTCTTCTTCTCTTTGTGTCTCCCCAGGGTCGCAGTTACTCCGAGTCAGACCTGCGTGGTTCCAGCCTGCTGCGACGGATCGGAAGCCTGTCTTGGCGCCGGAAGAGGGCCAGCCAACCGGAGACGCCTCCCCCCTCCCCACATGGGGGTCATGACCGCCTCCCAGGTGCCCGGTCTGACTCCAGCCATACTCTTAGACCCCAGCCTGCCCTCTACGGGTCACAGGGGCAGTCTCCGGAGCTCCACAACACTCAGCGCTCAAAGACAAGGCCCCCTACCTGTTTGGAGGTGTCCACCTCCTTCGACTGTCTGCTGGAGGAGTGCAGAGACGGGGACTCTTCGGGGTCAATGTCGGAGAGTATCAGCTCCCTACGCACTGAGTCGCCCCAATATCGCTCCTATGAGGCCTGTGAGACCCCTGAACCCCTTCCAGAATGGGCCCAGACCATTCTTCAGGCATATACCCCACTAAAGGCCGTGACCCCGGATCTCCTGGAGCACTGCCCTCAGCAGGAGGGCAGCGACCTAACTGAAGTCAGCCGGTCTAACCTCTTCTCTTGCCCAAAGTACACCAGCAGGGACCAGGGGGAGGATGCCTGGGGTGTTCAGACTCACTGGGACCCCACAGAGCCCAAGGATGCTGAGGCAGCGAGAGAGAGAGGAGTGGAGGCCAGAGGGCCTGGCCTGGCTCAGGAGGGATACACAGCAGCACGAGAGAGTGCCACCAGGGTGCAGAATGTGGCCAGGGGGGTGCACGAATGTGGAAAGACACTACAAGAGGAGACTGTGGCATTGCACAATGTGCCAGGGGCCATCGAAGCGGACACCGGGGCCAAGATGGCAGATGCAGAGGCCCGGGCACTGAACGGGGAGGCGCGTGAGGTAAACACGGGGGCAGGGGTCACGAGGGATCCCTCGCCTGCCTCCAGGAAGGCCAGGCGGACACGTTACGAGATCCTCATCACGCTGGCCAAAGAGGAGGAGGGCACCGGCGGGGTCACGGAGCAGGGCCCGGCTGCTGGGCCCAGTTTCCAGGCGGGCACGGGCTGCCAGGGCACCCGGGCTCTGGCCAGCCTGCCTGGCTCTGCTTGTGAGGCACAGCAACCTGCGGGACCGGTTCCCCATCTGTCAGCTTCGAAGGAATCCCAAATATTCTGGCAACACGGGGCGGACCCTGCAGCGCGGACAACCCCGACACGCCCGGTCACGGGGGCCCCGGTGACACAGAGGCAGAGCTGGGAGCCCAGCCCCGGCGGGAGCACCGAGCAGAGAGCAGAGAACAGGGACGGGAGGCCAGGGCCGGACGAGCGCCCTCCCAGCCGCAGCACCCACGGCCGAGGCGACAGGTGAGCCCCGGGGCCGGGCGGGCGGGAGAGTGAGAGGAGCCTCAGACATGGCAGCGCCGGGGCACCTGCCTCACGGTGGTGAGGGACAGGTGGGCCGGGGTGGAACAACGGAGGGTCGGTCCAGGGTTACACACAGAGCTTCCAGCAGTGGCACCGGCGGCGCACCAGTGTCACGGGAGGGATGGGGGAAGAGAGGAGCCTCAGACATGGCAGCGCCGGGGCACCTGCGCCTCGGTGGCTGAGGGACAGGAGGGCTGGGGTGGGACACCGGAGGGTCGGTAAAGGGTGACACACAGAGCTTCCAGCATGGCACCGAGAACCTGTGTCACGGGAGGGCAGGGGGAAGAGAGGGGCCTCAGACATGGCAGCGCCGGGGCACCTGCGCCCGGGTGGTGAGGGACAGGAGGGATGGGGGAAGAGAGGAGCCACAGGCATGGCACCGCCGGGCACCTAGCTCACGGCGGTGAGGGACAGGAGGGCTGGGGTAGGACACCGGAGGGTCGGTACAGGAGGTGCTGGGTGACGCACAGAGCTTCCAGCATGGCACCGGCAGCGCACCTGTGTCACGGGGGGAAGAGGTGACAGGCAGAGCTTCATACATGGCACTGATGGGGTCGAGGCGGGCAGCGAGGGAGCCAGGGTAGGGGCATGTGAGTCGGAGTCCATGACAGGAGAGGGTGGCGGCTAGGAAGAGCGTTGCGAGGAGGGCAGCCCGAGAGCGCAGCTTCAAACACTGGGGGAAAGGTTGGCAGGTTGGCAGCAGAGGGGGGCGGGGGCGGTTTTGGTGTTTACGGTTTAGTTTTGATTTGCTAATGAGGGAACCAAGAAAGGCGGATTAAAGGTGAGCCCCACCCTATGACCCCAGTGTCAGCTTCTTGAACTGGGTACCATGCCAACTTCCTGTGGCTTATCGGTGCCAGCTAGTGCTACATGCACTGAACGCCAGTGCCAGCTTCTTGTACTGCACACCAGTGCCAGCTTGTAACTTTGCCCCTGGGCCCAGGGATCACACGCTGCTAGCCGGCACCTCACCCTCACCAGGAGGCTTCCGAGCTAGGTATGGGTGGGTGGGCAGACCTCTGCCCGGTGAGTGCTTCACCTCAGCGGCCAGGGCTGCCAACTTGTCTGCTAATTACGGGTTATGTGGGAAAGGAGAAAGCGAGAGCAGAGAGGGGGCTGGGCGTGTGAGTGAGAGAGAGCGGCGAATACAGAGTGCGAGGCAGGGGAAAGAGTAGGACGAGAGACCCAGAGAGATGTGGGGAAGAGAGGCTGACACCGGCCGAGAGAGAGCCACTGAGGAATACGAGGAAACAGATCTGGATAGGAGGGAACAAGATGATACACATGGGAGACACCGAAGGAAATGTGCAGAGACCAATGACGACACAGGCGAAAAATAAGCGAGTAGAGCAACAAAAAGAGCGTAATACAGCAGGAGGAAGAGAGGCAAGCAGTGCTTTCAAAGTGCTGGTACTGGCCGGTACTGAGTACCGGCACTTTTGGTTTTATTTTGAGAGGGGTAGTAACCGCACTTCTCAAGAGAGGCGTGATACTTTTAATTGGAGAGTGCCAGCACTTCTCAGAAACAAGCAGGTACTCTGGTATTGGGTACCTGCACTTATACTTTTTAAAATTCAAGCACACGGGTGAGAGACCGACATAGGGAGCCTTCCGGGGTAGAAATGCAAAGAGGGGGGGAGACACAGGCGACATAAAGAAGCAGGGTGGGGGCATTAGAGAACAAACACGAGGAGAACAACGAGAACAGAGAAAACGAAGGCAGCAGCAGGGAGAGAACAATAGACATCCAGCAGGACAAGAACTACAAGGAAGACGCCGAGGGAGATAGCCAGAGACATACAACGAGAAGAGACATGGGCAATGGCGATAGAAACAGAGCGGAGACAGACCTGGTGGAGAGACGTGGTAAAGAGAGAGAGAGAGATGAAGTAAATAAACACGGCGAGAGTGCCTCGGGGAGTGGACTGATGTACAGAAGGGGCAGGGAGAAGGCTATCGCGATAGACAGTGTCAAAATTCAAAAGAGACTTTATTTCGGTTTGATTCAACCATAAAAGCACACATTTCATACTGTACATATATACATAACATAGAAATATTTACAAAGCAGCTTCCCTTGTCATCATTAATTACAGTGAACTGAAATTCATTAAGTGTTATTGATCCAGACAAATTCTCAATCTGAGAGACAGTTTTAAAAATTCAATAATTTGAAGGACACTATCACTGTGCAACAATTGCAAATATAAAAAGGCTGGACGAATCTGGTTAAAATTAAGTTTTTTTAAAAGAGCAATCAGATAACGTTTTCGAAGATAATCGTAAAATTTACATAAAAAACATAAAATGCATCATATCCTGTGGAGACTTTCCGTCGCAGCCACAGGATACAGGCAGTGTCAAGAGACATGAAGTGTTATTAGATTGTGATGACGTGCAGAATGCAGGGCGGACTGCGTGGGAGAGTGCTATCTGTAAGAGAGTGCAGCTATAGATAGCACGGTCTATAAGAGCGTGCAGTCTACAGAGAGAGCTGCCTGTAAGATAGTGCAGTCTACAGAGAGAGCTGTCTCTAAGAGTTGAGTCCAGGGGGCGATGGCTGTCTGTAGCACCGTGCTATCTGCTGTGCAAGGGTTGTGATAGAGTGCAGTGTCAGCGCTGAGTGCAGTACCGTGCTGTGGAGAGTGTCAGGTCAGGTGTCTGGTGTGGCTGTCTGTGGTAGAGAGCAGACATTCAGTGTGAGTCATGTCTAGGACACTGTAGTCTGCAGTGAGAAGACGGTCTTTGAGAGAGTGCGCTCTGTAATGTGAGTGTTGTCTGAGGAGAGTTCACTTCTAAATGAGGGCAGAGGGACATACATGTCTGTAAGAGTGCAGTCTGCAGTCTGAGGGCTGCCTTGTAGGAGAGCGTAGTCCGCACCAAGGGTTGTTTATAAGAGTGTAGTCCACGCTTAGGGTTGTCTATCAGAGCGTTGTCCGCACCTAGGTTTGTCTGTAAGAGTGTAGTCCACACTTAGGGTTGTCTATCAGAGCGTAGTCTGCACCTAGGGTTGTCTGTAGGTGATTATAGACCTCACACCTAGGGTTGTCTATAAGAGTGTAGTCTGCACCTAGGGTTGTGTATAAGAGTGTAGTCTGCACCTAGGGTTGTCTGTAGAAGAGTGTAGTCCACACCTAGGATTGCCTATGAGTGTAGTCTCTGCCTAGGTTTCTCTGTAGGAGAGTGTCGTAGTCCACACCTAGGGTTCTCTTTAGGAGTGTAGTCTGCACCCAGAGTGGTCTATAAGAGTGTAGTCCACACCTAGGGTTGTCTGTAAGAGTGTAGTCCACACCTAGGGTTGTCTGTGAGAGCATAGTCCACACCAAGGGTTGTCTGTAAGAGAGTAGTCCGCACCAAGGGTTGTCTGTAAGAGCGTAGCCCACACCAAGGGTTGTCTGTAAGACCGTAGTCCATACCAAGGGTTGTCTGTAAGAGCGTAGTCCACACCTAGGGTTGTCTGTGAGAGCATAGTCCACACCAAGGGTTGTCTGTAAGAGAGTAGTCCGCACCAAGGGTTGTCTGTAAGAGCGTAGCCCACACCAAGGGTTGTCTGTAAGAGCGTAGTCCACACCAAGGGTTGTCTGTAAGAGTGTAGTCTGCACCTAGGGTTGTCTGTAAGAGTGTAGTCTGCACCAAGGGTTGTCTGTAAAGCGCGTAGTCCGCACCAAGGGTTTTCTGTAAGAGCGTAGTCCGCACCTAGGGTTGTCTGTAAGAGCGTAGTCCGCACCTAGGGTTGTCTGTAAGAGCGTAGTCCGCACCAAGGGTTGTCTGTGAGAGCGTAGTCTGTACCAAGGGTTGTCTGTAAGAGTGTAGTCCGCACCTAGGGTTGTCTGTGAGAGCGTAGTCCACACCAAGGGTTGTCTGTAAGAGCGTAGTCCGCACTAAGGGTTGTCTGTAAGAGCATAGTCCGCACCAAGGGTTGTCTGTAAGAGCGTAGTCCGCACCAAGGGTTGTCTGTAAGAGCGTAGTCCGCACCAAGGGTTGTCGGTAAGAGCGTAGTCCGCACCAAGGGCTGTAAGAGCGTAGTCCATACCAAGGGTTGTCTGTAAGAGTGTAGTCCGCACCTAGGGTTGTCTGTGAGAGCGTAGTCCACACCAAGGGTTGTCTGTAAGAGCGTAGTCCGCACCAAGGATTGTCTGTAAGAGCCTAGTCCGCACCAAGGGTTGTCTGAAAGAGAGTAGTCCGCACCAGGGGTTGTCTGTAAGAGTGTAGTCCGCACCAAGGGTTGTCTGTAAGAGCGTAGTCTGCACCAAGGGTCGTCTGTAAGAGCGTAGTCCGCACCAAGGGTTGTCGGTAAGAGCGTAGTCCGCACCAAGGGCTGTAAGGGCGTAGTCCGCACCAAGGGTTGTCTGTAAGAGCGTAGTGCACACCTAGGGTTGTCTGTAAGAGTGTAGTCCACACCTAGGGTTGTCTGTAAGAGTGTAGTCTGCCCCCAGAGTGGTCTATAAGAGTGTAGTCCACACCTAGGGTTGTCTGTAAGAGTGTATTCTGCACCCAGACTGGTCTATAAGAGTGTAGTCCACACCTAGGGTTGTCTGTAAGAGTGTAGTCTGCACCCAGAGTGGTCTATAAGAGTGTAGTCCACACCTAGGGTTGTCTGTAAGAGTGTAGTCCACACCTAAGGTTGTCTGTAAGAGTGTAGTCCACACCTAGGGTTGTCTGTAAGAGTGTAGTCCGCACCTAGGGTTGTCTGTAAGAGTGTAGTCTGCACCCAGAGTGGTCTAAAGGAGTGTAGTCCACACCTAGGGTTGTCTGTAAGAGTGTAGTCCGCACCTAGGGTTGTCTGTAAGAATGTAGTCTGCACCCAGAGTGGTCTATAAGAGCGTAGTCCGCACCAAGGGTTGTCTGTAAGAGCATAGTCCGCACCAAGGGTTATCTGTAAGAGCGTAGTCCGCACCAAGGGTTGTCTGTAAGAGCGTAGTCCGCACCAAAGGTTGTCGGTAAGAGCGTAGTCCGCACCAAGGGTTGTCGGTAAGAGCATAGTCCGCACCAAGGGTTGTCTGTAAGAGTGTAGTCCACACCTAGGGTTGTCTGTAAGAGTGTAGTCTGCACCCAGAGTGGTCTATAAGAGTGTAGTCCACACCTAGGGTTGTCTGTAAGAGTGTAGTCCACACCTAGGGTTCTCTTTAGGAGTGTAGTCTGCACCCAGAGTGGTCTATAAGAGTGTAGTCCACACCTAGGGTTGTCTGTAAGAGTGTAGTCCACACCTAGGGTTGTCTGTAAGAGCATAGTCCGCACCAAGGGTTGTCTGTAAGAGCGTAGTCCGCACCAAGGGTTGTCTGTAAGAGCGTAGTCCACACCAAGGGTTGTCTGTAAGACCGTAGTCCGTACCAAGGGTTGTCTGTAAGAGCGTATTCCACACCTAGGGTTGTCTGTGAGAGCATAGTCCACACCAAGGGTTGTCTGTAAGAGCGTAGTCCGCACCAAGGGTTGTCTGTAAGAGCGTAGTCCACACCAAGGGTTGTCTGTAAGAATGTAGTCCACACCAAGGGTTGTCTATGAGAGTGTAGTCTGCACCTAGGGTTGTCTGTAAGAGTGTAGTCTGCACCAAGGGTTGTCTGTAAGGCGCGTAGTCCGCACCAAGGGTTGTCTGTAAGAGCGTAGTCCGCACCTAGGGTTGTCTGTAAGAGCGTAGTCCGCACCTAGGGTTGTCTGTAAGAGCGTAGTCCGCACCAAGGGTTGTCTGTGAGAGCGTAGTCCGTACCAAGGGTTGTCTGTAAGAGTGTAGTCCGCACCTAGGGTTGTCTGTGAGAGCGTAGTCCACACCAAGGGTTGTCTGTAAGAGCGTAGTCCGCACTAAGGGTTGTCTGTAAGAGCATAGTCCGCACCAAGGGTTGTCTGTAAGAGCGTAGTCCGCACCAAGGGTTGTCTGTAAGAGAGTAGTCCGCACCAAGGGTTGTCTGTAACAGCGTAGTCCGCACCAAGGGCTGTAAGAGCGTAGTCCGTACCAAGGGTTGTCTGTAAGAGTGTAGTCCACACCTAGGGTTGTCTGTAAGAGTGTAGTCTGCACCCAGAGTGGTCTATGAGTGTAGTCCACACCTAGGGTTGTCTGTAAGAGTGTAGTCCACACCTAGGGTTGTCTGTAAGAGTGTAGTCTGCACCCAGAGTGGTCTATAAGAGTGTAGTCCACACCTAGGGTTGTCTGTAAGAGTGTAGTCTGCACCCAGAGTGGTCTATAAGAGTGTAGTCCACACCTAGGGTTGTCTGTAAGAGTGTAGTCCACACCTAGGGTTGTCTGTAAGAGTGTAGTCCGCACCTAGGGTTGTCTGTAAGAGTGTAGTCTGCACCTAGGGTTGTCTGTAGTTCAGCATAGTCTGCACCCAGGGTTGTCTGTAAGAGCGTAGTCCGCACCAAGGCTTGTCTGAGAGAGCGTAGTCCGCACCAAGGGTTGTCTGTGAGAGCATAGTCCACACCAAGGGTTGTCTGTGAGAGCATAGACCGCACCTAGGGTTGTCTGTGAGAGCGTAGTCCACACCAAGGGTTGTCTGTAAGAGTGTAGTCCACACCAAGGGTTGTCTGTAAGAGCGTAGTCCGCACCAAGGGTTGTCTGTAAGAGTGTAGTCCACACCTAGGGTTGTCTGTAAGAGCGTAGTCCACACCTAGGGTTGTCTGTGAGAGCATAGTCCACACCAAGGGTTGTCTGTAAGAGCGTAGTCCGCACCAAGGGTTGTCTGTAAGAGCATAGTCCACACCAAGGGTTGTCTGTAAGAGCGTAGTCCGTACCAAGGGTTGTCTGTAAGAGCGTAGTCCGCACCAAGGGTTGTCTGTAAGAGCGTAGTCCACACCAGGGGTTGTCTGTAAGAGTGTAGTCCGCACCAAGGGTTGTCTGTAAGAGCGTAGACCACACCAAGGGTTGTCTGTAAGAGCGTAGTCCATACCAAGGGTTGTCTGTAAGAGCGTAGTCCACACCTAGGGTTGTCTGTGAGAGCATAGTCCACACCAAGGGTTGTCTGTAAGAGCGTAGTCCGCACCAAGGGTTGTCTGTAAGAGCGTAGTCCGCACCTAGGGTTGTCTGTAAGAGCGTAGTCCGCAGCTAGGGTTGTCTGTAAGAGCGTAGTCCGCACCAAGGGTTGTCTGTGAGAGCGTAGTCCGTACCAAGGGTTGTCTGTAAGAGTGTAGTCCGCACCTAGGGTTGTCTGTGAGAGCGTAGTCCACACCAAGGGTTGTCTGTAAGAGCGTAGTCCGCACTAAGGGTTGTCTGTAAGAGCATAGTCCGCACCAAGGGTTGTCTTTAAGAGCGTAGTCCGCACCAAGGGTTGTCTGTAAGAGAGTAGTCCGCACCAAGGGTTGTCGGTAACAGCGTAGTCCGCACCAAGGGCTGTAAGAGCGTAGTCCGTACCAAGGGTTGTCTGTAAGAGTGTAGTCCACACCTAGGGTTGTCTGTAAGAGTGTAGTCTGCACCCAGAGTGGTCTACGAGTGTAGTCCACACCTAGGGTTGTCTGTAAGAGTGTAGTCCACACCTAGGGTTGTCTGTAAGAGTGTAGTCTGCACCAAGAGGGGTCTATAAGAGTGTAGTCCACACCTAGGGTTGTCTGTAAGAGTGTAGTCTGCACCCAGAGTGGTCTATAAGAGTGTAGTCCACACCTAGGGTTGTCTGTAAGAGTGTAGTCCACACCTAGGGTTGTCTGTAAGAGTGTAGTCCGCACCTAGGGTTGTCTGTAAGAGTGTAGTCTGCACCTAGGGTTGTCTGTAGTTCAGCATAGTCTGCACCCAGGGTTGTCTGTAAGAGCGTAGTCCGCACCAAGGCTTGTCTGAGAGAGCGTAGTCCGCACCAAGGGTTGTCTGTGAGAGCATAGTCCACACCAAGGGTTGTCTGTGAGAGCATAGACCGCACCTAGGGTTGTCTGTGAGAGCGTAGTCCACACCAAGGGTTGTCTGTAAGAGTGTAGTCCACACCAAGGGTTGTCTGTAAGAGCGTAGTCCGCACCAAGGGTTGTCTGTAAGAGCGTAGTCCACACCTAGGGTTGTCTGTAAGAGCGTAGTCCACACCTAGGGTTGTCTGTGAGAGCATAGTCCACACCAAGGGTTGTCTGTAAGAGCGTAGTCCGCACCAAGGGTTGTCTGTAAGAGCATAGTCCACACCAAGGGTTGTCTGTAAGAGCGTAGTCCGTACCAAGGGTTGTCTGTAAGAGCGTAGTCCGCACCAAGGGTTGTCTGTAAGAGCGTAGTCCACACCAGGGGTTGTCTGTAAGAGCGTAGTCCGCACCAAGGGTTGTCTGTAAGAGCGTAGACCACACCAAGGGTTGTCTGTAAGAGCGTAGTCCATACCAAGGGTTGTCTGTAAGAGCGTAGTCCACACCTAGGGTTGTCTGTGAGAGCATAGTCCACACCAAGGGTTGTCTGTAAGAGCGTAGTCCGCACCAAGGGTTGTCTGTAAGAGCGTAGTCCACACCAAGGGTTGTCTGTAAGAGCGTAGTCCACACCAAGGGTTGTCTATAAGAGTGTAGTCTGCACCTAGGGTTGTCTGTAAGAGTGTAGTCTGCACCAAGGGTTGTCTGTAAAGCGCGTATTCCACACCAAGGGTTGTCTGTAAGAGCGTAGTCCGCACCTAGGGTTGTCTGTAAGAGCGTAGTCCGCACCTAGGGTTGTCTGTAAGAGCGTAGTCCGCACCAAGGGTTGTCTGTGAGAGCGTAGTCCGTACCAAGGGTTGTCTGTAAGAGCGTAGTCCGCACCTAGGGTTGTTTGTGAGAGCGTAGTCCACACCAAGGGTTGTCTGTAAGAGCGTAGTCCGCACTAAGGGTTGTTTGTAAGAGCATAGTCCGCACCAAGGGTTGTCTGTAAGAGCGTAGTCCGCACCAAGGGTTGTCTGTAAGAGCATAGTCCACACCAAGGGTTGTCTGTAAGAGCGTAGTCCGCACCAAGGGTTGTCTGTGAGAGCATAGTCCACACCAAGGGTTGTCTGTAAGAGCGTAGTCCGCACCAAGGGTTGTCTGTAAGAGCGTAGTCCACACCAAGGGTTGTCTGTAAGAGCGTAGTCCACACCAAGGGTTGTCTATAAGAGTGTAGTCTGCACCTAGGGTTGTCTGTAAGAGTGTAGTCTGCACCAAGGGTTGTCTGTAAGAGCGTAGTCCGCACCTAGGGTTGTCTGTAAGAGCGTAGTCCGCACCTAGGGTTGTCTGTAAGAGCGTAGTCCGCACCAAGGGTTGTCTGTGAGAGCGTAGTCTGTACCAAGGGTTGTCTGTAAGAGTGTAGTCCGCACCTAGGGTTGTCTGTGAGAGCGTAGTCCACACCAAAGGTTGTCTGTAAGAGCGTAGTCCGCACTAAGGGTTGTCTGTAAGAGCATAGTCCGCACCAAGGGTTGTCTGTAAGAGCGTAGTCCGCACCAAGGGTTGTCTGTAAGAGCGTAGTCCGCACCAAGGGTTGTCGGTAAGAGCGTAGTCCGCACCAAGGGCTGTAAGACCGTAGTCCGTACCAAGGGTTGTCTGTAAGAGTGTAGTCCGCACCTAGGGTTGTCTGTGAGAGCGTAGTCCACACCAAGGGTTGTCTGTAAGAGCGTAGTCCGCACCAAGGGTTGTCTGTAAGAGCATAGTCCGCACCAAGGGTTGTCTGTAAGAGCGTAGTCCGCACCTAGGGTTGTCTGTGAGAGCGTAGTCCACACCAAGGGTTGTCTGTAAGAGCGTAGTCCGCACCAAGGGTTGTCTGTAAGAGCTTAGTCCGCACCAAGGGTTGTCTGTAAGAGCGTAGTCCGCACCAAGGGTTGTCTGTAAGAGCGTAGTCCGCACCAAGGGTTGTCGGTAAGAGCGTAGTCCGCACCAAGGGCTGTAAGAGCGTAGTCCGCACCAAGGGTTGTCTGTAAGAGCGTAGTGCGCACCTAGGGTTGTCTGTAAGAGTGTTAGCTGCACCTAGGGTTGTCTGTAGGAGCGTAGTCCGCACCAAGGGTTGTCTGTAAGAGCGTAGTCTGCACCAAGGGTTGTCTGTAAGAGTGTAGTCTGTACCTAGGGTTGTCTGTAAAAGCGTAGTCCGCACCAAGAGTTGTCTGTAAGAGCGTAGTCCGCACCAAGGGTTGTCTGTAAGAGTGTAGTCTGCACCTAGGGTTGTCTGTAAATGCGTAGTCCGCACCAAGGGTTGTCTGTAAGCGCGTAGTCCGCACCAAGGGTTGTCTGTAAGCGCGTAGTTCGCACCAAAGGTTGTCTGTAAGCGCGTAGTCCGCACCAAGGGTTGTCTGTAAGCGCGTAGTCCGCACCAAGGGTTGTCTGTAAGAGCGTAGTCCGCACTAAGGGTTGTCTGCACCTAGGGTTGTCTGTAAGAGCGTAGTCCGCTCCAAGGGTTGCCCGTAAGAGTGTAGTCTGCACCTAGGGTTGTCTGTAAGAGCATAGTCCGCACCAAGGGTTGTCTGTAAGAGTGTCGTCTGCACCTAGGGTTGTCTGTATGAGTGTAGTCTGCACCCAGAGTTGTCTGTAAGAGTTTAGTCTGTGCCTAGAGTTGTCTGCAGGAGAGTGATGTGCTCAATGTCAGGGATTTCTAGGAGGGTGCAGTCTACAGTGTGAAGTTGCTAACAAGCAGGAAAACCTCAGACCTCTCCATATGTTTCAGGTCTGTGCCAAACGTAAGACTGCTTGGTCGACATTTTAAGATAAAAGGGCAATGCTAGACCGGAGCTGCACTTTACCACGTATGTAGTACATGGTGACTGCAAAAAAATGCAACAATCAGTCTTATATACAAGGAATTTGATACCCTTGGAATCATGTGGTGAGATTTATTCCTTCCAGAAATTAGGTAACTCAAACCCTAAAAGAGACATAAATCATTCAAATTATTTAAATATGCCAATATGGACAAAACATGGCTGACCTATGTTTCACCCTACAGATTGAGTACTTTCCAAAGGTCAAAAATACACATGGAGGATTATGAGAGATAAAAGGATGTATCTTATGATAATAAAAGCACGTATGGTGCAGCTACAAACAACAACCTTGTGCAGCAAAGTCAAAAATAGAAAGGATGAAAACATCACAGTTGTGTAAAAGTAGTAGTTATTTTTAATCTTGGCAACTGTTGGTGTTCCACTTGCGAGTGAATATTCTGCTCAGGTGGCCATTTTTTCACCATTTAGTCTGATTCCGTAGAATATTTAGCAGAATATGCTTGTTACTGCATGCTTATGTAGCGGTTTGAGGCCAATTTGATCACTTTCTTAAACTTATTGCCATTGTCGCAAATGTATGGCTGTGAGGGCTTTCTCCCGACGTTGCTACATGGATGACCGCTGATAGCCTGTTAAATTGGGTCACTGAGCCGAATTTTAAAATAAGCTCCCGAGGGCAGTCTGTCAGCAGCACAGCCTTCTATTGCAAGACTGGCAGGCCAGTGTTTGCTCAGTGTCACTGAGACCTTCACCTTGTTATAAACAGAGGTTACATATTAACACATCCTGAGGTTCCTGTACAACATTGCCAATTTTGAAATACTCCCCTAGACGGACATTAGACCCTTCTTTTCAAAGAGAAGCTAGGCACTGTTTGTATTATCTGTGTTTTTAACTACACACATACTGATGTTTACTGTTGCACCCAACATGCTCTTATTATGAAGATAGCTCTGCGGGCTGAACACATGCGAGTAGGATCTGTGTGTTGCTCTAACTTCAGAAGGTAACTCATGAACGGTCATTATTATTATGAATATTTATTTATTATTGCTATTTCATGAAACTGTATGCTGATGGTCCTTCTACATCTCTATTGGGTTGTTAAATAATTTTATGCCTCTTCATGTTGAGTTGTTTCTGAAGTGTTTATTGAAAAATCTTGAATTTCCTATATACCCCATTCCGTTAAGTCGTTGATTTATTTGAACGCTAAATGTACTATGGTCTTAATTGCCAACTAGGAGTCAAGTTTCTGAATGCCAGTCCTGGGTTGGTGATGGGTTGTAAGGATACAGATGTATATAGATGCCTCCATGGTTGGACTGGGAACTCAAAGCGGCCCTGGCAATTTCAATTGTGAAGCACTGCTGCTTTTGTTATTGGGGCCGATATAGCAGCACCACTGGAAAACCGGTCCCCAGTAACAAAACCACTCCCCACCACTGCAAAACCTGCCCCACCTTTTCAACCTCCCGGGAAATGCCCAAAGCCCGGTACGGCTAGTTCGGCTCTGCTTTTAATTCGGGACAAGGCACTGTATCACATAAAGTGAGCTCTCAAAGTGCGTTCTTAAGAACAGCCTATGCCACATTTGTGGACTGACGGGTGTCTTACAAGGTAAAAGAGCTGCAAGAGTGGTATTATGCCACCTTTGACAGTGGTCAATGTCGGGGTGCTATCAGAACTTCAAAGGAGTGTGCTGCTTTTGGTACGAAAGATAGTAGCATTTGTTGAGCTCTCTCACAACAGCATAACAAAAGGTAAAGAAATATAAAGCATAACATGGTACAATACAAAAAACAGACAAAACAGAATACAGCACAACAATCACAATACAACACCACAAGAATACAAAGCAGTAATGCAGCACAAAACACACCATGACACAAAAACACAACACACCAAAACCACAACAAAATGTAACACAACAAAATTCACAAACATTTTTGTCATACATTACCATCACCACAAATCTGCTTCCATAAAAATGTGGCAAGAGTGTTTGCACCAAATAGTGAGTTACTAACAACAAGTAATAGCACCAGTCAAAAATGTTTTGTGGTTCAGCCCTCAAATTCGGATGTTCTTAGACCACCCATCAGGTTGGGTTGTTAATAAGGTCTGTGATATTTGTTCACTATGGAGCCATCAGCCACTGGTTCCTGTTGTCTTATATCTTCAATCATGTTTTGTTGCTGACAAGTTCTGCATTCTCACACCTCCTAAATGCTCATGATAACTGATGAAGAATACTCACCTTGTTGAGTTGAGTGATAATGTTTGAAAATTCTGTAAAGGCTGTAAGGGTCTGTGTAGACCCATTGACATATTTAAGATTCTGCATCTTCTTGACTGTTCTTCCCATTGAAGGAGTTACATCAACCACTGTGAGGACAAAACCCAGCGCTTCCACACAACTGCACCATTCAGCGAGTTTTTTTGTTTTTGTTTTTACCTGTGGAGCTCACGCTAGTTGCAACGTTTTCCCAACTGTTCTTTCACCCACAGACCACCCGCGGCTAGTTCTAAAGTCGCAAGGAGCATCCAAAGTGCACATTTCTGGACATTTATTCTTCAATTTCCATCAAATAAAGTCACCAAATACTTTTCACATTTAATTATCAAAATATGTTAACGACAACCTTGTGAAAATTAAACAAAACAAAAAGGAAAATGCCAAAATAATATGCAAACTAGTAAAATCTGCGTACCTACTTCAGGGGCTCAATGGATTGATGAGATCCTGAAGTCCTGGGGGACAAAAGTTAGGAACTCAAGCAGGTGATGGACATGACCAACTGTATAGCTGATCAATGTCCGTTTTTGAAGACTGACGATTGTAAAGAGGAACAAGGTTCAATTATTACAGCTTCATAACAGCTCATTATATTTAGGTACCACCCAAAGGCACTGAAAGAGGACTGGGTGAACACCATTGAACACAAAAAAGTCTCTTTGGATACATCGAATTCAAATTTATTTAACATGGCAAATAGAAAGTAACTAATTCAGTTAAAATCCAATAGAAAATGAAATCAGTAGAAAGTTAGGCATACTTCAGTATACAATGCTTCACATAATGGCACTTCATAGTGACAATCAAAGAGTGGAGGAAACTATTATATTGCAGGTAATAAATGACAGAAGTCACGTGTTTGGGAAGGAAAACAGAATTAGAAAGCCATTCTTCCTCTAGAAAAGTTTAAAAAGCCAGATGGTAAAAAAGGACTACAGAGAGACAAGGGAAAAAACAAACCAACTAATTTGTCACCCCTAGCACGGCTGCGGGGTGTATAGCGCTTAGGAAACATCTGTTGTTCCGAGCACTGGGGATTCAAGATTAGTTGCTATTGTTCTTTATGAAAGTCATTGATAGGAAACAGCTTGTACAGATTTCTCAGGGGGTTGCTTCTCCCACAACCTATCACAGTACAATCATCCTCTGCTTATACCATTCCTCGATTGTGAGTCTCGAGATTGTATTCAAGCCTTGGCGACATACAGTCCCTGGTCCCACACTCTCCAATGACCATGCATGGTTTTGTTCCAGACACCATCCAATGATCCTTGTTTTGTATTTTGTTTCATAATACGCTCAAAAAGCCATAACAATAAGTAACGATGAATTGGAATATGGTTCAGAATTAATAGGACTTAAGAGCATTCTCGTAATGACAAGATCATGGTGCTGCTGCTCTTAAATTCTCGTCTAGAATCTGGCAGCCATAGCTGTGAGGCATCCTGCAAGCAATGGAGAGCGAAGAAGGGCAGCATTTTCGGATAACAGTCCAAGAAGTGGTAATTACTATATTCTGGTAGTCATCAATGACATTCTGCAGCTTCCCATACTCTAGCTGTAGCGTTGAGGTTTTAGCTATATATGTAGCTCGTCTCGCTGGGAATCTGCCTCACAGTGACTGGAACTCACGAGTCCTTGGATCCCAGCACTGCCTTTATGAGGGGGACTTTTCATCCTACTTCATGTCTCAAAGGGCGATAGACTTACTATGCCCTCAACTGTCCTTTTGGCCTCTTATTAAACAAGCTCAGCAAGTGATGGATTCATTAATTGCAAGGATTGTAGGTTTGTCTTTAGTACTCTACCTCTGGAGAGGGTCACAACTATTCAACTTCAGTCACATCTAGAGATCAATATGCTCTTTGGTGAGCTTCAGTAGGGTTTCTGTACTAACAAAAAGACAAATACAGCTGTGTTGGATATGCAGTTCACTGTTTTTGTTTCCATCGATAAGTGATGGAAACTACACAGATGACACTGGATTTGTCAACGTTGTTTGAAACCTACCATCACAAATTCCTATTCTCGTAAATGAAGGAGATTGATGAGGCAGTCGGATCAAGCTAATATATAGTTTTGCTCTTTTTTGAGTGGCAAGCACATTATTCCAGGATTTGGTAGGGAGTACGGTGGTTTCCCAGGATTTGTGTGCGCCATTGATTTTTAACATTTACATGCAGGCTTCCATCACTGGTGGATAATCTGTGGAGAAAACCAGGAGTTGTTTAACATGATTAACAGGCTTGAGTGTCAACCTTTGATTATAAAATTCACTTTTAATGTCATTCAGCTTTGGATAAGCATAACTTGCCTTAGACTTAACACATCTAAAAGCTAGTTTCTTATTGCGGTGTCTGCAAGTAAGTTCTGGAGGGTTCATAATCACTATCAGATCATCCACACTGGGAATCATTTCCTGATTCCAACAGAAAAGGTGAAAAGACTAGGGCACTTTTTGACTGCATCCTATTGCTGGATATGTAAACTCAATTGTTTGTTCACACTTAACATAACGTGTATTTGTAAAGCGCGCGTTCACCCGTGGGCATCTTGGTGCTGAATAACAGATGTTCATTGTTACTGTTATTGTTTTAAAGTGTTTGTGCAGATCCCATATGTTTCTTCTGGAGCATGTTTGAGTTATTCTTGGCTTTACAGTGTACAATGCTAATACATTATTGATCGGCGCTACACATCACAATTTAAAAGGGTTACTGGTTCCGGTTGGGATTGTGCACAAACATATCTCTCCAGTTCAGCAGAGTTCATGCTGGTTATCAGTCCGATGTAAAAGAAACTATCTTAAAAATAGGAAGTCATTGCAAAATCATTGCCAGAGCTTATGTTCCAGTGGCAATTGCCTTCTAGATGAGCCTATCAGGCTGGTGGCAATCCTTTGTCAATCGTGTGGCAAGTTATGGAATTTGCTGGCCCAATATACAGCTATGTTGCCTTTCAGGAATTTATTACATCTTTCCTATTCTGTCTCTTACTCTTCATTTACTGTTGATTTCTCATATCCCCCTTCAGGGCTTTTAGTGCCTTGATGATGTCCCTTCTATCATTTTAGGGTATACCCGCCTTGGTTATTAATGGGGACTAAGCAAATGTATGTAAACCGGTTCCCTAGACCCATTAGAACAGTAATCTTTTGATATCTCCTTGCAAGCAGGACTTGTATGCTAATGTTCTACAGAATGTGTGAATTCAGTAACCCATCTTCTTCCCAATGGATGCCACACTGGCACAGCTCTGCTTGATACTATGCCTGTCTGAAAAGCTATAAATGACTCCCAGAATGACGTTTCCAATCAAAGACAACGGGCCTAATTCACAAAGGTAAACTGAGACGAAAGTCTAATTTTACCACTTTCGGTATTCACAAAGGGCATTTACAAGTAGTAAAGTTAGACTTTTGTCTCAGTTTAACTTAAGTTTTGGTTACTGAACTGCTGATATTTTTTGAGGTCTCATGCTACAGAAGGAGCCTTTGTCCCCTAATGACAGCTAGGCATTGCATCTTCACATAGATGATCTGGTCTAGAGACTGGCTGATTACTTCTGAGGTCTCCCACGTCTATGAAGGCCACAACTTTCTAATAAAAGCAGAATGTTTCTTATATTCAAAGATTTCCCGCCACAACGGATCTCTCATGTGTTTAGCTGTGTCCAACATCTCTAGGTGCCGCATGCTTTCAATACCATCCAGGGGTGTTCTCTTCTCTTAGATCATCCACCTTCTTGGATTGTTGGTGAATTCTGGGGCCTCAGTACACTGTAGATGTGCTAGACTCCTAATGGTAATGTGGTCAGAGGTTTCGGACAGCTCTATAGGCCCCCACACTCTGAATATCAGACAGCGATACCTAATTCTCTTAGATTGTCTAGTCTAGTGTGTTGGACAGTGGATGGATTTTGTGGTCTCAGACCTCTCTCCAGGTTTCAGACATCTTACATCGTTTTCATACAATATCTGTTTCTCTTTAAGCTTATTTGTGGTTGAGTTAGATTTTCTGACTGGCATTGTGTATTGTATTGTGTATGATACCCATTCATTAGCAAAGTATCTCCACCACTGGAGGACTCTATGTCAGAAGGATGCCATTGGTGACGGAAACAGTCATTTAACCCAGGGCTGTCCAAGCACCAAGGGGCATTGCCAACTCACTTTCTATACACTTTGGTGCTTCCATTTGGGCAAATGTTCTGTGATGCCCCCATATCTCTTACTGGGCCAGCCCATATTGTAATCTCATGCAAACCTGGTGATCAACAGTGGATTAGTGCTGTACATCTAGTCTGCCATTTTCATAGTCTGTTTCACAGGCAACTCACCCCTGGTTTGCAGTTTCACAATTGACTTCTCGGTTGCTCATTTGTTCTTCTTTCACCCACCCTATGGATGTTGTTGTTACTCCTTTTGCTCGCAGCTAAATCCTGGCGCCCGTAGCGGATGACCATAGAGTGCTCTACCAACCTTGGCCTCGTCAACCCAAGGAATAATGTGGTGCTTGCAGGTGCACAAGAACACCCTCCCGAGGGGTCATGCTGTTCAAATGTCTAAAAACCTTCACATTTTCATTTATGTGTTATCAAATGGGAACCAAGAAGAGGCGAAGTCCAGCACGACTGGGAAGTCTCAAAGTGTGATCAGAGACTTTAGTGTCCAACACTGCAAGGGTAATCTTCCTCAGGGGCTACCTAAGCACGCCCCTTTCACTATGGATGTAATAATAATAATTATTGAATGTAGTTAATTTTTAACATTTCCATCTTTATTTATCCACATTTATTATTTTCTCATTTTATTAGTATAAATTCATCTTTATTTTGCTTTCTGTGAAAAATGAAAGTGCAACTACACTATTTCCACATATAATCTCTAATTATGTAGTCACACTTAGACGCCTGTTACATTTTAGCACTAGCGGAAGCAGTGTGCAGCAAAGCATCAACATTAAAATACTAACAGTTGTACACATGCAGTTATTGAATGAAATCTGATCCTTTTTTAAACTCCCTAGGCAGTTAATCTGCACAGATATTCACCTGGCAGTTAAAATTCACAACACAAGCCTTACTCAAATGAAGATTTACCACCTGAATGTGTTCATTTCTAAAAATTAAATCCAGAAGGAGAAACGTTTTTCCTCTGTATTTAAATTAAAGGGCTTCTTTTAATTGTCATCAGAAGGGTAAAGACTGAGGGGCTTATTTACAAGCCCCTTGCGCCACTTTTGCATCATTTTTCCCATGTTAAAAATTACGCAAAATTGGCGCAAGGAGCTTGTATATAAGCCCCTGAATCTTTCCCGCTCAGATTCCGACCTGTGAGCGGCAGATTATACACAGATGGCTCCAAGACAGTGGTGACTCCTCCACTACGGCGGAGGAGCTTTGTCCCCCCAGCCCCGCCATCAGCTGACAAACTCGAAAAATAAAAGATAATAACACAGGTTTATTATCATTTTACTTTTAAACACAAACGAGTCTTGGGGTGGGGCCAGACGATGACAACCTGTAGGAGTGTTGGGCACTGTGATCAGTGCGCATGCCGGTTTGGCTGGCCGTCTCAGGCCGGTCACTCTGTCATCGCACTGCAGCTGTCTCCAACCTGAGCTGCATTGCTGGGTTGGAGACAGCAGGCACTGGCTCCCAGTCTCCCTTGGAGTGCAAATTGAGGGCCCTCGGGCCATCCTGAAGCTGCTCTCATGAATGAGAGCAGCGTCAGGATTGGCTGCAGGAGAGTCTGGGAACCTGTGCAGTGCAGCAGAAGCGCACTGAGTCGGTGATGTGGCGAGTGGCAGGTACGTGATTTTCTTTGTCCTTTTCAGGCAGGGCCCGTGCCGGGCGTTATACTGGGGCGGTGACGTCAGGCAGGGGACGGTCAGGGTGGGGGGGTTGTAAAATGCGGGATATGGACCATTAGAGGTAAGTACCGATAAAAATAAATAAAACGAATGTCGTTGTCAACGCTGCATCACATTTGGCGATGCAGCGTGGGCAACGAAATTCGTTTTATTTATTTTTATCGGTACTTACCTCTAATGGTCCATATCCCGCATTTTACACTCCCCCCCACCCTGACCCTCCCCTGCCTGACGTCACCGCCCCAGTATAACGCCCGGCACGGGCCGTGCCTGGTCCTTTTTTTCCCCGTGGTCATCCGTCGTCCCCCCACCCCACCCCACCACTCTGCCCTGATACTAGCAACCACTGCTCCAACACCAACAGGCCTTTCCCTGAATCAGCAACGACGCACTTCGGCAAACCTCGGCAAACCTGCCCTGTCTGAATCAGGCCGACCTACTTTTTAAAAAGTACTCAGTCGTATTGTTTATTTTTATAAGAACACGTACAAGCATGTAAACCATGAAACACTTCCTTCCCGAGGACTAAAAGACATAAAGATGTGTTATGATCTTCGCCCCTCAAAGAGGTGCTGAGGCTTGCTTGCAAACAAAACAAGTTTTATTCACTCCACTGACACAGCAGGCTGGGCAGCGCTCCCAATCCAACGAAGACATTCCTTGACTGGACACTGCTGCACAGGATACTGTGACATGTACAGTATTCTACCCAGGTATTCCACCCAGATGATGTAAGTGTAATACTAAGTCTGGGACAAACCCTAACATATCTTCCCCCTTATTACAAAAAAAAAATATTCATTAAGTTTAAACATAACATAAGAAACATTCATATAGTATTAACATCTCCCGAGAATAGAAAAACAAAACAAACCTACGTTACTCAGCAAGCACATAGGAAGGAATATGAAACACGTATAAGTTTAAAAAAATACCTATTTACAAACAAAGTCCTTTAAGCATGCAGGTTTTTTCCTTTCACGAGAAACACCACAGCGACCTGAAATAAATCCACTGTGTTCTCCATCTTCTTTCTAATACTCTTTCACCTCACCTCGTTGAACTCACTGGAGTATTGAAGATTAAAGGTCCACAACAGTTGTGAAAGGGAGCAAGCTTTATTTAGTGCAGCACAGTACTCTTCCAAGCCAGTAATAACACCTCATCATTACATCCACCCTACAGAACATCTGTAACATTCCAATAGCAGTGCTTTAAAGGAAAACATGTCTCAGTATACTGAACACATATGAAAATGCTAATGAGATATAACACACACTTCACCAATCGTGACATGCTTCATACTTCATCACCTTCTAACACAACCACAGTTTTCAAAACCTTGACAATCTTGAATGGTCCCATGAAACTCGATTTTCCTTTTGGTACCCAACTAGGCCTCATCACATACACCTCTTCTGCACAGATATTGGCCAGACAGTTCTAATTCACAACAGACGCATTACTCAAATGAAGACCTATCAATTGTATTTTTTCATTTTTAGAAAATTAAATACAGAGAAATGTTTTTTATCTGTGTTTAAATGTTAAAAACAGCACAACAAAACACAGAGAAGCAGCCTTACTTATCAATCCATCACTCAGCACTAGTAGAGTGCAGCACTGTGCCCCCTAGCGGTATCTGGGCAATGGGGTGCGAGGTCTCTGTCGTCACGCCAGGTCTTGAGTTTCTTTCTGAAGTCAGCCAGGGAGGGTGCTTTTCAAAGGTGGAGTGGCAGGTCTTTTCAGATCTTGGCAGAGATGTAGGAGAAGTAGCAGGCCCGCTGAGACGGATGCGGGGGCTTCCATGGGCTAGTGAGGAGGAGCCCAGGTGACCCGTGGGTAGATGGAAGTTAAGTCGGTGGTTGATGTATGCCGGTCCTTGATAGTGTAAGGCTTTGTAAGCATGCATGAGGATCTTGAACTTGCATCTCTTCTGGATGGGAAGCCAGTAGAGGTTCTAGGGTGGAGGGTGATGTGGGTCTGTTTGGGGAAGTCCACAATGAGTCTGGCTGCAGTATTCTGTATGATCTCTGGAGTCTTCTGAGGAGCTGGGTGGAGATATAGGCATAGAGTGCATTGCCATAGTCAAGGCAGCTGGTGACAAGGAGCCTGAGTGATCGTTTTTCTGGTGTTCACTGGAATCCATCTGAAGATTCTGCAGAGCATGTAGAGGGTGTGGAAGCAGGAGAAGGTGACTGTGTTGTCTTGTCATTTTATGGTCAGTTTGCTGTTGAGGATGATGCCTAGGTTACATGCATGGTTTTTTGACATATTGTAGATCTGAGTTCTGCTGGCCACCAGCTATGGTCTAATATGTATGTGTTTTCCCGAAGATCAGTACTTATGTTTTGTCGGAGTTGAGTTTAAGGCAATTGGCTCTCATCCAGTTGGCTACATTGGTCATGGCACCATGGAAGTTTGTTCTGGTGGTGGAGGGGTCTTCAGTGAGAGAGAGGATAAGTTGATTGTCATCTGCATAGGAAATTATATTGAGGCAATGGGATCTGATGATGTCTGCAATGGGGATCATGTATGTGTTGAACAAAGTGGGGCTGATGGATAGTCCTTGATGTTCTTGAGTTCAGATGATAAGAGAGGCAGCCAGATGCAACCGGATGCTCTGTGTGCATCCTGAAAGTAAGGAGGTGATCCACCTGAGGGCGTTTTGCTGTATGCCACTGTTATAGAGTCTGTTGATGAGGGTCTGGTGGGATACAGTGTCAAATGCAGCTAAGAGGTCAAGGTGGATCAGGGCTACAGTCTTCACATTGTCGAGAAGGTTTCTGATGTCCGTGGAAGTGATCAGTGCAGTCTCCATGTTGTGGTTGGCTTAGAATCCTGATTGGGAGGTGTCAATCAGGTGGTTTTGTTCCAGGTATACAGTAAGCTGTTGGTTGATTGTCTTCTCAAGTACTTTGGCAAGATAAGGGAGCAAGGAGAATGACTGATAATTGTTGAGAACGCTGGGGCAGGAGGAAGGTTTCTTTAGGAGGTGTCTGACCTCTGAGTGTTTCCATCTGTCCCGGAAGGCTGCTGTGGTGATAGATGTGTTGATGATGCTGGTGAGTTCTGTGCTATTTTGGTTGGTTCCGGGGTTGAAAAGACATCAGGGTAAGGGGTTGTGGGTGCCTCGGAATTGATGGACTACATAATGGACGTGGTGGTCTGTGTTGTGGGAGGAAACCGTGTAATGATCATTTGGCTGGTGTGCGCTGGTTGGCCGAGGCTGTTGAGGTTGAGAGCAGTGGGTTGGGGGTCAAAGATTTTCTAGATGGTGGCAATCTTGCTGTGGAAGTCGCAGAGTTCTTGGGAGATTGGACTGTGTTCTCTGTGGCTGCTAAGTTGGAGAATTCCTTTATTATTTTTAATAGTTATTTTATGTGATTGGCTGCTGTATCGATGTTGGCTGTTATGGCTGCTCTCTTGGCCTCCATGATGCACAGGTGGCAATTGCTTTGTCAGCGGCTCTGTTGGAGGGGTTCCTGGTGGAGCACCATCGTTTTTTCGAGTCAGTAGCTGTTGCATTCGTGGTTTTGAGGTCTGGGGTGTTCCAGCTAGCCTGTTTTGAGGTTTTGTTGGTTTTTGCTGGTTTCATCGGGGCAAATCTGTGGACGCATTTTGCACCCTTATAAAATAATGACCATCTGAAATATATACTTGTGATCCACATTACATTGCTATCACTGCCTCCCACGAGGAAGGTCTTTTTATTGTCAGTGTAAAGACTGAATCTTCCCAGTTTAGATTCAAACCTGTGAGCTGCAGATTATACACAGATGTCTCAAACAGGCCCTGTGTAGTGAATATCACTAGTCCTTTATTTGTATCCATTCATGCCATTACTATTTCGTATACTTACTGTGAAATAGAATTGCTTTTGTTCATTCCATGTTCCGCTCCTCATTCTGTGAGTTCCAATCGTACCTGTAAACCCAGATTCTGTTGGGACTAACAGGACCAGGACCCCAGATGTGGACTCCTTATATTCTACAAATAAACGTATTTAAATAACCTCAATTAGCCTCCTGACGAACTTTATCAACACCCTGTCTCTGAATCAGCAACGAGGCACCACGGCAATCCTGCCCTGTCTGAATCAGGCTGACCTACTTTTAAAGTTTACTCAGTCGTATTGCTTATTTTCATAAGAAAGAACACGTACAATCGTGTAAAACATGAAACACTTCCTTCCTAGGGTCCAGGTGTTTCCAATGGGCAGGCTTTGAAGGTATAAAGGGCTTTAAGATGGTTTATATTATAACGTAACTGGGGGTGAGAATGTTCGACGTTCTGCAGAGTTAAAAATACCAGAATAATATGTTATTAATTATAGTGCTTGTTACCACACTTTGTCATGTTTAAATGTTGTAATAAGAAGTGTTATTACTGTTATTTAATTTAATGGTACTCAAATTGCCATTCCAAGGACTGAGTGCAGAGTCAGCCTTGGCCGGATTTGAACTCGTGGCCTGCAAATTACCATTTGTAACATGAGCGAATGTGCAGTTCACTGAGCTAGTCCAGCACGACCGACATAGGTAAAAGTGGTGGGGCAGGGCTGGTGGAAGTTGACAGAGGATAGGATAGGTAAAATTAATTAAAACAAAAAATAAAACCACTTACCTTGCACTTACCATGCGGCGAGCGCAAGGCAAGTGGTTTAATTCATTTTTAATTTGTTTTTTATCTATCCCGTAATTCTGTTGACTTAAACCTGTCCACCCCCGCCTCGCCGCCTACCACTGTTACCAGTGCCAGCCGCGCCTGGAGCTAGTTCACCTCTATTTCAGAGTACAGCTCATATTTCAAGCCGATAATCTAGACAGCAACACAGCTACCTGTTGTTTAAATACACATTTTCTTTAGATTGGAATCTTCCTTTTATACAGAACTTCTTCTAGAAGAAATCAAATCGGGCCGACCTGTGTTAATCTTTTGGTTTTGACATCATATTTGCAGGTGAACGGTGCCTCTAAACCTCTAGCAAGGAGTGCCCAGAATTCACCTGATGGTCAAGTTCCCAGAAAAGGACCCAGCTTAGGGATAAGCAGATGAACTGCCAGTCAAAGATCGTATTGGCCTATAGGTCAGTCAGTTTTATAGTCTCCTGGGTCGGTTTTTACTGTTATTTCCATGAAAATAAAACAAAGCTTGCCTACTGCAAGAACAAATACATGTAGTTTTCTATAGTTTGCCAAAAATCTTACGCAGTGAATCTTTACAAGTTCAAAACTGCCACAATATGCATTAATGGGCCCTTTTTTTTAGCTGTCTTATTTACTAATGGAGCCACTTCTATTTTGGTGCCCTGGGCTATTTTGTTGGTCCTGTCCAACCCTGTACTAGTACACCAGTGGGGTGGAGGAATTAGTTCTGCGCATTGCTGAAAGATTTTCTGCTCAATTTTAAATTCTGAACTGAAGTTGTGACTACCGCCTGTATGCCAGAATGCACTTCACGTCATTTCTTGGTGGGGCTCAGAGGGGGCTGGTAAGTTTTCAGGGGCTAGGTCCGCAATTGCATGGTGAAGCCGTTGTCATGTATATCTATGCCGAAATATCCCCTCAGAGCAAATATATGGTACCATGTTGAGGGTGACGATATCAACCTTCAATAATATTGTATCTATTAAATCAACCCTACTACTAAACTGTAAGATAAGTATAGAATTACTATGTGTAAGTCCACACATACTTACCATGGATTATAAGCACAGATGATATTAAGAATAGGAATCATATACTTACCTTATAATGTAGTGATAGGACGATGGAATGGACATCATTTTTTCCAAACGATACAGTGAACCATCCCACCGCCAAAGAATTGATACGTATCCTGGATCCACTTATACCGTGTTCCTCACTTGTTGAGGGTTTTCCTACTGCAAGTTCAGTACATTTTGAGGCATTACTGTGCAACAGATCTATAGCTTACATGTCAGTTTTGCATAGAAGGGACACCACCAGGAATGGTGCAGACATGGACCTACCGACCTTACTGGGCACTGGACAAAAATCTGGGGCATGGGTGCCCTAGAGGCAGAGTTTCCATGGCCTGTTGCAGCCTCTGTCTCTCTCTCTCTCTTGCCCAAGGTCTGAACAGGCTTTTAGCATTGCCCTTCTTGTTTTTAGATCTCGCCTAGGTAGCGCTTGCGCTGTCTCTAGGGGACATGCTGTATTCATGATATGGGCTTTAAAAGCTCTGCCATTTTCAAGGACTGCCAATGTTACATGTGTTGTTACCCAGATCTTGTGAGCACTATTTCTTTCTTTAAGATGGAGCACTGGAGACCAGTGCTTGTGGTTTACAGAGCTCTGTTGTAAACAGGGCTTTAAATCTTGCTCTTATCTTGCCACATTTGCTGTGCATTGAAAGACCAAGGTCTTTTTTGGCTGTAGCTGCCTCCTGCTATTGAAACGCACGGCATGGCAGGTGTGACTGTAAACAAAAAGTGGGTGATTTCCGACATTACAGCAGAAACTGCTATAACTGTAACACAAACTGTTCTCTTAATATTTCAGTATTCTTTACCCTTCTTTTGAGGTAAAATCTATTGAAAGAATAAAATGTATGGCCAAAGTAAGAGCACTAAATGTTTACCTAAAGTTTGCCTAGGCAGACTTTTCTCCATGATAAAGCAAAATATGACTTATCCTTCCTGAGGAGCTGTTTCAAAGTAGGAGACTGTCAGACGCAGCGGCCATTATCTTTTTAGTCATGCCGATCCAAGGGAGTACCATCTCACTGCAAGCCGAAGGCCTTGGTAAATGATAACAAAAAGCAGATTTCAGGCACCGTCTTCCATCACCTCATAAAGCAGATTGTACTCCTCAAATGGACACTGTGAGTAAATAGCAATTTAGAATTCCTCAGAGTCGCTAAAACTGTCAACATAGCCTATGTAGCCTTGAGTACACAATTCATAAAAGCTTATGTGCCAAACCAAGGCAAGTCTATCTTTCAAAATTAAAATGTCAATATTTCTTGGAAGACATCTACAGTTCAATGGTCTGCTGTGACAATGTGTCCTGGAAGTGGTGTCATAAATAACTGATTCCACAAGGAATATATATTGATCCACGATTCTAAAACACACCTCTCCTGTGTGCACGGCAGCTTGTTCAAAGCAGTCTACATAAACAAGCATTTGCAATGCAATAGGTCTCGCATTTGTTAAAGTTAGAGCTGCTGGCGTTGAAAATGACAATGTCTTTTTACTTTTGCTTTTTCCACCAATGGCAATAGCACTATGTAAATATAATACTCCACTGCAAATAAAAAAACTCAAGTTAAAAACTCATTTTCAACGCCAACAGCTCTAACTTTAACAAATGCAAGACCTAGTGCATTGTAAATGCTTGTTTATCTCATTTTGGGAGTCTGACAGCGCTATGCAGAGCGTCCATGGTGTAATAAGCTTCAAATAGTTAACACAAGGGATCAGCAGGTGTCCCCAATGAAGTATAATAGGAAGGCGAGACCCTAAAACTCTGGAAAACTAGCACCAACCATTAAGTCTCCATATAAATATCTAAAGACTATTGTTCAATCCACAACAACAACGGGGCAGTATTTCATTATCGATCTGGCCAGCAGCACACATTCCTCAAAATATTTTCATAGCTAGCATTTGTGTGGTGTGAAACACCCAGATAGCTTTTAACTCACTCCAGGCAGAGACCACTACTGCCTGATTTCGATAACCAGACGAAAAACATTTCAAGAGGGAAAAGCAAAACGTTGCTGGATGGCACAGTGAGAGGGAGCTTTGGGGGTTCACATGTTGCAATCATTGCGCTGTGATAGGAAAGTATTTCAAACATTCCACTGAAAAGAGTATCCACTGTTCGAGCTACACATGAAGCAGATACCAGGACCACAACACAGCCATCACCTGACTCTGACAACACATACTACATCCTGAGTCCAAACCGCACAACATCCGGGAGTGCACCCACAGGATATACCAGAAAGGCAGGGCTTTAAGTGGGATGAAAAAACTGGGGGGTCTCTCAAGGGGGCGTAGCCAATGTAATTAAGGGCGTGCCTCAAAACTCTAAGCTAAAAGTTTGTGCTTAGCATAGTGTGCCGCCCGACTGGTATTTTGTTGTTTCTGTCATTGCATCCAGATCTATGATACAACAAGTAACATCATACTTACAAGAAGTCAGGACTATTGGTTTTGTCAATGGTGGTTAGTTGCATAAGATAAATAAGCAGCAACTGTGGCTTGTATATAATATTGAAAAAGCTTCCACCTAAAGCTCTGGTGACACCAGACAATGTTATTGCTTCTTAGTTCCGAAAAGAGAAGAGAAATTCAGAGAGAAAATGACTCTCTTTAAAGGATCTCTTCGTTATAACACTCGGAAAAAATGGACCTCCTGTGCCAGGGCACAAAACAGAGCCCGATAGAGACCTGTTTCGAGGCCCCCTTTAGAAAACTGCCGGTGCTCAGACCCGGTGAGACCCGGCCCACTTAAAGCCCTGCAGAAAGGCATTTGAGTATATCTGTACTTCCCAAGCCACTGCTGGCTTGTATGAGGCTCTCACCAGAACACCTCATGGGACCAGATGAATTCAGGTTAAATCATAATCAGTGATAAGGAAAGTGGGGTTCTTGGTGTCTGGGTAATCAAAAAAAAAAGTGGACCTCAATGAAATTACATAACTTCCTTGGCAAGGTGAATCTTTGGAGGGTCACTAGTGGAATCAAAGTTGAGTGGATAAGTTGCAGACACTGGAACCTGGAGACCAAGGTTTATAGCTGGGCTTCTGGCACTTGACCGTTCCCCAGATTATAGGTGCACGGAGCTGCATCTAGCTATCCCAAAGGTGGCCCTACAAGTGCTATCATCTTGTCTGGCTGCTCTGGGCTTTGACTGCAGATATAAACAAAATTCCTTCACTTCTGTGGCCCACCTAGCATAGGCCAGTTGGCCAATCAAAATTCCTGTCCAAGACCTTTGCATAACAATAAATGATAGGTTCTCATGGAAACGCCACCTATAAGGCACCCCGACAAGGGCCAAGGGTGATGCAAAGAGAATAGGTCAGTTCACAAACTGACACAGCAACACAGATCCAAAGAGAATAGAATCAATTATGAATGCACAAGTTGCAGGCATTTGATGTTATGACTCAGAGATTGGTGGTGCCTTAAGCAACCTGTCAGCACTAGGCAGCCTGGAAAGAAGCCTCTGCGAAAAGATATTCAGGTTCCCTCAATCGAAAACCACTGGCCCCCTTGAAAGAGACCACAATACTACAAAGGTTCCTCCTCACCTGTCAATCAGAAATTCAGCACCATTAACCACCTGACCAACAGTGTTCAGAAGAAGACCGCATCATCGAAAAATCTAGCAATGATCCACTTGCGAAGATACCTGACTTACCTGAACATGGAACATCTGCTAGACCCACATCAAGTACCAATGTCAACAAAAAACAGGGCTATACAAAAGGAGGGCACAAAAATCGATTTTAGAGCAAATCACAGAAAAGCATCCTTTAGCCAGCAGATTTTTACACTACTCCGAAGGTCAAATACCTCTTAAAGGCATACCCTTATCACAAAAAAGGCGTTCTGATAGCAGCACCTTTCCCCTTAATGCACTTCTAGTCAGGAGACACCTAGACCGTTCCCCAACATGACCTTGCTGCGGGTTATCACTTGGAATGCTCAATTCATGTTTTGCTTTTATGCAATTACCACAAGGCTTGTAAAACAAATATTTAGCCAAATGTGAGAATTTTTGGTCTGAGTAAAAACATCCGATAATAATACACCTCCTGCCAGAGGATTCATTCTACAGATTAACCAAGGTCAAAATTGTGCTTGCCGCCCTTCCGATCCCTACCACTCACACGCAACTAACATGCAACAACCACGGGAACGCCACAGGAAACTAAGGAATGAAGTTGTCCTAAGAGCTCAACATTCAGCGCAGTGAAGGCGGTTCAGCACCACGGACAGCTCGGCTCCGTCGGTGGTCAGCGGCATCACTCCCGTGAGGGGAGGGGGGCAGCCGCGGCGGGGAGGACCACGGGGCTGTGTCTGTCCCTTCAAGGATGAAATACTGCTCGGGCTGTGAAATTATTTTCCTGTGGAAAGGCAAGGGTTTTCCCTTCTGACAGGAAAAGGGCGGCAGGGTCACGGTTTCCCCTCCCATGTCACGGGGCGGACCTTGGGATGCCCTGGACCAGGGGCGCAACTAGATCTTAATTTCGGGGGGGGCTAACATGGCAAATGAAGGGGCGTGGCTAATGTTAATCAATGGGGCGGAGCTAAAATGGCAGATAATCAGGATAGGTTAATGGTCAGGTCAAGCTGAGAAAAAATATGGTGAATTCTGCATTTGAAACTGGACAAAAATTAGAGCACACATTTTTGTTAATTTGATGCATTTATATGCTATTGTCTTATGAAAAAGGAACAGAATGTACTGAATTAAAAGGCCAATTTAATATATTTTACTACAAAGCACTTAAGGAACACAATATAACCAATTTTCACAATGCCATTTCAAGGCGACGACCCTTTTTCGCCAGTTCATTAACAATTGCTTCTATAGGAGGACAATGTGCTCGTGAAATCCATAGACAGGTGTGTGGGAATGCCCTAGCTCCACCCATGGAAAGACTTCCCAACGCAAGGTAACTCAAGGCAGCTCAATGCTCTGCCTCTCATTACTCTGGAGTTTCTAAACCACGCAAAACCACACAAAGTGGCCTTTGTGTGGGTTAGGTAAATCCCAATTAAATGGGTAAAATGATGGCAGCGTAAAAGAAAATCAGAATGGATGGATACAAGGGTGAAAGTATAGTAAATGTAAATGTGAGAGGATGGATGCGTTGGTGAAGGGATGGTAGAGTAAATAAATATCTGAGATGATGGCTAAAAGGATGGGTGTAAGGTTGGCAGAGTAAATTGAAATCAGAAAGGATGGATGGTTGGATTGATGGATGAAAGGATAGCAGCTTCAGCATCGCACACATGTATGACATTACAACACATGCCATCACAATGCATGCCTTTACAACGGTTGTAAAAACTCAAGTGCTGTTACAACACGTTACCATATGCCTTTACAACAAAGGCATATGCGTGGTAAAAGTTTCGTTTTAAAATATAACAATTTTACAGGTAAGTATAAACGCTATATGTATATATATATATAGGTTTATATATCCCTGTAAATGGCTTATTTTTTTTAGTAAAGTGTGTATATATATATATATATATATATACACCCACCCACATTTCCTTAAAACCCTACAACCCTTCAACCCATACCAACCCTAAAATTGCCCCCCTGGCACCCCAAAGCCCATACCCATCCTGAACCCTCAAATTAACCCAAAACCCATACCCACACTGAACCCCAAAATTACTCCCGACACCCAAAAACCCATTACCAGCCTGAACTTTGAAATTAACCCCCTGGGACCCCAAACCCCATATCCGCCCTGACCTCTAAAATCACCCCTGGCACCCCAAAACCCATACCCCCCCTGAACCCTAAAATTACCCCTGGCACCCCAAAACCCATACCTGCACTGATCCCTAAAATTACACCCTTGCCCCCCAAAACCCACTCCCACCCTGAACCTTAAAATGACCCCCCGGCACCCCATAACCCATACCCAACCGGAACCATAAATTCCCCCCAGGCACCCCATAACCCATACCCAACCAGAACCATAAATTCCCCCCTGGCACCCCATAACCCATACCAACCCTGAAACATAAATTCCCCCCTGGCACCCCATAACACATACACACCCTGAACCCTAAAATAGCCCCCTCTCATCCCAAAACGCACACCTGCCTGAACCCTAAAATTCCCCCTGGCACACCAAACACATACCCACGCTGAACACTAAAATGAACCCTGTGGCACCCCAAAACCCATACCCACCCTGAACCTTAAAATTACCCCTGGCACCCCAAAACCCATACCTACCCTGAACCTTAAAATTACCCCTGGCACCGCAAAACCCATACCCAAGCTGAACCATAATTTCCCCTCTGGCACCCCATAACCCATACCCACCCTGAACCATAAATTCCCCCTGGCACCTCCATAACCCATACCCACCCCCTGAACCTTAAAATTACCCCTGGCACCGCACTAACCCATACCCAAGCTGAACCATAATTTCCCCTCTGGCACCCCATAACCCATACCTACCCTGAACCATAAATTCCCCCTGGCACCCCCATAACCCATACCCACCCCCTGAACCTTAAAATTACCCCTGGCACCGCAAAACCCATACCCAAGCTGAACCATAATTTCCCCTCTGGCACCCCATAACCCATACCCACCCTGAGCCCTCCCTGCAACTCACTATGCCCTCCGTGCCGACCGCCCAGATGGAAGACCTGGGTGCGGCGTGGCGATGATAGTCCGTCGATCCCTGCAATTTCAGCTTCTTTCGCATCCTGGCATTACCAATGTAGATTTTCTGGTGGCCCGCTCTCTCAACCTCCCGGTCCCCCTCACGGTGATTCTTCTGTACCGCCCCCCTCAGTACATGTCCTCTTTTGTGTCCTCTTTGCAGGATCTCCTGGCCACCCTGGCTGTAGACAATTCGTCGCTAATTCTGCTGGGGGATTTTAATTTCTGGCCGGGCGACCCGCAGGAGGACCCCCTTTCGAAAGACTTTTCTGCTACTCTCTGTTGTCTCAACTTTTCATCCCACGTCCTGACCCCCACCCACATCCATGGTCATACTCTTGACCAGATCTGGTCTCTCCGTTGCAATCCCCTGGTGTCTTCTATCTCCCCTTGTGGGTGGTCTGATCATTTTTTGATCTCCTTTTCAATCCCCTTAGGTCAGCCCGAGCAATCTACTTTGCCCAAGAACATCTGGGCTCGATGCTGGAATAAGGTTGATCTCAATGATCTTTCCTCCTCTGTCTCTCTATCTGCCCCCGCTCTGACTGACCTCTCTGTGGAGAATCAGGCGGATGCCATCCACACTTGGCTTTCCGCGGCTTGCGATCTGGCCGCCCCTCTTAAAAAGATTCGATCGGCCCGTCCTCATGACGCCCACAGGTGGTTTTCAGATGACCTCAGATCTCTGAAGCTTGAGCTCAGACGGTCGGAACGTCGTTGGCGCCGCACTTATTGCCCCACTCTCCGCCTGAAATATAGGGCCCTCCTCAATATTTACAAATCCGCTATTTTAACAGCCAAATCCAAATACTTCTCGGACCGCGTTGCCCTTTCGGCTAACAAAACTCGTGAGATCTTTTCTCTGGTCCGTAGCCTGGCCACTTCTGACCGTGCTGGTCTTTCCCCTGCTCCTTCGCAATCCCTCTGTCACTCCTTGAACACCTATTTCATCAATAAAATAACCATCATTAAGGCCAACATCCCGATTGTTCCTCCCCCTGATATACCGGACCATCCCCCCCTTTCTTCCCCCGTTTTTGATCACTTCACACCCATCTCACCTGAGCTTTTTCTTGACCTCCTTGCTAAGGTCAAGTTCGGTTCTCCGGTGGATTGCGCACCTGCTCGCATCCTCAGAACCTTATTCACTAGTTGTCCCACCCCCCCCCTAACCTTCCTCAACTCCTGTCTGGCTCTGGGTTCTGTCCCCTCTTTTTTCAAGTCTGCCATCGTGCTTCCCATCCTGAAGAAAGCTGGCCTGGATCCCTCCCTTCCATCGAACTTTAGGCCGATCTCCCTCCTCCCCTATCTAGGGAAGATTCTCGAGAGCCATGTAACATCTTGTCTCTCTTCCTACATCGAGGGGAATAACATCTTGGCCTCCCATCAGGCCGGCTTTCGACCGGGCCACTCCACTGAGGGCGTGGTCCTTGCGGTCCTTGACGAACTGAAGGGCAAGGCCGATGGTAACCTTCCTCAGGCCTTAGTCCTTTTGGATCTGTCCGCTGCGTTTGACACGGTCGATCATACTATTCTTCTTGACCATGTCAGCGCAGCGGGCATTCAGGGCGTTGCCCTCTCTTGGATCGCGTCCTTTCTGCAGGGACGCTCGCAGGCAGTCCACCTCTCCTCTTTCTCGGCCCCTCCCCTCCCGGTCACGTGTGGGGTACCCCAAGGTTCCTCTCTTTCCCCCCTCCTCTTCAACCTCTATATCCGCCCCCTCATTTCCTCTCTTCTTGAGCTGGGGGTCTCAGTGTATAATTACGCTGATGACCTCCAGCTCGTCTTTGATCTATCCTCTCCCACTCACTCTCTTCCCAAGCTCAGGTCAACTCTTGTCTTTATTTCGCAGTGGATGAGCTTCAATCATTTGAAGCTCAACCCTGACAAGACAGAGCTTGTCCTCACTGGTGGCCCCTCTAACCCCTGGTCCTCGGCCCACTGGCCCCTTTCTTTTGGTCCTCCACCTTCCCCGGTTCCCTCTGTCCGGACTCTGGGCATCAAGGTCAGCAATGACCTCTCGATGCATGCGCACATTAGTTCTGTCGTATCCTCTTGTTTTCTCTCCCTCCGCCTCATCCGTAAGATCTCCCGTTTTTTTTCTGTTGATGCCCTTAAAGTTATCATCACTGCCCTTATCACATCCCGCCTGGATTATGGTAATGGCCTGTATGTAGGCATTCCTGCCTACGAGACCCGTCGTCTCCAGGCCATCCAGAACCAGGCGGCCCGTCTTGTCCTTCGTTTACCTAAGTTCTCTCACATCACTCCCGCCCTAAAAACCCTTCACTGGCTCCCCGTTCAGTTCAGGTCCCAGTTCAAACTTGCCTGCCTGGCCTTTCGGGCGCAGGCCCGGTCCGCTCCTCTCTTCATCAATTCTCTGATCTCCTCCCATGCCCCTCCTCGCTCCCTCCGATCTTCCTCCCTCTCTCTTCTTCACGTTCCCCGCTTCCGTAAGTCCCGCACAGGGGGCACCCGCTTCTCTGTGCGTGCTCCACAAATCTGGAACTCTCTTCCCCTCTCTATCCGCTCCATTCCCATTTTTTCTCATTTTCGGAAAGCCCTCAAAACTTTTTTCTTTCTTCAGGCTTTCCCGGGCTAATCTCTCTCGCACCAGTTAGGCAGTTTCCGATGTGTTCCTCAGCGCCAGGAAGCCGCATGGCCACAGAGCGCTTTATAAATTTCTTTTTCATTTCATTTCATTTCATTTCATTTCATTTCAACCATAAATTCCCCTGGCGCCCTCATAACCCATTACCACCCTGAACCCTAAAATTGCCCCCTGACACCCCAAAACCCACACCCACTCTGAACCTTAAAATAACCCTTGCTACCCCAAAACCCACACCCACCATGATACCTAAAATTACCCCCTTGGAATCCCAAACCCCATACCCACTCAGAACCCTAACATTACCCCCTGGCACCCCAATTCGTAACCAACCCTGAACCCTAAAATGACTCCCTGGCACACTAAAACCCACACCCACCCTGAACCCTAAAGTTACCCACTAGCACCCCAAAAAATGAACACTACATTTGCATATTCGGAGGGGACTGTCCTCTTTGACGTTTCCATGTATGTAAGTCAAGAACAACATTCACAGTAACCTAGATATGCAGGCAGTAGGTAATGCTGGGCTGAAAAATGCATTAAAGTTACTGGAACTTACATACAAAACTGATGCCTGCTCTTCTGATACTATACTGTGGAGTCGGGCTGATCAGCAGCACTGCGTCCTGGCATCCAGCCCCTCCCGAAGCACTCACAGTGTAGATAGGTGTGGGTCAAAAGTTTCCTGGTTTCTCCTTGCCATGGCCTCTTCTGCTTCTTTGTGGGTGCCCTTGGATGCAAAAAGAGAAAGATCCATGGCCCTGCTCACCATTCATCTAGTGAGAAGTGCAGTGAGTTCGAGGTCCCCTCTCATTTCCACCTTTCATCTCTTCAGGTCTGTGCCAGTTCCTCATGCATGACGTAGAGCTGTCAGCTATGAAGAGCCAAGGCAGTGGCCTAATAATGTCCTGACCTCTCTTTAAAAATGGGTTCAAGCAACATATCCCTATATCCTACCACCTTGTCTAGCCATTGCGAAAGCTTCAATTTGAACACCTCTTGTTTTGTCCAAACAGGCCACTATACAGGTTGATCTCGTTGAGTGTTCCAAGTAAGATTCTTAAAATCCAGGATAAGCAAGTGTGATATACATAGTTACAGCATACATTTGCTGATATCACCATCTCAAAATAGTGTATCATTGTCTTTGCAAGAAGCCACTGTTACTAAATACCTTTGTTGATACAACAGATGAATAAAGATGCTGGACTACCCTCAGTCACAATCAGATGGCGCTGGGACCATGACAAGCGCAGCAGGCATGCGTGCCTACCCTAAATAGGTGTCGACCAGGATAAGACCAAAGGAAAGCAGTGCACAGACAGCAGGGGCAAAGGGATGGCAGTGCAGGTGACGCTTTTCCATTGTAATTTAATTTCTGCTGGTGTCATTGCCCAGGGTGTGCTGTCTGTGCACTTGTATGGAATACACATCTATACAAGTGCACAGACAGCAAACCCTGGGCTATGACGCCAGCAGAAATTCCTTTGCAAAGGAAAAGTGTCACCTGCACTGGCCAGCCCTTTCCCCCTGCTGTGCACTTCACACCCCATGCTCACAATACATCAAGTGCTTAGGTGAAATCCCTGCCTTCAGGCAAGGATTTCACCTCAGTGCCACTCTAAGGGAAAACAAGAGGTGGGGGCAGGGGGGTTCACTCGCTGAAACTGTTTAGAGGCTGGCTGTCTGCTCGGGCTGCCGCGCCTCTCAGAAAGCATAAAAAAAATCACATCCTCGGATCGGATGCGCAGCCTTCTTGCACCATTTCAGTGCGTGTCATCTTAGCCCGGGCAGAGGAGACGACGGGGGGGGCTGAAGCCCGGTGAGCCCAATGGGTGTTGCGCGCCTGCCCTGGACAAAGGATTGTGAGAGGCTACTCGGACGAGGACTGCAGGGCGTTAACAAGAGCACTCACGTCCACAGTCCACAGTCTGGCTCAGTAAATTCACCTCTATCTCTGATATCTACACTCCGGAGTTTAAATCCAGAAAAGTCAACGCGAACCACGGTCTTCCATCGTTCGGAGGTCTGTAAATGTAGTGCCATTCCCGATAGATAAGAGTAAAGCTTATTACTTGTAGCGCCTCAAAAAAGCAGAAGAAAATGCGCTATGTAAAACATAAAAGTAAGAGGCAAAGAATATGGGTGTTTTAGGGCTACAGAGCAATGTGCAGCCACGGTAAGTAAAACCAAAGGTGGTGATGGACGGAGCGTTGACAATACAAACACTCACCCCCAGTCAACTGATCTGGGTTTAATCCATCACCGTTCTTTAGCCCACTCCACCACCCCAGTTCAGACATGGCCATATGCCAATCAGTCTGACCCTGTGCCTCGTGGGAACAGTCCAGCCCGAACTGCCAAGCCATGTCTTCCCTGGACCGGAATCAAGCTTCCCAGGACCGGTTTCTGGCATTGCAGCCGTCTTCAGCCGTTCTGGACCTGGCTTGGCAGTTCGGGCTGGGCTGTTCCCATGGGGCACAGGGTCAAGACTGATTTGCATATGGCTGGGTTCAAACTGGAAAGGCATGGTGAGCAAAAAAACGATGGATTTAGGCCCAGATCTCTGTACTGGGGTGAATGTATGACATCGTTCTGCATTCTGTCCATCACCTGTTGTTTTTGCTTTTGTCACCCCGAGTGGGACGGGTATGCTCAGACGTGAGTCCCATGCTCTCCATGCCACTGGAATCAAGCTATCCAGGCTGATGAGGGCTGAAAGCCCGAAATCGGTCCTTGGATGCTTGGTTCCAGTCCAGGGAGGACCTGGCTTGGCAGTTCGGGCTGGACTGTTCCCATGGGGCACAGGGTCAAGACTGATTTGCATATGGCTGTGTTCAAACTGGAAAGGCATGGTGAGCAAAAAAACGATGGATTTAGGCCCAGATCTCTGTACTGGGGTTCAATGTATGACATTGTTCTGCATTCTGTCCATCACCTGTTGTTTTTGCTTCAGGCACGGTAAGTACCTCTAATCTCTGGGGAGGATTTCTCTCTGCAGTGAATCTCAGAGTGGGGGCAGCTGTGGAGTAATCACTTCAAGTGCTCTAAGGGTTGTCTCTGTCATGGGAGTGCGTGGACCAGTGGACTGTAGCCTCCCTCCAGTAAACAGCCTTTTATTGGAGTTGCTGCTTTCTATGCTGGGAACTCCACATTTGACATCTTTTGTCTACGCTGGTTTCTAGGTGGCTTCTGCTTTCTGGTGACATACTTGTCTTGTGATAGCATAATCGGTTTGTCACTCAGGGAGTCAGGCACAGAAACCAGTAGTCAGGGCCACTGTAATTATGCAGCGGGGAGCTCCAAATTATGACTAAATTATGCAGCAAGAAAAGGCAGATTTTGTGGCACAATGAGGCACATTTTTTATAGTTATTACTTCATTGTTTTGGAATTTTTACACGTGGTAATTAATACAGTCTGGATAAATATTTCAACTCATTAGTACCAGTGTAACAATGAAATACATAAATAAGCAACTGAAGGATGACCAGTTAACCTTTGTGTAGGGCTTCCCACTGTGAGAAAACAAGTTGCAACATTTTTAGTAATATTGATCCGTCTGAACTAAAAACACAGTTTTTGTTAAAATCTGCAGATTATGACCAGATGATGGATTATGTGGCAAATCCATAATTATGCACAAAAAAAAGCAGCCGCCACAGGATCACATAATTCCAGTGGCACTGCTAGCAGTCACCAAGAATTGAGGTGGTAGGTGCAGCCCCAGAAAGCGAGGTCCTAATGAGGTGTCTCTTAAAGCTCGATGCAGGCCTTCAGGAATGTTTATGCAGACTAGCACAGATGTCTAATACTCAAGGGTTCTAGAGGCCATTTTAGAGTCACAGAGCCAATCCCTGACATGTAGCACTCACAGTCTAAAGCCCTAGCTGCTGATGGCCAAGTTTATCTCATTTAAATGTTCCTGGGCAAAAGGGACAACGATCCACAAGTCAACGTTTGTGCATTTGCCCCAGTGATCGCTCTTTTCTAGACACTTTATTTGGCATTACGTTATTGATGACAACACTGTGCATGGCAGGGGCAATGTAGGAAGCTAGCTCTTTATATTGTATACCAAAAGAGGTATACCATGCAAAGAGTTCAGGTACACCCTTACTAGTGGACAGGGGCTTGCTTTAGCAATCCCATGGCGCTCTTTTAGCAGGTAGTGTGATTGAACAGCCTTAGGCTTATCAGAGAAGTGTTAGACATCTGCACAGACACACAAGGTAGATGTGTGGCGCAGCAGCCAGAGCAGCTGACTCCAGAGTCTGGCGCTCATGGTCCGATGCCTGGCGCCGGCGGCAACTCAGCTCAGCATCATTTGACTCTGGGCAATAGCTCACTTGGATACCTGGATACCCTTAGGGATGATAAATTTGCGCTTTACTAATACGGAATGGTTAATAAACTTTACACATGACTCAATAAGGAGAGCCACACAAATTTATAAAAATAATGTATCTTCATATAACTTTAGGCACAAAAATCATCACATTTAGGCGAGTACTTTTTAAAATAGCAGGTTTGAGGAAAACAGGTTTTTATATACTTTAAAACGTAATGAAACACTTTGTGGCAATGTTAACCTCTGGAAATTCATGTATTGCATTTGGGCACTTATCAGTGACTTAAGGTACCAATCTCCTGGACTTAAGGTGAGTATGGGGCAAGGTCAAAGGCAGCACCAACAGTTCACTTTGGGCAGCACTGAGGTGGCCAGGTGCAAAGGTGCCTTACAGTGTCAGGTGCCCCATTCAAGTCTATGGAGATCAGTCCATCAGAGGCTGCAAGCTTGCACTGGGGGACCAGTCAGGAGGAATCCATAGGTGGGCTCAACTCTTGTGATTGTCTGGGACATGGGGACACCTTTGGTCCTCTTCTACAGGGGTGATGGGTACAGAGGTGTCTTTGTGTATTTGAATGTTTATCACCGGGAGCACTCGTTGTAGAGGGGGGCCTGCAAACAGAGGCTGCAGGTGGCATCAGGAAGTCCACAGTGTGTATGTCCAAGGTGGGTTTTGTCTCTGGAGGGCACGAAGGACCATGCTGGCACCATTAGCCCACTTCAAATCGGGCTCGGAAGCACAATGCAGTGGTGTTTTGTGATGTAGTTTTTTTGCCGTCTGAAGCACTCACAGTCTTCTTTGGGGTGCCTGCAGGAAATAGCAGCTTTGCTGCACCACTGGAGTTCTAGAGTCTTTACTGAAGGCAGGCAGTCCTCCCAGGCTTTGGAGGCACAACAGCTGCAGGATGAAACGGCTTGGGCGCAGTTTCAACAGGGAATAGCAGACAGGCAGGCAGGGCTGGTGCCAAGTCAGTTGCTCTTTCTCAGTCTTCTGCTTTCACGGCTCTTCAGTGTCCTTCTTCGTAGGTCGTCAGGATCTCTGGACCACGTTGGCACGATTGGCCCACTTCAGCTCGGGCTAGGTGGCTCGGGTGCAGTGGTGCCTTCCAGTTTTGGGATTTTGCAGTCTTGGAGCCTCACAACATAGTCTGTGGTGCCTGCAAGATGCAGGGGAACAGTTCTGCGGTTCCATGGGAGTTCCTGAATCTTTGGAGAAGTGCTGGAAGTCCTCCCAGGCTTTGGAGGATCAGCAGCTTGCAGAGCAAGATGACTTTGGTGCAATTCTCGAGAATAGAAGAACAGGCCATCAGGACTGGTGCCAAATCAGTTGCTTCTTCTGCAGTTCTAGCTTTCACAGCTATTAGGCCCTTCTTCTTCTTTTGGTCAACAGGATATGATTTCCTGGTGCCAGGGCTCCCCTAAATACTGAATGTGGGGGTATTAGGGGAGTATAGGGTCGTAGCCAATGGGCTACTTACCCCTGGGATCACTACGTCCCCTATATGACTACTTCCTGGGGGAAGTGGGCATAAACCTGTCTCAGAGATCCTAAAGTTGTCATCACCAAGATGGCCACTTCTGAAAAGTTGCATCCACTTCAGGTAGGCCAGTGAAGGAATGGGGCTAGTCTAAGGGAGGACACGCCTGTCTTGCTTAGCTAATTTTACCGCCTGTCCAGGTGTCAAAGGGCAGTGGACAAAGGGGGTTGGTTTCCTCTCTTGCGACAGAAGCTAGATTTGCACAGTAAAGGCGGTGGACCTCTTTTAAGCTCCGAGGCCCTGGAATGCTATTTCGCAGGTCAGCCTGTGGGTGCGGGGTGCAAAGCAAACTCTGCTCAAACAGGATTGGTTATTGGGCACCTGAGAGCAAAGGCCCTTGGGGGTCAGAAACCCATCTCTGATTGCAGGCTAGCTAAAACCAGTTAGTCAGCACATCAGTAACTGGAAGGTTTTCAGGGGGCACCTCTAAAGTGCCCTCTCGGGGCATGCGTTACTAAATCCAACAATGACATCAGTGTGAGTTTATTAATACGAGATATTTGATGCCAAACATCCCTATTGTCAGCGAAGCCATCATTTAGCTGGGGAACTGGTTTTCACCAGCGTCCATCATATGCTTTTAAAATGGCTTCCATGATCACTTGTACAGGCAGTAATGGAACTGACCAGTACGGGGGCATATCTGCTCATGCAGGTATGCCCTCACATGCTGTATAGGGCACCCTGTATTAGAGCATTAAGGCCTGCTGTAGGGGGTGACTTACTTATACTGCATTCAGTGTCGGCAGGCATGGCACACAGGCTGTGTGCCATGTTGTGTTTTCACTGTTGTCTACCTTGACACACAGCCTGCAGTGGCTGTTTGCATGAGCTTGGTGAGGGGCCCCTTAGGGTGCAAAATTCATGCTGCTGCCCTTGGGGACCCCCCTAAGTGCCTCAGGACCTAGGTACCAGGGGTACCATTTACTAGGGACTTACAAACGGCACTAAAGGTATCGCCAATTGGGGAAAACAATTGCACAGTTTTGGGAAAAAGATCTGGCACTGGGCGCTGTCTAGCAGGAACCCAGTTCAATACACTTTCAGCCAAAATCACAACACACACCAGGCAAAAACGTGGGGGTGGCCATGTCTAAAAGAGCATTTTACTACAAGAAAGTTATAGTTTCTTCAGTTAAATAGTACTGGTGAATTTCAGGTTCTTTTAGTTTTAAATTTTACATTTTAACGACATTTTCACCTAACTTTAATGGCACTTTAACCACTTTTTTTTGGGGGGTTTACACCTCATGCCCTCTTTTGTTTTAACACCACTAACCTCTCTTTCAGCCACGGCCCGTGGAGGGAGTTACGGTGGGGCAGAAAGGCGGGGCGGGGGAGGGGTAGGGTGGGGATGCTAAAAACCGGAATATGGATAATTGGAGGTAAGTAAACAATTTATTAAATAAAACTAATTTCGTAGCGTGCACTGCATCACATTATGCGATGCAGGGCGCGCTACGAAATTCGTTTTATTTATTAAATTGTTTACTTACCTCCAATTATCCATATTCCAGTTTTTAGCACCCCCCACCCTGCCTGTCCCCCGCCTTCCTGCCCCACCGTAACTCCCTCCACGGGCCGCGGCTGGACTTGCATGGTACTTACCTGCAGGTAAGGTCCTGCGGTGTAAATACAGCGTACCCTCATTGCCTATTGGCCAGAATGAAGCAGACGCCTTATGTGTAGCTAGAAAGTGAGGCGTACTGCTGGGCGGAGAGAGGTCATGTCGTACAATCGAGAGTGAAATTGAGGCCTACTGCTGCTGGGCGATAAAGAAAAGCCTGCCCTGGAATAACAAGTGTAGCATGGGCCCTGGTGCAGCTATGGCTAATAACCCCACTGCGGGATGATTATGTGTTTGTCCAGGGGATCCCAAGGGTCTTTTGCCCCAGTACCGCTGCACCTCTTGCACTATTTACGGATACACCACCTGAGGCCTGATGTGAAACAGAAAGTGAGGCCTGTGGAGTTGGTCAGATGAGTGAGGGGGCGGTGGGACGCTGGAGGAAGGGACAAGGTCCCTGGAGGCCTGCTCTGGAGAGATGAAGTAGGAATATCTGCAGTGAGAGGGCCCTATTGTGGAGAGAGGCTAATAACAAAGAATGGGAGAATGACAACGATTCCTGTTCCCAGACGCAGAGGTTCCTGCTGGGCTGCTGCCAGAGGAGCGGCAGTTGACTCACCGGGCTAGTCAAGGCACCTGTTCTCCTGTTTTGGTCTCAGCCTTGCGCGCGTGCCTCCTCGGTCCGCATTCCATCGCGGGGCAGGTGCTGGGAAACTCTGACACCGGCAGCACTCATCCCCTGACTGGCTGCCCAGCTCTGCGTCCCCTTACGTCACAGTAGAGGCGGGCCTAGAGGCTGCCTAGTGACCAGAAACGCACGCGAGACTGAAACTAGCTCTCGCCTTCCCCTGCCATCGCTCTCTCACTGCAGTGACGTAACACGCACCTGCGGCGCAGGCGGGTCCGGGCCTCAACCGAAGGTCTATGAACATGTTTGAAATATTGGAGTCCCATGGCGCCTCGCCTCATTCAGGTGGGGGGGGGGGGGGGGCATTATTCACGGGTCTTATTCACTGCTAGGGCCACTCTGACAGGGGCCTCCTCAAATCATACCCTTCTCATACCTGCCCCTGCTTGCTTCTTTTCTCCGATACTAACCTCTGCTCTCCTATCTGCGCTCTTGCCTTCGACAACGACAAGCGTGCTTCTCATACCTGACACGCACCCCTCCAGCCAACTCCCTCTCTTCCCACACTCCTCAGCTACACTTATTTTTCACCACACCCGAACCAGTGCATACAGTAAGGGATTTGGGAATGATGTGGGCCTCACATTTATCCTGTCAATGCCCACTAGCAAAGCTTATAAACTCTATTTTACTATCTATGCCTTATGTGGCTCTTCATTCTCTCTATTTGGCCTACAAAATTGCTACTCGGAATGCTTTTATTGACGTGCACTGAATTGTTGCCAATTAATTAAATAATGCCTTCCGTATAAGCGCTTTCTGGCTCCCCAAAAAACTCCCTCATGGCATGAGTTCCTTTTAACCTTAATTCATGTGGCCACCTTTTGGACCGTTTCTTCCAACCCCATTGGCTGGCTGCTCAGAAGATGATCGTATTTAAATGTGCACGCATGGTGCTAGCATCTTCAATGATCAGCGTTCCAGTTTCTGGGGATACCAAATTGTTACATACTCGATCACACCCTACCAGAGATCAAACACCCAGCAACATTTATTGTTCCTAGAACTAGCTGGGAGAAATGGGGCAGCATAACCTTCCTGGTACATGATTCTGTGATCTGGAATTCCCTGCCATTGGAAATCAGGGCAGGACCCCCCAAAAAATTACAGACTTGTCTCTCAAGACGTTAGGTGGGACTGATGCCCCCTAGGTAGGGCACTGGAATTATGAAATTCTGCAAATTTATACCCAATTTACCACGTAATCCTCCATCGTTTCCTAATATGCTGATTTTAACAAAAGATAAATTACAGCTCAAACAGATGTAGAGGTGTCCAAAGTGCTGCCAAACGTGTTGCTGCACAGTGGCAAGCCCTTTTCTGTGCAGCGAAATATCAGTTTTCAGTTACTGATTGCTGTATTTAAGTGTTAAACTGAGTGTAATCAGGGGAGCCCTTTACGCAGACAATGGTAACACGCATAGAAATGGCAAAACAATGGTGACAAACTGCCACAAGCTGTGCCACATTATGCTGCATAATCTGCCTTTGCTTTTTTTTAAAACTATTTTTATTGATTTCAAACAAGTAAGTCACATTTCTTGGTTTGTATACAGTTATACAGTTACATTCGTCATACATTCAATAGGAATCAGTGGTAAATCATTTGTTAAGTCCCATTGTTGTTCAGGTATTGTCCAGTCCCTCATCTCCATCACCCTGGTAGGTGAGATACACAGTTCACCCGGTATACATTCCACTGGCTCAATTTCCCCCCCATTTTTTTGGGCAGCATCTTGATTTAAACACCTCTTTTTCTGCCATCAACACTTGTCTAATTCCTTAGTCCAACCCTTCGGCGATGGCCTCTCTATTCCACCCCCCATTTCATTGCAATTGCACGTTTCACCAGTGTGTATCCCAATGTGGTCATTTGTTGCTCCACTTCTGTGAGGTCTGTAGCCTCTATATGTTAAGAAGTCCCAGTTGGGGTGTCAAGACAATCTCTTTTCCTAGGGCTCTCTGTATGTGTGTTGTAGCTCTCTCCCATAGAGTTTTTATGTGGGGACACACCCATATTATGTGGTAGAATGTGGCTTCGCGGTTGCATTGGCGGAGACACTGCGCATCTTGTCTCTTCCCTATCTTTGCCAACGTAACCCCTTAGAAATAGGTTCGATGTAGGATTTTCAATTGGATAAGGCGGAGCCTGAGAGGAAAGGTTGCTTCTCCATGGGGACATCAGTGCAGTTTGCCAGTCATCATCTTCTAGGTGCCCCACACCGGCCTGCCTTTTCTCCCGAAGAGTATGAAACATATCTGGCAGGTTGTTACATAGTTTCTTATATGTTAAAGATACAGCTTTCTTCAGTATAGGTTCCAAAAGCAATCAGTGCTCTAAAGGGGATGACTCCGGTATATTTGCCATGTTTGGGAGTGCAGCCTGAAGGGCATGTTGTACATGTGGATAGCGGAAGGTCTCACCTTGAGCTTGTTCATATTGTTTCCTTAGTTCTGCAAATGTTAATATCTTCCCCCTTTTCACTAGGCGGCCTACTGTGGAGATTCCTATAGTATCCCATCTGTCAAAGCCTGGTTGATTACAGAGTAATCAGAGCTTTTGGGAGGACTATAGTGGGCTGGCCAGTGTCAGTACATATGACCAGCCGAGACACCTGGCGTCAAATCTCTACTGTATGGGCTGTTGGGCCCAGATATCGACCTTTCCGGCCTTTAGAGTAAAGGTGCTCCCAGGTAACCCTCCCTACCCATTTGATATCTATCCACTAGATATGTGGTTCACCACTATCAGCTGTGAAATCTGCCACATAATTTAGTCAACACTACCTCATATTGTGGTACTCTATCACAGCATAATTATTGTGGCATTGTGCATAGTTTATGAATTTCAAAGCTGGATTGTACAGCGCCAAGTGATTCTTTGTGAGTGTGTGTTGCACTATATGAATCCATATAATGCACTCACTCCTGCCCCTCCATTCTCCCTATTTACTTCCGTACACATTACTTTCTCCACTAACTACTGCTCTCCTGCAATTCCTCTTGCTACCTTCCACCTGCACCTTATTTTCTGCCCCATGCTCATCTTGCTCTATGACAAATTTACCTCGTCTTTTCGTTGTTATGGAAGTCTTTCGATTATTTATCCAGTGTTATTATTTTTTGCTTCTTTCATCTCGAAACCTCTCCAAATTGTATCTTGAGTTTTTTTATATCGTACTGCTGGTGCAAGCTTAGCAGGTAAGAGTCTAACACATTTCTTGGTTTTTCTCTCTTTATCTATCTCTTTCTCTCTTCCTTTCCTCTCTCATTCTCTCCTCTCCTTTTTTCCCCTCTTTCTTCTCCGTCTCACTTTCTCTCTCATTTTGTATTTCCTTGTCTCCATTTCTTTCTCATTCTCTCACTCTCACTCTCCCTTCTTCTAACTATTCTAATGTTTTCTTTGCCACTCCCACCTTTTCTGTCTGTCTCTTGCTCCCTCTAGCTGTCTATTTCTCTCACTTCACTCATTTCTTCTGCTTATCTAACACTTGCTTTCTCTCTCTCTGTCTTGGTCTGTCTCTTTATCTCGTTTCTCTCTCCAAGCCTGCCAATTAGCTTGGTGCAACATTTGTCACACAATATCAACTTTATTCACGTGGCCTTCTGTCGAAGAGCTGATATCACAAGGTGAGCCTTAGGTGTGCTGGACACCCCTGCAGAGTGGGTGTTTCCAGCTCCTGTGGAAGCTCTGTGCTGCAGATGTCCATCAGAGATTCTGCAACCTCCTTGGTATATAGAAGACAGTGCCATAAGCCTTTGTAGTGTCTTTGGAAAAGAGTAGGAGTACTCACTTAAGCCATGGTGGGCTCTAAGCTTCAACTCTATCCTTGGCCGCTACTTCAAGGCCCCAGCAGGGCTGGAAAAGCAGTGATGGGCTCAAAGCCCCACCCCCTCTAGACCACTCTCTCCCTGGTCTCACACAGTTAACATATTTTGAAGGTTGGTAGATCTGTTGCCTCCCGCTATATTATTCTCTTTATCTCTCTTGCTTTTCTGTTTCTATGTTGTGTTGTTTGAATGTAGTTTGTTGTTGTGTGGTTGTTACCATTGGGGGTCTCTAGTTGGCACAGGTAGGTACTTATGACAAATAGGGACCCTCTCCTCTAGTCAGGGTAAGGGGGATACACTCCTAAAATAACCCCTGCTCACCCCCTTGGTAGCTTGGCACAAGCAGACAGGCTTATCTCAGAGGCAGTGTGTAAAGCATTTGTGAACACATACAGTAATCAAATGACAACCCTACAGATGGACACCACACAGGTTGTATAGTTATAAAAATAAGTTTTTTTTTTATAAATTTACCACAAGACCATAAATGACAAAAAGAATCCACAATACTATTAAAAATCAAGAGTTCTTGTCAAAAATGCTTAAATCAAAGTTATGTGCGAGTCGGTAGCCCTGTCCGGCTACAGCGTTGCTGAAATAACACAGAGTCTAACAAATCCAGCGGACGGTCCGGGCCCACTCAAGTGTCGACAGACTCGGTCACAGTACCTTTACTTGATGCGGCAGGCACAGGCATGCGAGCCGGTTCCGGCATTCATTGCGTTGCGGAAAGAAAACATTGCAGGACGCGTTGTCCCTCAATGCGGTGTAGGCAACGGCCCGTTGACGGAGTCAGTGGGTCCGAGGTGTACGTTGCAGGGCGAGACGGAGCTTCGTTGCGGTGCTTGCAGCTTGCGGTGCGGCAACAAAGCTGGAGTTCAGGAGCTGGCGTCGATCAGTCCGGACAGCAGTACGAGTCAGGCGGTGCTTCACGAAGTGTGCGAGCGGTGCCAAACTCCGATGCGTTCAAAGGACTTGAAGTCAGCAACAGTGATCGTGTCGGTCAGACCAGTTCGATTCGGTGTAGCGAGGCGTTGCACGTCGCGGTGTCCACAAGTCATGGTGCAGGCAACGGCTCGGTGACGGCGTCAGGACGGAGTCGGTGAGCTCAAAGCTTGCGTTGTTCGATGCAGACGTTGCTCGATGCGGTGCCGACAGGACACCGGGCCGGTCATAAGAGTCGGTCACAGCTCCCTGCCTCTGTAGCCACTGAAACAGCATTCCCAGGAGCAATCCACAAAGGCTGTTAAAGTCTACTGGTCCTGAGACTTCGGTCCGGGGGCAAGCTCTTTTCCAAGCCCTTGGAATTCCTTCACAAGTTGAAATAAAGCACACAAAGTTCCTTTCTCCTTCCTTTGGCAGTCAGGCAACCACTGCAGGCCAATCCCCCAAGCAGCACTTCAGCTTAGGGATAGTCTCCCCTCAGTTTCTTCAGGTTCCTCTCGTCAGCAAAGGTTTCCTCTTGTAGTCCAAAAGTGATCTAATTTCTTGGGATCAAGGTCCCAATATTAATACCAAAATCCTTTGTCCTCTGAGGGCAGAGGGGCCTTTGCCCAGTCCAAACCAGTTCTGGAGCACTCTGTTCACATGACTCCTTCTTTCCTTTCACAGTGGAGGGCAGAAACATCAGACGCCCCACAGGAGGTGAAGCCAGCATTGTGGAGGAAAGGCACAGCCCTGGAGCACTCCGTTGACATGATTCCTTCTCTCCTTTCACAGTGCAGGGCAGAGACATCAGACGCACCACATTGGGTGGAGCCGGCATTGTGGAGGGAAGGCACAGCCCTATTCTAACACTTGCTTTCTCTCTCTCTGTCTTGGTCTGTCTCTTTATCTCGTTTCTCTCTCCAAGCCTGCCAATTAGCTTGGTGCAACATTTGTCACACAATATCAACTTTATTCACACGGCCTTCTGTCGAAGAGCTGATATCACAAGGTGAGCCTTAGGTGTGCTGGACACCCCTGCAGAGTGGGTGTTTCCAGCTCCTGTGGAAGCTCTGTGCTGCAGATGTCCATCAGAGATTCTGCAACCTCCTTGGTATATAGAAGACAGTGCCATAAGCCTTTGTAGTGTTTCAGGTCCCAGGTGCAACTCCTCCCTCCCATCTAGATGCAGAGCTCTCTATTCACCACTGGGCTGACTCATCCTGTCTTTTGGAATCCCCCAGCCCTGTCACTCAAACTCCAGACTAGGAATACTCAACCTAGCAGAAGCAGGCCTGGATAGTTAGACAAGAAAATACCTACTTTCTAAAAGTGGTATTTTCAAACACAGAATGTTAAAACCAACTTCACTGGAAGATATATTTTATCATTCTGAGTTCAGGCATACTAAACTAAAATTTCTACCGTGTTCCCTGAGTCAGTTAAGATGTAATAATCTAACTGCCCATTCTGGCCTATGGAGAACAGGTAGCCTTGCAATAGTGAAAAACGAAAATGACTGTAATTCACTATTAGGGCATGCCACACACACCAGGGCTTGTCCTACCTTATACTTACCATGCACCCCGTCCTTGGGCCTACCATAGGGTTGCCTGACACGAAGAAAAGGGAAGGTTTAGGGACTGGCAAGTGTGTGCGCTTGCCCAGTCAGCAGGGCAGTACCTGACTGCAAACAGGCTCTGCAATGGCAGACCTGGGACACAGTTTTACAGGCTGCTTCTGTGGGTGGCACAATCAGTGCTGCAAGCCCACCAGCAGCATTTGGATTTACAAGCCCTGGGCACACCCAGTGTACTGTACTAGGATCTGACAAGTAAACCAAATCAGCCAATCATGGAATCACTAATCCTTACATCAATTGACAATAGAGGGAGCATATGCACTTTAGCACTGATTAGCAGTGGTAAAGTGCCCGACTCATAAAATAGCCAACAACAGGTCAGAAAAAGTATAGGAGGAAGGCAAAAAGTTCAGGGATGACCCTGCAAAAAGGGCCAAGTCCAACAGTGGTGTTCTGTTTTGTCACTGCTGTTAGTGTTCTGTTGTGTGGTGTTTGTGTTGTGTTGTTGTGAGATTTTTATATTGACGTGTAGTTGTTTGGTTAAGTGTGTTGCTGTGTTGTACTGTGATGGTGTTGAGTTACTGAGTTTCTTTGCTGTGTTGGTTTGTTGTCCTATGTTGATGTGCTGCTTGCACTTGGGATCTTTGAGGTAGCTGAGCATGTCATAAACACAGTGAGGATGCTGATGATGAGGACATTCCGCTCAGCTATTTCGCTGTACCTCAGACCAAAATTCAGAAGAGGCTAAAATGGAAACTGCTATTTTTAGATCAACGTTTATACTAATTTGCTCCCCTCTGAAAAACGTTGTTGGACCAACCAGGCTTTCTCCCAAAATGTATGCAGATTCATCAAAGTCATCTGTGAAAACCGATTCAAAGACAATTATTTTTTACCACAAATATCTCAAAAACTGCTAAATAGATTTTCAACAAATCACAAAAAGGATTTATTCTAAGGAGAATTTTGTGTCATTCCACAACTCACTTTGAGAGAGCTTTTCCATTTTGTTTAAGCACTCCATGAGCATGCATGTGTTCTCTAGCTGTCTCCCTCGTGTGCATGTCCCCTGCTGTACATGTTGCTCTCTCTTGTCCATGTGCCTCTCTCTCCTGCACTTAGTGTTGCTCTTACTAGCCCATGTGCTTTGCTGCCCCCGATCCATGTTGCTCTTGCCTGTGTGCTTCTCCCTTCACCCCGTCCTCTCTCTCGTGTTCATCTCCCCGCTTCCTCCTTGTTTGCTTCCACTCTCGTGTACTTCTTTTCCCTTCATCTGCCCACCCCCTACCCCAACCCACTCCTGCATTTCTCTTGCCCACTGCGATCCTTTTTTAGGTCGAACCTAGAGTCAGCGCGCATGCACTGCCCTGGGGGACCATTTTGTAATCCCTCTGTAGGGTTTGAACACACCCACACACGGCCACAGCTTTTTCATTGGTTGCTTGCTCTGCCTCTAGAAATATCATTGCTTTCGTTGGTGAATAGTGTACCTTTGCCCCGCCTTGTGGCTGTTTTGTTACCGCCCTGGTGACTGCCCCAGCTACATCGTTCCTTTCACTAGTGCATATATGTTTTTGTTTCAGTGCACTACTTTTTTCGTTCGGTACTCTCCTTGCAGCTTGCTCTGCTTCCCCCTGCTATCTCAGGCTCCCCTAATACTGGGGCAGCTCTTTACCTCCCCACCCTTTTGAATTTCATTGCCCATGCTGTCTGTTAAACCGGAGCATCCGTCCGGTTCAAGAGGCCGAGGGTCCTTGAGGCTGCAGGGCTCACGTGTTTACAGTAGATAAGTATTTTTGTTTTGGCTATACTATATTTAAAGTTGAGGAGGAATGCCAGTTACACATGTTGTGACGTTTACAAATGTGCAAAGGAGGACTGAGGCAAGGGCATAGCTTCACATTGGGCATTTTTTATGTGTGACATTATCAGGCAGGGAATCCTACTTTTTGTAAGGCAAACCCCCGCTTTCATGCTTGCTGTTTTATTTCCATATCAATAATGAGGTAATTGAAACCTGGTCCCGGGCCGGATGTAAACGGCTGCATAGAAAATATACAACAGTCTGAACGTGCATTAAATAACATGCCTCGTATGACAGTGTATGTGAGGGGGCCAATCCAGGATGCAATCAAATAAGTGAGCCTAGTTTGATGTGGTCTACGTTCCATCGTAGTTTTGTAAATTAATATAGAACTTCGACACTGCTCATACCTCTGTTTCCTCACATTTTGAGAAAAAACATTTACTCTCTTACACTAGCTTACAAAGACTTACTCTCTCTTCTACCTATTAATTTAGCAGTTTAAATATAGACATATCTTGTAGGATAACTTTTAAATTTACAGTACATTATTTTAATTCCTTATACATGGTATAGCCAGGAATGTGCCATAGCTTAAAGACATTGGCAATGCCAATAGCTCTGGCTAAACACTTATTAGGTCCGAAAGGCTAGACCTATTGGCTATGCCAATGCTTGTTTTCAATGTTATATTTTTGGGGGATGGACAAGCACCAAATTGTTGCTGGTACATCCGCTTTTTAAATAAACAAGCTTTTTTGCTACTTCAGGTTTTTTTAAATTTACCAATCTATCCTGGATCAGTAAATAAAAAAAGAAATGGCACCCGAGTAATGTGCATGCTTCACGACACATGTGTAAGCCTACAAAATGATATGGGCATCCCCACAAAATTATTCGGCTGCATCATCACATCTTTTTTAACCTTTTGTTCATGCTGCACAGCACTGGCATTTAGCCGTTGCTCTTCAGCATTAACAGAAGGCATTGGCAGAACCAATAGGCTCAGAGGCGAGACCTATTGGCTTTGCCAGTGCTTGTGTAATACTTTTTAACATTTTTCTATGATCCTGATTACTTGTGATTTTTTGCCACTGAACGAAACTCATGGTATTGTGCACATTTTTAAATTCCAAGATGGTTGAAAAATAATGTAAGCACTTCATCATCCACCCACGTTATGCACAATTCAAACGTGATAGACAGAACTTTCAAGATTCTATCTTACAATTTTCACGAACAAAATATTTCTCCATATTAATTCTTTGATGTATCTTGTGCGCCTTTTTCAGATACAAATTACTGACCAAATTTACACCAAAGAAACAACAAAAGGTGTCCCTCAGTACTGAGGGACACCTTTTGTTGTTTCTTTCTTGTTTCCCCTGGTCCCAGATCAACCTAAAAAGGGGGCCTCCTTACTTTTTTCTTCAAATTTACACCAAACCATGAAAGAAACGCTTTGTGAATGAAGTTATAACCCTGCTCCGTCTCGTATAAATGCGTTCAGCGGTTATTGCTGTAGTGAGAGCCAAATTCCCTCTGGCAGCTAAAAATGGGAACTGCATCTTTTTTCCCCTGCATGGAATTGCAAGGCTGGGTAAATAAACTGTATCCATCACCCCTGCAAGTCTCTTTCACTACCATATGCGCACCATGGTTAAGCCTATTTATGTGTTTAGGGCATGCCTTCATATATCTTTATAGGCACTTGTGTACCTATGCATATGTAGGTATGTCTGTGAACACAAGGATACTTACATGTATACAGGTACTCACGTTCATATCTTGAGGTGTGAAGGCATGCTGTGCACTAGGTAAGCATGGACATGTTGCGCATTTCATAGATAACTGACTGACTGGCATCCCTCTTCTTCCTCGGGCTGTCTCTGCTGTCCCTCATTCTCCGAGTACGAGCAATGATACACAGATTTTCTGCATTTGGTTTTCTTGGGGAATATTTGTTCTTTTCAGAGCGTGGAAGGGTATGTGTCTCTAATATCTGTGTGTCTTGGGCAGTACAGGAGAAAAGGTTTCTTTCTTCTTACATTTCACCATCACACCAGCTTCAGAATCTGGCCTTTTGGTCACACAAGCTTTGCTGTCTAAAGGTCTTGCTCCCTCACAGTCTCCTATGCCTTGCTCTGTCTCTTAAGTCAACATGACTGCCTCTTGTGCTTCTGTCTGTCTCAGAGATTGCCCTTAGACTGTGAGGGCATTTTTACCATCCGAGGGTAGGGCCATCTTCCCTATGGCAAGAAAGTGAGCCAGGAGCTGCGTGACTGCAGCAGACTCATTGTCCAGAAGAGCACATAGTAAGCCATGCCTTTGGAGGTCCTTGAGAATGATAACTTTATATCTCCTTCGTGTAGGTAGGATGATGCAACCAGTGGTGATGTGCAGGATTCCATTATGAGTGATGAAGAATGATGTCTGATTAGCTGCCAGTATAAGTACCAGGACCACACATTTAAATGACAGCAATTTGGTCCTCAGCTAGAGAGCGGTCAGTGGCGGCTCCTCCTCTAAGGCATAGGAGCGTCGCCCCTCTTCCTTGAAGCAGCAAAAGAAAGGAAAAAATAAAATTATGATAACGTAATATTATCATTTTATTTTGCCCTCCTGCTGCCGTAGCTTGCGTGAGAGGGCGGGGCTGCAGGGGAAAACTGGTTGAACACTCCTAAGTGCGCAATGACTGTTTAACTGGCCATCTCGGGCTGCCCAAAACAGTCATGAACTCTTTTCCTGTTCTCCATGCAGGCTGCATTACAGCCTGCATGCAGAAGATGCCCACCCCTCCAGCCCCTGGCTGAGTTCCGTGTCAGAAAGGCACGGGGAAGGAAGTGGCTGGAATGTGCTTGAATGCTGTCTTTATTGAATCTCTGTGATTAATGTGTGCCTTTTCGTCTTCCTTCTAGATCTTTCTTGGAGGACGGTGAAGAATCCTCTACCCCAGTGGACACAGTGGAAGTGGAGAGTGGGGAATCACCCTCTGGATTTGAGCACCACCAAAACAGCATGGAGGCAGCCCCGAAGAGACCAAGCACCCCACAGGCAGTCAGCAGAGGCCTCAACCAGGCGGCAACCTCCCCAAAGCCAACAATGACCGAAGCCAGGCAAAGCCTCTACACGGTATCATTGGTGCTTAGCAAGAGGATCGCAAGTACTATCTCTGGAGGGGAGCTCGTCGAAGCCATATATTCTCCAGGAGAGGAAAGAGTAGGGGAGAGTCCAGCTTGGGAGCATAACAGTGTCTCACCTCAGAGCCCCAGACAATATGAAAAGAACGAAACTTCACAAGGGCTCAGAAGGACAGCTTCATTGGAGGTATCACCTGGGTCCTCTACATTGCGAGAGAGGCGGAGCCCAGGAGCAACAGACCTTCCCAACATCCCCATGGTGCACAGCGCCATATATGCCAAGGTGTACTCGCCAACCAAGAGAACTTGGAGACATGTAGAGTTTGGACATGTGACTGGAAGCGACCCTGCGACAACTCGACCACGAAGGGAAGCAACCATAACAAATAGGGATGAGGGGGATTGGCCCAGTGGCAAGGGCAGCAGAGAGGCTGACTCCCCAACCAGGGACTGCTGGCAAAACATTGATGACAGTGCAGTTAACAGACTAACCAAAAACAGCACCTCCCAGTGGGCAAGGGACAGTATTGAAGCGGGTTCCCCCACAGTAACCCAATTCAAAACTATAAATAGATTAGAGGATTACCCCAGTTCACCAGAAACACAGTGGCAAACAAATAACAATAGGTCAACAGAAAGTGACTGGCAAGGGGAAGACCACACCACAGAACCTATGTCACTACAAAAAAGCAGATGGCAAAAGGACAGCAATTATGACACCACAGGCTCACACAATGTAAGCCAACAGCAAAGGGAGAACTATTCATCACAACACACCAGCTGGCAAAACAAAGATGACACTTTGATAACTGAATCATCACCAAAAAGCCCAAGACACAGTACACCTCATAGTGCAGGCACCAGGACACCCCCAAGAACCACATGGCACAATACACCACTCAGTATACTGTCTACATCACCCCCACGAATCCCAGGGTACAGTCAGCCCAGCAGTGTGGCAACCAAGTCACTACCAGAAAGTCCATGGCTCAATAAACCTTCTATAATAATAGCCACATCACCTCCTGGAATTTCCTGGCTTAATAAATCAAGCAATATAATTTCCACATCACCAACTGGAAGCTCCTGGCACAATAAATCTGGCAGTACAAAGGTCTCATCGCCAGGAAGTGCATGGCACAACAAACCGAGCTGTATAGTAGCCACATCACTTCCAACAAGTTCGTGGCCGAGTAAATCCAGTGGTAAGACATCAGTGTTCCCACCAGAAACCCGTGGGCACCATAAAAGCAGGAGTACACAAAACACAGCAATAAAAAGCTGTGGGCCCGATACAGCAAGTAATATAATAGCCACATCACCAACAGAACACCATGGCCACAACACAACCAGCAGTACAATGTGGTCAACACTACCAGGAAGTCCTGGATTTAACAAATCCAGAACAACAGAAACATCACCACCCAAAAGCCCTGAGCACAATACACCCAAGGGAACAATGGAAACATCACCACCAGAAAGCCCTAGGCACACGGCACCCAATACCGCAGGGGAACCCTCACCACCAGAAAGCCCTGGACGCAATACACCGAAAAGAGCGATGGAAATCCGACCGGGAAGTCCTGGGCACAATACACTCAGCGGAAACATAAAAACACCATTAAAAATCCCACAGCATAAAAGAACTAGCAATATAATAGACACATCCCTCATAGAATGCCAAAGGCACAATACAGACAGTAGTGAAATGGACACATCACCACCGGGAAACCCAGGCCACAATAATACAAAAAGAACAAAAGAAACATCACCACTAGGAAGCCCTGGCCACAGTGAAACAAGACCAGCAGAAACATTGCCACCAGGAAGCCCTGGCAGCAATGAAACAAGAACAGCAGAAACATTGCCACCAGGAAGCCCTGGCAGCAATGAAACAAGAACAACAGAAACATTACCAGCAGGAAGCCCTGGGTACAATACACTAGGAAAAGTAATAGAAATATCGCCAACAGCAAGCGCTGGGCACAACATACCCAAGGTAGAGACAGATACATCCCCAACAAAAAGTTTAAAACATAATAAACCTAGCAGTATATTGATCAAGCCACTTACAAAACACCCGAGGAAGAGTGCACCTTTCATTATAATGTACACTTCAGTCACAGATAACCTTAAGCCAATCATAGACAGCAGAAAAACAGATAACTCCCCACCGAGAAGCCCTGGGCACAATCAACATAGAAATGAAATGATTAAATCACTACAAGAATACTCCGAACATGATACAACCGAGAGTCTAATGGATGCCTTGCCGCCAGAATGCTCTGGGCACAATCCTTTACACAGTGGCAGGAACAAACTACCGCAAAATTGCCCAGAACAAAATAAAACTGATGGTATCACGGACCCACTGCCGCCAGAAAGCTCTGAGAACACGGTACATAACAGTATAATCGAAGCTATGCCTCCAGCAAAGCCTGGGCATGAGGTTGTCAGCAATAAAGTAACCACTTTACCATCAGAAACCTCTGAGCAAAATGAGCCCAGTTGTTTAAAAACAAAATCACTTCAAGAACCCACCTGGCAAGATGAAGTGCATAGTTTAGGAACAAAATCCAGCATGTCTCACAGTTCAACATGCAGTACAACAGCAGAACCACAAAGCAATGGCCAAGATGTATTTGATGGTATAAGGACCACTTTCAATTCAAATTGCGAGAACCCGAATGAGTCGTGCAGTGCAGTAAGTAAATCACTCCCAAAGCCCATGACCCAAAATGCAGCCAGCAGGACACTGATCGAACTAGCACCAAAAGGCACCAACCAGTCTTTAAGCAGGGGTACAAAAACAGAAGTATCACCAAATATCAACAGCCAGGATGAAACCAGCAGGGCAGTACAAGAGTTCCTTCCAAACTCCATTAACGAAAATGAAACCAGCAGCAATGTAAAAGAATCTGACAGCAACCATCAGATTTCAGTCAATTGGGCAGCAACTGAGCCATTAGGGGGACAAAATGACAACCAGGTTGAGTCCACATCAGGAGTACCTAACTCAGTATCAAAAAGCACCTTTAAAATCGAAGACAGTATTAAAGAGTGCAACTTGCCAGTGAAGATCCCTGGCCCAGAGCAAGATGGCTTGCCAATAAACACGCCAGTGACAGGAAACCGCTCCCAAAATGAGATCGATTCCCCAAATGCCGAATCCCCGAAGGAAAACCTTGCCTTTAAAGTCCATAATGATATTGCTGCTGTCACATTAGAACAGGAAATAGGTGAAACTCCCAATAAACTCACAAATGGAGACAGCCAATCACAACATTCCAAGGTCGAGAATGAGACCATATTGTTTGGAGAAACATCAATGGATAACATTGGTGACGAGTCTGCGCCAACATTGAAAATCTATGTGACAGACTACGAGGGTGTTGTTACTTCCAGTGAACAGAGTTCCAGAAATAATCTGGAAAGCATGGACACAATGCTTCCGCTTGATAGAAACTTTCAAGGGGCGGAAGGAGGGCCCGGGATGTCCTCCACAAAGCATATGCACACCTCAACAATGACACACCTACCACCATTAGAGGGGACCACCCTGCCTCACAGTATGGTAGGGGAAGAATCCGATGTTGCTGTTGACATGGATAGTTGGGTTGACATTGTCCGTAAGCTGGAAACCCCAGAGATCATGAAGCACCCAAGGGTGGTGAAGCTGCCACGGACCTCTGCCCTCTCCGTATATGCCACTTTGCCACCCATCACAGAGGATGGGGGCTCACCGAGGTCACCAGAGCCTCTACCTGTTTTTTCAGACACAGAGAACAGGTTGTCATCACCTGTGGACGAGGAAGAAGAGGAAGAAATGGAGGGTTTTGAACCATCAAGTGACGTGGATTCAGGTGTGGCATCCACCCAGGACAGCAAGGAAATGCCAGCCACTGGAGAAAAACCCAAGCCTGTCTACTCCTGGGAGAATATTGTGAGCAGAAGCAAGGACCTGGAGAACCTAAGCCCCTTGGAGATGATGAGGCGGCACCTGGGGGATGATAGCAACCAGGCTTCCAGGACCACTGGGTACCGGGCTACTCTGGACCAAAACAAGCCACAGAGGCAGAGCTGCAGCACAGACACCCTGCTGTTGTCAGAAAGGCTAGAGAAGAAAGCTACTTCTTCAGAGGAGAAACCTTACTCCCGCTTGGACAGTCTCCTCTTCATTAGCTACAAAATTAGTGAACATGCTCCCTATGGCGGTATGAAGACTAAGGAGTCCCTGAAGAATGGTTTGACCACTCTTCAGGTCCCTTTGGTGCCAAGCTCTGATGTGAAGAGCCATTCGAGTCCTGATGAACCACTTGGGGAGAACACAGATCCCGAAGAAGACGCCTCTGCTCTTTCCCCCCCTCCACTGCCTACCTCTCCTCCGGACAGTTTACCACCACTCCCTCAACACCTTCCAACCCCTACCCCAAGAACTGTGCCACCACTTCCCCAACACCTTCCAACCCCTACCCCGAGAAGTGTATCAACACTTCCACAACACCTTCCAACCCCTACTCCGAGCACTGTACCACCACTTCCCCAAACCCTTCCAACCCCTACCCCAAGCAGTGCACCACCACTTCCCCAACACCTTCCAACCCCTGCACCAAGAACTGTGCCACCACTTCCCCAAACCCTTCCAACCCCTACCCCAAGCAGTGCACCACCACTTCCCCAAAACCTTCCAACCCCTACACCAACCAGTGTACCACCACCTCCCCAACACCTTCCAACCCCTACACCAACCAGTGTACCACCACTTCCCCCACACCTTCCAACCCCTACACCAACCAGGGTACCAGCACTTCCCCAACACCTTCCAAATCCTACTCCGAGTAGTGCACCACCACTTCCCCAACACCTTCCAACCCCTACCCAGAGCAGTGTACCACCGCTTCCCCAACACCTTCCAACCCCAACTTCGAGCAACGCACCACCACTTCCCCAACACCTTCCAACCCCTACTCTGAGCAGCGCACCACCACTTCCCCAAGGCCTTCCAACTCCTGCATCAACCAGTGTACCACCACTTCCCCAACACCTTCCAACCCCTGCATCAACCAGTGTACCACGACTTCCCCAACACCTTCCATCCCCTACCCAGAGCAGTGTACCACCGCTTCCCAAACACCTTCCAGCCCCTACCCCGAGCAGTGTACCACCACTTCCCAAACACCTTCCAGCCCCTACCCCGGGCAGTGTACCACCACTTCCCCAACACCTTCCAAAAACCCCACATACCAAAACAAGTAGCAGCGGGGTGCCCTCCCACTCCATGGAGAACAAGCAGAGCAAGGTCCAACCTCAGGCAGAGCTGAGAGCCTTCCCTGATGACTGGGTGAGTTAGTTTATTTTCATTAACACTGAGTGGTTGATGTTTAGTTGCTTCTCTAATTGGAGGGACATGTGTCCCAACTCACCTTCCACATTGACTGTAACAAGAAGCTGACAGGTGATATCATATATATTATCTTGATCTTCAAACTATTTTGCCGAATTGTGCTTACCTGTATTTGCATTGATAGTTAGTCATTTGTGAATTGTAACAGTGATAATTTTTAGTGCACAAAACACATGCTAAACCTGGCTACAGCCATCCAGCCTCTCTGGCAGCATAGGCGCAAGTACCATTAATGCAGATGTGTAGGGTGTGGTCTCTGTCCTAGGTGTTCGAGGCAATCTAGGTATAATGACTGTCTAGTGGATGGAGCTGGACCTTCATGAGATGGGCTTCACCAAGAGATGGTCCTTTTTAATCAAGACTAAGTAGTGAAAGCAGAGCAATTGGATCTCAGAATACCACTGTCAGAATATTGCCTGACCTAAATCTCATGTCACGCGTTACATTTACTAAAGTATCACCCCATAGGAGCAATTAATAGAACATCTATAACCAATGGGATGATATTTTGTAAACGATGTTTAAGACACGACAATTAAGGAAGGTAATATTTCTGTATATGATATTCCGACATATAACTTGTCTAGGACCGAAATCTAGCAGACAGCCAATTTTGATGTGCCAGGGGATTTTATTTTCTAGAACCAGTATCAGGAGTAGGTTAGCACAGAAAAACACCCATTACCCATGCAGTGTTACCAAGGGGCTGCAAAATTACTGGTAGATTCCAGTTTAGTTTGAGTCAGGTATCAGCGTGGGTTGTTCTGCTGAATATTGAGGCTATGAATATTGTGATACAAGAACATAATGGACAAAATATACAAGACCAAAATATCGAAAGGTAAGTGCACATAGAGGAAGTATAGATTTACTATTCCTAACTCAACATCTACATACCTTGAAAATATATGTATCGTCAAGGCACATAGATGTGGAATTAGGTATGGAACATTTTTAAATACCTTTTGGTATTTCTGAATCAGTTATTTTGTATTTCCATATAAGTATACCTCAATCTTCTAGCTTTGATATTCAGGGTGCATACCATCAGTGTGCTAGCCTACAACACTTGAGGCAGTCTGAGGTGCACACTGAGTAGGTATTAGTGCCAGGCTTTGTGGGTCCCGCGTTTGGGAGAGAGACACGGACTTCAATTATGGGAAAGGCTCTGTTAACGCTGGCTTTCTTTGGTACCCCCTGGCAGTGCCCTTACTACCCCATGTTCTTGTTCATGAAAGGAAAAGCTGGCAGAGAATATAAAGAAGGCTCTCATAGCCATATTAGATTTCTGAATTTTTCACTTTTTGCCTGTACTCTAACACAACAACAACAAACTGGTAGCTGCTGAGTGGATTAAGGTGGGGCAATACGTTTACGCTTTGAAGTCATCTGGTCATCAAAGGGTGGATGATGTAATTTCCACTACAGTTTAATAGCATATAATGACGTTTTCCACAAAATGGGGCGGAGTGCTGGGGGGACTTCTCGACTGCACTTACAGTATGCCATGGACGGGAGCTGTTTACATGGGCAGTATACCAAAAGGGTGCTTCTTGTGGAGGTAGTGTGTCAAAAGACGCTCTGGGCGTGGGTAGGTTGGTAAAGGGCGCTTCTCACATGAGCACACGTGTCAGGTGCTGGCATCGGTTTCCAACCGAGCAGAGTGGGTGCTTCTCACAAAAAAAGAGTGCTAAGGGGTAATTCTGACATAGCACCAGCGCCTCCTGAAGATTACCTGTAAGTGAAGGTAAAGAAACAGCAGCCATCTTAGGCATATAGATTTCTGCACCCTTCCACAATTTTCACAACATCTGACACAAGCTAGCGGGCCCCTTGCGCATCAGCTATAGATCCCTCACCAAAGTGTAAACAGAATCACAAAGAAGCATGGCCAGAGGGGTACTTTTAATGAGGTGACATGAGATCCTGATGAGATCCCGAGGAGCCCTGGGTAAGAGGCTGATCATAGACTGTACACATCCCTGAGATAGAACAATGCGCCGTACCAACATAAATTCCCAATGAAACTTCTCGGAATCAGCTAGTGGTGGGGTGAAAATAGTCCCTGGATCAGACAGTAGATGGACCCAAGAATCCCTCTTTTTCAGTGCCGGGACACCAGGAACCTTTGGAATCAGTTAGTGCAAGGACTCCATGATCCCTTTGAAGCAGATCATGCAGGAACTCCAGGAGTCTCAGAAGGCTAAAGTGAAGGACTCGTAGCATCCCTCAGAATTACTACTGCGAGGACCTCAGGATCCATCAGAGTCAGGTAGTGGATTTCCTCCAAGATCCTTCGTAATTACATAGTGCAGGGACTCTAGATTCCCCAAGACCAGACAGTGCTGGGATCTAATGAACCCTAAATCAGGATCTATGGGTGTCTGATAGTACATAGCCCGCCGAATCCCTCAGAATGAGTGAGTGCAGGAGCTTCAGGATTCCAGGTATCAGCTATATCAGGACTCCAGCAATCCGATGAATCAGATAGTGCAGGCAGCCCAAGGTGCCTCGTTTTCAGACTCTGCACAGACTTCACGATCCCTGTGCATCAGATAGTGAACGGGGATTAGATAGTACAGGGTCGCCCAGATCCACCGAGACCACAGAGTCCAGGTAGTCCAGGAGTCCTATGGATCAGATAATAAAGAAAGCAAGTGACTCCAGGATACCTTGGAATTAGTTAATACTGGGACCTCAGATCCTATAATGTCAGACAGAGCATGGATTCTGTGGCCCCTCACATTTAGGTAGTGCAGAGGCTCCCGAATCCATTAGTATTCTATGAAAGGGAATCCAGAGTCCCCGAGGATCATGCAGAGCAGGGGCTCCAGGACGCTTTGTGACCAGATAGTGCAGGGACCTCCGGTAAGGCTGCCACCAGTTTGGGTTTGACCAGAAGAGTTCAGCTTTGAGTTTTTCTCTTGGACCAGAGTTCATGACAACATTTCAGAAAGGATAAGAGGGAGATCTGGAAAAACAAATCTGGATTTATTATCCCTACTGGCTCTTATTAAAGTGTGGGAAGTTACAAATGAGAGAAAGCTAAAATGAAGCCTTTTTTGGCTAAAAAAACTCATGAGTCTCCTTTGTGGATCGAGAGAATTGGCAAATGTGGACCAGTGGGTACACCATTCACACATGGACCTCTGTGTTTTTTGGAATAATTCTTTGCCCACGTCAGAGACACATGGTGCACTCAAGTCAGAGAGACACCCTGCCCAAAGTGGTCTATGATATTTTGAGCTCAGATAGGATTGCCTGCCACTCTGAGACATATTGTGTGTTCAAGACAGAGATGAGGACTGGCCCACGTAGGCCTGTGCTTTGTGCAGGTCAGAGATAGTGGCCTGCCCTACAGGGGCCCATGGTATGTTCAGGTCTGCAAAGTTTAACGTAGATTTTGCAAGTCTTGTTATTTAAACAATACCTTTTCAGACTTCCTCAATAACATTTGTTCAATGCGAGGAACATCGATATCATAGAGCAGCACTTTCAGTAGCACCGAGGCGCTGGGCTGGAAGGGCCCCACCACACTATCAGGTTGTCTGTCTTTTATTATCCATCAAGGCAGTATAGTACAGGAACCCAGTTTTTCTTCCTGTGCATTGGGGCCTATGGCTCCCTAAACTCTACAGTCAGAGTTCCACCCTGCTAAAGATGAAATAATCAGATCTGAAGTTTGTGGCGAACATGGAAGCGGTTGAGCTGTGTCCTTTGTTTTTGTCAGTAGATATATAGAAATCTGCAACTGTTTTCAGAATTGGACACATCACTCCCTGTAAAAATATAGGGCCTCATTTACAAGCCCATTGCGCTGCCGGTGCATCACTTTTTTTGACGCACCGGGGTCACAGTGTGCCTGCCCACATTAACTACCCATGTAAAGTCACCCTGCATGACTTCATGGACTTGTAAATATGGCCCCCTTTCATGCATTACTCTGTGTTGAAGGGGTGTTCAATGGGTAATGCTGTGGATGTTCCTACACAACTTCCATGGAACCTGACACAACATCCATGGAACCTGATGCATTCCCAGTCTTACAAGGTTTTGTAAAGCTGGGAATGCATCAGAATCCTATGCCTCCTCAGGGGAGGCATAGGAGTGGCGAAACGAGGAGAAATTCTTTGATTTCTCCTATTTATTTCCTCTTTCTATGCATGCATAGAAAGAAGAAAATGGCATCAATTATTGTTTTGTGCAGGAAGGGACAACCTTCCTGTACAAAAACAATCAACCCCGCAACGCAGGCACCCTTGCAACATGACGCAAGGGTGCCTGCACTGGCGCAAGTGCCTGCACTGGCGCAAGACAGCCAGTTGTGACCCAGCACTGGGGAAAGTATATGGATGCGTCATATTGTTGTCAATACGATGCAGCCCTGTGCTGTTAAAATGATGCAGCAAATAGGCTTGTGGCATCTTGTTGCGTCGTCTTTGGGTAAATGAGGCCCATAGATTAACGTAGGGGCCTAAAAAGTGTTCTGCCACTCTAGCATTTTCCCGGTGGACTGCAGGCAAGGAGGCTGCTCAGAGAGTAGAGCAGGTTGCCATGATCCTACAAGGCCCTCACTGCCCCATTCTAGTCTCAGCCTTCTCCAGTGTCAAGCTTATTTGAACATTTTTACCAGGGTCGATTTTGGTTTCCAGTCGACACCCGTTTGCCATAGTCAGTGACATTAACTCCTCACTTTGGATTAGAGAAGCCTATCCATGGTAGTAAAATAGTCAGATCCACGGTAAGTGAAACCTGGAAGGTAATTATCTCTACTTGACATGGTCCCATACTGTGTTGTATTTTACTGTGGCATTTATGTAGCACTTTGTACCTATTGTGGGACGCCAAAGCCCATTTTTAGATGGGTGGTATGCAGTGCGGTTAACAGAACAATGTATTTGTTGTGCTCGTGTTTTAAACGTGTTGGTGTGGGGCATAGGTGCAGAAAATGTAATTGGAATTATCTGGTTCTTATAATTTACCCTGCAGGACCTATCAGCCAGATTCATCATTGAAAACTGGGCTCGCAAAGGGCCAGATTCTGAGAATCTGGCCATTTGCAAGCGCAATTTTTGCATTTGGGCTTCATCATCCCAAATGCATAAATCGCTAATAGCGAAATCGCAAAATTGCGAGGAATTGTATTTAAGGAATCTCTATTTGAGATTCCTTAAATGCAATTCATTAACCATTTTTAAATTGCAAATTCGCTATTTTTGGCCGCTATTTACCGCGAAGTCTGACTTCGTGTTAAATAGCGAAAACTTAGAAAAATGCACTTTAGTGCATTTTTCTAAGTTGGATGTTACACACACACACATGTCCTTTGGACATGTGTGTGCGCAACATCAGTCTACATTGACATTTCAGGGGTGCTACAGGGTGTCCTTTGGACACCCCTGGCACCCTTGAAATTGCATCCTTATTTGCAATTAGCAAATTGCTAATCGCAAATAAGGAATGACTCCCCATTCATTCCTATGGGCCTTTAGCCCATAGGAATGAATGGGGAGTCATTCCTTATTTGCGATTAGCAATTTGCTAATCGCAAATAAGGAAGCTGTAGAAATCGCATATAATATTGCGATTTCTACATGAATCCCGGTTTGCGAGTCCTTAATAGCGATTCCTTAATAATCGCTATTAAGGACTCGCAAATCGGGACAATGATGAATCTGGGGGTATGTTTCTTAGTTTCTATTATCATAGAGGCAGCAGAAAGAGGCAGGGATCTACATGCATGGCATGTGCTGTTATAGGTAGTCCATTTGGGGAGGGAGTCTGGAAGACTAAACAAATAGGTAGCATCAGTCTAGCAAGAGGAGCAGTGGGATGTTGTATGCATATACAGCAAAATGGAGGGAATCGGAGAAGGTACAGCAGTCTATATGGCAGTGGTCTCTTCAAACTTCTTAACCACACTTGTGAAAAAATATAAATCCTCGGGCCCCCTCTCAAGTTTTTACACAATTATACTGCTAAATTGGCAATGTTAAAATATTTCCAAACATATTTAAACATTGCAGTCAAGCTCTGTTACCCCTTTTCACACAAACTCCCAGTCAGGAAATAAATGACAATAGTTGTTAGTGATGGGTGATGGTGGTGTGAGAATTAGCCATGCACCTTTTTTCAAAGGCTTAGATATTACTGTACACATACATCTCCCGAACCAGGAAAAAGTGGAGCACAATCAAGTTTGGCAACCAGAGCAGATACTGAGCTATTTTTAAAAGGCTCATATGCTGCATGCATCTGTTGGGCCCAAGGGGGACACATTTTTGAGTAGAGGGTCAGGCTCCAAGCTCTTTTTATGCACCCGAAGTCTCACAAAGATGGACGAGCAGAAGCTGGGTGAGCTCTGGTCTAGTCATGTGTCAGACCCTAGCAAGATGGTGCTGATGAAATTTAATGGATGTATACGATGCAAAACAAACAGTGACGGCAATGTATTTACATTTAAAGGCGAGCAGGTGTACTGATTTATTGATACGAGTTGCAAAGCAGATTAAAAGGGTTGAAACGTACACACTTGGCACCCCCTAACTCCCAGAAAAAGGACGAGACAAGAGACTGGAATAGGATCGTTGATCACCATACCCCAATTGCAAACCTTAAAGGATTAATTCATACCTTGGAAGTGTATTAACTGTCTTCTGCTTTCCCCAACCTTCAAAGATGTCTGCCGCTCATTTGTAAGAATATGAAACAGATATGGGTAGTCCTAGAACTGATGATTGTTTCTGTGTTTTCCCTTACAGCAACATGAAGAGAGAGAACGTGGAAAACTCAACCCCAGGCCGGGGAAGGTGAGGAAAAAATGAAGTATTCCAGACCCTTATGCCAGAACCCACATCATGACTCCTTACACATTGGACTGGTCTAACGGGTGCTTGGAAATGTCCAAGTGGGAAACCTCTTAACCTTGGGAACATATCCCATAGTACATGAAGAGGGAGGCTGGCAGGGGCAGGAAGAGATGGAGAATGTCAGGGACAGTCTAGAGGCTAGAGGATGGAAGGGGGAGGATATGTAAGAACCTTGAGTAAGGTGAGGTAGACAGGTAGGTGGGGATAGAGGGAAGAAAAGCAGGAAACTTATTGAAACATATTGGAGACAGAGCTTGGGGAGCATAAGAAGAAGGATACGGAGGCGTAGGAGGGGGTTCAAGAGCAGGGGTGATGGTGACTTCGTTGAGGTGTTTCAGACGTCCTGCTCCTCTACATTCACCTTTACAGCACCCTCACATTAATGAGACCTGAAGCTACTTCAAGGCTTCAATGAAAGACAGCGACACCGCACTTTTGTGTCCAATCCAGTCCTCACAGAATAACTCAATGCCCAAGAGTGCTTTGCGGCTACTATCTTTTGAAGAGTTACAGCTTAATCCCTTTCAGTGCAACAAAAAGAAAACCTGCCTATTTTCAGACTATGCCAAAATAGTATCTACTACTTAAAAAAACTAATGCATACATTAAAAAGAGAGCACACTCATGCTGGGGGCTTCCTCACATAATGCTACTATCCAAATCCTTGTAACTGACCTTCCTGTGAGCATGAGAAATGATCAAGAAAGAATTCAAAGTCTGGTCTGCTGTAGTGTCCAATTGTCCAGTCTATCACCGCCAGAGAAAATGAAGGGGGCCTTCCAGGGTGCAGAGCGACTACTTGACAGCCTCTCCTCCACCAATGAAAGCAATCTGATCTGATCTGATCTAATCCAAACGTCTTCCCACATCAGACAGATATGCTCCTCTGCATGAAAAGGAGGGAGCAGTTTTATCTCAGATCTCCCTACACCTGCAGCGATAGCCAGCAAGAGGCAAACACCCCTCTGCAGACAGCTGGCAATCACCTTCCCTTATAACAAAGTCAATTAATGTAGTAATTGTTTAGCCTTTATAATCGCAACAGTCTCAACAGTATCCATATTGCATTTGAGAACAGCAATTACAGCATACTTTCCTCACAGATGCACACTTTAAAAATGTCTGAAAAAATGTTTTAAAAAACTTTTTAAAACACTTTTAGAGTTACTTTAAGGAATGAGTTTAAATGGACGTAGGTTTTATAACACATTTTAAGAGCATTGTTTATCCTCTAGAAGCTTTATGAAATGATGTTCTGATTTCTTTTCTTAAATGAAATATATATCTATGTCTCATAATATTATTTATCAAGGCCAGGCTAGCTAAACAATACACTTTTAACTTGACGATCATTTGCTTTTCTTTGGAGTCGGGCTGAACACTAAGACAGCAGAGGCGGCGCTGCTATCTATACAAGAGCTGTCTAATATCGGTTGAGGCAGGCCTGATACCTGCCAGATTTGTAGGATAACAACTGGCATTGTAAATCAGCTTCATCTGAATTCATTCTATTCAAATCGATCTCAAGTAGAGACCTTAAAAATCAGAAAATCTGTTGTGGGTCTAGCCTCTTTGACCTATGTTGAATCCAGCTCATCGATATATATAGAAATCACTGTCTGGAGTGTGAAGACATGGACAATCCTGAATTTCACTCACTAAGGTCCTCTGCATTTCACATTTAAAGACCGTTTCTTCTCTTCATTGGGGATATCCCAAGTTTGTGACCGGGTGAGACACATTTTCAATCAATAATGGTATGCAGAAAAGAGTATTATTCACTATGCGAAACGTAATTAATGGTACATTTCTCTCCATAATCTGCCTCAATAATTTTGGCTTTTCCTTATTTCCTCTCAGCAAACCCAGATGATGGAGAGGTTCAAATGAGCAGCTTTAGTAAGCGGCTCTAAATTGAAAGTTGCTTTTGGTAATGCCTGTTATTTTGATCAGCAGCACTCAGAGTTCGACTATTTAGCATATGCGAGGTCTCTCCAGGCTAGTCCCTCTGGTGGAAAGCATTGCACGGATCTCTTTTCAGCTCGGGGCCAGTTTAATCCATTTGAATAGTGGTTAACCAGCACTGTCATCTGACAAAGCTTGCAATGCCTGGAAAGTGGGCTTCAGGCATTCTTGGCGAGTCTGCTCTGTCAGGTGTCTCCAGTTTAATTACATGATCTACCATGTTTCCTTTCAATAAAGAAAAGGTTGATCCTGGCCTTCTCTGCAGGAAGTTGTATCTGGGATAGACAGATCTAGTAGTGTTTAATAGATCTTTAGAAGACTTGTGATGTTGTCAAGTGCCCGGTTTATGATTTGGAAGTTTCAAAATACATTGAAGGTGAGAACATGTCCTGATAACCCTATCTCTGTTTGTGGGGACCCGCCCCTTTCCACTGCTTGCTCAGAAGTGTGTGCAGTAGACACTCTGGCACCCAGGCCACTCTACCGGTTTATCATCACATTTCTCTATCAGTGAGAGACTCTAGGTATGAGCTCTGCCTCTGGGGCTGAAGACCGGTCCCCTCATCTCCTCTCTTGTCTCCAGGGCGCTGTCACATATGTTGTCAACAGGTGCATATCTTCCTCTGAGCTCCATACCTTCTGCACGCGCCCCTTCTTGGGAGCTTGAGAGTATTATCTGGGTCAGCGGCCACCCCTCCCCTGCCTCCGGGTAAGAATGTTCAAATGAGCCTCACTCTCTCTTCACTGCACTTGTCATTTTTTTCTGTGACTTTCCTTCTGCCAACCCCTCCGGCATGCAAGCAGTAGCCCGTGTACCAAACCTGTTGCTGTTGGTACAGGCCCCAACTAGTGTCAGTGTAAAAACACTTATTCGTCAGAGAGAGATACCCCTTTATTTCCTCAGTGGTCAATTGTAGGTGAAGAAATCATATTTGGACATCCTAAAAACCTGTGTTGACGCATTTAAAATAAGTATTAAAAAACGTACCAGTCTCTGTTACTACCATGCAGATAGAGCAATCTTAGCTAAACGCAAGCATGCATGAGCAGTTATTAATTCGTACCAACCGGCTTCTCCATCCTCATACCTGGCCTGTACATGTTCCAATCACTTGAATCTAAGAGTCATGGCCCTCAGACTGGGTGAGCAACTTTTTTGAAGCACCTAGCCCCCCGCTCAACAGAAGAAATTAAAAGCAGGGGCTGTGGTGAGCCTGATGAATCCTTTAAGCACGTTTCGTGCATTTGCCCGGCCATGTTGGATGGGTGTAAAACAAGTCTCTGGAATAGGCCGGGAGTTCAAGCCTGTCGGCAGAGCATTATAGCAGCGCTTAACCCAGAAAAAAAACACCTTAAACATCTGATTGACGAAATGTATCCATCTCCCATGTCAAAGGTTTAGGCCCTTAGGTGGCCCCCAGGTGGCCCAGCCCAGTGAAATATTAGCTGCTACCTGTAAGCTGCTGCTCCTTCTGACAGCTGTTAGGAGTAATTAGACAGCTGCTAGTACTGGAATACATCAATTGTATTTATGTATTTATTCACTATAATTGATCTCTATATCATCTAAGATTATCTGCTTTTATAACATGGATTGGTTTTTATTGCATTGTATATTCTAAAGGTTTTAATTAACAGTACACAATAAAGATATATTACTTTATTGACTCTGGCTTCCAGGACTGGAGTAGGACACCTATGAGTGTTTTTTATTACAGGGCCACTAACTTGTTTGAACTAATGAATTCTCGATAGTAACCATACAGATAGATGTGGTTGCATGTCAGAAAATAAAGGACAGCACTATCGTAATGCAAAAATATTGCAGTCTGAATATCAATAACCAATATGCCATAAAGGTGACTGTAGATAGCTAAGCAAAGGTTTACTATTCTTAACTCCACTTCCACAAATCTTGAAGATGTGTATACATTATCATTGTAAGTAAATATATGTGGAATTTAGTAAAGTACATACTTAACTTTGTTATATATTGGCCCTAATACTTCTGTAGTACGATATGTTGCTAACAATATTCTAGCAGTGTACTATTCCACCTCACGTCCAAATACCTGGTCGAGAATCACCAAGAATAAGGATTCCAAAATGTATGTTTACTTCAGCATACTTGGTTTTCGTTCCCCAATCCTGCATCACCAACAATGAGGATCCCAGCATGCATACTTATATGAGGATCTTTGATTCTCTTTCCCGAACCCCGCATCCCTGACAATGAGGATCACAGAATGTATGCTTATATGAGTATGTTTGGTCCTCTTTCCACAATCCTGCATCCCTGACAATGAGGATTCCAGAATGCATACTTATATGAGGATCTTTGATTCTCTTTCCGCAATCCTGCATCACTGACAATGAGGATTCCAGAATGTAACCTTATTTGAGAATGCTTGGTTCTGTTTCCCCAATCCTGTATCACAAACAAATATGATTCCAAATATGATTCCAGAAGATATGTTTATTTGAGAATGCCTGGTTTTAGTTCACTAATCCTGCATCACCGACAATGAGGATTCCATTAAGTACTTACACTTGAGGATGCTTAGTTCTGGTTCCCCAATCCTACATCAGCGACAATGAAAATTCCAAAATGTATGTTTAATGAAGGAAGCTCGGGTTTCCCAATCCTGCATCACCAACAATGAGGATTCCGGGATGTATGTATTTTAGAAGATGCTTGGTTCAATTTCTCCAATCCTGCTGCCCCAACAATGATGATTCCGGGATGTATGTATTTTGGAAGACGCTTGGTTCAATTTCTCCAATCCTGCAGCACCAACAATGAGGATTCTGGGATATATGTATTTTGGAAGATGCTTAGTTCAATTTCTCCAATCCTGCATCACCAACAGTGATGATTCCTGGATGTATGTATATCGGAAAATTCTTGGTTCCAATTCTCCACTCCTGCATCACCAACAATGATAAGTCCAGAATGTATGTTTATTGGATGATGCCTGGTTCTGATTCCACGATCCCGTGTAACCAACCATGCTTGGGTCAGGCTCCTCAAGTCTCCATCACCACCAATAAAGATTCCAGAAGGTGCCGGTAACAGCTGGAAGGGAGTCTGTATGGAGATAGAACATGTCTGAGATGTCTCAAGTAACTGTTTGCTCTGTGTTAAAATAAAGAGATGACAACATCTGAAGTAGATATAAGGAGAAGGTAAAATAAAGCGCCAACAGCCACAAGGAAGCCTACCCTGCTCTGCTTTGATCTTCCCCAGCTTTGCAAACTTTTTGAGCAAGACAATCCATGACAGAAAAACACTGAAATACACCCAAATAGCACCTTCTTACACTCACGTGGCTGCGGGGTCACTCTTCTGCAGTCCTTTTCTTTGATGTATTGTTCTCCTTACCCAATACTGCATCACCAGCAATCAGCAGCCACAAGGATTCCTCAGTGTATATTTGGTTGATGGTGTCTATTTCTTGTTCACCAAACCTGCATGAGCATTATTCATCCTCTAGGATACCAGATTGTACCATTCCTTACAACGTCTTATTCTCTTCTTACGACGTCTTATTCTCATTTCTAATCCTACGTTACTAACTGTCACCAGTAATAATTATTGCAGAATGTGCAATGGTGTCTGGTTTGAGGGATTGTGATATGGATCCATTTACAAGCCCTTTTTCAACCCTTGCTAAAGATATTGCTTTGGTTACTTACCGATAGTCTTCATTACTGTAGGAAGGTGGATACCTGACTATGGTTACCCCAGATTTATTTCCTTGTGTTTAGCTGGTTTTCGACTTAGTTGGCCTGGGATCCTGCTAATCAGGGCCCCAGGCTATCTGCTCTCTCTTTAAATGGACTCCATGTACTATAGGTACATAACCAAATTGGTACTGGACACCTTATCAGCCCCTGTACAGTGCACTATAGGTGCCCAGGGCACAGGTGCATCCAAGGCCTACCAGGGGCTGCAGCATATCTTTTGCCAACCTGGCTGGTACTTAAATCGACACAACTGGCTGTTCACACAGCCGGGGCAAGGTGGTGTACTCACCCCTTGCTTAGATATAGTATACCTATGTCTAAACCTATATCTGGACACATAGACACCTATAAATCACTCCTATGGCAGGCCTTTACAATCCTGGAGGCAGAGTGCTTGGTTTTATGTGAGATGGTGCTCTAGCATGAGCTGAGCCTGTCTGCAGTGTTGGAACCATTTCCTTAATGCTGTTCCAGTGATACTGCCATACCATATACTCTTAAGTGCATTATAATCCTCGCGGTTATTGCAACTCTGGTTTGGCTTTATCAAAACATGTCGTGTGTGGTGTCATACACTTTGGAATACTATCCCCTCGCCAGTCCTGGTGATGGGGATAGCATCCCACCCTTCTAGAGGGAGAAGACATGTTACTTTACTGAAAACGCGGTTAATCCTAACCAGAGCCCCAGCATCACAAAATGGATGCTGCTGCCACAGACACATGTCTGGCCTCCTGCTGCTGACTGAAACTTGGCAGAGGACGCCTGGACAAAGGGTTTCCTGTCACAGGGAGGTGTCACACCACCCCAGACAGGAGATAGTGGATTGTAGCAGGGAGGGTTGAAAGAAACTAGACACTGCCCGTGGCACACAAGGTGTCCCTGGGCAGATTCCAGTCAAACCGGTTCTGGGGCCATCCAGCCCCAGTCCTGGTGCAAAACTGGACAAAGGGAAAGGGGTTTAACCACCCCCTTCCCAGGTCCCACCCATTTGATATTACAGGATTGCATATGGTAAAACAGCTGGCTTCACATGTCCTCTTGAGTTAAGCCTTTAAGGCTGGTTAGTCCATGCTACCCCTAGGATAGCTTGTCTATAAGGCTGACTTACAACCACCACCATAAGGGATTGTTTGGACTGATATAAGGTGCCCCAGAACTGGAGACATCATACATCAGGCCAACTTCTCACAATTACTCTAAGTCCTATTTTCCCTGTGCTGTCTGGACTATGACATTTAGATCTAAGGTTTGGGAGTAGGAAGCAGGTGGTAATGTAGACTGAATCCAATTGAATGACAGCACAGCGCCTGCAGGGCAGAATTAGTCTCATCAAGTAACCCGCGCTAATTGTGTCCCTGAGAGTCGGCACACTACTTCAATTTATAATCACTGGATCCCATGTGCTCTCACGTTACCCAGCTTGGCATTGGGGAATAAAAAGTGTAATGAGCCCAGAATGACTTGTTGCGGATTTGGGATTATAATTGCCAAAGCCATAAACGTTTGGCTGCTTTTCTGACATTCTCCTGTTTCTTTTTCAATATTATGCCAGGGCACTACAATTTTTCAGTGCCAGCAAGCTTCACTCTTTCTGACTTTTATGAATACTTACCCCTTGACTCACTTTTTGGCGAATTTCGTTTTCTGGTGCACTGGTCGTCCTCTAAATGTCTCTCACAACATTAGGTGTGTTTTGCACATCCCCAGCTCCTCAAAGTTCTTTCTCACTTCCACCACTTGGATAGTAAACGTCATTACATCAATTCTGCATAGACCATGTTGTCATCTTTTTAAAAGGACGGAGCTTAAGGCAATGTTATCAAGGGCATCCCATCACAATTTTCCATAATCTTGTGTGTGCTTAAAGAAGATCTTAAATTCCTCAGCCCTTGAAGTTAGTTGCTATTGGTTTAGAGTTTGCTCAGTCCTTGTTATTTAAGCCCTTAGGATTGAAAGTGCCCAGACTTACCCTCTCTTGCTCAGAGCTATCACGAGCTTTGGGTAAATGCTTGTTGAAGATAAAATTCACTATTTTGGTGTTTCCATTTAAGGAGATGTTCTTCAACACACCCATCTTTCTGTCATTGAGGTTTCAATCCAGGTTAATTTAAGGATCTCCATTGCCTGCAGCAATTTACACCCCTTTAGAATTTTCTGTCCCTAGCTGCTAGTATAATTTACTAAATTGATCTTGATTGTGCCAAAAAGGCGAACGCTGCTTTTTGGTAAGTGAGATTGCCACCTCTCAAGCACCTACCGCTTGCCAAATACTGAGAATATTTGATGATGGCCACCATCAGGGGGCTTCATCCACTAATATTTGTGGAATTGTGGAATTATGGAAATGTGTGCACCACCTTCAAAGTTGATTGGCTAATTTTTCCCAGAAGAACATAAAATGAGAATGCACCATTTCACCATCGACACAATACACAAAGGGGCACCCACAGCGCTGCCAGATTTCCAAATTTCTTTAATGCATCAATGTAAACATTTAAGAGCTGTGCTACCATCTCAAATTCAATTAGTTCAAACATGGGTAAAAAGTGAAATCATCACGAGTTGGGTTGAATAGTAAACACCATCAACACAATGTTGTGGTGCAAGGGCTCACTACCTCAGCATCCTTTGCACAGAGGCACTGTGCGATAGCCATACATCTGCCTACGCCACTCTGAGAACAACAATGGCAATTCTGCTAGGAATCCTGGTACTTGTAGTCATCATATTAAATTTCATAACATACACATACCCACAAATAAACAATCTTAATGCAAAAGGGAATTATAGATGGGTGAAAGGCTGTGTTATCACGTGCACTCACACTGTTCTCCCATCGATGGGTGAAGGGATTTAAGTGGGGCCGGTTCTGCAAGTGCTCGGCCCAGAAAATAAATAGAAACAGACATTTAAGCAGGTTCTTACCTAGCCTTATGCTCGCATCCTTAAGTTTGGAATCAAAAACACCGATTTCTTTCTTGACACATATTCAAAACCCTTAGAGGAATCCAAGTCACTGATGTAGTGCCTGTTACGTCGCACGTGTTTCCCTACATGTTGCCTGGTATCTGGGTCCCTCTTCATATTAATATTTCATTTTGCCAGGAGCTGTCTCTATGAAGGCTAGTTTGTATGCAGCGTAAGTCTTGGTTCGCCAGAGTCTTGCGGCGTGGCAAGGTATTTATGATGGAACCAATTGAGAGTTTAGCAACTGAGACTGAAGCCAACGTGAGTTTCTGACAGCGCCTGTCAGTGAGTCACACAGGTGTTCTGACTGCATGCCCATTCACTTCTTGGCCTCTCTGCAGAGTACTCAAAGGAAGAGTCAATTATGCGGCAACTTTAATTATGATTCTGTGAGAAAGTGTGTGAAGCAGATGCAATGTTTAGGAAATATGGAGAGTGCCAATGGAAAAGCAAGGACAGTTTGTCTGTGTATGTGAGAAAGAGAGACAGAGAGAGAGAGGGGGGGGATGATAAAGTGGAGGAGCGAATGAGAAAACAGCAGTACTGGAGCAGAGGGAGATGCAGTGTGAGATATGTAGATGGAAGCACTTTAGAAAGGTATGTGTGGATAAAAAGGGTGTTAGTGAATAAAACAATGGAAAGGGTTGTAAAGGGAAGTTCGGGCGTTGTTACTCATAAAAATAAGCACCGACAAGAATTGGTGAAGTCAAAAGGTCTGACTTATTTTAGCTGTATGTGATTAACGTGTGATGTATGTAGTTACACTAACAGAAAACATACATAGACGCAGCCAAAGAATGGTGGCATGCCGTGTCAAGGGCACGATTCTGTTAAACATGTTTAGGCCACATCCATAATTACACTGACGACTACTCATATAATGGATTTGTACTTATGCCTCTTTGGCCACCCTCTCTAGGTCCCCATCTACTCTTTTCATCCCACTTACAATGCTCACATATTGCAGTTTATAATCGCTCCTACCATCGATGGATCAGGAGCAGTATCTCCGCTGCAGTCTTCCATCCCTCGTGCCACGTGTGGGTGAAGCGGCGTGTTGCCGAGCCTCTCAACAAGGCTTTCAGGGCACGAGTCAGGGGTACACGCAGGTACACGGCGTCCACTCACTATTTTCAGAGGGTGGATGCCGTCCCCCCTGCCAAGAAGTTAGGCCCCACAGAAATATGCTGAACTTGTCCTGGTGTATGACACCGGGACACGATCAGCAGCGCCTGCACGTTCTCTGCTTTCCATTCCCAGCAGCTACAAGCAGGCAGGGAGGGAGCCTTTTTTCACCTCCAGCTGGGCCGAAGTTAAGGGATCCACCAGGCCTCCTTTTGTTTGAATATCTTGACTGGAGGCAGCCTGGAACCTCACACAAATGTAAATGCCACAGAGGGAAACAAAGGCACACAGCTTGCTATCTCTTCCTAGGTACTTAAGAGAGGCATGCTTTTGCCTTTGTTCTGTCCCTGTATATAAGTGCAGACACTGTAAGTCTCAGATGGGGTGGTCTGTCCCAGTATTTACACAAATAATTTAAATAGCACTATTTTATAGCGCTACGTCGTGATGTCATGCGCTGTGATGGCACACGTCATGATGTCACTTGCATAGTGTCTAACTTGGTCAGTCCCCCCACTTCTTTTTATAGGACTTGTGCCCTGAAGGCTTTCCTACTGGTTTGTCTCCCTGGCAGTCATCGTAACTCTCTTTCTCCTTCATTTGGTCCTCAGATGGTGATCTTCACGGAGCCTGGCCTGCAGGGTGAGCAGCATGAGATCTGGGGGGATATCTACGATGCCACTGTCCTTGAGCTGCCCAGCGCCATCTCTATTCGGGTGATCCGTGGTGGGTGAGTACGGGAAGAGTGGGGTTGGAGGTGGTGAGTGAGTGGGAGATGGGTCTGTGGTGGGAGTGATGTCCAAGGTGTGCGAGTGATGTTTACGTAGGACCTTGGGCTGTGAGCGGGCAGACGTGATATCACAACTGAGAGAGCGAATAAAGATTGTGTCCTTAGATGGTGCATCGGGTGAGTGTAGTGCTTGCTTGGGTTTGAAGGGGCTGATGTCAATGGTGTGTGAACGGTGACTATGTGGTGTCCCCAGTTTGTGAGTGAGTGAAAGTGATGCCTCTTGTTAACGTGGACCAAGGTTGACACCTTAATGTTAGAGATTGTTTTTTGGGGGGGGCAAAGCATTAACTAAGATGGATACACAGTTAAGGCATTACTGTTTGTTTTTAACAGCAGCCAAATAAAAACAAGCATTTGTAATGCAATAGGTCTCGCATTTGCAAGAGTTTAAGTTATTAGCATTGTAAATGATAATGCCTTTTATTTATCTGTTTTGATAATTAACACATAAATAAAAGGTATTGTCATTTACAATGGCAATTGCTCAGTCTCTTGTAAATGCAAGGCCTATTTCATTTCATAGAAACAGCCACCATTGTCCGGGGCTGCTAGGAAAGTGAGCGTGCATGGTGCATTGAATGTTGCAAGGAAGCATGTCGTGCCTGTAGTAGTAGAAACACACTAAAGAAAATAGTGCTTACAGGATAAATAAGACATACTGTGTAACCACAGAAGTAAAAGGGCCAGTACTCATGGGAGGTTACAAATGGAGTCAAGGCAGTACTAAGGAGGGACTATCAAGCCTACTAACAAATCAGAAGCCAGTATTTTTTAAAGAACAATGACACAAGCCAATGAAAAATATGGAAGGACAGTGGGCGGAGCTTCAAGTCCATACTTGAATACTGCATGCCTCGCAGAGCAGCCATACACCGCCCAGGCTTGACCTAAAAAGATACAACAAAAGCCCTTATTATGAATTGGCCGGTAAATTGAATGGATTTTCCATTTGTCCGAATTACCTATTACCCTGGGTACTGGTAACTCCAAGGATGGAGAACATCTCCCCCATTATGTGTTGGATCCTAAGAGTCTCCTTAGAAATTACAAATTTCTGAGGGGGATCAGTAATTCCCGGTCTTATTCCCCTGGCAATTCCTCATTTTGGGCCAGACTTTTACTCGTAGATCGTTTGAATGAAAGTTAAGAGACCTGTGGTGTACCGAAGACCTCAAACTTCCAATTGAGATGGCAACAGTCGTTACTAGTCCCATGCATCGGAATTAATATGCCACTTGCAATGAAGGCCAAAATATTGTAAGCGTACCTAATATTAAATACACACATAAAACACATTTGACTATATAAGCCATGATAGTAAAATTGAGGTAGTGGAGAAAAATCTGCACAGTTTATGACCCCTTAATCCCTTAGACCACACATTTGTGAATTGGTGAGGAAATAATATTAAAAAGCAACAATAGAAACAGTCTCTTTGGGATACAAGCTACTCTAACAATGTAGTATGCAGGTTCAAATTGGAAGCACGATAGAGATTACGTTTGAAAATAGTATTATAGTACATGCCTCCATTACACCAACATGAGAACAGTGCTCCAGCCGTAGACACAACGCAGGTCTACTAGATTCCCACACAAGCCCCTCTCTCTTCTTGTCCAATGTAAAGGGGAACCTCAATTCTCAGGAGAATCCGACTGCAGTCTCTGGGTTCTCCTGTGACCCTCACTGTCAGCCAGCAAAGCTACATCCACAAAGGGTCCTCAGCTACTTAATGAGTATAAATAACTCCCCCACCACCAACGCTGGCAAGGGACACACCGTCAAAGGCATCCTCCTTGGCATAGATTAGCATAACTAATGCTAATCTAAGAAGGAATGAAGGCAGCCTAAAGACCTGCATGTATATTCACTGATTAGATGAAGAATTTAAGAAGTTTTTTGTAATTTCTCATATGTTATGATTTACAAGCATACATGCATATTTATCACAGTTATGAGTTTCATTGTAAAGTAAATGTAGCTTCTAATTTACATTTAACTCACTGCTACCGTCTAGATCTGGAATCTATCCATAAATGGTTTTAATTCAAAGGAGGTTACTTTTACTGTGCACTTATGGACATTGAAACAGCTACCATCAAGAAACTGCTTTTTTCCAGTGTGTTTATAAAAGTACCACACTTCTGTGCAAAAGCAGGCAGAACTCATATACAAGACATTTGACAGGTGTGCATTTCGCGCCAAAATGGCACCCTTGGGTACCCAGCAGAAGGTATGCCTTCTGCTATGCCTCACTCGCTTTACCAGGGTGTAGATACCTAAAGGATGTTTGCCCTTTTACACATAACATAAGGGCTGAATCAAGGCATAGCTTCTCCCATCAGTGGAATCCGAAATAAAAAGTACAGACAAGGCTATGGTTTAGGGGTTACTGTAGGGCAGAAAGAATGCCCAACACACTCACCACAGAGGTTGTGCATTTGTGTTTCAAGGGGATATCTGAGAAGACAGAATGTATGATGTTACTATTCCATCTATTACCCCGCAGTAGGTTACAACGCGGATGTTACATCGTCCGCGTTGTTACCACGCATGGCTTTACATCGCAAGTCATTTCTACGACTTGCGCTAGATGGCGCTCTGGACTTAGGAATGGTGTAAGTTACTATTCCTGATCCAGTTAGCGCAACAAAAGGGTATGTGTTGGATTTAAAATCCAACACATTCCCTAGTGTTGCCCGCCATCTAGCGCAAGTCGTTGAAAGGACTTGCGATGTAATGCCATGCGTGGTAACAGCGCGGACGATGTAACGTCTGCGTTGTTATCTACCCGCGTGGTATTACCAGCATTATAAACGCTGTTTCCCGAGTAGACAGTATTAGTTACACTGGCTGATGTACACATTGAGCTTAGATGTATTTTTTGTCCCTGGTAGGGGAGGAGACCTGGGTGTTTAGTGAGAGCATTTGGAGACCTGACGGTAGAGGCTAGGGAGACATTATGTGTGTATTGTAGTTGAAAGAAAAGGCCTTTGTCATTGGAGTTGCTATCCTTCTTCTGTGAGAGGTGAGGGTGTCATAGACCTTCCGCGATTGCCTTTTGCCTGGAGACTTCATTGACCTCTGGGTAAATATGCCTGTTTTTAGGTCTCAGCTCATGCTCTGTCTCTTTGAGACATGTTGTTTACAGTTAGTGGGCTACAGCCTAACCACAGGCTTACCGTTTGTTAGCTACAGCATCACTCTGATTGATATCCTTCATTGCAGTTTGTCATTGCCTGCCTGTCTCTTCTTGTGTTTGACCCTCCCCTAGAGCATGGACCAAGTACTTGTGTCCATCCACTGCTATCGTTTTTGGAGCTTCTTTTTAATTGTGTTTACGCACTCCATACGAGTATTTGTGTTTTCACTCGATCCTTTCCACATTCACGTCTTTTATGTCCCACCCCCTGCCCCCAGCTGTTTTTCTTTATCTCCCCCACCCCATCCACCTTTAATTGTGTTTAAGTACTCCAGATTAGTGCTTGCTACTTAGGTTTATTCCCATTTCTTTTTCAATAACAAACAAGCAAATGCCACTGACTCTGTATTCCATGTTGCTTCTCCCAAACCCCACATCCTCTTTCTTAATAGCTGGTCATGCTCCCTCTTCACACTTGGAAGAAGGAATGCTGCAATGTCTTGTAGGCAGAACATGAGCAACAGCAAAACCAAACAGAACGGTATATAAAGCCCTAATATGAAAAGATTTTAAAGTGAAAGTAATTTTGAAAGCTAGAGCCCACTGCCCATAAACTCTGCACTTTCTACTGGCAACTTTCAAACCTATCGCTAATGTGGCAATAAGACAACTATAAAAGGAGGAACCAGCTTAAATCGGCAATCAGAACCGATGGCATTATGGGCATACAAATGAACAATGGAAGGCTTTCTCCACATTGCAGTTACGTACTAGCAAGAAATGTAGCTGATATGCAGTGAAACAGAATTTGTCAATACTGCAGTCATTTGCCTGGAAAAAGACACATTTTATGGAAAGACAAAAAATTACACAAAATGAATATATTTTATTAACAAAATGCCCACATTTAAAACAGCTTCCAAGCATTTGATACTGGATGGTTGGGTTTTTCTATATGTACCTGCAGTGGAAAAAATTTGTCCAGGGCTGAAATAAGTATTTTTTTCACTTTTAAAAACAATTTGCCTACACAGCTATTGATGATAGAGAGGAACATGCACCTCATCCTAATAATGCTCCCACTTCATCATGGCACAGTTGCTCCTCCGTCTTCATCGCACTTCTGCTCCTCCATCTTCATCGCACTGTTTCAGTCGGTCAGAAAACTTTATTCCGTTTTTGTTAATAAAACCATAAAAGTTGCACAGATACAATGAAGACAGACAATAAACTGTAACACAAATTAAAAAACATACTCCGTTACCACACAAAAAATCATCTAAAAACATGTCTAGATAAAAAAGACGCTACATGTCCATACAGTGCCTAGATTTCACCGTTGCCTTTAAAAACCATACAATAAAAATAATGCAATCATCCTTCAGCAGTTGGAGATACATTAGTGCAGGTCTAATCTGATTAAAATTCAATTTCTTTAAAATAGGAACTAATAAATGCCTCCTGGGGACTTCATACATTTTGCAAAAAAACATAAAGTGCAGCAATTCCTGAGGAGACTTTCCGTCGCAGCCACAGGAAGCTAGCACTTGACCTCTAGAAGCCCCTTATGTCTTGCTAGTAGGAGATGAAAGAGATTCATCCGGAACCTAGTTAAAAGAAATTTTTCATGAGACTTCAAGGACCCCATAAGATATGGTTCAGACAGTGGCGTTGATTTGAGCAATAGGTATGCCCGAAAACTCGGTTTGCCCGAACACTCGGTTTCCGTGCCTCTTCTGCATCCCGATCTGCATGCCTCCTGCTCAGAAAGGCTGTCTTAGTTAATTCCATGTCCTCTTTTACAATAGCATCTGGCTTAAAAAATTAATCTCCCCGCTCAATCATTTTGAATCCTCTTTTAATATAATTAAGCCAGGGTATACGAGCCACATTATCTAAGGACAGACACTCTCTTAAAATCAATTGAGTGAAGGTTAGATCTTTGTTTAACCAACACGTTAACCAGAAGATCAAGGGACGCAGAGCAAGGGTATCGCTTAGGTAGTGTACCCCCAATTTCTCATGTACCGCCATGTTCGAGGTTCCTCTCGGGACACATAACAACCTTTTTAAAAACCCATTTTCCACTACCTGAAGGGGTTCCGTTACAATGTAGCCCCAGATCTCACTGCCATAGGTTGCTGTAGCTAAGCTTTTTGCTTGATGCACTTGAAGTATAGCTCCCGTCGGTTTCTTTCCCAATTTACAGGCAAAATTTAAAATTGCACCATTGACCCGCACCAGTTCCCCTTTTTTCTTTTGATTAAGGGATCCCACCCGAGTTGATCATCAAATAAGACCCCTAAGTAAGAGAAGTCGTTCGTGCGGGGAATCTTGTCATTGCCGGATCTAAACTGGAAACTCTTTTTCGTGTGTTTCCCTACTTTCATGACATAGGACTTTGAATTATTAATGGATATGTCCCGATCTGTCATGAATCCAGAAAATGCAGTTAACAGGGTTTGTAAGCCCAATTAGGTTCTGGATATTAGAACGACATCATCCGCGTAAAGCAGAACGGGGATGCCCTGCCATCCTACATAGGGAAAATCAGCACCAGTTGCCCTCAGCACTCTGTCTAGTTCATTAATATAAAAGTTAAATAAAAATGTCGCCAAAATGCAACCTTGCCGGACACCCTTCATAATCTCAAAGTCCCTGGATACCTGCAAATTTTGTGAGAACCTGACATTAGCTTTAGATGATGAATGCAGGTCCTCCAGAAAATTAACTATGCTATTTTCCACCCCCATTGCCCTCATGGACTGCCATAGCTTAGTCCTATTTACAAAGTCAAAAGCGCATAACAGATTCATGAAGGCAAGGTGGATGGTTCCAGGATGTGCAACAGTGTATTTGTTCAGTATCATAAATAAATTAAAACACTGTGCAACAGTAGAATGCCCCGGCCGGAAGCTATACTGGACTGCCGACAAAATCCCATTCTCATCTGCCCAGGTTGTTAATCTCTGTAAAAGGACACGACTCACCACTTTGACCACTGAATCAATAAGCGAGATGGGTCTATAGCAGTGAGTGCTATTTCTATTGCCCTTTTTAGGGCTCGCCTGGCGTTGCAGTGCAAAGCGCTGCCGCCAGCGAGCCTTATTGTCGTTGTGTTGCCTCCCCAAGTGGTACAGACCGGTGCACGAGCAGACTCTGGTCTGTGAACGCGCTTCCCAGAAACAGTGAACAGCTTGTGCGCAAGTTAATTATAGTTGAGTGCTCCTCTCCGGAAGACGTGTGCGTGCTCAACTACAATTAACGCCTGCACAAGCTGTTCGCGGGATGGAGAAGGCTGTGGTGCGCTGTGTGCCTTCGGAGCCCAAGCTGACCCTCTCCTTCACTCTTGACGGCAGTCAGAAGCACATGCAACGGGACCAGTCGGAGCTTCTGGGCCGGGCCCTGGCCCGCACCGCAACCAACGCCGTGAAGGCGGCCCAGAGCAGCAAGGCCAATAAAAGCAGGCGCGGCGGGAAGGCCTCCCCGTCTGCCTCCCCTGCAGAGCCGTCTGTGCGCCTCTACTACCAGGAGCAGCAGCTGCCCGACGAGCTGCTCAACGCCGAGGCCAGGCGGGAGGGCGCCGTCCTGCACGTGGGGGAGGCCCGCTATACGGTGTAGCGCAACCCGCCCTCCTTCCGCCAGGCTCAGCTTCCCCGCCACATCATGGCCGGCTTCCCCATCTGTCCCGCTCTGCACATCGAGTTCGGGCAGCTGGAGGTCTCGCTCTTCCGCTGGTTCAAGGTGGCGCCCGAGAAGCCAGGAGGATGGCCCCCCGTGGGCAGCCAGCGGGTCTACACGCCGACCAATGTGGATATCGGGCTGCGTCTGAAGCTGCACTGCACCCGGGCAGCGTGGACCCGCCGCCGTACGGCACCGCCTGGGAGGGGGAGGCCAGCTGCATGGTGGAGGCCGGGCCCAGGGTGTGCGCCTTTGAAAAGCGGCACCTGTACACGCAGCGGGTGAGCGCCGAGCTGCTCCTCCGCACAGTCTCCTACAAAATCTTGGCGGACATGTACGCGCAGACCGAGCACTCCCGGGTAGTGCTGTACCCTTACTGTGCACCCTACGCACTGGACATGGACTACAGACAGACCCTACTGCGCAAGGAGCTCAGTGGCTACAATGCGGACCTGCTCTGCCTGCAGGAGGTGGACTGCCCTGTCTTCACGGACAGTCTCTGCCCAGCCCTGTATGCTTTCGGCTTGCAGGGCCTCTTCAAGCTGAAGGAGAAGCAGCACAAGGGCCTCGCCACCTTCTACCGGCCAGACAAGCTCACCCTGCTCAGCAAGCATGACATCTGCCTCAGCGAGGCTTTGCTGGTGGAGCCCATGCACGCCGAGCTGCTAGAGAAGCTGTCGGACTACGGGGCGGCCAAGGAGTAGCTGCTGCAAAAGGCCACTGCCTTACAGGTGAGCGAGGGGTGGGCCTACTGTTGCATCTCTGGGGCTAATCTGCACAGGTCTGCTGTGGCCCAACCATACTTGTGTTTCAACTGCATTTGTATACTACCCTTGACAAGGCGTTGGGCGTCTTATTGGTACCAATTAAGCCACGGGCAGCCGGCCTTGGCATTATACGTTGTTGTTTGGAGGTGTTGTCTAGTGACCGATGTGAATAATTGGATCTTAAGAACCTGTTCTCATCCCTGCGCCACTTGCCTTCTGGCATCATCACAAGTGTTCATATGACTGTGAACCTGGTTGTGAAACTGGGCAAACAGCATCAGTTCGTGTGCCTTTGGGCATGTGACATAATTATGAAACTTGTTGCTGTCTCCCTTTTGTGATGAACAGTCGTTTGCCCCTCCCCATCCCATGTCAATCCACACACCCATCCCAAGTTTTTTCTACTTATAAACCAAAGGTGTGCTATATAAATACCAACATGTTTGGCAGTCCCAAATAACATAAGCTACTGATGCAAATAACCAAAGCATGGGAGTCAGTGGACAGCAACCAGTAACCATGGAACAGGAAAGTGACGGGTCAAACTTTTGTGTTGAAATGCCTCAATTACTAACCGCTAAATGCAGGGGTTTAAGTGGGCCTGGTCCAGCTGGTGCTCATCAACGGCAGTTCTAAAAAAACAGGTGCTGAGACGGGTCCCTATCGGCCTCTCCATATTTGCCCTCACCGTCAGGGTGAAAACAAATCTTAACTCTGCAGCAGTACCATCCTTCACTGCCTTTAATGTAACTGGAATAAACACCCAGTGCATATTTAACTCGCTTTCCCAAAAGTCCTGTGTGACAAATGTCATGAGTCCATGTGTTGCTGCTGTGAGTTTGATTGCCACCCCTATCAGCGTTCCTTATCCCTTTCCCATCCTTGCACCTAAGAAACATGGGGATTTCTAGCAGATGATGCTCTAGCTGATATTCAACACCTGACCAGACATGGCTGCTGTTTGTTAAAGGCCATTAGTAAATTGTGTTAAGAATGATGAAAGATTACTCTGTGCGATAAACAGCCCTTCTCTGTCACCTAGTGTCAACGCAATCTAGTCGCCTCGCAAACTTGCATTCAAGTGAAGCAAGCATTTGCAGTGCAATAGGTCTCGCATTAACTTTGAGCGATTGGCATTGTAAATAACAAAGCCTTTTATGTTTAGGTTTTTAAAACACAAATAAAAAGCATTGTCCTTTACAATACTAACAGCTTAAAGTCTCACAAATGCGAGACCTATTGCATTGCAAATGCTTGTTAAATACTGGGACTATGGTTGACTAAGCCCAAGACTGAGGACACCCCATCTTGGCTGCCGCATTAAATAGGGACTCTAAAATCGGAGCCCAAAACAAGGTGTCTGATTTAATAGCTGTTCTTGCTCCCTCTTCACACTTGGAAGAAGGAATGCTGCAATGTCTTGTAGGCAGAACATGAGCAACAGCAAAACCAAACAGAACGGTATGTAAAGCCCTAATATGAAAAGATTTTAAAGTGAAAGTAATTTTGAAAGCTAGAGCCCACTGCCCATAAACTCTGCACTTTCTACTGACAACTTTCAAACCTATCGCTGATGTGGCAAAAAGACAACTATAAAAGGAGGAACCAGCTTAAATCGGCAATCAGAACCCATGGCATTATGGTACAAAAGGGGGGTAAAGAACGGTGATGGACTCAACCCAGAACTGTTGACTGGGTGTGAGTGTTTGATTGATTCAGATGCTCCGTCCATCACTACCCTCTTTTGTACCACCATGGCATTATGGGCATACAAATGAACCATGGAAGGCTTTCTCCACATTGCAGTTACGTACTAGCAAGAAATGGAGCTGATATGCAGTGAAACAGAATTTGTCAATACCGCAGTTGTTTGCCTGGAGAAAGACACATTTTATGGAAAGACAAAAAATTACACAAAATGAATATGTTTTATTAACAAAATGCCCACATTTAAAACAGCCTCCAAGCATTTGATACTGGATGGTTGGGTTTTTCTACGTGTACCTGCAGTGGAAAAAATGTGTCCAGGGCTGAAAAAGTCTTTTTTTTACTTTTAAAAACAAATTGCCTACACAGCTATTGATGATAGAGAGGAACATGCACCTCATCCTAATAATGCTCCCACTTCATCATGGCACAGCTGCTCCTCCGTCTTCATCGCACTTCTGCTCCTCCATCTTCATCGCACTGTTTCTCCGCATTCCTCCACGTGCTACTGCTCCCCATCTTCATCGCATTGCACTCCACTCCAATCTACCCTACTCCACCCCTTCAATATCTCCCAATCTACCCCACTCCAATCTACCCTTCCCCACCCATCCTACCACAATCTGACCCAATTTGCCACAGTCTACCCCACCCCAATCTGCCCACCCCAATCTACCCGTCTCCAATCTACCCTACACCTTTCTACCCCACTTCAATCCACCACAATCTACCCCACTCTAATCTACCCCATTCCACCCCTGCCTACCCCACTCCAATCTACCTCATTCCAATGTTCCCTAATCTACTCCACTCCAATCTACCCTACTCCAGACTACCTCAAACTAACCTACTTCAAAATATTACAATCTACCACAATCCACCCCGCTCCAATCTAACCCAGCCATTTTATCACAGTCTACCCCACCCAATATAACCCAATCTACCTCACACCAATCTACCATACTCCAATTTACCCCACCCAAATTTACACCGCCCGCCCCAATATACCCCTCCCCAATCTGACCCAATCTATTCCAATCTGCCCACCCCAATTTGCCTGCCTCAATGTACCACACCCTAATCTACTGCACCCCAATCTTCCCCATGCCAATCTACCCCAATTTACCCCACCACCAACCGGCCGTCTTGTTCTGCAAAATTAGAGGATGCAGGTAACTCAGGAAGATTGGGCTAGTTGTACTACGAGGTGAGATTTAGAGCCCTCTGTGAGAGTAGGTTCCTCGCCTGGTGGAAGAGCGAGATCTCTGGGTTGACCCCTTTGTCCTGGATTCTGTTCCTAAGTCTTCTGTTTCCCAATCTCTTGTGTCTGCAGCTGGGTCATGTATGAGAAGCCTCGCTACCAGGGCCGGAAGATCGTGCTGGAGGAGGGTGACACTGAGCTGACTGATCCTTGGGGGAACCAGGACGAAGATTCAGAGGCAGAGGAGGAGGCAATGACGCCTGTCCGCATCGGTTCGCTGCGGCACGTGGTCCGGGTGAGTAAAGATGGCTGCCACTTCAGGGATTAGATGGCTCACACATAGCTCTTGTTTAGGCTGAGTTGAAGTTCCACACAGTATGCGCACCATTGGGGGAGTTAAAGTGAGGTATGGCACATTACAGTGAAATGTGGCTATAGAGGGTGAAATGCATCGCATTAGTGTGAAATAGGATGAAGTAACGTTAAATAGCACAATGGTATTATAGAGTGCATTGTGGGAAAATGGGCAAGTTTGAGTGAAACAGAAGGGGGAAGGGGAAAAGGGCGGGAGTAGTGTGAACTAGGATGGGCTGTTGTAGGATGAAAGCAGGTAAAGGGCTCAAAAACAGATTGATTGATACATAAACTGTCACTTTTGTTCGATAGTGTCTAGAGTGCGCTTTGCTAACATATTCTACAGATCTGGGTAGAGTCTGCCTTTTGAAAAATAAATGGCATATAGGACATCATTCCCGTGTCACCCTTTTTACACAGTGTGCATCACGATACTCACATCCAAACACTGATCAGTTGTTCACAAACAGGCCCTGGAGCCATCTGTGCCCAGACTGCTTGTCAGTGACGACATCATCACAGAAAGAAGTATGGACTTTCCAGAGGTATGTGCCACTGTCACTTGCTACACATCGCAAGAATCACCATCAAGTCGAGGTCGCTTGACTGCTGGAAACCAGGCACATGGAAGTCCTTTGAATTCCCCATCTCCAGCCAGGGTTGGCTTCTGGCTGAGACGAGCTGGGCCTAGGCCCAGGGCGCCAAGCTTCAGAGGTGGGAAACAACTGTTTGCATGAAGGTCCTGCAAACAGCAACGCCTCTCTTCCTTGGCTTCAGTGATTTCGTTTAAAGCACTCCTCTTCGTTCTTAACGTGCCTCAGCCCCTTACCTTGCCTGCCCATCTAGCTCTAACTTACTGCCGCCACACATCAACACCCCTCTCCAACCCAACAAACAACCTGTAACCAGCCTGAGGGAGCTACATTGTGAGTGATTCAGGGGAGATGAGGATATGTGTGTTTAGAGGCAAGTTGCTGCTCTGACGAAGCCAGTTGGAGCTAGCCTGTGAAAAAGGGCTGGTGTCTCCTTTTATTCACCAACAGTAGCAAGGGCAGCAAATATCTTTCTCCCTAGGGTGGTACTGGAGCAAGGGCTGGTCTGTCCCTAGCCCCAGAGCGGAATGGCAGCCATTCTGTTTCCAAATCCACTACGGCGCTTTGCATGTGAAGCACTGTAGCCCTTCCATCGTATGGAACATCTTTTATTGGCCAACCTGCAACCAATTAGATTGGCCAGATCGCGTGGGACATTTTGAGCAATCTAGTTGGGTGCAAGTGAATCTCTGCGATTGGCTGTACTGCCCCGCGGACCCCTCCACCCCATCCGCCCCCACCAGGGACTGGTGGATCAAGTATTACTGTGAGGAGCTGGATCGGAAGAGACCTCCATTACGTCATTTCACTCTATGAGGTGCAGTGGCCGATTCCATGCGCCCCAGTCAGTATCACAAGGGCTTGTGCCTAAGAAACCACAAGCATATCTCCTGGCGGGGTCCTTTTTTGCGCATGTATGTCACGAGGGGTATTCAAGAGTTACAACGTGCAAAGCTAATTTTCTATTTAAACTGCTATTTCCAATTCTGGCAGCTATAGCGCAGCAATGATGTCCCATTCAAGTTGGGAGACCACCGCGACCCCATGAGTCTGGCGGCCTGTGGACTGCCAGACTCGTAATCAGGCCCTTAGTTACTGAGATTAAGCCTTTGAGGTTAAAGCCGATTCACTTGGTCATTGTGTGATCAACCTGGTGTTGGCTGCATTGTGGTACAGTAGTAGCCCATTGGTGTTGGTGTTTCCCCTTTTATAATGTATCTCAAATCTCCACATATCCACCCACCTTCCAACAGAAACAGCAATCACCTTCACTAAAAGTTTGAGTACCCTGGCTCTAATTAAAATATAACAATTCCCGTGGTGATGGGGCATGCTAAAGTCTTAAACTTTCAAAATCAGCCCCACTCCAGGCCACACTCCCACTGCCATACGCTCCCTCCCCCATTAGGCATCCCTCGTATCTCTTTACCCTATGTGGTTCACAGGAACTACCCTCCAGGGTCCAAGGCAGGGACACATCTTAAGGATTTTGGGGGCTATGGGCCAAACGTATTTTAGGGGCCCCTGTTCAGTAGGGCTTTACATTTATGATCCAGTTTCAGCTCTTTCGGGCCCTCTTTGGCCAGGTCACTGACAGTGCACAGATACACTCGTCCAAATTCTAAATATGTTCACATCTAATAATGAGTGATCGTGACGTGTGCTTTCAATATTGTAACACTCAGAAGCTGACTGATATTGCTGCAAATAGTTTCTGAGGCACACTCCCATTTTCCCATTTGTGAGGTCCTGTGTACATCTACAAGAAACATTTTTCTGGATGTTACATGAAATGTAAACACAACATTTATCTGCAATATGTCTGTAATAGACTCTCACACGTCACCCACATTAAAATAAATTAAAATAAAACTTAATTTAAAACAATCTGTTCAAGAGGATGTATGACGTTACAACACATACTTTTACCACGCCTACCATTATCACGCAATTTTTACAACGCAGGATCCATTACAACGAAGTACCATTACCACGCATGTATTTACAACGCATATACCTTTACAACGCATACAATTACAACGTAAGTATTGGTAAGTATATAATATTTTTTAAAATTTAATTTAATTAAAATTAATATAATGTAATTTAATTTAATTTAATTAATTTAATTTAATTTAATTTAATGTAATTTAATTTAATGTAATTTAATTTAATTTAATCAATTTAATTTAATGTAATTTAAATTTAATTATATTTAATTTTTACCCTGTACCCTTTTACCCAAAAACCCAAAACTGACCCTGAACCCTAAAAATACCCCTTTACCCAAAAACCCAAAACTGACCCTGAACCCTAAAAATACCCCTTTACCCAAAAACTCAAAACTGACCCTAAACCCTAAAAATACCCCTTTACCCAAAAACCCAAAACTGACCCTGAACCCTAAAAATACCCCTTTACCCAAAAACCCAAAACTGACCCTGAACCCTAAAAATACCCCTTTACCCAAAAACTGAAAACTGACCCTGAACCCTAAAAATACCCCTTTACCCAAAAATTGAAAACTGACCCTGAACCCTAAAAATACCCCTTTACCCAAAAACTGAAAACTGACCCTGAATCCTAAAAATACCCCTTTACCCAAAAACTGAAAACTGACCCTGAACCCTAAAAATACCCCTTTACCCAAAAAACTGAAAACTGACCCTGAACCCTAAAAATACCCCTTTACCCAAAAACTGAAAACTGACCCTAAACCCTAAAAATACCCCTTTACCCAAAAACTGAAAACTGACCCTAAACCCTAAAAATACCCCTTTACCCAAAAACTGAAAACTGACCCTGAACCCTAAAAATACCCCTTTACCCAAAAACCCAAAACTGAGCCTGAACCCTAAAAATACCCCTTTACCAAAAAACCCAAAACTGACCCTGAACCCTAAAAATACCCCTTTACCCAAAAACCCAAAACTGACCCTGAACCCTAAAAATACCCCTTTATCCAAAAACGCAAACTTATAATATTTTTAATAAAATAATATACTTACCAATACTTACGTTGTAATGGTATGCGTTGTAAAAGTACCTGCGTTGTAAATACATGCGTGGTAATGGTATGCGTTGTAATGGATCCTGCGTTGTAAAAAATGCGTGGTAATGGTAGGTCGTTGTAAAAGTTGCGTTGTAAAGTATGTATACCGTTCAAGAGCTATTCATGGGCATCAGGCAAAGACTCTCTACAGAAGCGAGCTGGCTCTATCAGGGGGGCCCTGAAAGGCTGTAGCCATGGGCCAGAGCCCACTTTGTCCATGCCTAAAAACGTCTCTGGTCCAAGGGGAACCTGGACCTCCACCACTCAGCCATTAGTCCAGTAAGTGCATACATTGGGTGCCACGAGGTGCTGTATAACAGCCCGAATACATGAAGTTCCAATCTGCATAGCGTACAATTTTGGGTTCAAACTTGGAGCTTCTACTCGGAGGTCTCAATTTCAGGTCTCTGTGATGACTGGGAAGGAGCAGACAGTGGGACTGAGTTCTTCAGATTCTCATAGACAGCCTTCTTTTTTTGTTCTATAACAGCAGCACTTGGCTTACAAATTGATTTGAATCACTTATTCATGGATCACTAACAGAATACCATGGCAAACAATATCGCTGACAAAATTATTGTGTCAAAAATATAATTTACCACAATATTGTGTGCCTATAATTATAGAGGTAAGTACAAACATTTCGTCCAAAAATATTCTTGACACTAATATTGTCTAAAAAATATAGATTTTAAAAATATATTTAAAGCAGTAAATGTTAAATATGTTCATATATAACTTTAATTTAATGTAAATTAAATAAATCTCAATAATATGTAATACTATATATAAATATATACTTATATAAACTCACAAACACACACACACACAAACACACACATATATGTGTGTATATATATACTTGAGGAGTGATTCTTTTGTTGGTAATTACTACTCACTACATTGGAAAAGGATAGCTGGAGGTCCATACCTGTTTGGTTCCGCCGATCACTGATGGAACAGGATTGTTTCTACATATATATATATATATATATATATATATATATATATATATATAGCTTTGTGTTTATATAAATGAATATAGTGTAACATCATTATTTAAAATAGGCCCAGCTACTCGCAGCTTCTGTGATGGAACTAAGTACCAACTCCAGTCCATGGAAATGGAAGTCAGGCCTCAGCATAACGCTTCTTGCTTTAAATAGGGAAAGGGGAGGGAGAGCACCTTTCATTTTTCATCTTTTGCTGCATCTCCCAATGTTGATTATGGGATCTCTTGCTTGCTCTATCAGCATACCACCCATCAATCGGTGTCAATGCCACAGAGGAACTCAGTGGTCCTCCACTCGGCCTGCTCCATTCTTCCATCTAGGGCAGGATGCTCTCAACTCTGTTAGAGGCCTCCACAGGCCACCCCTTGCCCATGGCTGCCTGACTCTGCAGCTGGAATACCAGTTATTGGGGGTGGGGAACAAATCCTCACTGGTCCTCTAGGCAGAACCATAGACCCAACCTGGGTCCACTGCTGCAGCTGCTGACTCGCTTGTCTCAGCCCTGGGAGCCTCATGTTTTCAGTGCTGGACTGTAGCTGGCAACTCTGCTGGTAAAGCAGAGTATATGACTCATGTTGACTCAGAGACCGACAGCAGGGTCCGCGGATGGTGCTGCTTTAAAAAGCATCTGCACTGGCTGGAGCTGAGTGTAGGAAACAGTATCCTACTCATCCGCCATTTTGGCCATGCTCCTTAACTCCTGAATTTTAAAGCAAAAAAGTTGTTTAATTGCTTGCTTGTTTAAAATGCCCTTTACTCCGATTCAAGCCAATGGAGAAACTGAAGTCCCTGATTTTTCCACCAAAACTCCTGTTAGGTGTTTTTGAATGTTGGCATGCATGGTCAAGTTTTTAAAATGTCAGGTGTGGAAGTGACATCACACCTCATTTGACCCAGAGTGACATCACAGGGTTGAGCCTCATCACCACAACAGCCTCCCATTTGCTGCTGAGGCCTAAGTGAAGTGGAAGGAGGGACATCACAGAAAACACAAAAAGCTCTTGTTGCCCAATTCTGATGTTGGACGGAAGGGCTCCGAACAATGGTCGGAGCCCTTCCACCCGAATCGGAACGTGACGGCCGGATTCCTCGGAGAGCCCGTCCACCATCCAGAAATCCTTCAGTACTCCCCCGTTGCCTCTTTACGACCGAGGGAGTACGATGGCAGTTTTTCACTGCCTTTTCGTGCCGGTGTTTCTACCGGCCTGCGGGCACCTATGGTGCCCCTCTGTTGATCCCTGCACCTGGTGGCAGGGACCTTGGGGTACCTGCCACAGGGTGCAGGGATGAACTGCACCCCTCCATTTCACAATGCAGGCATGCATTCCGCTCAGAATGCATGCTCCCATTGTGAAACATACGAGTGCAACCGAACAGGGTTCGGTCGCATTGTACTTGCAGGGCCGTAACTGACGACAGTAGGTCGTTCGTCACGGTTCCTGACCAATGTCGGACGGACACGGCTCAAGAAGGCTGTGCCATGGCTACAAAATGGCAAGCCACGGGTAGCTACTGTTACCGCCGGCAGCCTGTAACTGATTCCTATACTTGCTTTCCTTTAATTCATTCGGACCTAATTCTTTCTCTGCTGTGAGAATCCCGAAACCCCACAACTGGATGTGAGGGGCCTGTCTGACACAATCCACCTCTTTCTCATTTCATATTTTTGTGTACATTTATGATGTGTGCAGTCTTCTGTTTGATTCTGCTATGACTAATTGATATAATGTTAACTAATGTAAAAACAAAAACTGAGAAACCACATTGGAGGAAACCAAATCATGGAACGACAATTTTAAGGAAATTCAAAAAAACTGATGGGAAGATTTTAAAGGAAAGATCATTTAAAAGAACAATCCAAAATGACATAAGAATTGGATGGGGTAGTGAATGAGTTTTGGGTTCTGGTATAGGTGATGAGATATTTTAGAGGTGAGAGATAGGTGAAGTTCAGATGTAGAAAGGGTTTTTTAGGATTCAGAAATGGATGATGTTTATGGATGGTGAGGGTTTTTTAGCGATGAGGAATGTGTGAGGTTTAGGGGTGGTGAAGTGTTTTTAGGGTTCATGGATGGTCAGATTTTAGTGCTAGTGAAGGATTTTTAAGGCTCCGTGAGGGATAGATTTTAGAAGGGGCAAGGGATTTATAGGGTTCATGTTAAATGAAATATTTTAGGGGTTGGTGATGGGCTGAATCTAAGGACAGAAAGAATTTTAGGCTTCAGAATGGGTAAATCCAGGGTGATGATGGGTGTTAAAGGTTCAGGTATCGGTGCAATTTAGCCATGGTAAAGGGCTTTTAAGTGGCAAAAATGAATCATGTTTAGCAGTTGTTTGGAGGTCAAGGAAGGACGATGTTTAAAGGAGGTGAGAGGTCAGTGAATTAAACGTGTCTTAAGTATTTGACAGCTTCAGAAATACCATTGAAATAATGTCCCCTGAAGTAAAGCACTAAAATAGCTCAGAAAATAATGTTAAGTAAAACCTGAAATATCTACACTTTGAAAAATAGCCATGCACAAGCCAATTTTGGAAATGAAAGACAATCTATGAGTTGGTTTCTACGAAATGGTAAATGCCAATCATCCAGCAAATTCTTATTAAACAGTTTAGGTGAAATGGGTTCTCAATTATGGTATTCCATGAGATCGCATTTTTCTAAGAAATCATGCACAACCATGATTAATACCTCATTTCAAAGTTTAATTTCTCCATTTTTGTAACCAATGTTGTGTTCGTTGCTGATCGTTCTGTGTTTGGTGTAGTTGACTGGCAGGTCTTTACTATTTCACGTGTGACCCTGGTCCCCAGAGCCTTCTTGCTGTTCCTGCTGGGCGGGTTTCTTGGGACACCTGCAGGGAGTTTTGAGGTCCCATTAGCTCTGTCAGAGCAGCGAGGCTTCACTCAGATCTTCAAAGAGCTCCAAAGGACGGGCCTCAGCTGCAGGCAGCTGAACCCTGGCAATGACCCAGACACAAGGAGGTGCAATCAATCAGGCCTGCTTATTTTCCCATCGAGCAGCACTGTCACTGAGTAGCTGAGAACTTAAACAGCGTGACAAATTTATATTTCAAATTAAGTTTAATTGTGACCAGGAAGTTGTTTGATTTGAAAACACATCTACAACAGAGTATTTCAAGGAGTTCCCAGGGTTTAGGGGTCTCAAAGGATAGAGCGGTTTGCAGAATTAAGAGGATGTGGGTTCTAACAGGGCTGTGTGGTGTCTCAGTGTTGAGCCAAATGGATCCAATGCTTCCTGGTGGTAGACAAACCATTAGGGTGGGTGCTCTTTGATAGAAGGGTACGCATGTTTGGGGCAAAAACTGGGGTGGTGTGTGATGGAAGCAGTCACAGTGCTGGTTAGGACTTCAAAAGGTTATGACAGAAGGGGGTCACAGTGTTGGGGTAAACAATGAGGTTGGGTATGACAAAAGGTGTCCCAGTGCTGGTATGAGTATCGCGATAGAATATGGCAAAAGGTTTCACAGTGCTGGTGTGAGTATTGCGGTAAAGTATGACAATAGGCGTCACAGAGCTGGTGTGAAAATTGTGATAGAATATGACAAAAAGGTCACGGGGTAAGACTTGAGGTAGATTATGAAACAAGTGGTCATGCTGGGTAAAGATTGTGGTAGAGTATTATGAAAAGCGTGTCTGTTCTGGTATGAATATTGCGTATGACAAAATGCATCGTAGTGCTGATATGATTACTGTGGTAGAGTGTGACAGACAGGATGACAAAGATGGGTTAAAATTGGGTGGGAAATATAATAGATGGGACAGATGCATAGACTTGGCAGTAGAGACAGATGTCTCCTGGGGTTGCAGGTGTAGTGCATTAACACTGAGGTGTGGAGGGATTGGTGAGGGTTCGATGTATTGTATGAGGTAAACTTTTGGGAGCAAGTTGTACTAGGTGGGGAATCCTAGCAGAGGTGTATTAGAAATCTGCACCCTCCTTACTGGGAGTGGTAAGAAGGAACTGCATGCATACTGCTGTGTATGATAGGAGGGACTTGGACCCTTGGTGCTCAGGAGGGATTGGCCTCTCATTGCTGGGTGGTGTCAAAGGTTCCTGCATCTTCACTGATTATGCCATATCCACACTACCTTTCCAGGACTACTCTGTCCCTGCCATCAGCCTATTTGCAGAGGAAAATGGAGAAGGAAAGAAGCTGAAGTTCCTAGATGCCTCACATGATGCGCGGATGTTCGGGCAGCCATTGAAGACATCCTCCATCATCGTTCACTCTGGCCTGTAAGTCCTGGGGTCTGGAGTTGTCAATGGGGTGGAGGGGGGTATCATGGGTTCTTGTAGGACACAGGCTCTGGTGGTGTGGATGGAATGGAGACCTGCCTGCAGTTTCTGGAAGTGCGGGTGGGATAGAGGGGTGCCTTGCAGTTACTTGTGCAACACAGGGAGGTGGTGTTGGTGAGACGGAAAAGTGCACTGTGGCTTCTAGTAATAAGCAGGGTCTGGTAGTGTAGGTGGGATGGGAGGGTGCCTCATGGCTGCTTCTAAGCCACATCACGAGTGGTGTTACACTGCCTCTTATAAGCCATTGGGTCTGAGGGTGCATATAGAACTATTGGGTACCACTGAGTAAATTACTCAAGGTGAACTGTAATGGCATTCAACATCTTCTTAACTCTTGTTATCTTCATTTGAGTACCTTAGCACATTACTGAACAGAAACAGCTACTATCAAAGAAATATGTTGTGTTTTCTATCAAGTCTGTGGAAGCCCTTCTCTTAAACACCCTTACATTTACCTAGCCTTGGAGGAGGGGAGGCCTGCATTGTGAACTTTACAAATCTTCACACAAGCTCACTCACAACTGAACAGAAAAGGGTTCATGGTTCTCTACCTTCCATGTGCCTAGTGCCCTTTGCCGATAACTGTGCCCAATAAACTGGGTTGTCCTTTGGTGATGTAATAGTGATTATTTCCATTCATCAATGGTATGAATTTATCAACTTTGAAAGAATAAAAGACTAAGTCCGCCCCACCAGGATTTGATCCAGTGACCAGAAAATTATGGATAGATCTCTATCGCAGGTCCTCAGCCCTGAGCAATGATTACAGAACACTCTTCTGAGTGTCTCTTGTGCCTTGGCATAGAAGAGGGGAGACTGAAGGCAAGGGGAAACGTATTTTATGCTTGATTTTTTAACTTTTGAATGTAATAGAGTTAAGAATTTCAACAGGTTCATCACAGTTCTGATTGGTCCTGCAGATGGTTTAAACACATCACAATTGAAATCCAAATCCCAAGGATTTGAGTTGTGAATGTTTGAACCTTTATTGGATTTACATGATCCAAGTAATGGAATATTGGCAGGCAGTAAGGGCTGAACCCAGTCTCTCAGATCACCTTGTGCCCCCTTTCTCGATGGAAAGATGGACCCTTCACAGAGACAATTATTGTAGAGGCAAAGTCGGACACATGTCGGACACATGTCAGATGAGATTTGGTGCAATTGTGCCACAGCTGTAAAAACCTTCGGAGGCAACAGTCTGTCAGGAAATCTTCAGAGTTTCATGAAGATCCTACATTCTCCCACTGCTGCAGATTATGGATAATACCCTCTCTCATCCTTGTTCTTCCAGGTGGGTCGTCTACCGGGAACCATTCTTCGAAGGTCAGCCAAGCATCCTGGAACCAGGCGGTTACCCTAACATGAAGGCCTGGGGCGGCGAGGAACCCTTTGTCTGCTCGTTGCAGCCCATACAGATAGTAAGTGCTTGGTCGGTATAATGGGAGTGGGTCACAAGCTGTACAATACCCTGCTAGATACCTTGAAGGGGTCTTCAGTATTGTAAAGGTACTGTCCTCCGCGGATGGTGTTGGACTGATTCCTAGCTGGTTGAGAGGTCATGTTTTGGATATGACCAACGTACGCCACTCTGAGTTTGATTATTGGTTGAGGATAAGCACAAGGTGTTTGGGTTCCTTTCACGATGATGAGTCTTTTGTTGAAGTTATCTGGTTAATAAATCATGCATCATAGTGTTTTATTTTACTTTTTTAGGGATGTCCTACCGTTGAGAAGCCATACGAACCCAAGGTAAGAAATACAGTAAAATCTCCCCTTGTGAGTCCTCAGGCCCCTATTAACCACATTCCCCATCTAGAAACCTCCTTGATAGTGCTAGGCATCTACAGCAGTTCCCCACTAAAATCTGCTAAGCCGCCAGTAGGCATCTTTCATGTTCTAGAATCTGCCAGCCACACCTGCACATATTACACAGTCACCATCTAGGATCTATTGAGCCGCCACCAAGCATCGGCCAGCTACCACCTGCATTTGCCCTAATTTCCAGCTAGAAACTGGCATCGCACCATCAGTTACCATCATCAGCTTCCCTCTAGGATTTGCCCAGCAACGACCAGGCATATGCCCTAATCACCATGTAGAGATTTACAACGAAACGACTCTCTCAATGGCACTCTAGAATCTGCTCAGCCACCACAAGGCATTCCCCAAAACACCCCCTACAATCTGCCTGCTCCAAACTAGGCATCTACAACAATCGCCATCTAAAATCTTGCTATCTACCACCAGGTAACTGCTCCAATCGGCATCAATAGTTGGCTTACTGTTTGTTGCATGCTTGCATTGTGAGCATGATATGGAAGTATGATGTTCACTATTTTGTTGCACTGCACATTCTTAGAATCTAAGTTTGTCAGACATTGTTGTGCCACCTCTGTAACATCGTTTGAATCTGAGTCCTGCTGTGTTTTGTTGGACTGTGTATGTGACATGCCCATTCTATGAATCGCATTACATGGTGTTGCGATGGTTCCCGGGCAATGAGTGTCGTCTAGGCACCATTGAATGGCTTTGGGTTGGCGAGGGCCTCTGCCACTCTTAGGTACTTACCCTATTGCATTCTGTTGCATTACTTCCTTTGCCATTCTTAGGATCTCTGTCCCTTTGTGTATTGTTCCACCCTTGCTGATGTGATGTTGGTGGACTATGTTTGTCTTGTTGTGCAGGCGCCTGTGCCATGCTTCGGATCACTTTCACCTCGAATGTTATTGTGCTGATGCCTGTGCAATGTTTAAATGTCTGACTCTCATTTTAGTTTTCTGCACACCCGTGTGTGGGTGCCACACTGAGGTCTGAGTCCCACTGCATGTTGTTGCACAGCTGCATTTGCAACGCGTAGAGTCTGAGTAACATTACTTGTTTTTGTATCACTCTATCTTTGGGACAGAGGAAGCAGAAATGTGTTAATCTTTGAACTAAAGAAAGTCCCTTCCCCCATTGCTTATGCAGGCCACCATGCAATCGACCTAGTCAGTGCTTTCTTTAGGACTCACAGTGCTGTAAATAATCCCAACTCCAAGAACCGGAAGTAAATGCAGCCCAGTGAAAACTGTAGGAATCTCACTTGCCACCGCCGAATTGGCTCATGCAGTGTAAGTGGGATGACTAACTGAAAGATTGTCAGCTTGGGTGGTTTATATTTCACGAGCTTGTTGATGGATCTTAGGTCCAGCATCAGACTGTAATCACCCCAAACCTTCGTAACCAGGCAGAGGGTAAAATACACCTTCATTCCCCGTTGCTTCTTAGGCATTGGCGCACTGGCGTCTTTTAACAAGAGTTAAGGAATTCCCTGACAAAGATCAGCCTGCTTTGCTTGACATCTTCTTATTGGAATTGGAAGGAATAGAGCTTCTGGTGGAGTCATTTCTAATTTGATAGTGTTCCCTGTTTGGACACCCTTTATGCATTGAAGAGTGCCCCAGGGCCGAACTGAATACCGGGCATTTTGGAATGCTTCCGAGCTGGGGGCTGACTTCAATGCGGTGGGGGCTGATTTCGTTGATGTAGACCTGCGTGTGCTTTGAAATAAACAAAGCAAAACAAATTTTGTTCAGCACACGCAGGTCCCCATCAACCAAATCAGCCCCCAGCTCAGCAGCATTCCAAAACGGCCGGTAGCCAGTCCGGCCCCAAGTGCCCCTGAAGTAGCTCCATTGTACCACAACCACAAGAAAAATCACCTTTGCTGGGGGAGGCTACTCCTTCACAAAAGAAAAAGGGTAACCCAGAAATCCCAAAGGGGATTATTCGCTGTTCAACGTTGCATCACTGACAGTGACTCTGCCTTGCTCCAGCCCGTGGATTTATTCACAGTTGGTAGTGTTATTTATTGAGATCCCTTCTGAACTCCATCATGTTAACCAAAACATACTTCTTAAGCATCCTAAGTTGGAAAAGAACTTAAGAGCCATTATGCTCCTTTTCCATTTTTTGAATGTCCTCTGGTACTACGGTTGTCCCAGCTAAGCATTTACATAAGAAATCCTAATTTATTTTTAGTACCTAGACACAGCAAAGAACATTTACAGGTACTGAGATCTACCAGCAACATCCTGTTATATTCCCGTATTTCAGGCCCCAGTTATTCACTTGTTCTAATAATGATCTGTTAAATTAGCTGCGGGTTGAAACATGTTTTTCACATGTAAACCAAGGATACATATGTTGTAAATTCAGTATTTTTGTGATTATCTATTTATATACCGTTACTCGTTACTCTTCGGGTAGCTCTTGCCCTTTACAAACTGAAGTTACCCCAGTGGTCATCAGTTTAAAGTTTCCTATATTCTACTTATGAATACAGTATTCACAACATTTCAAGAACATTTTCACTTTGTATTCCTTAGTCTGCAATTATTATATCTCTTTTTATACAAATAAGGGTCTGATTATGATGTTGGTTGGTAAGCCTCCAACCGCGCGTCGGAGGGTTACCGATCAACATGGTAGGTTTACAGTCTGACCACCGAATTACAATGTTGCCGGTCATAGTGTAAACTGGCCGGTCAATCTGACTGGCTTCCAACGGGCTCAAGGAGCCCGCCGGCCAGTCGGAGACCTCCACATAATCTCTTATGGACAGCGTTTCTGCTGTCAAGATTCTGATATTGGTTTCCGACAGCCTTTCCATGTCGGCCTTTCTAACAAAGAAAGGCTGTTGGAGAGCGACTTTGGGTTGCCACTAGTAGGGCCCCTTCTACCCAGAAGGGTGCTACACGGTGCAGGGATTTACAGAAACTCCCATTTCTCTATAGGAGCTTTTGCTGCGGCCGGTTTCTGACCACCTCACAAGCTCCCATAGGGAAATGGAAGTTGCAGTCGCATCGTAATTGCGATGTCGGACCGCCGACCGGAGATCAGTCGGTTTCGACACCGCAGAGATGTTGATCGAAGGCAACTCCGACCAACATCATAATGAGGCCCCAAATCTATGCTTTCCTGCTTGTACTGTTGAGATCACGGACCGAGCATCGACTTGCCGGCTGCTGCAGACTCCCATAGCGGAGCTCTATCGCTGTCCCATTGGAACCATCTGTCCCCTCGACTGGTTCCAGACCAGAATGCGGGACCTTCACTGCCCCTGATGTGTTCCCCTCCCCCCTTGGAACGTTTCAGTGGTCACCGCACGCATAGGCCCTTGTGCCATGCAATAACTGATGACATTGTCTTCTTGTTTAACATCGAGGCATGAATCAATATGTCCTGATGATGATCCCATAATAATCAGGGATCGAAACGTCGTCGACAATGTACACTTGATGATTTAAATGTTTTATTGTAAAATCACCTAAAGTGTACCACAATACCAATTGTCTGTTTTAACTTTTAATAACTTGCAGACTGCCCCCCCTTGCCTCTCACTTATATGTACGTCATATGTTTTCACATATGCGGTAATTGGACACAGGTTGTGTCCCACTTGGAAATTGTTTAACATCTTGGTTACATATAACTATACTTGTTATTAAAACCTGTCCGGTTGGACAGCGAATAAAGATTTCAATCTCGGTCTATATTTATTTGGTTTCTTCCATCCTTGTTAATGTTTGGGACCATTGTCTTTTGAAACTGTACTGTTGAGATCAGCTTTTGTCACAGTGATAAAATTGTATTTATGCTACGTTTTTGCTTTTCAAGTCTTTTATTGATTTGCTTTATCTTTTTTGGTCTCACAAATATCAAGTTATTGCTTGAAGTTGCCATTCAGAAGTAACGACTGTGGTCTTGCGTTATTGGAGGGAACTCCTTGTCAGAACCTTCCAGTGGATAACACAGTGGAAATAGGGAAACATGGAGCCAGCTTTTTATTCCATGTTGAAATACCTCCAGAGAGCCCAATGAGGGCGAATCACAAGGAATTCACACCAGGAAATGTATAATATCTAAAGTTGTCCTCTGAGTGTGCTGTACAATATGGTTGCTTGACTCCCATTGGCAAAATGGTAATCTCACATCTGACATTCTGTGGCATTGCATTCTTCAATTTATCAATCAGGTAATAGTCGCCATACAAAGTGGGAACACCAAAGGCAGAAATCTGGATGGATCCACTAAACGCCAACTTACCCCAGGCCTCTACCAATTTTTTTGTGCAATCCCTGGTGGCCCTTCGCTTTCACACCAATGCATAGTATATATCCAAACAAAGCAGATTGATAACTGAGGGGTCACGGAGTGAGAGATAGGCCTTTATGGAACTGAGAATGGGGAGAGTACAAATTTAAAAGCCCTCTGGTGCAAATTAAACAGCAATGATGAAGTATTACTATTTGTGAAAATCTGAAAATTATGGAGCAGATGATGGATTATCTAGCAAATACGTCAAATACATGTACTATACGTAAAACACCACGACCACATAATTGCATATTTTCCCCAGTAGCTCAGGTCATATATTAAGCTGATGAAATCCATTGTATCATGAACCTCTACTGACAAGTGGATTTCATTAATCTGACCTGGCGTAAATGTTGTTTTGCATTATCAGACGTTGAATCCTTCACCCTTTTTTTAAGTATTTCAAGGAGGTGCTTCTTTTTTTCTAACCTTGTCTCTCACTCTCCTCTCCTCTTTCTATCCCTCAACAGGTGCTTCTTTTTTCGGACAGAGACCTACAGCCCTACTCTCCAGCCTCAATCCATCCTCTTCCCCTGTTTATAGCCACTTATTTCTACTTGCCATCCCCTGACTCACCACTCCACATATTTCCCCTTTCCCTAAGACAGTCCTCAATTGCCGATTTCATTGCTCCCCTTTTGTTACACAATCCGAACCCTTCAAATCTGCGGTACCTGATACCTGATACGGCAGTAGCTTACTGGTCTAAGTTGTCTTTCCTTTCTTCCACGTCCATTGTGGGTCTCAGTAGATAAAAGAAACAGACCAGTGCTTAATTTGAGCCCGTGGTTTGTGGTGCTCAGCACCAGCACTTAAATGCTAGGAACAGCCTTTATGACAGTCTGCCACATGGTGGCGGTGTTTGCCTAATTTTGAGAAGAGCACAAAAACAGTTGTTTATTAATTCCATATACATTAAAATGACTAATACCTGCAGCACAATCCCTTCTTATAGCTTTGGAGGACTATAATGGTCACACTCATAGCTGATTGATGGTTGGTAGCTGATGTTAGTGTCAATGACAGCGCTGGCAGGGGCACAGGGTGGTGCAAGCTATAGTGGCCTCCTGATGAGGGCCCTGGCACTTGTTCTTTTTTACAAAGTAATCACAGCAGACCACTGAGACCTGTGTTTAGATTTATAGCACAATAATTCCTTATTCTTTTTTTTAAATTATGTATTCTTACAAAGGCAAGATGGAATAAGTGTTGTCATAAAACTGTGCACTCCTTTTGACAGATCCTTTCGGACATCCCCATTCGTTATACGCTTATGCCCCCATTTAGACACGCTTTATTAGACCATACTCTTGCCACAAACAAATCTTACTACCAACGATTTGAGATTCTGAACAAAATTGATAGCTATCACATCCTACAAGTGATCATCTTCACTTCCACAATTGAGAAATTGCGAGGCATGACCCAATTGGGAAACCTGTTGGAGTTAAAACACCTAAGTGTGTGAAGTAGGGGTGGTGGGGTACAATCAGAGCAAATTGTGAAAGATGAATGGATAGTCAAGTGCCCAAGCGGTTACTGAATCGAACAGGATGAGCTATTCTTGAAGACAGACCTGGCAAAGAGTTAGCCGTTCTCTTCTTACTGGTCTGCTGCTGCTACATGGCTTACATAGGACAAAAGAAGTAGAACCAGGTACTTTTCACAGCAGACAGTGGTTTACCAACTACTCAAGAAAGCAAGGGTATTTATAAAAAATCCAAGAGCCCTGTCTAACTCTGCAGTCTTCCAACCTTGCAGAGGTTCAAAACTATTGCAAGAAGGCACTCGAGTGGCTAACAGATATGCAGGCAAGGTGGCAGGAGGAAGCTTATGGCTTTGATGCTTTCCTTAAATAATTTGTCCAAGACTATATGTTCATCTTTCAGCATATGTACCCGTGTTTGTATCTATTCTATACCATTTAATGCCATCACCCCTCCCTCCCTCCCTGCAGGAAACTGAGGGTGTGACATCAGATTTACACTCTTCAGTGGACCAGGGCCCAAACAGACTTTCAGCTTAATTGTTTCAATCAGACTAAAAGTGTTGGTAACAACTCTAATGTGTCTGTTAAGAGGTTTACAAACCCAGGTCTGAAAGAGAGGGTGCATAATGGCACTCCTGTTGGTTAGTTTATAACCATGCATGATGGCACCCTGTTGCTTAGCCTATAACCATGCACAATGGCACCGCTGTTGGTTAGCCTAGAACCATGCATGATGGCACCCCTGTTGGTTAGCCTATAACCACGCACAATGGCAACCCCGTTGGTTAGCCTGTAACCATGCCAAATGGCACCCCTGTTGGTTAGCCTATAACCATGCACGATGGCACCCATGTTGGTTAGTCTATAACCATCAATCTTGGGTGAATTAATAGAAGAAAAACAAATTCCTCTGCCCCCTCTCGGCTTGCCTTACATGCCCGTGTGACACGTATGTGGACACTGCGTTGTTATTGGATAATACCAGAGTGGAGCTTCAGTGGGACTACAGAGAGCAATGTGGGTCCTTAGCAACTAAAACAAAACTAATGCACTGTTTTTTGCCCTCTCGGGATGATGGCCTATTGGCTAATCCTGGAACGTGTTTGTGTTGATTGGTTATGGTGGAGTGTGGATGTAGTGCAGTGTTCACCTTCTCGATCACTCTTTGAGCTGCCCTCTCCTTGCTCCAGATGAAGCTCTGATTGGATGTTTACTTCCAAAGACTATCTCTAGTGCTTGCGGGACATTATTTAAAGTTCTGCTGTGTGTTAGGGACCTCGCCTCGTCTCTCAAAGCTGTTACCTGGGCGGGTGGAACTTGTTTTATGTCCAACTCGACACCAGAATCCTCAGGTCTTTTATTTCGGAAAGTATTGGACGACTTGGAGCTGCTCAGTTTCATACCCACAGCTAGAAAATGAACAGTGCATAAGTGCACACAGGGAGTCTTCTGAGGCTAACGTGTACGTTGTTATGCATAGAAAACATTAAGCGCATAATTCAGAGGGATAAACGATCAGTTTGCTGCACAAGTACCTCTTCGGGGCTCTCCTTATAGACACAGCCTTATTTGTGTATGTTTTAATTTGCTATCAGATGGCAGTATTTAGCTCGTCCGAGCAGGCATCTGGTCCTACTTTTTCAGCACGTAGGCTGTGCGTCAGTAGTAGTGGATTTTATAAGCGCCTTGTTTCATCTTGTTGTGGTGTAGACTAGTGTTTGAATACAGACTCTACCTGAAGCCATCTTTCATAAACCTTGCTCTGTCCACCTGTGGGGGGGGCTATCTTAATCAGTTGCCTTGGTCTGATTTTCAACTGTCTGGACAGTGAAATGGTTCATTTTAAGATGTTGAAGTTCATAATCAATGATTGTTTTAAATATTTTGTATTTATTTCTACCAACCATCAATAAATCTTATTTTGACTTGTCCTTTTCATATAACTTGTGATATTCAAGAATTGTAAGAACTTCGCAAGACAAAGATATTTTTAAGTGCTGGACCTGGGGCTGTAGAGAAACACCAATCATTGTCAGGGTCTCACCGTCACCTTTGACCTTTCCTTGATTTCCGCAGATTATCATGTTTGAGAGCCCGGACTTCGAAGACCACAGCTGGGAAATAAACCAAGATTTCCTCGACCTGAAGAGCATGCAGGATGCCGAGGGGACGCCTGTGTCCACTGTGGGGTCACTGCGTGTCCTGGGGGGATGGTGAGTATGTGGTCTCCTTGTACAGCGCTCTCTAGACCAGCAGAGAGAGGCAGCATGGGGGTCAGCTGGGAAGCAGGAGCCTGACACTGACGAAGAAGCGGATGTGGATATAGAGAAAGGATGCGAGGGCAAATGTATGCGGGAATCAGAGAGAGCAGAGGTGTGACCCGGTGGGAACTCAAAACAAAACAATATCCGAGGCTGGAAGAGCTAGGTCATACAACGGTGCGACAGTCGTGTCTGTGATGTAAGTGTAGGTGTGTGGCAAAAACTGCAGAGATCAGCCGATAATCAGCTCTCGCACAACGTGGGAGAGCAGTTTTTGAGACAATGTTGTATACTTGACTCACATACATTAATGAAGATTACTGGAAGTACAGATTTACACTGGAGGGTGAAAAGGAAATGGACGGTCCCACACATAGCAAATTGAGGACCGAGAGGGTGAGAGTCAACTTCCCAAACTTGCATTTGGATTGGTGGAGTCTAGGAAAGGAGGAGTCTTTCTTCTACTATCATTTATACAGGACCTCGTGGGATGTTTAAGTGCTCCCCAGCCCCGGGTATTGCCACTAGAAGGTGAGGGCAATGCAACTAAAACAACGGGAAGCTTGTCTTTGGCAGATGTGGAGAACTTCTGCCAGGGCGAACTGCTGAAGGCTGGTAGGACTGAAGCAGTCTCAGTCCCACACAGGCCCGGCTCCAGGAACTTTTATTTGGGTGGACCAAGGGGGCATTCGGGTGGGCCACTGTGGGCCCGATTTGCCACTCATTTGTCTAGCCGGGCCTGCTTCAGGGCCCTCCTTTTTCTCTCCTTAGTCTTACAAGGCCCAGTAAAAAACATTCTTTTCTTTCCAAATCTCTTTCTAAATGTTATCACTCTCAAAAAGCGTTTTTTTCCCCATGCAATGTCCTTTTGAAGGGAAGAAGAGGTTTCTAAGGTGGGAGTATCAGGCAAGTGATACTACTCGGGCTCCCTCTGTGTGAGCCTTCAGGGAGAATCCCTCTTCATTACTACCGCCACCTGACCCCTGACTCTGCCGCGCACTCCCTTACAGGCTTCATTATCCACTTTTCTACCACCCCTTTCCTGTGCATCTTTTCTCACAGCTGAGCTTGGGCCCCAGCCCCCATACCAGCCACCATCTGGTTCCACTTTAATTATTCCCTTGTAAAAACATTAGTAAAATCTCCTTCAAACTTGAAACATTGAATATAGCAGTAAATTTAATTAGCATGCACTACAAAGTATGCTCCACAGTTGTCCAAATCACCCGACTCTTAATTGAATAAAATAAACGAAAACAGAAAGGCCATGACAGGGAAGGCTTTAATGCTGGTGCGAAAGCCTTTTTTGGGGCCCCACCAATGAATTTTTTCTCCGTAGATACCTTTACTACCACCATCCAACAGTGCCCTTCATCTCTCCGTATCCCATCCCCCTATTGACCTCCTCCTCAGACTCCCTCACTACCACCCTCCACTAGTGTCCCTCCTCTCTTTGTAGCTACCCCCTTCCCCATGACCTCCTTCTCGGATTCCCTCACTGCCACTCTCCACTAGTGCCCCTCATCTCTCTGGTGTAGACCCCCCCACCCTATTACCTCCTCCTCGGCTTCCCTCACTGCCACCCTCCACTAGTGCCCCTCATCTCTCCATAGTCCCCCCACCCCATGACCTCCTCCTTGGCTTTCCTCACTGCCACCCTCCACTAGTGCCACTCATCTCTCCAAAGCTCCTCCCCCTCAGTTTATCTGCATTCAAAAACTACCAACAGACAAATGATTGCTCTCCAGCAGGATCATAATCACCAGTTTTCTGAGCACTTTTTATTCTTGTTGTACATCGGTGGCAGATTCAGTGCGAGGGCCATGGTTCATATTTGGGTGGGCCTGTCCCACCCGGCCCACCCGCTAGAACCGGACCTCGTCCCACTTCAGACTGACCCTTTCAGAGATGCCGAACACTCCTTTCAGCAGCTTTCTCTATGCCACGGGGTCATGTAGATTCAGGGTCTCATTTACAATGTTTTTCCGCAGTGGTTTGCGCTGCGTTGCCTTACTCATGATTAATGAGGCCATTTAAAGCCACACAGGGTGGCTTTGAACGACTCCATAAAGGTTTGGGAGCCCTGCATCATGCATGTACCAATTTTCGTGGTGCAAAGGTGACGCAGGGCTCTCATAATTAAGCCACAGGGCCCATATCATAAGGGCACACTTTCCTTGTTTGCACCATGGCACACCTTAAAGCAGGTGCACCAGATGCAAACAGGGAAAGTGCGCCCTATTACAGCGAATGCACTGCCCTCAAGGAAACTGCCCAAGGAGCAGCTCAGTCAAGTGAAGTACAGAGCGGCTGCTTCAAAGCCGCTCTGTGTGTCACATTGCACATGCCGCCTGCACTTTCAAGAGTTAAGAGAGAGATCCCTTTGCAGACGGGTTCAGTGTGTGACTGCACCCACCTGCAAGGGGATGTCTGGAGTGTCCGTGGGCCTTTAGGAGGCGCACTGAAAGTGCGCCAGCTTTTTTTGGTGCACTTTCTGTACGCCTCCTAAAGGCATGTTTATCTCTGTGCCCACATCCATAATGCTACGTGGGCACAGTGATTTCCTCATTTGCATGGGGCCACGCCCAATGCAAATGAGGGACTGCCCTCTGATGATAGCGCTGGCGCTGCATGTGCACCAGCCCTATCTGTATTACAGAAGGGGCCACACAAGCATCTGTAATACCAGAGGCGTTTTTAATACCAGAGTTCCCTGGGGGCACACAAAGTGGGCACACACAGCCATTACACCCTCTGGACACTTTCTATAAGAATGCCCCCTGGTGGACTGTAGTTTGAAGAGGGTACTTGCACAACTTGATGCAGTAGGTTGCATAATGTTTAGGTCTTGCGTGCCAGACAGCACCAACTGTCTGTTTGCGAAAGACATATTGTCAGCTTACAGTGAGCTTAGTGTCACCCTATTGCTTATCATTGGTTGGCTTTATTGTCACTCACCTTTGTTTGATTCTTATTAGCTTGTGTGTGCGTTACTTCCTTTTCTTGAGTTTGCTCCTCCCCTGGAGTATGGCTGTATTAATTGCACCCTTCCACTGCTCACCTTTAAAGCACTCATGTTTTCTGTTTATTTAAGCACTCCACAAGAGTGTATGTATTTGTTGTATCTGTTCCCCTCGTGTACCTCTGTTTCACTCCTCAGCTGCGCTTACCCATGTGCTTCTCCCTCATCCACCTCAATGATGCGATCGTCCTCTTGTGCATCGCTTCACTTTCTTTGCTTTCTTGTCTTTGTTCGTCTCCCCCAGCGCCACATTGCTCTCTCGCCCATTTGCTTTTCTTCACCCAACCCCCAACACTCCATCTTGTTCTCTCTCAGTGTTGTTTGCTTCTCCCCAGCACCTCCACGTTGTCCCTCGCATCCAAGTCCTCTATGTTGCTTCCCCCACCCATGTCCTCAATGTTGTCCTATGCCCCAGTGTTGCTTGCGTGCCCCTTTGATGCATGCATGGTGAGCGTGAATACAAAATGCTGTGCCCAGCCGCGTCACAGGCTTTTTTAACATTCCTCTTTAGCCATACTTACATCATTGGGGTGCTGTCCTAAAAACCATTGGCAAAGCCAAGGAGTCCCAAAGGTGAGACCTATTGGCTTTGTCATTGCTTGTTCTCATCAGGACCATTCAGCACATCAAATATTCTTTTGGTAGAAATCTGGGAACTCGTAACTCCATTTCTTAGTTGGGGAATACTCTTCAATCCCTCCCACCGCTGCAGAGTTACTCTTACAATGGCACGTTTGTTTCAAAGCGGAAGTAGTTTGGGCGTTTGCATGTAGGCACGTTTGTCTCAACAGATATAAAAGTGGTGAAAGTATCCTGGTCCAAAAATAGAGACACATTTAACAATTCCACTTCAGTTCCAAGGGCTCGCTCGCAATGATGCACATTTAGACCTGGAAGCACAGCTGGTCTTATTGCCAGAGATGTTAAATGAAATGCAGAATGCAAAAAGGAAAATCAAAGCCCACAAACACTCACTTAGAAGTTACTCTCGTACTTGCTTACTATTTTTTTGTGGTTTCTATCGTAAGTTTTTTCATCTTTGTCTCAAACCTACACTGACAAAGTTAGCCTTTCAGAAATGTAGAGTAGCTTTAACTTTCCTTCAAGTGTGAAACAGCTCAGATATGTGTCATAGTGTGTGTTGCTTTCTCAAGATCCCCATCCCAGGCAGAAAAGCAATGGAGGGGAGTTATTAGGGTAGTTGTGACGTTTAAGGGACCGTTTTATATTCTCTTTTAATTCGACATGTTTTATGTGATGGATTGATTTGATTTTAATGTTCTTTTCTAACATTAATGAACTGAGAACGTTATCAAGATCTTACAGTTTTTCTCGATCTGCCTTTCTCTCCAACTCTCTTCATTCTCCATCTATCTCTCCTTTCATATTTCTTTCTCTCTCTCTCAGCCTCTCTCTTTCACTTTCTCCCCTTCCCACTTCTTCCTTACACATTTCTTTTTTCTTCCTCTCCCCTGTCGTTCTCTCTTGATCCTACTCTCTCCTCTGCTCTCTGCTCCTCGTTCACCCTTTTCTCTCTCTCTCCGCTGTCCATTTTTATCCACATTCCTATTCTCTTTCTTCCCTCCACCTATATCTCTTTTGATCTATTCCTTTCTGTCTGCCACCCCCTTTCTCGTTTTATCACCTTGTCTTGCTTTGCTTCCCTTCTCTTTCCCTTCCCTTCCCTCCACTCATCCATCCTCTATGCGGTGAGCCTGTCATGTGCCCTGTCATGTGCCCCAGCCGTCTCAGCATTTCTTTCAGGTCTGGCCGTGTGACGCTCTTCCCTCAAAGTACACATTTGCTCATACATGTATACACAGGGCCTCTGTCCCAAGGGCAGGTAGCTGTTGAAAAGCGAAAGCTTGTTCTGTAAACAAGTGACTTATTTCTAAGAACAACAAGCAGGCTGCTGCTGAACGCCACATGCGGTTTGTGTGTTTGTGTTGGCGGCCCGTGCTTCGCGTGTGCCAGGGAAGAGTGAAAGAGCGGAGATAAGTGAGGGAGAAGGACGCACATAATTTATTCCTCCAGCAGGCTGGAGAGGGGCCATGACATAAGGGCCATAGACCCTGCCTGGTTTACAGCTTTACTCCTGCTTCCCCTGTGAGTCTAGCTAGGAGTATGCGCAAAAACGTAACAGTTGAAAGAGGACAGGAGGAAGGTGACCTCAGTACTGGAAATGGAAAAAATACTACAGGCAACCTCTAACTGGGGATACATGCTAAACAAGCATTTACAATGCAACGGTTTCGCCTTTGGAAAAGTTAGAGCTATTGGCAATGTAAAGGACAATGCCATTTATTTATCTGTTTTCAAAACCAACACATAAATACAAATTTTGTCATTTACAATGCCAATAGCTCAAACTTTTCCAAAGGCAAAACCGTTGCATTGTAAATGCTTGTTTTTCAGGTTAATGATTCAACAGGGGTGTGTTGTCCACAGAACCGACAGCCTAAGAAAAGAACGAATTGGATACAACTGACAGAATCTGCAAGTCTCCCTGCTAGCTGGATAGGTCTTGGAAAAAATACCAAATACATCCATTGCTCATCTTAGAGATGTGTACTATACAGAGCACAAGATCCTTACCTTATAGCCTTGTGATCCCCTTTAACGCAGCCATGCAAGATTCTATTCATTGCCACCTTTGCGCCCTATTTTCCCCCAAAGCGCGCGCACACACACACACACACACACACACACACACACACACACGCGAGGGCCCATAATCCTCTATCACCTTAACTCAAGAAAACAATAACAGCAGCAAGAAATGTCACATATATGTCCTTCTTTAGCTCCTTCCTGAAAATGAACCCCAGCTAACCCCTTTTCATTTTTAGGCCTGGTCAGACAGCTTTAGCTATCTCATGAGCCTTAAGGAATCAAATTACATGTATAAATGAAAATACATACTTATGTAGAGGGGCTATTACTCAACCCTCTCCATCCACAGGTCTGTTCAACAATCATTCACATTCTGCTTCCACTCACCACAACATAGAGCATTGGTAAAGGGTCAGCTCATGAAAGTCAGTGGTCTATTAGCACTTTGAGAGACAGCATTTTTTCTGATCACATGGGCAAATTGGCCTTAAAAAGTGCACTTCAATGTCAGGCGGTGGGCCAATACTTTAATCTGGCAATGTTTTTTTTCTATCCACTTTTTATTAAAAAAAATACAGTTGTTGCGCTGCTTAAAATAGGGCTTTAGGTTATAGTACTGAAGAGTCAATAGTAGCTTTTCTTTGCACTAATAAAAATCATACTTTTGTGTGCAGTGTATTAAATATGAAAATTG